>NC_080834.1:47951106-48576106 GCF_030435755.1 Ochotona princeps
GGTTATTGTGGGCTGCTCTGACTAGGCTGCAGCTCCCACTGGTTGAGTGAGGGTCTAGTATGTGCTGGGCAGAACCAGGCTGGAATGCAACACCCATTGGTTCCAGTGGAAGTCAAGGCTGAAAACAGAACCAACCCAGCAATTGCAACCACCAGCTGATCAGGGCGATGGACTGTGCCGGGCCCTGTGCTTGCTAGAACATACAAGAAGCTGGTCTGGGAACACCTCAGACAAAGTTTCTTTGGGGATCTCTCCAATCAAAATGCCGGACTCAGAACCCTAACCAAGAAAAGACAGAAGACAGAACAAGTCAATCAACCACCTCAGCTATATGTTGGCAGCGAAATACTGGGCAAATGGAGACTCTATAATGGACTGTCAATCAGTGAATTCTTCAAAGACCTCATCGTGTTTGGAATGGCGAGATTGGCAGCGATTCATAACTGTTGAACTATCAAAACCACTTGAGCAAGACCTTCGGAGCATGCCCCACATCCAGGACCTGGGGCGGGTGAGAGGCTTGGGGGCTTCTCCCTCAATATCCCCCTTTACCTCAGATACATGAAGGAAACAATATGGAAATAATAGTCTTACCCACTTTCCTATAGCCCTTGAACCTTTTTACCCAAATTAACTATGTAAAGACTGTCAAAATAAAAAATAATAATAATAATAAAAGAACATTAAAAATTTTATTTACTTTTATTGGAAAGTCAGATATATAGAAAGGAGGAGAGACAGAAAGATCTTCGTCTGATGATTCACTTGCCAATGGCCACAACAGATTTCGCTGATCTGAAGCCAGGAGCCTGAAGCCTCCCCCAGGACTCCCACACAGGTGCAGAATCCCAATGCCTTAGGCCATCCTCGACTGCTCTCCCAGGCCACAAGCAGGGAGCTGGATGGGAAACGGGGCCGCCAGGACACAAACCAGCACCCATATGGGAGTTCAGCACATGCAAGGCAAGGACTTTAGCCACTAGGCTCCTGTGCTGTGCCCCTAATACATCAGTCTTTTCTACAATGATGTTACTTTTGTTTATCTAACCTATCATCCATTAATAAGCCCTGCCCTTCCCTCAATCCCTTGTCTTTAGTAAGCACCACTTTACTGTAAATTTGCATGAGATTTTGTTTTGGAATTCACACTTGAAGGGTGATCAAAAACTCTTGTTTTTGCTATTTTGGCTAATTTCACCCTACTTACTAACCTCTATATCGTTGCAAATGGCAGAATTTCATCTTTTTTTTTTTTTAATGAAAAATGCTCCAGGGCCTGTTGAGAGTTATTGGGGTCACCCCTACTAGCTGCAGTACCCACTGGTGTGCATGAAGACTGGTCTTGTGGCGGTATGTGTTGATAGAGGCCGCAGTGCCCATCAGTTCGCCTGAGACATGCAGCAGGGGTAGAACTGACCAGGGAGCCGCACCCACCAGTATATGCGTTGGTTGTTGCAGGTGATGGACTGGACCTTAACCTTGCACTAGCTGGCACATACAAGTCAAGTCTGAAATCACTCCAGGCAAAGTTTCTTGGGAGGCTCCCCAACTTACGTGGCTGGACACAAAACTCCATCCACAAGGAAAATCAGAGTACATGTGTTCTGACCATCCAGTGCCTGTGTCAGGCCTGGGTTTCCACAGCATGCCCAGATGCACACAGATGACATGACAGCCAGCTCATCTAGGTCAGGAGAGGATGCCAAGTACCTCATCAGAGGACAGAAAATAAAAGAGTCTGGACCACTCTTCTGGCCAAGCTTCACAACATGTTCCTGGGCCTATGGATGCAGTAAGGTGGACTTCAGCCAACAGACCTTCAAAAGATTTTCTCAAAGCCAATGATGTCTCAGAACTATCAAAACCACTCAAGTAACAACACCCTCAGAACATTCTTCACCCCCGCTGGGGCCTTAAAGACGTCATCAAATGACTGTCCCCCAATCCCAAGTGCTGATACAGTTTGACAATAAGGAGTGGTCCCCTCCCCTTCCCTGCCTGGAAAAACAAGTTAGAGAGAGAGAGAGAGAGAGAAAGGAAGAAGAGAGAGAATGAGAGAGAGAGAAAGAAAGAAAGAAAGAAAGAAAGAAAGAAAGAAAGAAAGAAAGAAAGAAAGAAAGAAAGGAAAGAAAGAAAGAAAAAGAAAGAAAGAAAGAAAGAAAGAAAGAAAGAAAGAAAGAAAGAAAGAAAGAAAAGAGAAGAGAAGAGAAGAGAAGAGAAGAGAAGAGAAGAGAAAGAGGAAGGAAGCAAGGAAGGAAGGAAGGAAGCATGAAGAGGGAGGTGGAGAGAGAAACAAAGAAAGAAAACCTGAAGCATTTATCCACCCACCTTCCTCGATATCGCCACCCTCTCCACCCTAATCAGAGACCCACATTGGTGTGCATCTCTCTCAACTATGCAAACAATGTTAAAAAGAAAAGAAGAAAAACATCCCATTGGATATATGTACCACTTTTTCTTTGTCGTTCAATAACAGCTTAGGTTGTTTCTATTCCCCTTTGTGGCCACTGCAATAAACAGGGGAGTACAGATATTTTCGGCTGAGTGATCTCATTATACACACACACACACACACACACACACACACACACACACGAGCATACATATCCAGTAATAGGTTAACTGGATTAGATGGTAGTTCTATTTTAATTTTTTGTAGAACTTCCAAACTGTTCTCACAACAGTTACACTAATTTACATTCCCCTTGACAGTATGAAAGGGTTCCCTTTTCTCAGAACTCTCACCAGCTCATGCTATCTTTTGTCTTTTTGATAACAAACATCCCGGATGAAGCAAGGTAACATCTCAAAGCCATCCTGCTTTGCAGCTCCCTGGTGTTCCCTGACGCTGGACATGCTTTCATGCACCTGTTGGTCATCTAGATATTTTCCTTGGAAACATACCTATTCAGGTTTACTGTCATTTTATAACCAGATTTTTTTTTTGCTGTGATACTGTTTAAAATATAATCTGGTTATTAATCACTTGTTAGTTGCATAGTTTGCAAATATCCCCAACCATGCTATCAGTTTGTCTCTTCATTCCATTGTTCCTTTGATATATAAGAGCTTAATAGAGCAATATTGTTTGCTGTGCTTTGGGGGGTCTGATGCATTAAATCCTCAGCCATTTCAATGTCCTAAAGAATTTATTTATTTTTCTTTAATAGTTCTGTAGTTTCAGGTCTTGCCGTTGGGCATTAGTTCATTTTAAGTTGATTTTTGTATATGGTGAAAGCCGTGGGGACAGCTACATTGCTCTGCTTGTGCATATCTAACCCTCTCTGCACTGTTTGTTGGTAAGATTCTCTTTTCTCTAATGATTAAATATTTACCAAAGATAACTTGTTTGAAAATGCATGAGTTTTCCTCTCGAGGCTCAGTTTTGTGTCTTCTGCTATTTTCTTTTTACTTGCTAATGTTTCAATGTGAAGAACTCCATTAACAATTCTTCTGAGACAGATTTTGTTTGGGAAAGTCTTTCTCTTCCTACCTGAAGGACACTGAAGGATAGACTTGTTGGGTATAGTGTTTTTTTTTTCTTAAGATTTATTTACTTTTTCTCATGGGAAAGTCAGATTTACAGAGAAAACGAGAGACAAAGATCTTCCATCCACTGGGTTACTCCCCAAGTAACCACAATGGCCGGGGCTGAGCCAATCCAAAGCCAGGAGCTTCTTCCAGGCCTGCCACGTGGGTGCAGGGTCTCAAGGTTTCAGCCCATCCTTGACTGCCTTCCCATGCCACAAGCAGGGAGTTGGATAGGATATGAACCAGAGTCAATATGGAATCACAGTGTATACAAGGTGAGGACTTAAACCACTCGGCTACTGCACCAGGGGTCTTGTTTTGGAGCTTTGAAAGTCTCTTTCTTTAACCTTAGATGGCTTGACTATGTGTCTTGGGATAGACATGTTTGAGTTGAATACTATTGGTGGACTCTGACCTTCCTATATCTGAATACTTATATCTTTATATTTAGGGAACTTCTTGCTACTTACACTCTGAATATGCTTTCTGCCCTTTGGCGTTTTCAGGTCCTGTTCAACCCCCATAACTCAGCTGTTTGCTCTTTTGATGTTGTCCCAATCTTTCCGGAAGCTTTTTCAAACTTTTCTTTCTTTGTATTGTCTGTTCCTATGTGAATTTTCAAATGGCACGTCTTAAAGCTCATTAATTATTCCATTTGATCAATTTAATACTGCCCTCCATCATATTTTAATTCCATTTAATGTGCTTCTTAGCTAAATGACCTAGTCGTTTTTTATATTTTGATTATACTTATTTATTTGAAAGAGCTTCAGAAAGGAGAGACAGAGAGATCTTCCATCTGTTGGTTCACTCCCCAAATGATCCAAATCAAGGAACCAGGAGCTTCTTCCAGGTCTCTTACATGGATTCAGGGGACCATGGACTTGAGCCCACCTGCTCTGCCATTATAGGCCAGAAGCAGAACAGCTACATGGGATGCTGGTACCATAGAAAGAGAACCAGCCTGTTAAGCCACTGTGGCGGCCTGTTATTTTCTTAAATCACTTCTCCCTGTTAAAATCTGTTAGAGTAATGAATTATTTCTCCATCTTTTCTTGAATCTCATTGTACTTCCTTAAAATAACTCTTATATTCTTCACCTGAGAATCTGGTTCAGTTACCATCTGTTGAGCTTCTGATACCTTATTGTGTTCATTCATTAGGTAGGGTCATGGTTTCCTGAAAATTCTTAATGCTTGGCATTTGATGTAATCTACACAGTGAAGGATAGTTTTCTAAACTTTGTAATTCAACTTTGTGTCTACCTTCCAGAAATTCTACGTAGTCTGCTCATTTCCTCTGCCTGTGATCACTTACCACAATTTCAGCACTAGATGGCACCCTAGGTTGAGGTCTGCAACAAGTATGAGGTTGAGGTATGAAGTCAACAAGTATGAGGTTCAGCACTGCAGGGGGTCTCTATTCCAGGTTTGTCCCAAATTCAGGAAATGGTTCTTGTTCTGAATGAACTGCTTCCAGACTCCCACTGTGAGCACTGGCCTGAGGACAGAAGGCTTTGTGCTGCATCTGGTGCTAGGTTTCACCAGGACCTCTGAAGCAAAAATCCTAAACTGATTTTCCCACCCTGTTCCCCAGTACCTGGAATCTTGCTCCACATCTGCCAACAGGGTAAAAGGTAGGGGAGGGGTGGGATCTGGAGTGGAGTAGGTGGAGGGGAGGTAAGGAAATCTTTGGCAACTTAGATATGAGAGTCAAAAAACTCAATCTTTCAATCTCTGGGTTCAGAGGCTGTGGGACCCTGCAGTATTGGGTTTTACACAGTGACAGGCCTGATAACGGACTTCAAGTCTGAAGTCTGGAATATCTTCCTCGCCTGCATCCAAGCAAGAGGTGGGAAACTGCACTGAATAAAGCTGATGAGGGGTGCTGTAGCTGCTCTTTCTTGCTTTGGCTTCTTATACTAAAACTAGTGGTCACTCATCTGGCCGCCTTGCTCTTGTAAAAGTGGATTATTCAAACTGGTTTGTTCGGGAGGAGAGAACTGTTAAAACGTCTTCCTTAGCCGCTACCATTCTTGCTCTTCCTTCCCCAGAAACAGGACAGTTTATGCTGCACCAAAGTATCCTCCTAGGAAACACTTATTACTCACAGATGGAAAAATAATAACATTGCAAGGAGATTCTGGTAGACACCACACTAAAGAAATGACGAAAGTTACTTTTACCATAACATGTTTCCTGATTCAAAAAATGACACAGAAGGTAGGCATGTAGCAAAGCTACGAAGTCACTGCTTGGGACACCTGCATCCCATGTGAGAGTGCCTGGGATCCAATCCAGCTTTCCACTAACACCCACCCTGGGAGGCCACCAGTGATTGCTCAAAACTTAGATCCTCACCACCCATGCGGGAGACTTAGATTCAGTTCCTGGGTCCTAGTTTTCCTGGCCCAGTTTTGGCTGTTGGGGGCACTTGGGGAGTAAAACAATAAATGCAGGATCTTTCTCAGTGTCAATCTCCCTTTCAAATAATATGTACATTTATTATATTTCTCTACATATAGTTATATATCACACACACACATATATATATATAACTTTTGCCATAATTCATACTGAATAAAAAATACATTATCAAGTGAGGAAAAGACACCAAATGGGGAATCTTAAATATCTGTAAATAAGTGAAAATAGTTAATCTGAAAAGGCTACATACTATATGATTATAACTGCATGGAATTTCTGGAAAAAAGTCAAACTACACAAACAGCAAAGGCAGAGAACTTTACAGGCTGTTTAGCTCTTCTGTACAATACAGCAACTATCCCGAGGTGCTTGTCCAAATGCACAGGATATTCAAAGCCAAGAATGAACCCTGACATAAACTATGGACTTTGGCTGATGATGTGTCAATGCAGGTTTACCAGTTTGAACAAATACGCCACTCTGGTGAGGGCCGTTGACAGTGAGGGAAGTTGTGAGTGTGTGTGGGCAGAGGACTAGAGCAACCCTGTGCTGTCTGCAATGAAACTGCTCTAAAAACGACTACAGTTTTAAGAAGACTAAGAGAATGTGTAACTATAATCATAATTATACAAATTAAAACAATGTGCTCTCATATTTCACATATAAAACTGACCGTGATTAAGAACTTTAATAATTGTCAAGTTTGGCAAAACACGGGCAACACAGAAAGTAAATCAGTACAACCAAATGTTAACACAGGACCCAGCGGCATGGCCTAGAGGCTAAAGTCCTCGCCTTGAACGCACCGGGATCCCATATGGGCGCCGGTTCTAATCCCAGCAGCTCCACTTCCCACCCAGCTCCCTGCTTGTGGCCTGGGAAAGCAGTCGAGGATGGCCCAAAGCCTTGGGACCTTGCGCCTGCATGGGAGACGCGGAAAAGGTTCCTGGTTCCCAGCTTCGGATCGGCGCAGCACCGGCTGTTGCGCTCACTTAGGGAGTGAATCATCAGACGGAATATCTTCCTCTCTGTCTCTCCTCCTCTCTGTATATCTGACTTTGTAATAAAAATAAATCTTTTTTTAAAAAATGTTAACACAGCAGAAAACCAGTCAGATGTCAAGGTCTCAGGAACTACCTATCTGTGCAGACTCCTGAAGAAGACCTACAGGAACAATCTCCTGATGGCAGTGGGAAGATAATCTACTACAGGGATGACTTGCTCATCTATTTCCTTAACAAGGGGACTAGTCTCAGGCATTGATCGGCACCTTTAACTTCCTAACAGAATGTGGCTACCCAGTATAGTATCCAAGGAAAAGTACAACTGAAGAGAGCCAACCCAGAAAGAATACAGGATAAATAATAAACTCCTACACCCACAAGTTTAGAACAGTTTCTGCATTTCTGTGCCCAACACCTCATGGATTCCTAAATACAGAGAAGAGCAAAACTTCTACATCAAGCTCTCAAGAGCAGGCCAGAGCAGGGTCCCCTTTTTAAGGCCAGAACACGGTCCCCTTCCTTAGGAACAGAATAAAACCCAGCCCTGACACAGTGAAAGACCATCACAATTTGGACTCTCAAACTAAGACTGCAAATCCCAGTCCTTTAAAATAGGGTTTAGACATGCCAACAGTAGCCAAAGGAAGTGCAGGAACTATGTTTCTTTTGTTCAAATTGAACAAGTACAAAAATTTGCTGATTGTTTCACAGATATGGCTAGACAACTCCAGAACCAGGATGGACACAGCTGGAATTTCTGACACCCTGATCGTTGTTTCTCCCTGACCCTGTACTCCTATAATCCATTTTGTCTTCAACAGACTATAGGCCATCCAACTCCACATGGTTATCAGGAAGGGCTTTCAGTATTCCACCGAACGATATGAGCAGCACTCCTGATTGCCTGGACGATCTTCCCTGGGCCACGTCCAAACGTCATAAGACAGCAGAATACTCACAACTAGCCCTATGTATAATAGCAGTTTGAAGCTGACACCAAACACAGACAACCAGATCTACCTCCACAATCATGGGTTACTTCTCTTGAGGAGGGACTATTCAATAGCAAGGTTGCCATTATCCTATGTGGGCCGAAGAAAATGAGAATTTTTGCATGATTGAATGAGAAAATGATATGGAAACAAGCTTTGAAAACAAACCAGCTTATGCATATCAAAGTTTCACTTTGGGCCAGCATTCTGGCATAGTAGATCAAGACACCGCCTGCACTGAAACCCCAAATGAGCACTGAATCACGTTCCAGCTGCTCCACTCTGCTCCACTTCCTGTCCATCTCCCTGCTAATGTGCTTTGGGAAGGCAGCAGAAGATGGCCAAAGATCCATGTGACAAACTTGGAGTTTCAACTTCCTGGCTTTGGCCAACTCAGCTCCTGCAGTGACCCAGTGGATGGAAAATCTCTCTGTCTCTCCAACTCTGCCTTTCAAAACAGAAATAGAAACAAAAACCCCACTTAGAATACAGAGCGTGTGTTCAGTTTTTTCCTGAGGCACCAACCTGGTCTATCAAGTATTGTCTTCTTTGAACTTTGTTACCTTGCTTACCATATTTTTTAAAGTGCTAATTTTAATACTGTACCTTCAGGTCTGATTCCATCATACAGTACAGATTATCATCTAATCCAATCAGAACTTCACAAAGAACATGACCTTAAACATACATTAATGTAATAATGTAAAGCAGAAATACTAGTTTTAAAATAATACTTTTTTTTACAATTGTACTAAGAAATGAACTGCTACCACCAAACTGTTGGAGCCCTAACCCTATCATATGATTGTCTTAGAGATAAGGCCTTTAACAAGGTGATTAGACCAAATGAGGTCACAAGGGTGTAGCCCTAAACCCTCGGAACATGTGCCCCATTAACAAGAACAGGAAGAGGAGACATCGGAGTATTTTGTCATGTGAGGACAGAGACAAGAAGACAACTCCCTGGGAGAGGTTCCCATCTGACATCCAATCCCTTAGTACCTTAATTTGGGACTTCCCAGTCTCCAACACCCTAAGAACACAGGTTCTACTGTTTGAGCCAGCCATTCTATGGTATTTTGTTATGGCAGCCTGAGCAGATTAACACACATTGCTGACTATTTCCTAAGGCTAGGAAATCTATTATCATGCAAGAGGTATGCTATTCAACTGGACTCACAAGAGAATCTACACACATAGGGAATTCAACAAACAATGGAATAAAGTGTTTACCCATAGTGAATGAAAACAATAAGAAATTATCTGGATAGTTTTTTTAGCTAAGGAGGGGAAAAATGATCTCTGTATATTAAAACTTAGAAACACAAGAATTTAAATTGATTGTTTATCTCAAAATCAGGAATCATGCCAAGGCTTTACATTACTTCATTCAATAGTTACAGAGCCTGTGGAACAGGCATTACAAACAATGACACCAAGGGAACTGCTTTTCAAGTGAAACCTGGGTTAATGTTGAATAACACCAGTTACTTAACTCAGACTTACATGAAAATAAAAGAAGCGAGACATTAGAAGGAAAAGTGAGAAAACAAAGAAGAAGAACTCAAAAACAAGGAAAAACTGTGGGGTTATAATAACATCTTTGTAGATCCCCTAAGAATCTAAAATGATGAGAGTTAATATCGATGGTTTCTAAAGGACCTGGAAGACCTCTTCCAGTACAAGGAAATATATGGCTAACCTTAGAATTCAACTCACATACTTGATTTGGGGACAGAGAAAACAAAGGCATTAAACTGTGACAACTGTGAAGGCCTTACTGCCCCAGCACAAATCTAAACTTTATCTTACAGATGTAAGAAATTCCAGTATCACCAATCCACTAGCACAAACTTAAAAATAGTAACAATAATAAAAAAAAAAGCGGGTACACTGTGGTTTGGAAATAGTGCACTTCCACCAAGATCTTCATTTGTTGGAATGTAATCTCTGGGCCCGGTGCAGTGGCTCAGTGGGGTCGGACTGGAAGCGGACCAGGTGGGCCCAGCATGATGGCTCAGTGGCTAAATCCTCATCTTGCAAATGCCAAAATCCCAAATGGGTGCTGGTTTGTGTCCCCCTATTCCACTTTCCATCCTGCTCCCTGCTTGTGGCTTGGGAAAGCAGTAGAGAATGGCCCTAGGCTTGGGACCCTGCACCGAAACGGATGGCCTAGAAGAGAACACCTGGTTCCTGGCTTTGGATCAGCTTAGCTCTGTCTGTTGCGGCACTTGGGGAATGAACCAGCGGATGGAATATCTTTCTGTATTCCCTTCTCTCTGTAAATGTCTTTCCAATAAAGATGGAGTTCAAAAAAAAAAAAAAGGTAATCCCCACTCTGAGATTTAATAGATGAAACTTAATGTGACTCTGATGTTTGGGATCAGATAGGGTCATCAGGGTGCAGATCTAATAATTGAATCCAAGAGGCTGTTTGGGAAGGGAGATAGAGGTTCCACACAGACACAAGATTTCCTGGGCCACAAGGGGACTCTGCCAGCAGGAAAGCCCCCTGACCACTTGTACAACTGTAAGTTCAAATAAAACCTTTCTTTAAAATTCACCCAGTCTGCAGTATTGTGTAACTGTAAGAGAAAACAGACTACTACATGGGATAATTATGTTTTTTATTCATTCAAAGAAAAACTGTGTACTGATAATTCCACATCAATACATTCCAAACCCAATCACCTTCACCTAATCCAGGCCACCCTTGTCTCTCTCACAGCCTGGATGTAGCCTGCTAGATGGCTTCCCTACATCCACACTTTCTTATTTTGAGCCTTTCTCCAAACTTCCGGGTGCTCTTGAGTTACTGCCATGGTTCTTCACTGACTGTAACATTTAATCCTCTGCCGAGCCTCTCTGTGACCAGATGACCTACATTTTCACACTGCCCACACCCATCATAAGCTGGTCAGTCCATCCTTTCCCCCTGAGCACTCACACACTCCTTCCTGTCCCAAACCACCTTCTTTTCTGGAGGCCAGTGTCACATAGCAAGTAAAGCTGCCATCTACAACAATGGCATCCCATGTAGGCCTTGGTTCATGTTCCAGTTTTTCCGCTTATGATGCAGCTCCCTGCTAATGGCCTCAGAAAGGCAAGCAGAAGATGGCCCACATCAGAGACCCAGATGAACTTCCTGACTTATTTCACACAGCCTAGGCCTGGCTGTTTGAACAATCTGCGGAGTAACACCTCTCTGTTCCCAGTCTTCTCTATAACCCTGACTTTTAAATAAACACGTCTTTAAAATCATGTTATAAAATTTTGCATATATATGTATGTGTGTGTGTATATAGACTTGCCTTACCTCTCCGAGCAAGACACTACATGCTGCATCAGTGACAGCATAAACACAGAAATTTTAAAGATAATATCTCATTATAAATTTGAAGAAGTGATAGGAGAAATCTCTTCACCCACAAGCAGATGGGCTATGAATTATGTGACATGCAACTATACTGTCTCTCTTGAACTGTAAGCAATCAGGGCCTGTGGTGGTGGCCTAGTACCTAAAATCCATGCCTTGCACATACCAGGATCCCATATGAGGGCCTGTTCATGGTTGGCTGCTCTACTTCCCATCCAGCTCCCTACTTGTGTTCTGGGAAAGCAGTGGAAGATGGCCCAAAGTCTTGGGACCCTGCACTGGCATGGGAGACCCAGAAGACGCTCCTGGCTTCAGATCAGCTCAGCCTCAGCCATTGTGGCCAACTGGTGGAGTGATCCAGAATAAGAGCTTTCTGTCTCTCTTTTCTGTAAATCTTCCTTTCCAATTAAAAAAAAAAATTTAAATATCTTTTAAAAAAAAGAAATCTAAGCAATCAACAAAGTGCTTATTACAACAGACCATAACAGCAATCAAGCAATCCTAGCTATCTTGAGGTTAGCAGATCATAATTTGGTGATCTGTTGAAGAAAAAAAAATGGTAATGCATAGTTCAAAGGCACAAATCTTTCACATCAAAAAAGGGAGAGGGCCCGGCAGCGTCGCCTAGCGGCTAAAGTCCTGAACACGCCAGGATCCCATATGGGCGCCGGTTCTAATCCCGGCAGCTCCACTTCCCATCCAGCTCCCTGCTTGTGGCCTGGGAAAGCAGTCGAGGATGACCCAATGCATTGGGACACTGCACCCGCGCGGGAGACCCAGAAGAGGTTCCTGGTTCCTGGCATCGGATTGGCACGCACCGGCCCGTTGCGGCTCACTTGGGGAGTGAATCATCGGACGGAAGATCTTCTTCTCTGTCTCTCCTCCTCTTTGTATATCTGACTTTGTAATAAAATAAATAAATCTTTAAAAAAAAAAAAGGGAGAGAACCCATCAGAAATGAAGGACGGTACATTTCAAAGTAGTACAGAAAAAAATTAGCTGGAATGCAAGTTGGTGGGAATAAAGATAAAACCGTAACAGAAAATTTCCTGGTTTGGAGCCAATCACAGAAGGAACAAGTCAAAAGAAACACTAGTGGGACAAAGATGAAGAAATTCACACTGTGGAAACACATACGGTTGGCATTGCTTTCCCTTCCATATTTTAAAGGCCTATCTTCACCTTCTCCCATGAGCAGCACCTTCTTACATTTACAAAAACACATCTTACCTATCTCCTACTCTCTGAAGATTCTCTGATCCCTACCGGCTAGGTTAATTGCTTCCCACTCTGTATTACACAACATTTCTAGTAGAGAGAGTTGTGTTCACTTACCAGAGTCTCAGTGTTTCATTTCTGAAGGGTGTGCTTCTCGAACTTTGTCCAAACAGCCCCAGGACAGAGCAGGTGGACAAAACCTCTAATGCGCCTAAACCAGGAGAGGGCAGGAAACTCAAAGTAGAGCAAAGACAAAACACAGGAGCTATTTTAAAGAGACATGGTGACGGGACAGAGGGCCAGCAGACCTTTTCAGGAAAAAGGAGGAAGAGACCATTGAGCTGACTTTGTGTTCAAGAAAGCAAAACAAGGAAACAAACAAGCAGGAGATCTGACTCAAAAGGAGTTGAGCAAGCTCAGTCACGTGCTGACAGAGTACAGACTGAACACCGACTACCTTAATGGTAAAAAATGCTAGCAGATTTTGTCATAGAGTAATCCACGTGCGCTTTATATATAACTGTGCTCACATGAGAAAACTGTACTGTTAAGATAAAATGTAGTTATTCTAGAAATACAGCTACAAAGTTAGCTGTTCCTCTTTCAGATATCTCCAGAACAAAATGAAATTAAGGGCTTAGGGACCTCTGACCCGCCTGCAATAACAGGTAATGAGGGTGTTTCAGAGTCAGGCCAGCCTTAGGGACATCCCGCCTAGCAGCCATGGCAGGAGCCCTGGGCAGGCCTGGCTTGGAGACCTCTGATCTGCCCTCCTGGCAGACACAGAGGGCAGTCCCTGTGTCAGGCCTGGCCGGGGACCTCTCCCCACCTGGCAGGCAGGCAGCCCGGGTGCCAATGGCACAAGGCAAAACCCACGGGCCACCCAGTGGTGAGCTCTGGGGACTTGGGGGTGTGGCCTTACAGGAGGTCTGAGGGATAGCACATGTGGGGACAAGCAGGGATCTGAGAATTCATGTCCAGGTGAGGAATAACTACTGAGGAACTTCCATAGCCAGGGCCACTGTACTTGCAAGCAAGCGAGGAGGCTGAGACTGAGCAATTTGGAGGGGGTAACAGGAGGACCTTTAAGGAAAAGACTGAAGTACCAACACACATGCAAGACCTGAGAAGGGGTAGTTAGCATCAATCACCACTAAAGATCACTTACTGGCACACATTAAAGCTAGGGCTGGGGGCCTACCTGGCAACACTGTATCACAGTAACCACCAGTGAGTTAGAACAGGGGACAGGTAATGTTAGGCTAGGCCATGACACTAACCAGCACATGACAATCAGAGCTGGGGGCAAGAATCTGTGGAACTGCATTCTCTGCTGGCACACGCAAGATCTGTGGCTGGGAACAGTCTTGGTTGGGGAGCTAACAGGACACCCAGCTGGGTTGGATTTCCAACTAATGAGGATGGGAGCCACAATTCAGGCAGAGGACTGGGCTGGAAATGGCTACAATCTCCCTCGGCATGGGTGTAGACTGGGTCTGGGTTATGCCAGACTGGGCTAAATTCCAGCACCCACTGGTACTCATGAGAACTAGAGTGGGCATAGAACCAGCTGGGCTGGGTCTCGGCTCCTGCTGAACCACGTAAAAGCTGTGTCTGGGCGTGGACCAGGTGTGGCTGGACTGTAACACACACCAGTAAGAACTGAACTGGGTGTGGGCCAGTTGGGCAAGGACACTGTTTCTGCCTGGATAAGAAATGTACAAAGTCAATCAGGGCCAAGGACCCATTAGAGTGCACAAGATCTTGCACTGGAAAGAGATACGATACAGAAGCTTGGGGAATTCCTTTGTTAGGACGTGGTCCCTGCAGGTGAGCATAAGAACAAAGGCAAAGGGCAGCGCAGACCAGGACATTGGCATTCATGTGGCTGTTCCACTTTCTGATTGATCCAGCTCCCTGCTTAAAGCAGTGCAGGATGGCCCAAGTCTTTTGGGCCCTGGTCCCACGTGGGAAAACAAAAAGTTCCTGGCTTTAGATTGGCTCAGCTCCAACTGTTGTGGCCATTTGGGTAGTGAACCAGTGGTTAGACTAATCTCTGTCTCTCCGTCTCTGTAAATCTGCCTTCCCAATAAAAATAAATTAATCTCTGACCAAAAAGAAAAAAAGGAATCTACATCATTCTGGACAAGTTGCTTCTCTTTTGCTGCTCTAAACCTGAAATAAAAATATGGGAGTTGAATCAAATTATTTATTTCAGATGAGAGTATGTTCTGATTCTGGGCCATCAATCAACAAGGACCCTGCCTCTCCATGACATTATCGTTTCCTCTCCTTTCTGCCCCACCTGTCAACACATCAGCAGGTATGTTCTGAGTCCACCTCCCAATTTAAGTGCAAGCATTAAGCATTGCCTTTGTGAATTATGGAAATGGTTCATTGATTAACCTGAGTTTCAAAGTGAGATACAGGCTCACATTTAGTTCACTAAATGCTTGGTCAATTTCTAGCCTCTTTACAACCACATTCTTTTCTCCACTTATAAGGCTTAATAGTAATAACGATTACTTCATTGTAGTGGCAAAATAATAGATGTGAGCTCTGAGAATAGTTCCAGCACAACCTGGCATTCACTCCTCAATAACTAGCAACCTGCAGACACTTTGATCTTGTAAGCCTGTCATTTCCTGCAATGATACAAACCCCTTTGCAGAGACAGAAGTAATGACTGTTTTGAAGAACTTGGCTCCCAAGGAGAGGAGAAAAAACAGTAGACAGACTGAGATGCAGGGTCAGGGAAAGGTTGTTTCAAGATCAAAAACATAGAACATGTTTACAAATCAAATGGAAAGAACAAAAGCACATGAGAACTGAGACTGAGGAATCAAGACCCTTGGAAAAGATGAAACCCACATAATAGGGAATAAGATACCTGTAATCAAGACCAACAGGAAGGATGTAAGGACTGGATGAGCTTTTACATTGCAGTACAGGAAATTTAGGAAATTTGTACTTTGAGACAGTTCTATTTCCTCTGCGTTTACAAGAGGCACACAAAATTAACTTGGAATTAGGAGGCTGGAAAAAATGACTGACTCCGCCCCCTGGACTTAGGTTTGCCTGGAGTACAGAAGACATCTTTGTCAACTGCATCTTTTTCAGCACTGATTATAATTTACTGTTCATAAGTACATCTTACATTCTTTGCTTACCCTCAGACATTCGCAAAAATGAGATTGCTTGTAAGAAATACTATATATTTTATAAATCAGGACTAGGCAAAATGTAATTATAATGGAAAGCCAGATAGAAACAAGCATAGATTTTAACATGTAGATGATGGACTTTTCTGCAAAATCTGTTGAGTTGGACTGTTACCCACTCTTACTTCCCTTACAAATGGACACTTCCAGCTTTAGAAGCATTCAAATTTCAATTCTAGTCAAAATTATTCTCATCCTTTTTCTTCCATCTAAAGAGTGCATTATCTTCCTGGTATTCTCTAACACATAGATGTTAATTTTAGCATTTGCTGGGAACCTAAATGCAAATAGCATATTTTGCATTACGGATAAAGCAGATGGGTTGCCATGGTGAATATTTTCATCACTTTCGGAGAATATGTATCACCCCATTTTAGGAAACGTTCCTTTGCCTCTTAGCTCATGACAACCTGAAGCTTGCTCCTTTTCTTTTTAGTTAACATGAGACACGCCAAGTGAATCTTTCCCAAACAATACTCTCATGACCCATTTTAAGATCAAAGAAAATAAGAAATCCAAAAATAGATATAACAGTAGAGAGAGTAAATAATGTGCATCCTTCAGGAAAATTCTGAAATTTATAAAGACAGGCTAATTATAATAAGAAAATCTTGGCTGTTGAGAGCATATTTTATTTGATTATTTAAATCTTAATCTAAATTCCTTTCTACTATCCCAAAATGAATTCAAATTTCTCAACAGCCATTATCAGGACCCATTTTATCCTGCCTTTTTTATACCTCTCAATACATGCATTTATTTTCACCACAGAGAAGTGAACAGTATGATTTTTTTGTGTATACATTTATTTCCTCTGTCTTATGAATGCTCATAATTATAAAATTGAGATGGCTGATATCATTTTGAATGTAAAACATTTTGATGATTACATGAAACTATACAGGAAACTAGGGATTTCAGCTCATTGCAAACAGGAAATACTATGTGGCACAAATAGTTATCTTAAAAGACAAATATCATGAGAACAATTCCAAAGGTATATTCCACGTTGCAATCTATCCATGTTTTTCAGGCTAGAAGTTCCAAGACTTCTGCAAAAGGTGAGTGGAACAAAAGCTCCACGTGCCAATCAACATGTCAGTCACCACCTACTGGAGAGGCGCTTGGTGCAAAGGGAGATACACAGTACGTCAAACACCAGATTTAGAAGAAAGGAACATAGAAATTATGTTAACATCTAAACAGTAGTAATTTTATTACGCATATATATACATGCACATTAATTTATATACACAAAACATTCAACAAATACACATTTTTAAGGTTTATTTATTTTTATTAAAAAGTCAGATATACAGAGAGGAGGAGAGACAGATAGGAAGATCCTCCATCTGCTGTTTCATTCCCTAAGTGGCAACAATGGCCGGAGCTAAACCAATCTGAAGCCAGGTGCCAGTAGCTTTCTCCAGGTCTCCCACGCGGGTGCAAGGTCCCAAGGCTTTGGGCCATCCTTGACTGCTTTCCCAGGCCACAAGTAGGGAGCTGGATGGGAAGTGGAGCAGCTAGGATATGAACTGGTACCCATATGGGATCCCGGTACACACAAGGTGAGGACTTTAGCTACTAGACTACCGCACCAAGCCCAGTATGCCTATTTTTAAAAGATTTGAAACACAGAGAGTTTAGACAAAGAGACAGAAAGAAACAGAGCAGCATAAACAGACAGATATGAGAAAACACACTCTGCATCTGATGGATGACTCCCCAAGTGCCGACAACAGCCATAACCAAGCCAGGCCAAAGTCAGGAGGCCAGGATTGCACCAGTGTCTCTCTCCTACATGCGTGGCAGAAACTCAAGGACTTGGAATCCTCAAAAAATATATCTAATTTCACCTTTTTCTTTTCATCTTTTAATGTGGTTACTAGAAAATTAACAATCATTTATGTGACATGCATTTTATTTCTATTTTGCACCAATGTCATAATTCATTGGCACCATTTTTTGGCTTTAGCACTTGATTAATATAAATGAGGGTAATATATGTTGTTCCTACTCTAAAAACATGCAATGAATTCAAATGAGATGTGTGAAATTATCTTAAAAAAAGAGAGAAAAACAGCTATGAGGGTTCCGGCAGGACGGCTCAATGGCTAAATCTTCACCTTGCAAGAGCCAAGACACTACATGGATATCAGCTCATGTCCCAGTTGTTCCACTTCCCATCCAGTACCCTGCTAATGGCCTGGGAAAGCAGTAGAAGATGGCCCAAGGCCTTGGCACTCTGTATACACACAGGAGACCCAAAAGAAGCTCCTAGCTCCTGGCTTCAGATTTGTTCAGCTCCAGTCGTTAAGGCCAACTGGGGTGTAAACTAAGTGGATGGAAGACCTTTCTCTCTGTCTCTCTTTCTCTACATAAATATGATCTACCTTCCAAAAAAAAAAAAAAAACTAACTAGAGTTTAAAAATCTTACAAAAGAAAGAAACAAGGAGGAGGCCAAGGGGCCCAGCGGCGTGGCCCAGCAGCTGAAGTCCTCACCTTGAACATGCCGGGATCCCATATGGGCACCGGTTCTAATCCCGGCTGCTCCACTTCCCATCCAGCTCCCTGCTTGTGGCCTGGGAAAGCAGTCGAGGATGGCCCAAAGCTTTGGGACCTGCACCCGTGTGGGAGACTCGGAAGAGGTTCCAGGTTCCTGACTTTGTATTGGCGCAGCACCAGCCGTTGCGCTCACTTGGGGAGTGACTCATCGGATGGAAGATCTTCCTCTCTGTCTCTCCTCCTCTCTGTATATCTGACTTTGTAATAAAAATAAATAAATCTTTTAAAAAAAAAGAAGAAGAAGAAGAAGGCCAAAGGGGCTGACTCCTAAGCAGCAGGGCTTGGGTCTGGTGGCTCAGGCTTGGGGCCAAGTGGTTCAGTTTGTCCCAGGGGCGGGATCCCACATGGGAAAGCCCTGGGACCACCCAGTGGCTCAGTTTTGAGGGGGGAATGTGAGAACCTTAAGGGTCACACTGAAGCACTAGCCCTCACGGGAGATCAAAGCTAGGGTATTTAGGATTGATCAATGCCCAATACCATTCATTGGTGCACACTAAAGCCTGGGCTGGGGGCCTACCTGGCAGGGCTAGATCACAGTACACACCAGTGAGAATTGGAACAGTATAGGAATTTCTTGGCTGAGCC
Organism: Ochotona princeps; assembly: GCF_030435755.1. Taxonomy (NCBI): domain Eukaryota; kingdom Metazoa; phylum Chordata; class Mammalia; order Lagomorpha; family Ochotonidae; genus Ochotona; species Ochotona princeps. The sequence goes on from NC_080834.1 coordinate 47,970,026, forward strand.
ATAGCACCAACTAGCATGTGGGAGAACTGGGCCTCGGGGGCAGATTGTATGTTGACTGTATGGGCCCACTCTTGTGACCTGCAATTTCAGCTGGTTTTCTTGGGAGCTGGGAGTGGTGACAGGCTGAGCAAGGCATGACCATGGAAACCTCCAACACTCATGGGTACTGGTATTGGGTACAGGCCGGGCTGGTCCAGGCTGCAGTACCCACAGGCACATCCAAGACTACAATGTGGGGCAGGCTGGGTCACCACATCCACCATTCATACATAGGCTGTGATGGAGCGGGTAACCTGTGACTGGTAGTGGCCTAGCATCTGCTGGCAAATGCGAGATCTGGGTCTGGGAGTGAGTCTGGTGGGTAACTCCCCTCGTGGACCCTAGCTCCCATTGGTGAGGATATGAATCAGGCTGTTGGTCAGACCAGGTAGGGTAGCTCCAACTGTTGGCAAGTATGTGGGTTGCTCTTGGAAGCAGGTGGATCAGACAGGGCCAGATCAACCGTAGCTCACTGGCAAGTGCAGGAGCCAGGCTGGAATATTGGGCATGCCTGGCTAAACTATCACACCTGCTGGTTTGCATGAGTCAGGGATGGGAGTGGATTGGGCATGGCCAGGCTGCAGCATCCAATGGTGAAGGCCAAGATGGGGGATGGGCTATGCTGAGCTGGGTCAGAGCAACCACTAGCACATGCAAAAACTGTGGCCAGGAACAAGCCTTGTTGGGACGATAATGGGACATCCTGAATGGGTTGGGGTTCCAACTGGTCGGCGTGAGAGCCAGAATGGGATGATGGTCTAAGCTGGACATGGTTGCAGTGTCCCTCAGCATGGGTGTGGACAGGGTCTGGGGTGTGCCAGACTGGGTTAAATTCCAGCATCCACTGGTGCTCGTCAAAGCTAGAGTAGGTGTAGGACAGGCTAGGCTAGATTTTTGGCTCCCACTGGGTCATGTGAATGCTGCATCAGGGCATGGACTAGGTGTGGCTGGGCTGTGACACCCAACAATAAGAACCAGATTGGGTATGGGCAAGTTGGGAAAAGCTACTGTTCCTGTCAAGACAGGAGGTGGACTAAGTCAGCCTGACCCAAGGTACCACCACTATGTGTGAGATCTGCCACTGGGAGGAGACCCATTAAGGACTTTGGGCACTCCTTTGTCAGGGTGCAGTCCCTGCAGGTAAGTACAAGAACAAAGGAAAGGAGCAGCTCAGACCAGACCAGGTTACTGTACCTGCCAGCACATGTGTGGCTCAGGTCTGGGGGTGGGCCAGGCGGTTCTAGTTCACAATACCCACTGAAAGATCTGATAACCTGGATGGGGTGTTGGACAGGCTGGGTCTGGCCACATCATCAGCACATTCACATTAGGGCCAGAACTGAGAGCTAACTGCCAGTTTAGGCAGCAGCACTCAAAAACATAGGGGAATAGTGGGGACTACCCTGCTGGGCCACTGCTCCTGCTGGTGAGTATAAGAGCTGGGATTGTGGCAAACCAGGCTGAGCAGGGCTACAACACCTGTTGGCCTGCATGTGAACTGGGTCAGGCAGAGAGCCAATCTGGGTTAACCAACTGTATCCACCAATACAGGCATGAGCCGGAGTAAGGGCAGGTGGGTTGGGCTTTGATGCAGCATCAGCTGGCAAGTGCTGGGGGCAAGACCTGTCAAGCTAGACTGCAGAATCACCCGGAAAGTGCAAGATCCAGTGCAAGGAGTGGGTCTAGCGGGGAGGATGAACACACCTCTTTGATGGACTGCAACTCCTACCAGTGAGCATGAGAACCAGGACTAGGGGCGGGCCTGGCTAGACAGTTGGTGGTACCCCACTGGCATGAGTGTGGGTTGGACAGTGGAGTCGGTTGGGTTGAGTTCGGCTTCAATGCCCAATGCTGTGTTTAAGCGCTAATGGGATGTGGGACAGACCAGCAAGTCCACTGCACACGCCAGCAGGCACAGTAAGCAGAGTTGGGGACCAGTGGACGTAGTTAGGGGTCACTCTGACTGGGCTTCAGCTCCCCCTAGTGTACGTGAGGGCTAAGGGTATGGTGGGTAGGGTTGGGCCACAGCACCCATTGGTTTGCAGAGAAAGGAGGGCAGAACAAACTGCTAACTATCCCAGAGAAACTTGACAGCAAACTTCTGGGCAAATGGAGACTCTGAGATGAACTATGTCAGCCAACTGACCTCGGAAGGATTCCCTCATCCTTGAGGTATCAATATCAATAGCATCTCAGAACTATCAAAATAATTTGAGTAGAAGAACCCTCAGAACATACTCCTCAACGGGGACCCAGGGATGATATCAGGTACTAGGGAGACTGAGCATGGTCTCTCCCACTGTATCCTCCCCTCCCCCAGATACAGCAAGAAGAAAAAGAAAATGTGCAAATATGGTCTTACCCACTTTACCCTGATTTCTGACCCTTTCCACTCTGATTAACTATGGAAACATCATCAAAATTAAAATAAAAAAAAAAAAAAGAAGAAGAAGAAGAAAACAAAAGCAGCCATGAGGGACCAGTGCTGTGGTATATATAGCACACTGAACTTGGATGCTCTACTTCTCATTCAGCTCTCTGCACCTGGGAAAGCAGCAGATGGCCAACCTGGGAGACCCTAAGGAAGTTCCTGGCTCCTGGCAGTGGTCTGGTCAAACTCTGGCCACACAGCCACTTAGGGAGTGAGTCAGGTGACAGAAGATCTCTTTCTGTCTCTCCTTCCCTCTGTAAATCTGCCTTTCCAAGAAAGATAAATAAACCTTTAAAAATTTAAAAAATGTTATGCTGCTTCAGTTTTACTACTCATAGGTTTAATGATCTGTGATAACTGTTAAATTTACTGTATATAAGCGAAATGGTTATTTTTTCCATTCTGCTACTTTTTATAGCTGCATTTCCACTTAACCTGCTGAAAACTAATTTTAAAAATTGGACCCAATCCTCGCCTTGCACGTGCCAGGATCCCATATGGTTGCCGGTTCTAATCCCAGCAGCCCTGCTTCCCATCTAGCTCTCTGCTTGTGGCCTGGGAAAGCAGTTGAGGACGGCCCAAAACTTTGGGACCCTGCACCCATGTGGGAGACCCAGAAGGCTCCTGGTTCCTGGCTTCAGATGGCTCAGTTCCAGCAGTTGCGGCTCACTTGGGGAGTGAATCATCGGACAGAAGATCATCCACTCTGTCTCTCCTCCTCTCCATATATCCACTTTTCCGATAAAAATAATAATAAGATAAAAATGTAAAAAAATTCATAAAAAAGTTATGTTGGGCCTAGCACGACACCATAGTGGTTAAAGTCTTCTTGAATGCACCGGGATCCCATATAGGCACCGGTTCTAATCCCAGCAGCCCCGCTTCCCATCCAGATCCCTGCCTGTGGTCTAGGAAAGCAGTCGAGGATGGCCCAAAACTTTGGGACCCTGCACCCACGTGGGAGACCTGGTAGAGCTCCTGGCTCCTGGCTTCGGATCGGCACAGCTCCAACTATTGCGGCTGGTTGGGGAGTGAACCACTGGACAGAAGAGTTGCCTCTCTGTCTCTCCTCCTCTGTGTATATCCACCTTTCCAATAAAGATAAATAAATCTTAAAAAAATATATGTTAAAAAAATAAGTATGGTCACTTTTATGGCCCAGATTTAATAATTCATTCTAGAAATATCAGATTTCACATTGCAAACTGAGCTAGATTAAAACTATCAATTCTTACTGAAGAAACAGTTTAACATTGCTGAAACGGGTCCAGCACTCTGACATAATAGATAAAGCTGCCACCTGCGGTGATGGCATACCACATGGTCACTGATTTATGACTCAGCTGGTCTGCTTCCAATCCAATCCCCAGATCATGGCCTGTGAGAAAAGTAGCAGGAAATGGCCCAAGTGCTTGGGTCTCTGTCACCCAGGCGGGAGATCCAGATGATGCTTTGGCCTGGGTCAGGCTCGAGTCATTGCAACCATGTGGGGGGATAAACCAGCAAACGCGAGATCTCTCTCTCTAAAACTCTGGTTTTAAACACAAACCTAGAAGTGATTGTATGGACTATCAAAGAAACTTCCCATGGGAGCTCCCAGGATTCACGTACTCCCAGCACTCCTTACTTGTGAGACACACCAAAAAGAAACAGGGAGAATTGTCCCAGCAGTTTGCCAAAGGTAAAGCTCAAAAAACTCATTTCACCAGCTTGGATGCCCCCTGGAATTCCCCAAGCACACAGCGTCTATACAGCGAAACCACCACTTCTATCAAGAAGATATTCTATCAAGAATATCAAGATATTCTATCAAGAAATCCATTAAGTTCACTCAGAACACATATCCACAACACAGGAAAGTGGCCAGCTATGCTTTTTCTTTCTGAAATACTTTTATTGTTTGTCTAACTAAATAAAAATCACAATGCAGTTTACAATATATCTTTGATACGATGAAAAATTTTTAAAACTTTCCCCAAATTACAATTTCTCACGCACATATAAGCACCGGTTTAACCACTAACCCCTTGTCTCACCAAACACCAAATGACAAACAAGCACGGATCTTATACCAACTTGCCAAGACCTGTTGTTGTGGCTTCCTTCCCTATCCTACCTGCCATCTATGAATAAAGCAGGCGTCAGTCTATACTAGCAACTGGCCAACTAACATTTATTGGAAATGCTGCTGATTCAAGACCTTGAAGGCTGAAACTCTACTTACCAATTAGAATGGAGATAGCAACGGAGTATTAAAAGAAAGCTACAGAAAATGTAAGCAAGAAAGCACAGAAGAGATAAACTAGCTCCCTTCACTACCATATCATGGGTGCACGTAAACATCTTAAACTTGTTACAGTATTCCTTTATGTGGAGTCAGTAATATTCAAAATCTGAATTTATAAATATGAATAAGAGTGAGGCTGGCACCACGGCTCAACAGGTTAACCCTCTACCCTGTGGCAGTAGTATCCCCTATGGGCACTGATTTGTGTTCTGGTTGCTCCACTTCCCACCCTGCTCCCTGCTTACAGCCTGGGACAGAAGAGGAAGATGGCTCAAGGGTTTGGGACCCTGAACCCATGTGGGAAACTCAGAAGTTTCTGCCTCCAGCTTTGGATCAGCTCAGACTTTACCCATTGCAACCATTTGGGAAATGAACCAGTGGATGGAAGATCTCTTTTTGTCTCTCCCTCTCTGCAACTCTTTCAAGTAAAAATCAATAAATCTATATATACTTAAAAAAAAAAAAAAGATCATGTTATATCCTGGATAGATGTGGCAATTGGAACCACAGAAGGGACTTACAGCTAAATACGAACAACTTAGGAGAACAGGAAGAGTCACGTAACATACCGATAATTTCTGCACGGGTATTTTGATAGCTGCAAAGGTCATTCGGGCCTAGCGGCTAAAGTCCTCGCCTTGAACGCACCGGGAACCCATATGGACGCCGGTTCTAATCCCGGCAGCTCCACTTCCCATCCAGCTCCCTGCTTGTGGCCTGGGAAGGCAGTCGAGGACGGCCCAAAGCCTTGGGACCCTGCACCTGCGTGGGAGACCCGGAAGAGGTTCCAGGTTCCCGGCTTCGGATCAGCGCGCACCGGCCGTTGCGGCTCACTTGGGGAGTGAATCATCGGATGGAAGATCTTCCTCTCTGTCTCTCCTCCTCTCTGTATATCTGACTGTAATAAAATAAATAAATAAATAAAAAGGTCATTCAATGAGAACAAACTGAGTTCAGACAGATTCAATTGGAGGTATCCGTGGAAATCCTAAGCAAAGATGTCATGTGGGTGGTTTGATACATTTACAGTCAAAGACCAACTAGAAAAAAGAGATACTAGAAATAGACTGGAGGCTCTGAGAAAGTAACAGGCAACTAAAACGATAAACAGCAATCTCAGCACTTCCAGTACAAGGAAACCAGGTACAAAAGAAAATGAGGAATAGCCGGAGAGGGGAAAGGAGACTATTACAAAGAGATAGTGATGCTGTTCAGAGCCTTTTGTGTGACGTGGCTTTTACTCTACTCCACACCACAGTCTCATTAGAATCCTACCTGTCTTCACAGCCTGAAGGTGTGATTGTACACTGAATATACAATAGCACTACAGTTTTACAGAAGTAGAGGAGGGTGAAAGATCACAAAAGGGTGGATGATTAGTGGACATAAAGGAAAATAATGGAATTCAGACAATACAGGCAGAACTTTCAAGCAATGGGGTAAAGAAAGGAAAAAAGACAGGGGCCAGAGCATGGCTCATCAAGCCAACCCTCCACCTGTAGGTGCTGGCGCCCCATATGGGCAACTGGTTCTAGTCCTAGCTGCTCCAATTCTCATCTAGTTTCCTGCTTGTGGTCTGGGAAGAAAGGCTGAGGTCCTTGGGCCTAGATGCTTGCGGCCCTGCACCCATGTGGGAGACCTGGAAGCTCCTGGCTTCTGATCAGCTCAGCTCCAGTCATGGCAGCCATCTGGGACATAGACTAGCAGATGAAAGATCTCTCTAGTTCTTTCTCTCTCTTTCTCTCTGTGTTACGTTTCTCCTTCTCTCTGTAAATCTGTCATTCAGACAAAAGCAAATAAATCTTTTTTTAAAAAAAATGCATGACCTGAAAAAGAAAGAAAGAAAGAAAAAGGAAGAAAGCAATAGGAGAAACAGAGCAGCACTGAGACACACAGGGCAGAAGGGATATAAAGGGGGAGAAACAAGCTCCTTAAAGTGGATTGGATCCAGGCTGGGTGTTTACTAAAGTGATTAAGGCTTGTCTTAGCACCAGGAGCAGCCAGAGCCATGCCCAGGCCAGTGGACCGCCTACATGCCTTTGGCTCGAGATTTACTACATCTCTCCTTGGAGCAGGAAAAGAAGAAACATAAAAACAAACTGCTAATTCAAAGACTGAATTCTCATTTTATGGATGTAACAAATGCCCAGGTTGTTACAAGATCACCACAGTTTCCAGCAAGCTCAGAGGTTCTCTGTGTAGGCTGCTCAATGATGTTGCACCAGCCTACAAGAGGAAAAGCTGCACTCACAGAAGGCTGGTCCTTCACGAGCAAGCAACAGTACGATCCGCACAGCTGCCCAGACTCGTGTTTTCTCACAGAAAGCCTTACGGCTAATTCAGTGATTCTAATGAAACTACCAAGAGCATGTAACTTTGTTTGATTTTTATAAGCAATCGAAGCTATCCCCTATTTTTACGTCAGCTTTTCAATAAAATTTTTTGATTAGGAGGAAAAAAAAAAGACACGTTCTGTTCCAAGACCGACATCTCAGGACTCAGTGCCTGATTTGAATCCTGGTTTCTCTACTTCCTGTCCAGCTTCGGCTAACATGCATCCCAGGCAGCATGAGATGTGGTGTGTCCTGGACACCTACTTGAAAAATCCACACTGCAGTCGTGGACATTTGAGAAGTGGGTCAGGAATGGAAGTTTTCTGTCTTCCAAATATAAAAATGAATTCGTCTTTTAAGCTGATAGAAATCTAGACACAGCCAATGCACTAACAGACTGATGTCTGTGAGAAGCCAAAGGAGTCAAGAATCTGAAGAAGGACTCTGAAGGATTTTAGAGCAGAACGATGACATTTGCCAAGTTCTCGGTCTGGTGCTCGTCTGCTTGCTTCTCTCTCCTTCCTTGAAAAATGTTATTGCCCTCTGGGATCACAGCCACTTGTGCAATGCTGCACTGTCCAAACAGCTGCAAGTACAAAGTACAGGTGTCATTCAACACTACTCCGATGTCCACCCAGTCTATTAAAGTCCTGTTTTACTCTGACAACAGAAACCGTCCTCTCTCTGGGACTGAAAACTTTCTGAATTGCTCAACAACCTTTAACGGTTAAGACTGACGTCACCTTCTCTATTTCTATATCCTCATTGTCCACTTCTCTAGGAAATCTTCATTCTCACTACTACATTCCCTATCTTTCCTTCTTATTCCTCGTTTCCCAACCCATCGCCCACTTTCACATTCCGCCTTCTCTTCTAATTCCATCTATATTTTCTAATTAACCTTACACAGATGCCAGGGTTTTTTTTTCCCCCAATTCTGTATCACTGATGTGTGTCTTTCTCCTAAGATCCAGTTCTTCATTCAAATTTTCCTACTGAATATATGTTTCTCATTTGTATTGATTTTAGAGGCAGAGGGAAAGATACAGAGAGACTCTTTGAGTGTGCACACTCAGAGCTGTTGGTTCATTCCCCCATGTCTGCAACAGCCAGAAGCAACCTAGAAGAACTCAGTTCAGTTAATCCTGCAGAAGCAACAGAAACCCAATTACTTGAGCCATCACATGTGGCCTTCTGGGAACTGCAGCAGCAGGAAGCTGGAGTCACAAGCTGGGCTGGATTCTCTACCCAGGTATTCTCCTTGGGGCATGGGTATCTTAACTGTTAAAGTAAACACCCATCCCACCCCCTCCATGACTCAGTTTGTTTTCATCTCCGCTCTTCCCAGGCATCACAAACACCAGCCCTCCAAACTGAGGCTCACTTTCATCTGCCTCAAACCCGCTCTTTTCTTTAGTCTCCATTCGTTACTGGCTTGACCAAGCCAGAAGTCTTCTTCTCTGTAGCTTTTTCTTGTCACTCCTTCAACCACCCGCACATCAGGTTTCTCAGAATAGACTCCCAGTTCAGAGCAAGCCCAACCTCTGCTTCTACAAGGACTGTCCAGCTCACACAGATGGATTCTGGATTAGACCCAGTGGTTCTACCAGTCTCCACAACAGCTGCATGGCAACTATTCCAAAGAATCAATCTCAGTGCAGCAGCCTCACCTCTTCAGTGCCCCTCACTGGCTTCTTGTCATGGAGTAGAGTGGGGAACACAGTCTGACCTATCGTCTGCCTCTGAACCCTCTCCACAGCCTTTAAACTCCTGACCGCAAAAAAACATGATCAGCAGTGACATCATACAGTGTTTTGTTAAACTGAAAGTCTCAGGCTATAGTCCAGGCATCCTTATGACTCAGATGCACATTAAATGTTTGAAGAGTGTTGGTTACATGCTTTACAGGCACTGAACTCAATTTCTAAGACAAAGCATATGCTTAAAATCTCCATGTCTTTACAAAAGCTATACCATACGCTTGAAAAGCTCTAATAAACCTTTTGTAACTTGCAATGGCATAAATATTGTAGGAGCACCTAGCACATGGCATAACACATCCTAAGAGATTCTGAATGACTGGATCCTTTAATCACTTAGTTAACAGATGAGTTTACCTGAGGACTTGGAGTCTGGAGATTCATGTGGAACATTAGGCAGTGGAGAACGGAAAGCCAGAACTCAAAGGAGAGGTAGGTTAAGCTGGAAATACCTTTCATTTACTAGCAACACACTGGAGGATACAGTGATGGGTAAATGAGGTCATCCATGTACCAAAAAAGCCATGAGAAGGTTGACATGACCTGTTGTAGATGGCAGTCAAGGATAAGTTGATAAGATAGAAAAGAATCAAGCAGCTGTTCAGGAGCAACAAAGAGAAAAACTGATTTGGCATGCAGATTATTGTCACCTTAAGCAACAAAGGGTTGGAAGAGTAATTATCATAAAATGTAAATCAGAGGTAAGCAACAATGTAGCTTCTTCAGACTATAAAATGAATGAAACAATGCTAGTGAAATGATCACTACAAACACCACCTTTATGGGATAACAAGAAATGAATGAAACTATTAAGAGCTGCGTCACACACAGAGATCTAGCAGCAAAGAGGTGGAGAGCTTCCAGTCATGCAACAAACACTTCCTGAACACTAGTCATTTGCCAGGCATTATAAAGTAACTCAGACTGTAACAGTGAACAATACCAGCTCACCCTGCGATCTAGTGTGATGAGATAAACTGGGTTGATTTATGGAGATTCACAATGGACAGGGAAATTAGCCAACATGAGTAGGCTTTGACGATGGTAAAATGGCATGAATGAAAACCTTAAGGGGGTGGGTATTTGGTGCAGTTAAGACAGAGCTGAGGACACCCGCATCCCAGGTCAGACCACCTGGTTCCAGTACAAGCTCTTCTGCTTGTTATTCAGCTTTGTGCTAAAGCACACCTTGCAAGGCAGCAGGTGATTGCTCAAATACCTGAGTCCCTGTCACCCATGTGAAAGACGGAATGAGTTCCAGGTTCTTATCTTTGGTCCAGCCCAGCCCTGGCTGTTGCATGACGTTGCGGGAGTGATTCATATTCTCTCTTTTTCTCTTTCTTTCTCTTTCTTTCTCTCTCTCTATCTCTCCCTCTCTCCCTCCCTTTTCAAATTATCTAAAAGCAATTTAAGGGAGCCAAATGGAGGAGAACAGAGAAAAAGTTCACATGTAATCACCTTTTTTTAACATAAAGGATTCCAGACAAAGGCAAACCATAAATATCCCAGTTTACACAACAATTCCGATAGAGTGAGAAGCTCACTCTTCTTCCTATTCTTTTACTTGTAATTGATACATGAAACACCGCATACATTTACCATACATAGCATGCTATTCTGAAACATGTATACTCTGCAACAGCAATAAGTCAAGCTAATTAGCATATGTGTTACCTCACCTATTTTTTTTTCCTGGTAAAATACTTAAAATCTAGTCTCAGTAATATTCAAGAATACAATACACTGCTACTAACTTCAGTTCCCATGTTACAGAGCACATCTCTGAATGCATTCCTTTCACCTAGATGAAATTTTATATCCTTTGTCTAACATCCCAAACCTCTACATCAGGATATGTATTTATGTAAAAATGTAAAAATTTATGTAAAAAATGTTATTTTATGTATTTATTTTCATTTTACCTGAAAGACACAGGGATGGAGAGATCTTCCATCTCATAGTTTACTTTTTTCTTTTTTTTTATTTACTTTATTTTTATTGCAGAGTCAGATATACATAGATGAGGCGAGACAGAGAGGAAGATCCTCCATCCGATGATTCACTCCCCAAGTGAGAAAAACGGCCGGTGCTGCGCCAATACAAAATCAGGAACCAGGAACTTCATCCAGGTCTCCCACGCGGGTGCAGGGTCCCAAGGCTTTGGGCTGTCCTTGGCTGCTTTCCCAGGCCACAAGCAGGGAACTGGATGGGAAGTGGAGCTGCCGGGTTTAGAACCGGCAACCATATGGGATTCCGGCACGTTCAAAGGGAAGATTTTAGCCACTAGGCCATCGCGCTGGGCCCTCCTGGTTTACTTTCTACACACTCTTACACCTAAGGAAGGGCCAAGCCTTAGTCAGGAGTCCAGAGCTCCATCCTTATCTTCCACATGAATCACAGGGATCCAATCGCCTGAGCCATCATTTGTTGTCATCCAAGGTGAACACAAGCAGGAAGCTGGATCAGAAGGAGAACCTTGGTTCCCGCCAGGCACTCTGATGTGGGATTCAGGAATCTCCTGGAGAACCCTTCCCCTGCTTTGTCAAGCACCAAACCTTGGTTCCCATTCTCAACACAGAAAGCTGACAAGGCACTCAAAGCAGGTGGTGACTTGGTCACCACTAAAACCGAACCTGTGGTTGGGACAGGACTCTTTTAGTCACTCATGACTTGCACATTCATGTGGGCAGTGTATCTGAATCTGTTAAAGATCCCCAAGTAAAGCCAATGTTTAGGCATATGGGCACGTGCCTAACATCAGCCTAATCCCTTGAGAATCCTACATTCTCACAGAGCCTCCCAGTATTTAGCTATCATGAAATTACCAAGCTTATAATAAAACCCTTCAGCACTTGGCACAAACCAACAGCAGATTTTTAATAAATGACAGCCAGTGGTAGAAATTAGGATGCTGACTGAAGGTAGCCAAAGAGGAAAGCGCTTGCTTTGGAAGCAGAACGGTACAGTGGTCAGAGTAAACCGGTAATCTAGGCAAACTGTTTTTTTTTTAAAGATAGATCTATCTATCTACTCACCTACCTACCTACTGATCTATCTACCGGAAATACTGAGAACCAACAGGAAAGAGAAGTCTTCCATGTGCTGGTTCACTCCCCAAATGACTGCAACAGCCTCTAGCAGTCAAAGCCAGGTGCCAGAAATGCCATCCTGGTCTCCCACATGGGAGAAGGAAATCCAAATGTTTGAGCTATCAGCCACAGCTTTCCCAGGCATGTTAGCAGAAAGCAGGATCCAAATGGCAGTAGGCAGGACTGGAATATCATGATAATGGATGTTGGCATCAAAACTGGCAGTTTAACCTGCTGCAACACAATGTCACCATGAAGCTTGGTAATTTGGAGTCCACATATCAACATATAGCACAGAACTCTGAAGCTCGCATAGACACAGATACATAAAAATATCAGTGACAGCACTGCAAATTTTACTATGTATGAGTCTGTCTTGTTTCGCCAATGGACGGGTCAATCATGTTCTTGGGTTTATAGTAACACATTTTTAAAATGGCTAGAAAAATCTGAAAAATATACTCAGAGCTGTATGTCAGTTACACAGGTCATCATTTCTCAAGCTGAAAAACTGGGAGGAAGAAACAAGCTAGTTAAGTACATAAATCATCTAACGAGATGCTCATTGTGGTTCTGCATACATTTTATAAGCAGAATCACACTCTGTACTAAAGTATCTTTGCATGAGGTTGTGGCTATCAAAGTAAGGCAATCCAGAAAAAAATTCTAAATCCAATCATTTAAATATTCCCAGAAAAAAAAATTCGTCTTTGTGATTTATGTTCTTCCACTTTTATACTTCAAGTGAGGTCTGCGAGATTTCCCACTCCCCCAACCTCCCGCCCCAGAAAACACACACAACACACACGCTATGTTTTAACACCAGCTTAGGCCCTATCAAAACAAAGGTGTGTGTGTGGCGGGGGGGGGGGGGGGGGGGGGGGGGGGGAAATGTACCATGGAAACTGGTCCCGTGACCTTTCATCTTTTCCGGAAGCTTTATGAGCTGAGTCTACAGGATATATATCCAAAAAAAAAAAAAAAAAAGGGAAAATGGAGGCAGTCCTATAGTCCCATGGAAGATTAGACTTGTTAATAGAATGTTGATCCCATGAGTAATGCTCACAGCTGTGGCATCCAACAATGGAATTAACATTTTAACAGGAAGAAGAGAGCCATCCCTACTGAAGTGGCCATGCAATTCTGCCTCAAAGGGCACAAAGCCACAACACCAAGAAAACCATCCTTCTGGAGGTTACACAAAGTGTGCCTCCTAGGGTCCTACCCAGGGATTTAAAAAAATTAATTCGGCTACACAATGCCAAGTGTTTAGTTTGACAAATAAGGTCGGGTGCTCAAAATACTATCAGCAAGAAAAGAAAAATCATTTTAAAAGTGACAAAAATGATAACGTCTTCTAATGATCCACGCTTACCCTTCCCTCCTCTCAAAGGAACGGCTGGAAAATGTACTTGGTGAATGCATGCCGTCTTAGCTTCGAAATGAACCAACTCTCACTACAAACTCAAGCTGGGTTCCTGGATTCTCCCATGCATTATCTCCCGGGGACATCAGAAATCAATGCGGCATTTCTGCGAGAACCTACTTCGGGTTTCCCACGGTCGCTCCCCGACGAGGCTGCAGCTGGGCCAGCCCGACTGAGTTCCTCCTGGCTGCTTTTCCTCGAGGTAGCCCAGGCGAGCGAGACCCGGAGCAACCTCGCGCCCGCGGAATAATGGCGTTTGGAATTCAGACACCTGAAACTGAGCTGCCCAAGGCTCTTTTTTTTTTTTTTTTCCAAAGCGGGTAACGTCAGACAGACACCACAAGGAAGAGAACCCGGAGAAAGGCGAGAGCGTGGCCAACAAAACCGCACCCGGGGTGCAAACGCGAGGAACGCCCCGCCCGCCGAGCCCCCCGTCGCCCCCCGTCAGCCAGGGGTTCGGTCCTCGGCCCTGCCCACGCCCCCTCTGCGGCGCCCTCCAGAACCGCTGCACCTCCCCAGCTCGCCAGGCGAACCTAGCACACATCACCCCAGAGCACCCGCCCGGGCTCCAGCACCACCACCCCAAATCGCGCCCGCTCCCTCCCGGCCGCCCTCGCCATTGTTCCCGGGTGGCCGCGGGCAGCGAACGCCCCCTGGGCTCAGCGGGTGCCCGGGGCCGAGCGAGCGTCTCTCACTCACCCGCCACTCCGCACAGGAGTACCACGAGCAGCACAAGCGCCATGGTGGCTGCCCGTCCGTGGGCGGCGGCTGCAGGTAGGCTCGCGCTACGGGACCGCTCCCTCCGCGCCTCGAGCGCTCGCGACTGGCTCCCGGCAGCGGCGGCGGCACCTCACACGCCCTCCCCTTCGCCTCGGCAGGTGAACGCGCGTCACTTCCGGCTGCGGGCCCGGCTCCGCGGCCGCGCAGGTTGCCATGGCGACCGGGAGGGGCGCCCCGCGGCTCCCAGCCCCCGGGCCGTCGAGGGAGGAAGGCTCCCGGGACTGGACTGGTCGGAGCGCGCGGGAGCCTGCTTCCCGAGCTCCCCGAGCTCCCCGAGGCTGGAGCCGGGACCGATTCCCGCAGTCACGCCCTCCCTCGAGGCGCGGAGAGGGACACTGCTCGCCGCAGCCAGCCCCTGCGGGTGTCGGGTGATGGGGTCCTCCAGCCTCGGGTTCCACCTCTGGGGATGCACCGCAGCTGGGGCTGCAGGCTGAAGGAACCGGCCAGCAGGGCGGCCCTGCTCCCCTGCGGCAGTCAGGTGGGCTGGCGTGCAGCACCAGGCTTTCTCCATCTCCGGTGGTGACTGCGGCTTTGGGGTATACCCGCCTTTTCCTGCCCTTCTATTCCAAACGCAGTCCAACTCTGGGATGATCAACCAGGACCTACTAACGAACTTTTAAAATGGGGCCAAGTAGGGGTGGCTAAAGGCCTTGTGGGATGGGGGAGGAACGGGGATTTGCGGAATGCGAGAACTGGATGGCCCCTGTCAATAGCCCTCATTCGTTCTCGTGTCTTCCGCTGCTGGTTCTCGGTGGCTTGTCCCCAGATAGAGTAAGCTTGTAACTGCAGACTTCGGATTGCACGACGTTCCATGTCCTGAGTGATTCGGAGAAGAGAAGCCATGTGGCGGTGGGCAAGAGTGGACTGGAGTCGGACAGTCATGGAGCAAGTAAGTGACTCAGATATGGCACCTGCTGTGAAAATAGCACTGTGCCTAGCACGTCGTGAGTACTCAGTGTGGAAAAGCTCATAAAAAGAGTGGAAGATTCTTATCAGTTATTGAGCCAGAACAGAGAAAGTACAGAGGAAAAACAATCAATTAGGAAACCCAGCATTGCCCACTGCAAACTCAGACAGGTGCTACAATCCTGGCTGCACATTTAAATTACCCTAAGAACTTCTGTTTTAAATGTCTTAACTTCACATTAATGATTTTAATTTAACTTGGTTTTAATGACATCTAAGAACCCTAGGAGCAAAGACGTCAGACAACCTGAATAAAGGCTAAGGATTTCTCTGTGTTGAACAAATAAATTGTACTGGTTACAAGAATGGATACATGTTTGGATGTTGAGTTTTATTCATCAACTACTTTAAGAAATGTGGCAGAAAAAAACAAATATTGGAGTTCAATAATTATTTCAACTTTCATAAGAATTTTTAAAATATTAACTGATTATAATGGTATATATTTGTTATGAAATTGTTACCATTATTTTTCTGTATTGCCATAAATTAAATTCACTCCTCAGGGTTCATTTCAACCACCTAAAATAGTGTAAGTCTTAAAAATTACTCAGGGAGTTCATCTTAATCTCTTTTCTGGTCTTGGTTCTTAAAATCCATACTTTATGTCTTCTTCGTAACATTTGCATGTTATACTGTTAATCACTTCTGTTATTCTAAATATTTTTAGAAAGTAAGAGATACTTTGTTCATCTTTGTCACTCTTGGAAGCACATCACATGGTAGAGCCTCAAGTATTTCTTGAATTGAATCTTTATTTCCTGGATCATATATTAACAAAAAAAAATCATTTAAATGCCCATTCAATAACAACTTATACATTCTTACTATACATTATACTTCTTTTTTAAAAGGGACGTTTTAAAATGTAAGTTTTACATACAATATTTTCTGCAGTTATGTGACACTAATGACATCTTAAAAAGTTATTGTAGTTCTTGTCAGCTTGGAAATTATGTCTCCTGGATGCTGCAACAAGATAATCTTATTAATTCTGGAACATACAAATTATTTCTTGTTTTGTGTCCTGGGTAATCATTAAATGAATTGCTCTATCTTAATAAAGTACCAAGCACTTGATATTGTACAGTCCAAACCAAAGAAAGGTAATTATTCCTAGTCTATCAGGAGGCTAATAGTTATAGAGACATAAATAACTCTGTTTAACAAAGCTTCTATCCATCTACAGATTTCCCAGTAGGATGTATTTGTCAACACATTCAGAGGTGATTAGAGTCTTACAGTCACATTCAAAAGCTAACTAAAGAAGTGGTTTCTCTTGTCTCCAGGCTGGAATATGAAGGCATGCAAGGTAAACTTTTGCCATACATGATAATACTTTTTATTTTCTGGAAAATGATATATTGTTCTTAATAAGAAATGGAGGTCCATTACTATTGTTTTGTATTTATATTGAAGTTGAGAATCTTGTTGATTTTTTCAAAAATTATTTTAATAAACTTTATAGGTTAGCTAGACTATATCATATCTATCTGTATTGATATCTTATACAAATTATGCATGTGAATATTGTATAAAATCTTATTTCATGGCCTTTTAATGTATTCTTATTCCTCTCATTGCTTCCTTATATTTTTTAGTGTAATTTCTCAAGTTTCTGATAGTTCATGGTTTTCTGATCAAAGATTGAAAGAAAGCAGTACAAAAAAGTGAATTGAAAATTTGGGCTGTTTTGGGGCTTTTTTTGTTATAGTCTTAGATTGAATCAATTTAGGGGAAATCCAGAATAATCGTTTTGCAAAAACAAAGAATAAAAGCATTAATTTCAGCACTCAAGGTAAATAGAAGTGGCCAGCTTTCTGGAAGGGTAGAAGAGGAGGATTGGGGCATCAACTTGAACACAGACAGGTGTGTAACCATGTCAAGGTCAGTGGCAGACTGCTTTTGATTGTTATCGCTTAAGATTATACCTTCCATTGACATAATTACATTCTGTCTACAGAACAACACAATTGGCTGAAGACACATTCCTCATAATGCATCTCTGTCAAGTGATGTATGACATCACTTAACTTACATGAACTTTCATTTAATCCCTCTGTATATATAACAATACATAGTCCCCACTCTAAACCAGCTTGATGTCCCTTGTCCAAAAGACTTTCCACTCATTCCAAAGAATAATGTCAGGTTTAG
Source organism: Ochotona princeps (assembly GCF_030435755.1). Lineage (NCBI taxonomy): Eukaryota > Metazoa > Chordata > Mammalia > Lagomorpha > Ochotonidae > Ochotona > Ochotona princeps. The sequence goes on from NC_080834.1 coordinate 47,987,294, forward strand.
TATAAAAGTGACAGAGATGGAACTTGGGCAGCTGTGGAATGTTTGCTTTACAGCTGGTAGCTTAGCATTCAACTATCTTGAGTGGATTCAGTCAATAAACTCACCTTTGCTACAAAATTTTGATATTTTGTCCTGTTTTTGTCCTTTGTCTTGATTAATACCTTCTATAAAAATTCATGTACTCCAGTTTTCACGAATGTTCAGGAAGATTAGAGGTAAATGTCTGTGTTGAATTCTCCACTCCCCCCCTCCCAGAAGTCTTCATTGGAGTGGAATATCCTCATGTGCACATAGTTCTGAAAATACAAAGACAATGGACACTTTTTCTCCTGAGTATTACTCTTGCAAGGGCCTCAATCTGTTCTAACTTGAGAGAGTGAAAATCACTCTCTTAAGTTTGTATTATAATTCAGTATATCCTATCTACCTTACAAATTATGTACGTTCTTTAATATATGGCCTGTGTTTTGTTAGATTTGTCCACGTTTGTCTTCACCATTTCTTCAGGCATTGCAAACAACTGCTGGAATTAGTTTTCTTCTCCTGGAGGTATGTCCCTTCAAAGAAAAATAAAGATTCACTTATTTTGAAGAGTTACAGAGACAGAGAGGTAGAAGCAGAGGTCTTCGTCTGCTGCCTTACTCTCCAGATGGCCGCAACGTCCAGGGCTGGCCCAGACCAAAGGAGCTTCCAGATCTCAAACATGGGAGATAGGGATCCAAGCACTTGTACCATCATCTCCTGCTGCTGCTTCCTAGGCCATTAGCCAGGATGAGAACCAGTGCCCATATGGGATCCTGGCATTGTAGCTTGCAGCTTTTCCACTTTGCCACAATGCTAGCCCCCTGAAGTATATCCTTTACAAATGCATTTATTAAAATTTCTCTAAGGTTGACAGTATTTCTGTGTGTCTCAATGTATCCTTCTGTATTGCCCTTCAGTTCTAGAAAAATCTGAGCATTCAAATTTATATATGTGTGTCTGTGTGTATATATCTATTGATGTGAGAGATAAAGCTCCCTTCTGTTGGCTCACTCTCTAATACCTCTTTTGTCTGGATTACTGCTGGAGCCAGGAGTTGGAAAGTGAATCCAGTTCTTGAACCTGGGAGATAGCAGCTCATCACTTAAACCAACACTGCTGCCTCCCAAATTCTACACTGACAGAGAGCTACAGTCAGGTCAGGAGCTGACTGCAGACACTCGTACAGGACTTAGGCATCTTAAGTAGCATGTTAGCCAGTAGTCCCTGTGCTTGCCCCCTTGGTACTCAAAGCTTGTTGAAGGTTGTTTTTCTACGTTCTCTTTGTTAGTGTTCTCAGGAATGCCAATTAGGTATATGCTACCGTGTCTCATTCTGTCCTTCCTATCTTATATTTCCCATGCATCTAGTAGTAACTGAATTCTGAATAATTGTTGTTTGTTTGTTTTTTTTTCAGAATTATATGCCAGTTTACAACTTTCCTTTCCAGTTGTGTGGAATCTACTATTCAATTTTTATTTGTTATTTTAATTTAAATCACATTTTTCACTCATAGCTATTTAGACTTTTTCCTCATATACATTTGGTTTCTTTTTCAAAGATTTATTTATTTACTTATTTATTTATTTTTACTGGAAAGGCAGACTTACAGAGAGAAGGTGAGACAGAGAGAAATATCTTCCATCTGCTGGCTCACTCCCCAAGCGGCCTCAATGGCTAGAGCTGAGCTGATCTGAAGCCAGGAGCCTGAAGCCTCTTCCAGACCTCCCACACAGGTGCAGGGTCCCAAAGCCTTGGGCCGTCCTCGACTGCTTTCCCAGGCCACAAACAGGGAGCTGGATGGGAAGTGAGGCAGCCAGGACATGAACCAGAGCAGATATGGGATCTTGGTGCATGCAAGGCGAGGACTTTAGCTACTAGACATCCAGACTGGGCCCTACATTTGTTTTCATATTCCTTACTCACACTTCTAGCTATCTCTTTTATGTTATTAAATATACAGAACATGCTAGATATGCATAATAATACAAAATTAGGAATCTGGAGCCCGGAACGGTGGTCTAGTGGCTAAAGTCCTCGCCTTGAACGTATAACAGATTCCCACATGGGCACCAGTTCTAATCCCGGCTGCTCCACTTCTCATCCAGTTCCCTGCTTGTGGCCTGGGAAAGCAGTTGAGGATGGCCCAAAGCCTTGGGACCCTGCACCCACATGGGAGACCCAGAAGAAGTTCCTGGATCCTGGCCTCAGATCGACGCGCACCGGCCATTGAGGCCACTTGGGGAGTGAATCATTGGACAGAAGATCTTCCTCTCTGGCTCTCCTCCACTCTGTATATCTGTCTTTACAATAAAAATAATAAAGAAATCTTAAAAAAAAAAAAAAAAGAATCTGAAATCTTACTTTTTCAATCATGACGCTTACTTATGTTAGGCTTCTTTCGTGTGTTCTCTGATTATACTTTAAAGAGAATTTTTTAGCATTATATTTCTCAGATTACATACTTCATGTAATTTGGATCAGAAACTACATGAGAAAAGGCTGGTAGTTATAAGTTCTCAAGTGAGTTTCATCACTCATCTCTTGAGCAGCTGTTTAAACTTCATTTTCCTTTGTTGATCATTTTCCAGGTTTTTACTTTTTGTCGTAAGATTTATCTATTTATTTGAAAAACCAAACAATTGAGACAGGGAACGAGAAAGGGGGAGAACTTCTATCTGCTGGCTTACTACCCAAGTGGTTTCCATGGCAATTCCATGCAGGGTCTCCAACATGTGTGGCCGGGGACCGAGTACTTAGGACAGCATCCAATACCTTCCCAGGCCCAGGACTATTAGTAGGGTGTCTGAAATAGAAGTTGTGCACTCAGAACTGGAACAAACCACTGTTGAACGCAACAGCCTTTCAAATAAATAATAAACGAATGCTTAATAAATAAATTTGATGTTATTTATGACTTGATTGATATCAAGCAAATTTAACCACACAGAATCACGTCATTATTATCGTTATTTTAAAAGAAATTAAAAGATATTTATAGATCTTGAGTAAGTCGGCTTCAAGTATTTCTTTTCCCCCTCTTTCCCTAATATATGTTGTTCTGGTAGCACCAGTAATATTAAAGGTTTACATTGAAAGGAAAGGAGAGGCGTAACCTATAATTCTCTGCCATCTCTGTTTCTGCATTCCTAGGACACTGAAATTCCTACTCCCTTTTTCTCTGCTTCTCTCCTTAGGCAAAAAAAACTACATACTACGAAGTTTGTTCTGCATGAAGGTAAGAAAGATATGGGTGCCTAGAGTAAAAATATTTTTTGCCTTTTACCCAAGCTCTTCCTCATCTTTGTATTCATGGTTTATACTTTGAATTAGAAGTATTTTCCTTTACTTGTATGAAAAGTAATAAGACTTACAAAATAAAAAAAAGAAATGTTTGTCTTCTAGGGATTTTACAATAACGGATGGTGACAAGAAGAAAATTGAAAGAATTATAATGGCTTTTGTTTGTGACATATACACCCACAGGATCTTATAAGGCTAGATAATTTAATGTTTGTACAGCATTCTGAACAGTATAGATCAAAGATTCAGGGCTCACCCAGTATTAAAACCATTTAATTTGTACCCAGGTTGTAAATTTAAATATTACACACAACTAGATGGAGCTTCATATACTTTGTAGTTTGCTGGTTTCTTTTTGGTTGGCGACAGCTTTCTATCTGGTATATAATAACAATGCTTAACCTTTATAGACAATAGAGCATCTTTTATCCAAGGAGTTCACAGAACTCTGTGATTATGACTCATTGCTCCTTAAAATATCTGTACAAAACTGGAGGCAGCAAACATTGAGATAAACTGGTTGTCTGGCCATTTCATGAATCAGAGGTGGAATTCAAAATATGTTCTTGCTTTGATCACCCTGTAACCAGTAATGCACATTCCCTCCCTTATTAGTGTCTTCAGTTACATTCATAATAAAGATAATGACTCTTGGGCCTGGCACAGTGGCCAAGTCCTCGCCTTGAACACACCAAGATCCCATATGGGTGCTGGTTCTAATCCAGGCAGCTCCACTTCCCATCAAGCTCCCTGCTTGTAGCCTGGGAAAGCAGTCGAGGATGTACCAAAGCCTTGGGACCCTGCACCCACGTAGGAGACCTGGAAGAAGTTCCTGACTCCTGGCTTCAGATGACTCAGCTCTAGACATTGTGGTCACTTGGGGAGTGAATCATCTGACAGAAGATCTCCTCTGTCTCTCCTCCTCTCTGTATATCTGACTTTCCAATGAAAATAAATAAATCTTAAAAAACAAAACAAGACAGTTCCTCTAGTTCTGTTAAAAAAAAAAAAAAAGGATACTGATTCTTAACTTGAGGTTTATCTTAACTGACTCTCCAGTCTCATTGTTCTCTGTTGTAGTGGTTACTTCACAGGTGTTCTTTCCTCTGGTTAGTATTTGACCTCTTCAAGTGGATATCAGCCAGCCATCCTTTTCTTTTCAAATTAAGTGTCCCTTCCTAAGGAGATACGTGGACCAACATCCTCCTCAGTCATTCAATTGTAGTATTAGAGTTTCTAAGGTACCAGGTAAGGATGTGCATTGTGACTTATATCAGGTTAAGCCCCTGCTTTGGATGCCTGTATCCCATTTTGGAATGCCTGGTTTGAGTCCCCAGCTATTCCACTTTGGAATCAGCATCCTACTAATGTGCTTGGTAAGGCAAAAAATGATGGTGAAGGTACTGGGTCTCTTCTGTTCACATGGGAAATTGGATGGAGTTCTAGGCTCCTGGCTTTGATCTGGCCTAGCTCTGGCTTTAGGGGAGTGAACTAAGGGATGGAAGATCTCCCACAGTAAGTAAATCTCTCTCTTTTAAGTGTTGTTTATTTATTTATTTGAAAGGCAGGCAGAGAGAGAGAGACACAGGGAGTAACAGATTTTCCATATGTTGTTTCATTCCTCAAATGGCTGCTACAGTCAGGACTGGACCAGGCAGAAACCAGGAGCTTCTTTTTTTTATTATTTTTCTTTTACAATCTTTACATAGTTAATTAGGGTAAAAAGGTTCAAGGGCTATAGGAAAGTGGGTAAGACTGTTATTTCCATATTGTTTCCTTCATGTATCTGAGGTAAAGGGGATATTGAGGGAGAAGCCCCACCCAGTTTCCCACCCACCCCAAGTCCCGAATGTGGGGCATGCTCTGAGATCCTTGCTCAAGTTTTTTTGATAGTTCACCAGTTAGGAATCACTGCCAATCTCGCCATTCCAAGCACGATGAGGTCGTTGAAGAATCCACTGGTTGACATAGTCCATCACAGAGTCTCCATTTGCCCAGTATTTCGCTGCCAACATATAGCTGAGGTGGTTGATTGACTTGTTCTGTCTTCTGTCTTTTCTTGGTTAGGGTTCTGAGTCCGGCATTTCAATTGGGGAGATCTCCAAAGAAACTTTGTCTGAGGTGTTCCCAGACCAGATTCTTGTATGTTCTAGCAAGCACAGGGCCCAGCACAGTCCATCACCCCAATCAGCTAGAAATCAGGAGGTTCTTTTGGGTCTCCCATATGGATACAGGGGCACAAGCACCTGAACCATTATCTGCTGCTTTCTCAGGCAGATCAGCAGCGAGCAGCAAGTAAACCAGAAGGGTAGCAGCTAGCATAGGAGACACTGACATTGCAGGTGGCAGTTTAACTGGCTATGCCACAAAGTTCTCCCCATAAATCTTAAAATAAAATATGAGGTACTTCCAATTCAGGACACTTGCCACAGTAGCAATTTTATACTTGAGTGTGTTAATTATTGGATTAATGTCTGTTACACCCAACGACTCAACTATAAGCTCTCTGAGAGCAGAGAAAAAGCCTACTTTTCTTTACAATTGTAACCCCATGTTCATTTTAGTGTTTGGTGCTAAATATGATCTCAAAACATATTCGTTGATCTTAAGAAATGTGTTCTTTCAGAGTTTAAACCTAAATTCAGCCCAACTTCAACTTGGAATTGTAATCAGGAAGAAAATGGTTAATCTTCTAAATTTTTATTCTCACATATTTTCATAGAAAATGTGTAGATTGCCTTAACAATATGATTCAGATTGAAATTCTAGAAAGATGACAAGACACAGAGTGGAAAAGTGATGAAAAAGACATATCCTCAGAAAAGCTGAGATTGAGGGGAACTACCATGATATTGCAAACATTGTCTCTGCTCATTGAAAATCTAATATTAAATCGGAAAGCCTATGGATTGTTTCTGCAGCAGGAATCACCACATAAATCCAAGTAGTGGATTCCTCTCTTTATCTCCCTTTAACTTTTATTGAGGACAAACTCGCTGCAGATTTCTGTGGGCATCTGAGGACAGAAGACTAGACGCTTCACAGCTGTCTAATCCTTGGCCCTTTTGAGCAAGTCAGATCTGAGAGTCCGGAGAACTGCATTCGGCAAAAGCCATCCTTGTCCTGCCCAGGTGTCCAGGTGTGACAGAGTGGACAAGAATCTCTCTTCTGAAGTTGGGCTTTTAGATTGCACAGAAAGAGTAATCCAACGTGTCCTTTTTCTTTCTCTTTTCTTTATTTGCTTTTCTTTCCACATCTTTGTTTCTCTTTTCTTGTTTCTTTTAAGCAGGGTTCTTTCAAAATTCTGTTTGTGTTTTGGAAAGAAAAGCTTAGAAGCAGGGCCAAGAGTGGGTAGGTAGAAACAAAATGAAGGAAACATTGTCGTTAGGCATTGTTGGATGGTCAAGGTAAGTGCTGAGGGAGTGAGGGAGTGTCTGAATTCAAGTTGTGCCACTGAACCATGCTGATATTCAAGATATTCATTGAGGTTTGTGTGATTCTTTGGCGAAAGGACTAGCAAAATGTGAGCCCATCTGGATGTGAACAGAGAGGAACAGGACACAAAGCTGGCTCAGGTTTCTCAGTTTAAAGCTATCAGTGGGCAAGGGTGCTGTTACTCAGCAGAGAAGAGCAGACAAGCAGGTTTAGTGGAGTACAAATGTTAGGTTTCTGGCGCCTGGGGGCCAACCAAGTGGAGATGCTAGAGAGACAACCTGGCAGGGGATTTTGCAACCTACATTATACTCCTTTGAGGAATTAGTTTATTTTTTAAATTGCTTGTAAATCTAAATACATCTCATAACAACCAGTGTGAAATTGTGGTACATATCCCACGGGATACTGAAAACAACAACAACAGCAGCAGCAGCAACAACAAAAAACCACATGTACTGTATACCTATAGTGTTCCTGATGGAAAATGTTAACATGTCACATATAAGAATGTTTCGGGGATGGGTGTTTGGTGTCACATGGAAGATGCCACTTGGGGCACCAGCATCCCATATTGGAGTGCCTGGTTTGAGCCCCGGTTCCGCTTTCAGCCCATCTTCCCACTGATGCACACCCAGGAGCCAGCAGATGATGACTGCAAGTCCTTGGGTCCCTGCCAGCACATAGGGCACCTGCTTGGAGTTCCTGACTCCTGGTTGCAGTGTGGCTCAGCACTGGTTATTGTGGGCATTTGGGGACTGATCAGCAGATGGAAGATCTCTATGTGTCGGCCCTCTTAAATAAAATGAAAATAAACTAACAAAAATTTTTAGTTTCTGTGAGAATTTAAATTCACCAGACGAACTTAGTACTCATGTAAAACCTCTTTTCTGTGAAACAGAATTGGAAGACAAGACTTATTTGCTAAACCCAGTTCTCTTATCAATAGGAATGGAGCATAGATTTTTTAAAGGGCATTTCATGAATTGCAGGGTGTTTGACGAGGGTAGTTTGTAGTTTTAGGCAGAAAAGGCTACATTTATTACATAAAGCAGTGAGAAGGAAAATTGGCAGATTTTTTTCAGGTGAGGCTAGTGATCTATCATGGAAGCTGCTGGTGGAAAGGAGACAAAAGTTGAAAGAAAGGACCCTGCTTGGGCTTGGAAAAAGGAGTAACAAGGGTGGTGAATCAGCAAGAAAGGTAGGTGAGGGGAATCACAGAGTCCTGTCAGCTTTGTGACCTTATTAATGTGTTCAGGAAGATATTCATTGTGTGTTTGTTAACGAACATAAGAGAATAAAGGTGAAGTAGAGAGGGCGCCTGGTGTTGTTGGAATGGGCCAGGAAAGGCTATTTTTGGACACCTGTTGACAACCAGTCAAGGGCAACCTTTCTTATGTGTGCTGACTTAATTTAAGGTTGCTGAAAGCAGGAACGTACTGTCCCAGCTCATAATTCTAGCTTTAAATGAAACTTGAAGACTTCTGATTACAGAGGAACTCCAGTTTTTGCAAATGAGCAGGTTGTCTACATTATCTTACCTACACCTGCTCTTATAGATTTAAAAGTCAGTTAAGGGGAGTGAAGCAGTGGATAAAAGATCTCTCTCTTTGTCTCTCTCGCTCTCTCCCTCTCACTCTGCCTTTCTTTCTTTTTTTTTTTTTTTAAAGATTTATTGATTTTATTACAGCCAGATATACACAGAGGAGGAGAGACAGAGAGGAAGATCTTCCGTCTGATGATTCACTCCCCAAGTGAGCCGCAACGGGCCGATGCGCGCCGATCCGATGCCGGGAACCTGGAACCTCTTCCAGGTCTCCCACGCGGGTGCAGGGTCCCAAAGCATTGGGCCGTCCTCAACTGCTTTCCCAGGCCACAAGCAGGGAGCTGGATGGGAAGTGGAGCTGCCGGGATTAGAACCGGCGCCCATATGGGATCCCGGGGCTTTCAAGGCGAGGACTTTAGCCGCTAGACCACGCCGCCGGGCCCCTCACTCTGCCTTTCAATAAATAAATTTTAAAAACCTTTAAAAATTAAAAGTCACCTAAGTGTTTCTATTTTCTTTTTTTAAAGATCAATTTATTTAATTTTTAGAAAGATCTACAGAGAGGAGAGACAGGAAAAGATCTGCCATCCACTGAGTCATTCGCCAAGTGGTTGCAACTGCCTGAGGTGAGCCAATCTGTGAAGCCAGGAGCCAAGAGCTTCCTCCAGGTCTCTCATGTAGGTGCAGGATTCCAAAGTTTTGAGCCATCCTCTATCTCTACTGCTTTCCCAGGCCACACGCAGGGAGCTGAATAGGAAGTGGATCAGCTGGAATCAAAACCAGCACCTATATGGGATCCTAGCACATCCAAGGCGAGGTACCCCTAGGCTACTGCACCAAGTCCCTAAGTATTTCTTAGTGAAAAGCATTTAAAGGGCTTAAAAAGTCTCCCCTATATTCACAATTTTTTGTATGTTTAAAACAAATGCTTATAAAATATTATACATTATTTTTAATCTTTTATGTAAAACTTTTTGTATATAAAAATAAGCAATGGGTGTGGTTTGATGGCATCATGGTATACTGGATAAAGCTGCAACCTGTGACTGCAGCATCCTATAAAGGCACTAGCTCGAGTCTCAGCTGCTCCACTTCCAGTTCAACTCCCTGTTAATGGCCTGGAGAGCAATGGAAGATTGCCCAAGTGATTGGGCTGCTGTACTCATGTGGCAGACCCAGCTTGGGCCAGCCCCTACCAGTTGTGGATATTCAGGGAGTTAGCCAACAGATAGAAGATTTTCTCTCTCTCTGTGCCTTTCAAATAAATAATTTAAAAAAAAAAGATAAGCAGTGGTTGACGTTGACTTTGTTCTTATTCTTTCCTTTTCTTTTAAAAAATATTTCCCTGGTAGTGCTATTGCAGAAAAATGAAGAAAAGGTACAAGACAAGCAGCAGGGCATCATTAAAGGGCGATTCATTTCTGTTACGTGGGTGAGTCCAACATCTTAGATTTGACAGGACTTCTAAGTGGGGATGGGATTGGATGGCAGTTGAGGCTTTCCAAAAAAAAAAAAAAAAAAAAAAAAGGGAAGAATTGGGCTGGTGCATTGGCTCAACATGCTAATCCTCCATATGCCAGCATCGGCATCCTAAATAAGTGCTGGTTCCAGTCCCAGCTGCTCTGCATCAGCTCCAGTTTCCTGCTTGTGGAATGGGAAAACAGGAAGGTGGCTCAAGTCCTTGTGCCCCTATGAGAGACCTGAAGGAAGCTCCTGGGTAAGGGCTTCAAACTGGCTCGGCTCTGGCTGTTGTGGTCATTTGGGGAGTGATAGGGGATCTCTCTTTTTACTTCTCTCTGTAAATATGTCTTTCAAATATAATTTTTTTTTAAAATGAAGAATGAACATTTTAAGTATACATCGATTCCTAAAATATTTGGGTAGTTGCAATTTGCTTTGTTCCAATGGAGATTAAGTTTCTCCCAGCTGGAACTGCAGGAATGCATTGAGTGCCCATGTTAGACAAGGCTCACATGATAGGAATTTCAGACTGTCCTGTAGATGTTTTAGACCACATCCATTTTGAGTTGTTTGTTCTAATATTATATTTTTTTATTTCTCTGTTAATCAAGGAGAGATGACTTCAATTGAATTGTTCCAGTGCATTCCGTATGACTCAATACATGGCTGGCTGCTGGTTTCCTGAAATTCTTTTTATATAGATGCTCTATCATGCAGTAAAATTGCTTAATGGACAGGAGAGAAATCAAATGGACAAACATTGGCAACTCAGACAGAAACTCAGATGACAACTCAGAATGGATAATTAGGTTTGGTCAGCAGAACTGCAGACGTCCATCTGCTAAACAGCAAGCCTGCAGTTTCTAGCGGCTGACTTCTTGTAAAAGCTACTAAGACTCCAATTAATTTTTTATGAAGGATGAGAGCCAAAGAAAGGCAGACAGAAGAAAATATCTCAAATTAAGTATAAAAGCCCAATAATCCTAAACAGATTGCGATAGCCACAAAAGTGAGGGGAGCAGTTACACATTTACCCCCCCCCCCAGGTCAACTCTCTTCCCAGTCACCCCCCCCCCCACTCCACCAGAAGCCCCAAAGGGATGCTGAGGATATTTAAGTGACTATGCTAAACCTGAAATATTAGGGAGAGCAATGCATTCTTCCCACTAGCTACCTCTAGTGTAAAGAGTTTGACTACAAAATCAGATCTGATCTGCTATTAGAGAGGGCACCAGTGAAATACTGAGACAGAGTTACCCAGAAGTGTGAAACAGAGCTGTTTCCATTGAGCAGGCATTCTGATGGTTGTATTGCTTGATCTGAGTATAGATGAACCACTGATAGCCATTTGGATTATCTGTTACAGGACCAATGGATTAATGCTTTCAATTCAGCAGAGTTCTATCAGAAACTGATCATGAGGTACTAGTCTGAGTATATATGAGAAGTTGATCTCAGTTAGCCAACAGAGGAGTTGTGAGACAATTGGAAAAGGTACATGTAGAGTATGCTGATGAATAGCTTAACTCTGTGGTTATTGTATTCATCCCAAAGGGAGACCCTGTGTCTGACCTTTATTCCATCTGAAGGGTTAAAAAAGCTGGGGCATTTATTAATCGGTTTGTATCTGTCATTGATTTTTGGCTGTTTCCAGAGGCATTAACTTCCAGGCATTCCCCATTTGCTGCTTTAGAGGACTAGTCCATTCCGGCAGCTGGAGAAAGCCTTGAGATAGCCATTAGTGTTTACCCATAGGACGCATGGAAGCAGTAAATACTAAATGGTTGTGGACTTGGTACCTGTAGTGTCTATTACGTGATTCTTGAGGGTGTGTGTGTGTGTGAGAGAGAGAGAGAGAGAGAAAGAGAGAGAGAATCGGGGAATCTGATTAAGGCAATGCATTCTCTCAAGAGAAACAAATGTATTTAAATGGATGATATGGTATTTAATTCATTGAGATTTTCAGTTGTAGTGTCAAACAACTTCTGTTATGGAGAATTTATGCTTATTCACAGAAAAAAAAAACCACTTTATCCTGTCTCACATTATAGTCGACAGTATTCTCAGTATAGAGACTAAAGTAGTAGGTGAGGTAATCTAGGGATCTATCGCTCTTGGAAGCCTTGTAGAAGGAAGTATTATGAGATGGGAATGATTAACAAAATGGTTATATGTCGCGGCTAGCTGAGCCGGCATAGTAGGCACGGCGAATGTCCGAGCGAAAAGCACCAACACACGGAGACCATGATGGTGTTAGAAATGCTGGGAGCCGTCTCTCCCTGAGCTGTCTCTCCACAAGCCTCTTTATTACCATATTATCTCCTCTTTCCCCCAAGCCCATCAAAAGGACAATAGGACGCCAATGAGTCTGCAAAGGCTAGGTGCTACTGCCCTAGGCCCGATTCCTGAGTGCTCAGCTTAAGGAATGTAAATCAACTCCTCAGTCCACAACAGTTATATTGAAACACTGAAGTCTTTGAGCAGGAGTTGATGATATTCTTAACAGCTTTTAGAGATATTAAGGAGGGATGTCCAGATGTTCCTGAAGTAGATGACATGGCTAAGATATTGTAGTGAAAGTATTGTGCCAGAGATAGGCTTACATACTCCATAATAGCATCTTCCCAAATTAGGTGAATTGTGAACCCTAATTTGAAACTGGTAAGAGCATCTGGAATTCTTACAGGATCAAAGCAATAGTTTATTTCACTTTACATTTTATGTTTTAAGTAGATATTGCGCTTATGTGGTCCCAACTTTACTAGCTACGAAAGAATATAAAGGGCATAGTGACATAGTGGATTATGACTGTGACACCAGCATCCTCTATGGGTATCAGCTTGAGTTCCAATTGCTCCACGTCTAGCTTGCTGCTGATGTACCAAAAAAAGCAATGGAGGAGGACCTAAGTATATAGTCCCCTGCACCTATGTGGGAGACCTGGAAGAAGCTTCTATATCCTGGCTTTGGATTAGCTCTGGCCTTTGTGACCATTTTTGGTGGGGAGGGGTTTGGGGGCGGAGCAAATCAGCAGATAGAAAATCTGGCTCTTGACTGATGGAATTGTGACTCCTTATTAAGGACTATACTACTGTAGCAACATGGGGAAAATCTGTAGGGGGAATAGGGTGTTTGCGGGAGAATCCCAGTCTAAACGAAATTGTAACATAAAATTCAAAATAAAAATTAAAAAAAAATCTGCCTCTCTTTTTCTTTCTCTCTCTCTCTCCTTTTTGCCCTTTATCTCTGTAATTCTACCTTTCAAATAAATTTTTAAAATTTTTAAAAAATACATAAAAACACAATTTATTCCTCATGTTTCATGTAATTCCAGAATTCCCCCAGAAGCAATAATTTATCAGTTTCTGGCACAGTCGATTCTATAGAGGGAGGTTCCTAGTACCTAAAACTATGAATCATGAATCAAACAGTTTCCACAGTTGCCAGATATCATAAAATGTCAGGTATCATTAGGTCAGTAAATACAGTCCACTATATCTAATTCAGTTGTAAAAAGAAAGGTTTATTTATTTATTTGTATGTTTGTTTATTTACCAATAAGATTTCTGGGATAGCACAGATCTTGCATGTGTTACATGTTAAAGCCCAATATTCTATTTGAGGGGACTGTGGCACAAAGTTTCTGGTTCTGGTATACTGTGGTGAGCTAGATGGGTAACAATCAGGGTTATCTGTCTAATAGAGCCTTTCTCTTAAATAGAAGCTGGTCGGGGTAGAAATCATAACACAGACTGAATATATTATCCAAAGGAGAAAAAGTGGTGGCACAATGTTTGGCTTACATGATATCCAGGCAGCATCTTAATCACTGAAGATGAGGCATAGGAGAAGGGAGTCGTGTTTATGAGTTAAAAATTCTAGTTTTGGGGTACCAGGAAAATGGGTGTTTCATGAGATTAAGCTAGAAGATACAAGGAATGATTTCTATTTCTTGATCGGGAAATAATGCTCTCCCCATAAGTGAAAGGATCAGGACCAAGAATTGTGCATAATTCAGCTTCTTGAGTGACTGCCAAAGTGTTGTGACTCCTGGTAGTCTCTAACAAGCCACTAAGAGCAACATCATGGCCAAGAAGTTCTGGCTTTTCATTCGAGTACAAGCATGAATGTGTTTGTTAAGTTTGATAGCTTTGCTTGGCCTGATTTATTTAATCAGAAATATGAAGAAGAATGAAAAAATAAAAAATGAACCTGGGTTAGTTCATATCTTTTGAGAAGTTGATGTCAAGATAGATTTTCTAGAAAGAAGAAATTTCTAGAAAATGCCTGTGAGGAAAGATCTAGAGGAGCTCAGGGGGCAGCACAGATCTGACCCCTACAAAGGAAGAAAGAGGGGCCTGATGCAGTAGCCTACTGGCTAAAGTCCTCACCTTGCATGTGCCAGGATCCCATATAGATGCTGGTTCATGTCCCAGTGACCCTATTTCCCATCCAGCTCCCTGCCTGTGACCTGGGGAAGCAGTCAAGGATGGTCCAAAGTCATGGGACCCTGTACCTGCATGGAAGACCCAGAGCAAGCTGCTGGCTCCTACCTTGGGATCAGCTCAGCTCCGGGGCTATTGTGGCCACTTGGGGGAGTGAGTCAGTGGATGGAAGATCTTCCTGTCTGGGAGGGAGGGGAGTAGGCAGTCGTCAACTGTAGGTTAAATTGAGAGTTTTGTTTGGACTGATGGTGAGACTTCAAGTCCACGTCACAGGCTTGTCTTTGTCTCCCTTATATATTAGTCATTACTGGGAGCAACCTGCGAAAGTTTGAGCTTGGAATCCATGTGGATTCCGAGTATAACCACTAGGGCCATCCCATGTGACCCTTGTGAACAGGGATTTTTTTTTTTTTTTTACAATTTGGAAGATATTTACAATAACTTTATGTAGACTGGAACATTCCAGGATGGTAGGGGAGGTTGAAACTTGCTTGAAGTAACACTAGTAATACAAAAATAAAGGAACTTACAGTGTCTCAAAATAGGATAGAGTATAGCTCTATAGTATGAACTTTTTAGCAAGTAAGAAATATCACAGAGTATTAAACACCATGAAAAAGTTCCAGTATGCTAAGTGAAGATATCAAATAATAAAACTGTATACTATACTAAGAACCTAGTTTTTTAAATGAATGATACAAATCCATATGTGCTAAACAAATACTCCTAGGACTTAGATCAAAAAGTGGACAGGTTTAAATGTAGATAAAAATGGATGATTTTTATCGTTAACTTTGTGATTCTCCATATTTTACAATGTTTCTGTAATGATTGCTAATTAGGAATATTAGTAATAAAAATAATTAAAATTGTGCATTTTATGAGTCTATAAATTCATTTTATAGACAGTAGAAATTTTATTTCTACATGTTTTAACTACACAAAAAAGAAATTAAGATGCTGACTTAATTAATTTCCTCTTTTTAAAAGTATAATGAAATTCTATAGCAGTTTAGAAAGGTAAATAGGCATGAAGGTGAAGAGACATGTTTTGTTAAAAAGCCAGCTCTAAGCTGAAAAATGGAGGGAAGCTATTGACCTCAGAAGCCCAGGAGTTTCTGGGAATGAAGAGAAAAAAGCTTCTCTCCATGCTTTCCAACTTTTCTACTTGAGGTTTTGCTTTAAGTACAGAGATAGATATCACTAAAGTATTGCCAACCAAAGTCCCAAATGCAAATGATACAGCAGGATTCTGAGAAAAAACGTAAAAGGGACAGATCTTTGATCTATAGGCTGGGACACTTGCATCCTATATCAGGGTCCCTGGGTTCAAATTTAGATTCTGCCCACCTTTGTAGCTTACTACTGCTGCACACCCTGGGAAGCAGCTAGACAGCACAAGTGGTTGGGCCCCTACCACCCTGAGGGAGCCTGCCTAGAGTTTGTGGCTCCCAGTTTCTCTCGTGTCCATTTCCAGCCCTGTGGGCATTTGAAAGGTGGACAAGTGAATGAGAGATTTTTGTCTTTCTTTCTGTCTCTCACAAGTAAGCATTTAAAAAATATGGGAGCAAAGAACTGGTTCTGCCCCTAAGTAAGAAATGGGGAGTAGCATTGCTGGTGCTAAAGTATAGTAAGTTAAGCCTCTGCGCACAGTGCAGGCATGTCATTTGGGTGTGCTGGTTCATGTCCTGACTGTTCCACTTCTGATCCAGCTCACTGCTTATGGCCTTGGAAAGCAGCAGAGAATGGCTCAAGTCCTTAAGCCCCGGCAACCACATGGGAAACCCAAAAGAAGTTTCTGGCTCATGGCCTCTGATCGGCTGAGCTTTGGTCAGTGCAGCCATTTAGGCAGTGAGCCAGAGGATGGAACACCTCTCTGCCTCTCCCTCTCTCTGTAACTCTGCCTTTCAAAGTAATAAAAAGAAATATTTTTATGAAAAATGGAGAGTGTTTTCCAGCATGAGTTGGCATTTCAGTCTCTTCTGAATTAGCCATGTAGCAGTTCTTGAACTGCTGTTATTATGTTTTAGAAATCTGTTCATTTAGAAGGCAGAGGAGGTAGGGAGAGGGAGGAGGGAAGAGGAGAGAGAGAGAGAGAGAAAGAGAGAAGGAGGCTACTTCTTCCTCTCTTCCTTCTGAAATACCAGCAGCAGCCAGGGGTAGGCCAGGCTAAAGCCAGGAACTCAGAAATCTCTGGGTCTCCAACGTGGTTGGCAAGGACCCAAGGATGTGGGCCATTTCTGCTGTATTCTCTGGCACAGTGGCAGGGAGATGGATTGCAAGTGGGACAACCTGGGTTGTATCTGGTGTTCATATGGGATGCAGATGTCTTAGACAGTGGCTTAATCGATTGCACCATTGCATCAGCCCCAAGATGAAAACTAAAACCAAGAGTCATGCTTATTTCATGAAGTAACTCAGCTCAGTTTGGGCAAGAGGGATGGTTTCAGGGAGTCTCAACAGTAGAAAGGACAACACGCATTACAGAAGCATTCACAGCACAGAGTTTTAGCACATGGACATCTTTGTCTTTCGCATGTGCTTGCTGGCATAGAAAGGCCTGTTACATTAAATGTTCACTCCTGAGGCTAACATCATTCAGGCCCCAGGAAAGTGATTGATTCTCCACATCTCTGTCTTAGTGTCCTTGAAACCAGAGGTCACTGGGACCAAATGTGAAAGTTTGGGAGTGTGCTGGCCAATGTCAGCAAAACAGACTGCCTCAGAGAATGTGAGGTTATGCAGGACAGGAATGGCAGGCCCAAGAGAGAGGACAAATAGTTACTTCTGTCCCCGATAGCATGGGTATGATAAACCCTGGCTCAATGGAAGTGTCACTTTTTCAGTTAAATTGGCAACTTGATGGGCTTTGAATGCTTAAATCATGCCTATTTGGAAGATTTATTTATGCATTTGAAAGGGAGTGTGTGTGTGTGTGTGTGTGTGTGTGTGTGTGTGTGTGTGTGTGAAGAGAGAGAGAGAGAGAGAGAGAGAGAGAGAGAGAGACAGAAAGAGAGAATTTTTCATCCTCTGGCTTAATCCCTAAATGTCCACCCCTGGCTTTCGCCTGTATTTGGACAGTGAAATAGAAGACAGAAGACCTCTCTGCCCATCTCTCTTTATCTCTCTTTCTGTATTACATTATTTCAAGTAGATCAAATATGTGCATACATACATACATAAAATTTGAAAATCAATATTTGAACATAATTTTGTTTTGAAATTATAAGTTTTTTTCTTCAAGATTTATTGGGCCAACCCTGGTAGTTCAGTGGGTAAAGTCCTTACCTTGCATATGCTAGGACCCCATAGGAACACCAGTTCATGTCCTGGCTGTTCCACTTCCCTTCTAGCTCCCTGCTGGTGGCCTAGGAAAGCAGTCAAGGATGGCCCAAAGCCTTGGGACCTTGTACCCTTATGGGAAACCCAGAGGAGGCTCCTGTCTTCTGGCTTTGGATCAGCTCAGCTCAGGCACTGCAGCAGCTTGAGGAGTGAGCCAAAAGATGGAACATCTATGTCTCCCCTTCTTTCTGTAGGTTTGCAGGGAGCTGGATTGGAAGTAGAGCAGCTGGGACACTAACCAGTGACCATATAGGATTCCAGTCTTGGTAGGAAGAACATTAGTCAATTGAGACATCATGCCAAGCCCCTGTGAGATTTTTTCTTTTTTATATTTTGCCTTTCATTTCAAAACTCTGAATTTTTAAGAGAACAATAATTTTCATCTTTTATCTTTATTTTAGCTTCTGTTGTTTCATGACAGTATTCATCAAGTTTTGCATACTTTGTGTACTTCAATCATCAAATTTTTTACATTTTGAATGAAATTATATTTTGTTTTTAAATCTTGTGATTGTTAAGGCCAGTATATCACAAATAGTGAGGAAATCTTGTGACAATGAAGATGACAGTTTTATTGCAATGAGGATACAAAAAATCGATATAAGTAATAATACCACAAATTAAGTTTGTGTATTTTTATTAATTAGTTTGGTTTTTATCAGCAAAAGAGAGACAGAGATCTCTCATCAGCTAATTCAATCCTCAAAAGATCACAGCAGCCAGGTCTGTGTCAGGCCTAGGACAGGAACTGGAAATTCAATCCAGGTCTGCTATATGAATGGCAGGAACCCAGTTAGTGCAGCTGTCATCACTGCTTCCCAGGGTGCACACTAGCAGGAAGCTGATATCAGGACCAGGGACTCGAATTAAACCGAGACACTCTTATAAGGGATGCAGGCGTACCAAATCAAGTCAAAACCACTATGTCTCTGTTTTGTTACTGATTCAGACATCAAGCAGAAGAGGGTACATAGTTATTTCTCCTTTTTGTTCCTCTAGCTTCTTTGATGCTTAGGGGGGAACAAATAATATCATGATGAAATTATCTTTATAATTTCAAGCAGCTTTGACTTACCTAATCAGAAGACTCATATCAAATAAATTTTCAAAATATAATTTACAAGAAGTATACAGTCATTTTTCACTTATTTCCATTCCTTTGTCAAAAATGAATAGCAGGGCCCCGCATGGTAGCCTAGTGGCTAAAATGCCTGCTTGCAGGAGTTGGAATCCCATATGGGTGCTGGCTCTAATCCCTGCAGCCCTGCTTCCCATCCAGCTTGCTGCTTGTGGTCTGGGAAAGCAGTAGAAGACTGCACAAATCCTTGGGAACCTGCACCTACTTGGGAGACCTGGAAGAGGTTCCTAGCTCCTGGTTTCAGATTGGTGCAGCTCCAGCATTTGGGGCCACTTGAAGAGTGAATCAACAGATGGAAGATCTTCCCCTTTGCCTCTCCTCCTCTCTGTATATCTGACTTTCCAATAAAAACAAATAAATCTTTTTAAAAAATGAATGCCATAGCAGAGAATAATACCAAGGGAGTTTAGTGGAAGAAATCCAGAGAGCAAGTTTAGAAGACATATATGATATAGAAACAACAGGAAGTGGATTATTTTAGATACAGGTTGTATTTTTATAGCATCAGTTTTTTCAGTGCTCTTGGAACCCACTGCAATGTGTAAATTCATCAGTCAACATCAACAACATTTCAGGTGGAATTATAAGTTGGAAGACTTCTATTGGAAAATCAGCAAAGTGATATGCCTCCCCATGTATCTGGGTGTATACATGTATGTGTGTGGGTTTATGTGTATGACAGCAGAGACAATAAAAAATGGTGACATAAAGGCTAGGTGTTCTGGAATATTTCTGGGACGTGTTCATAACTTTTGCAGTAGTCTTGAGTTCTTGAAAAGTCCCAAAAGGGGAGTAAGAGTGATTATGGCAAGGAAATACCCACTTTGGGATGAGAATTTGTTTCAGTTTCTGTACATGGAAGGACCTGTTTGCCTGGTTCTGTTGTTTGTTACTAGTCAGGATGCAGCTGTTACTGAATGGATAGTTTAAAGTGCATGATGCATCACTTCTTGGCCTTTTGGCTAAGATCAAGTGTAAAGTGCATGATGCTTAAACTGATTGGATATCTGTGTTGCACACCATTGCAATTGATTGGATAATTTGCATTGCACACTGATATAGGCTTAGTTCTTAGTGTGGTGGCATGGGACAGACTGCTGGCCAGTGAATAAAAACTTTTGAGCTTCTAAGGGTCTGCCTTTGACTCATTTCAGGGATAGATTTGGTCAACTTGCTCTGTCTCTCTCATATCTTCTCTCTCTTTCTCTCTCTCTCTCTATATATATACATATATGTATATATGTGTGTGTGTGTATATATATTAGTTAATGTTCCCCATTAGAAAAGGTACTGCTGTTTTCTCCATTTTATAGAAAAACAAAAGCCAGAGAAATAAAGGAATTTGTGGACTTCCACAGCTATGAAGGTGGGATACAAACCCAGGCAGTCTTATACAGAAACTTTCAATTTTGAGGATACAGTGAAGCCTTGGACTCTCACCTTACTTCTAATCCTGCTTCCACCTTTTTCTCCCAGTTTTATTATATATTTATTTGAGAGAAAGCAATAGAAACAGATAAGAGTTCTCTTCCCTTGAATCACTCCCCAACAGCCAGAGCCAAAGCTGGGAACCAGGAACTCAATCCTATATGAGTGGAATGAACCCAGCTATCAGAGTCTATACAGCTGTCTCCCTGGCTCTGCACTATGAGGGAGCCAGAATAAGTATAGAATTCAGGGATTGCCACAGGTAGGCTAAACTCCAGCCCTAATTGTGTGACTTTAGGAAACAGTACTCCTTCAGCTTAGATTTCCTTATCTGTAATATGAGAAAAGTACTACCATCCTAATGTTACTGCAATGCTTCAGAAAATGTAGGTTAGTTCTTAGCAAAACAGCAGGTGCTAAGTAAGCACTCAGAAAATGTTACATCTAACTATGTTATTATTTTAAACCTTTGGATTATATGAGTTTGCCTACTAATTCTACTTTTTAGAATCTGCTCTGAGGATAAAAGTAGATATTAATGAATATTATTATGTACAACAATATTCTCTGAATTTCCATGAAAATGGGATTTTTGGAAAAAAAAAACTGTACAACAAGGGAAATAAATGACTCCCTATGATGAATTGTTAGAAACCATGTATAGAAATATTTCAGGAAAGTATTTAATCTCATGAGTATATGTGAAACAGATTAGTACAATGAAATATGTCCAGAAATACCAGTGTGGGTGCATAATATATCTTACCATGATTATAAGCTTATTTCTTTCACATGTATTTTGAGTGTATTATTCAGAGAAATTACAGACCCCTGTGGACTCAAGAATGGCTCTGAAATAAATTTGCATCTATTTACAATAACAAAATGACAGTAGATGCAGGCTCAGCTTTGATTTCACTGGAGGGCCTTCCCACAGGCATTAAGGACCCCAGGCTGAGATGGCCTCTGGCTGCTGTTCCTTGAGCAAGGTCATCAGCTTAAGAAGACAACTCTTGCTTGTTCTGCATATCCAACCCAAAGAAAAAGAGGTACTTAACTTTATGAATGAAGTTAAGTGTTAGCTGGGGGCAGGTAAGCATGTGGCTGTGATGTTTTTTTTCCTTGCTAGTCTTCACCTTGCATCCACCAGGATCCCATAAACAAACCAGTTCTAATCCCGGCAGCCCCACTTCCCAACCAATTCCCTGCTAGTGGCCTGGGAAAACAGTGGAGGACAGCCCAAAGCCTTGGGGCCCTGCCACCCGCGTGGGAGACCTGGAGGAAGCTCCTGGCTCCTGGCTTCGCAGATCAGCTCAGCTGCAGCATTGCGGCTACTTGTGGAGTGAACCAACAGACAGAAGATCTTTTTTCTGTGTATGTCCTTCTCTCTGGGTATCTGCCATTAAAAAACAAACGAATAAATCTCATATATATATATATATATATATTTTGAGTTGAGATATTTTACTTTCCCTATCACATTTACTCAGCATTAAGACCATGTATCAATTAATGTAAGTGCTTCCTACATGTCAAATATTTTTAGGCACTGGAAATATAAGAGCGAACCAATAGCCACTATTATTTTTGAGACAGTTCATCCTAATGAATTATATTATTATATTAATATATATTACAAAACTAAAGGACAATGCATAAGCTTCTTTACGGGGCCTCCTAGTTTGTTTATTTTGGTGTACTTTTCATTTTTAAAAGAATGAGTTGGGGGCTGATGCAATGACTCAATTAGCTCATCCCCCACCTATAAGCACCGCATCTTCTATGGGAGCCAGTTCCTATCCCAGCTGCTTCATTTCCCATCCAGCTCTGCTTATGACTAGGGAAAGCAGCAAAGGATGACCAAAGCCCTTGGGACCCTGCATCCTTATGGTAGACCTGAAAGAAGCTCCTTACTCCTGACGGCAGATGGATTCCTCAGCTCTGGTTGTTGCAGTCATTTGGGGAGTGATCCAGGGGATGGAAATCTTTCTCTTTGTCTTGCCTTCTCTGTAAATCCTCCTTTCTAATAAAAATAAATAAAAAATTTTTTTAAAGAATGAGGGGGGCCCAGTGTGGTAGCCTAGTGACTAAATCCTTGTCTTGCATGTACCAGGACCCTGTGTGGGCAGCCAGTTCATATCCCAGCTGCTCCATTTCCCATCCAGCTCCCTGCTTGCAGCCTGGGAAACTAGCAGAAGATGGCTCAAACCCTGGGATCCTGCACCATGTGGGAAACCCAGAAAAAACTCCTGGCTTCGGATCAGTGCAGCTCTGGCCATTGCAGCTGCTTGGGGAATGAGCCAGCAGATAGAAGATCTTTTTCTATGTCTCTTCTCTCTGTAAATCTAATCTGCCTTTCCAATAAAAATGAATACATCTTAAAAAATATGAATTAAAACTTAGCAATATGCTGTATGGAACATTGAGAGTAACATCTTCCATGTGTTTCTTTGTTTTGTTTTGTTTTAAAAATGTATTTATTTGCAAAAGAGAGTTTACAAAGAGAGGAGAGAGCAGGGAAGCTTCCATCCACTCCTTAGTTGGTCACAATGGCTAGAACTCGGCCAGTCTGAAGCCAGTCTGAAGCCAGGAGCCAGGAACTGCTTCTTAGTCTCCCAGTTTGACAGTAGAAACCCAAGAACTTGGGCCATTTCCTACTGGTTTCCCTGGCACATAAGCAGGGAACTGGATCAGAAGTAGAGCCGCTGAGGCTTGAATCAGCAGCCATATGGAATGCCAGTGTCACGGGTGGTGGCTTTAACAGCTATGGCACAATGCTGTCCCCTCCCATAAGCTTCCTGCTAATAATAGCAATGTCAGTCCATTGCTGCATTCATAATAAACACTCTATAAATATTAAGAAATGAACAAGTACTATTTCATTTAACCATTACTATAACCCTATGAGGTAAGGGATATTAAGATTCACAGCTCACAATCACACAAACCTATTCAGCAATAAAACAATAAACGAATGCCAAAATTGGAATTTGAACTCCAGCTACATGGCTTCACAGATTAAAGTATGTGGTGATTTCTATATCAGACATTGGCCCCCAAAATGGCGTACCTTGCCCTGATCCACAAAAGTGGCAGCAAACACTGCTATCACGTTCTTACTTTGTAGATTACAGGTGCCTCGAGTCAGTTGAAGTAGGAGAGGAAAAAAAAATGACTTCAAGAACCAGACCAAGTTGCTCATGAGAAATAGCCTTAAGTCTCTCCTAGAAAAACTCTGGAGGAAGATATGGAAACTAGCGTTTTTAAAGTACACAAGGAAAAGATCTTGGGAAATAGAAATTTGTAGTACCTTTGCTCATAGTTTGTCCAACTCCTGGCTTCCCTCATAGTAAATATGTACTCAGGTACACTTTCTGATATATGTCAAAATTGAGATATGTGGACTGTATATCACCAAGAGTGTTAAAACTCAACATATTCTCAGTAGGGTCTTGGGAAAACCTATAACTGGAAGTAAAGGAAACATCCCTGTACTTGTTCTCTCTCGTTTTGGTTTTGATTCACCTGCTGATCCTATTGAAACCTTCATGTCTTTATTCTAGATGATGTCACACAGTTTCATGGCAGATGGACAATTTCCTGGTGCAGGGCTAAATATAGAAATTATATACGCTTGTCAGTGTGACTACAACTGCCACAGTGCAGATGGAAATATTGAGTGTTTTCATCTACAATGGCTAATTCTTCCAGATATTTTCATGTCCATTTGCTATCTTCAGTTCTGTATACATGGTGTCATTCTCTTTTTCTGTGTTGCAAATCATCTTTCTCTTTACTTTCACCACTGCACTGGGAGGGTGTGGAAGAAGGGAAAGGTTTTTCAGCTTTATGTAATTGACACATGATTATAGGGTACAGCGTAATTTTAGGGTTTTCATTTTGTTTGTCTTGTTTTGTTTTTGATGACATGTTTTGAGAGGGAAGGATCAGGAAGAGTGCTTCATGAAGACTCTCTTCTATTTAAAAGTAATTTAGTTTATGGTGATGTGGGGTATTATTCAATTAATAACTAAATTATTATTCAGCCCTCATTATTCAATTAATATACAGTCAAAAGCAAGTAACCTATTTTAAAACAAATAGCACACATTTAGCAATGAGGGTTAATAGTCAAAGTATTTTAGACTTTAACTTAAAACTTTGTTTTCCGCATTGTGTGTCCTGGAGCAAAACACAAGTGTTTAGGTTTTCTAATCTTGTTACCTCGGTTATAAACAATTATATTACCTATATCACCAATTCCAAAAGACAGTCTTGGGTCCTGCGTGGTGACCTGGTGACTAAAGTGTTTACCTTGAACACATCGGGATCCCATATGGGCGCCGGTTCTACTCCTTGCAACACCGTTTCCAATCCAGCTCCCTGTTTGTGGCCTGGGAAAGTAGTAGAGGACGGCCCACAGCTTTTGGAAATTCCTGGCTTCAGATCAGCATAGCTCTGGCTGTTGTGACCACTTGAGGAGTGAATCATCAGACGGAAGATCTTTCTCTGTCTCTCCTCCTCTCTGTATATCTGTCTTTGCAATAAAAATAAATAAACCTTTTTAAAAGAAAAAACAGTTTTTGATTATGTTACCTAATTTAAATACTAACAGGAAGAGCTATTTATTTATTACTTCTGAGATATTATTTGGGGAAAACAATATTGGAACTAATATTTTTATTTGGAGCTGTGAGGAAAGTTTAACTTCTCTGAACTTTACAGTTGCATTTTCTGACTACCAAATATTTTTTTAAAAATGTTAATGTTGTTGGTTTGGGCCTTGGGTTTGCGGGCAAGTGCCGCTCTTCACAGTGTGGCAGCTGTGGGGAGTGCCAGGGTCGGACCCAATGTTGGGGGCTCACACCAAAGACACTGCCGCAAGGCAGTGAATGAGTCCTCAGCCTCCCCCAGGACCCAAGAGAGCTCTTTCCTCAGGGTAAGTGCGCCATGAGGGAACTTGGGAACTGGGTTAAAATTCCTAGCTCTGCCCAGCTGCTAATATCTTGTGGCTGGGTGAGTTTGGGAGGGGTTCGGGCCTTAGGTTTGGGGGCAAGTGCTGCTCCCCACAGTGTGGCAGCTGTGGGGGGTGCCTCTGCCGGGTCGAACCCAATGCTGGGAGCTCACGCCAAAGACACTGCCACAAGGCAGTGAACGAGTCCTCAGCCTCCCCTAGGGCAGCCATTGCACCAGGTGGTGCCAGTTTTTGCCTGCTGGCCACCCGGCGGCAAAC
Source organism: Ochotona princeps (assembly GCF_030435755.1). Classification (NCBI taxonomy): domain Eukaryota; kingdom Metazoa; phylum Chordata; class Mammalia; order Lagomorpha; family Ochotonidae; genus Ochotona; species Ochotona princeps. Next base: position 48,012,643 of record NC_080834.1, read on the forward strand.
TCTGGGGATTTTTAAGATATGTTTGCTGCCTGGGAACACCCATGACTAAGTCCAATTTTAGTGTAGGTGAGTGAATCTTGGGTGATTCCCAGTGACAGGGTCATGGAAGTTTTAGGCATGCGTGGGGACTGAGACCTGGTGGTTTGGAGGGAAGTACCCAGGAGACAATTATGGTTAGTCAGATACACCAACCCAATTCGGAATACAGAAATGGCCTGAATGCCTATAACATCACTGAACGTCACACCAGCCCACACCAATACTATGGATGGGGGCCTCTTTGGCAGTGATGGGTATCATTACCCAACTGTTTGGTGGAGTGGTGGAGTGGTCACATTTGGCAGGGTCAAGACTGTATCCAGCACGCAAGAGAACTTGGTCTGGGGGTAGACTCTATGGGGTTGTGTGGGCCCAACCCTGTGGAAATACAAGTTCCCCTAGTTGGACACCCTAACAGGGTTGAGGTTCCCACCAAGGGGTGCGTGTGCTGGAATGGGGGCTGCGATCTATCTAGGAAACAGCTGCAGTCACCCGAGGCACTAGTGTGGGCTGGGATTGGATGCACCAGGCCAGTTCAGATCCCAACACCATCTGGTGTCATGGAGAACCAGGGTAGATGTGGGACTGACTAGGTTGGGTCTCAACCCCCTACTGAGCCATGTGTGAGCTCTATGTGGGTATGGACGAGCTATGGCTGGGCTGAAACATCCAACAACAAGAACCAGAATGAGGTGAAAGCCAGCCAGGAAAAGCCACTGTTCCTGCTAGGACAGGAGGTGAACTGAGTAGGGTTGGCTCAAGGACCCCCTGGCATGCGCAAAATCTGGCATTGGGAGGGTTTCTGATGGAGAAGCCTGGGCAACTTCTCTGGCAGGACACAGTCCCTGCAGGTAAGCGCAAGAAGCATGATAGGAAACAGTCCAGAATAGGCCATGGAAAGTTTCCCACTGGCACACATTCGGCATGGGTCAGGGGCAGACCAGGCTGAATCAGTTCATGTCATCCACTGGCAAATCCGAACACCAGAACAGAGTGTGGGTTGAGCCAGGTTTGGTCGCGACAAAACCAGTACACATTATGGAATGCCAGGGTGAGGTTGCCTGTACTGGATTTGACTGCAGCACCCAACCAGCACATGTGAGATCCAGGAAGGGAGGGGGCAGAGCTGGCAAGGGGATTAAGGGGCTAGTCCCCTCGCCGGACAGCTACGCCCACTGGAGAGCGTGGGCTGGGATGAAGACAGACCAGACTAAGCAAGGCTGCAACACCTGTGCGCTGCATGTGGACTAGATCAGGGAAAAGCCAGGCTGGCCTGATTATTCCTGTGGGTGCAAGCATAAATTGGAGCGGGTGAGGGATGTTTGGGCTTGGCCGCAGCATCAGCTGGCAGAAGCTGGCACTGGGGATTAATTCTGTCAAGTCAAATCACAGAACCACCTAAAGAGTGCATAAACCGGGACTGAGAGAGACCTGGGAGGGAAAAAGTGGGTTCCCCCTTCCTGGGTCACTAGTCCCACGGGAGGGCATGAAAACTAGGACGGGGGCTGGGCTGGCTAGACAGAGAGGCACTCAACAACATCCGTGAGGGCTGGATAGTTGAGTTGGTTAGATGGAACTAAGCTTTAATACTCATTGACAAGTACAAGAGCCAAATGGGATGTGGGACAGACTGGTCTACTGCTACACATACTGGCAAGCCAGGGTAGGGGGTGGGCCTGATGGGGATTATTGTGGGTCGCCCCGACTAGGCTGCAGCTCCCATTAGTTGATGTAAGGGCCGAGTATGTGTTGGGCCGAACCAGACTGGACTACAACACCCATTGGTTCCAGTGCAACTCGGGACTGAAAACAGAACCAACCCAGCAATTGCAACCACCAGCTGATCGGGGTGATGGACTGTGCTGGGCCCTGTGCTTGCTAGAACATACAAGAACCTGGTCTGGGAATACCTCAAGGTTTCTTTGGAGCTCTCCCCAATCGAACTGCTGGACTCAGAACTCTAACCAGGAAAGGACAGAACACAGAACAGGTCAATCATTCATCTCAGCTATATGTTGGCAGCGAAATATGGGGCAAACGGAGACTTTATGATGGACCATACCAATCAGTGGACGACCTCATTGAGTGAAACTGGCAGCGATTCATAACTGGAGAACTATTAAAACCACTTGAGCAAATATCTCAGAGCATGCTCCAAATCCGGGACTTGGGGTGGGCCGGAAACCGGGTGGGGCTTCTCCCTCAATATCCCCCTTTACCTCAGATACATGATGGAAACAATATGGACATAATAGTATTACCCACTTTCCTATACCCCCTGAACCTTTTTTTTTAACCGCTATTAAGTATGTAAAGATTGTCAACAACAATACAATAAAATAAAAGAAAAAAAAAGGATATCCTCAAAAAAACAAAAAAATGTTAATGTTGTTTGCATGATTGAGAGGGAAACACTGCCATGTGGTTCTGTGTTTAGAGTGGGGACAGTTGAGGTATGGAGGAAGGTAGTGGGACAAATGTTTCAATTTTTTTTTTCTCCTGTATCCACAGGTGGGAAGGGGAGGGAGCCTGTCCTAGCTGTCAAACTGCATCAGCACCTGGGGATGGGGAATGGTCATTTGATGATGCCTTAGAACGCCTGATGTGGGGAAGAGTGTTCTGAGGCTGTTGTTACTTGAGGGTTTTGATAGTTCTGAGACATCAATGGCTTCATCGTGTCATGGTTCGGAAAATCTCTCCAAGGTCTTTTGGCTTACCAAGTCCTCCTAGGTAAATACATAGGCCCAGGAATTAGCCGCAAAGTTTTTCCGGCAGAATTGTCCAGCCTCTTTTTCTTTCTACCCTTTGATGAGGCACTTGGCATGCTCTGCTGGCCTAGATGACCTGGTTGTCATACCCCCTTAGGTATATCTAGGCATGCTGGTTACTGTGCAGGCACCAGCAACTGAGGAGTCTGAGTTCTGGCTTATGCACTACGGAATTGGGACACATGTATTGTGATTTTCCCTGTGGTTGGGTTTAAGTCCAGCCATCTAAGTTGGGGAGTCTCCCAAGAAACCTCACCTCTGATGACCTTAGACTTGATTCTTGTGTGCACCAGCCAATACAGGATCAAGTATGGTACATCACCTACACCAGCCAACGCACATACCGGAGGATGCCGCTTAGCTTCCACCCCTGGCTCCATTCCTCATGTGAACTGATGAGTGCTATGGGCTATCCCAGCCAGCCAGCACAACACAGGTCCAATCACGCACAATATCTAGTCCTGTGGCCTTTTCAGGGCAACACCCAATAAGTCACATCAGGCCTGCCCCCAGCCCTGGATTTTGCATGTGTTACATATACTCTAGCCTAGTCCACTCCATCCTGCTTCTCATCTGTCTTTACGTGCATGCCATGGGTACTGAAACTTAGCTCAATCTGACCTACCCTCCGGAACTGGCCCAAACATATGCTGATAGATGCTGCCCCCTTGATCAGCCTGGTCTGCCCACATCCCTTGCTCTCATGTTCACCCGCAAGAGCTACAGCTCATCAGCGAAGTACCCACTGTTCCCCTACCAGGCCCTCTCCCAGCCTCATATTTTGCATCTACCAGGGAATACTACAGTCCAGCCTTACATGACTCACACTCAGTCCTATTATTTGCCCACAGGCGAGGCAGCCTAGTCCATCCTGGCCTGCCCCTAGACCAGCCAACCCCCAGTCTCAGCTCTCATATTCACCAGTGAAAGCCATGGCCCAGCAAGGGAGTCCCGAAAGTTCCCTTACCTGGCCCACTCCCAACCCTGAGTCTTGTGTGTGCCAGTGGGTGCTGCAGTCCAGTATGAGATGACCTACCCCAGTCTCAATATTTGCCAGCAGCTGCTACAGCCTAATTGAGCCTGGACCACCCCAGTCCCAGCTCTGTGGCAAGTACAGCAGCCTAGACCAGCCTGGTCCAGTCCCAGCCCTCATGTGGATTAGCAGGTGTTGCTGCCGAACCCAGCCTGGCATGGCATTCCCCAACCCTGGGTCTCATGCTCACTACCAGGAATTGCAGCCTAGCAGGGAGTGTCCCAAGTTTCTCTAACAGACCAACTCTCAGCCCCAGATTTCACTTGTGCTGGTGGGTGCTGTGGGCTTTCTTGGAATGGTCTGTCCTCAGTCCTGGCCTTTGCATGTGCTGGTGGGTACTGGAGCCTGGTCCCTTTGGTCCCTTCCCAGCCATGGCTACAGCAAGTATCAGGTGAGTTCTGTGGTCCAGTCTGGCTTGGCCCATCACACCCCTAGCTCTCTATGCAAACTGGAGAGTACTTTAGTCCCACAGAGGCAAGCCCACAAATACCCTACAGAATCTGCACCCAGGTAGAGTTTTCTTATATTCTGGTGGATGCTACAGCCTAGCCCACCAGGCATGCCCATCAGCCCTAGTTTTTGGTGCATCAGTGGGCGATGGGCAATGTTACTTATCCCAGCCTTGGTCTCCATGTGGGTAGGTGCCTTGGCCTTACCTAGACATGCCCTCAGGTTTCCTCCCTCTAAAACATTTCATCTCAGCTCCCTTGCCTACCTGTGACTGCAATGGCCTGGGCTGCAAAAGACCCCAGAAGTCATTCCTCCCTGTCAAAGATGCCCTCAGCTGCTCCCACTCTGAGTATATCTGCAGCACCTTCTCACCCCTGCCTAGGGATCAGGGTGGTATATCCTTGCCCAGCATTCCCTACCTCCCTCACATATCTTAAAAAACAAAAAACAGAGGGCCTGGCGAAAGTCATTACCTTGCATGTGCCGGGTTCCCATATGGGGCCAGTTCATATCCCAGCTGCTCCACTTCCCTTCCAGCTCCCTGCTTGTGGCCTGGAAAAGCAGTCAAGGATGGCTCAAAGCCTTGGTTCCCTGCAGCTGCGTGGGAGACCCAGAAGAGGCTCCGGGCTCCTGGCTTTGGATCGGCTCAGCTCCTGCAAATTGTGGCCACTTGGGGAGCAAACCAGTGGGCAGAGATCTCTCTCTATGAATCTGACTTTCCAATAAAAATAAATAACTCTTAAAAAACAAACAAAAAAAGAATACGTAATTATATTGGCACAATGGTATAGTTAACACAAATTTGGCATTAGCCAGGCCTAGATGCCAACCAGATACCGGCTACTTTTCTACCAGCAGTCCAATACTTGCGTAAGTATAATACAACCTAGGCAGCTGCCAACAGGTGGGGAACTACCAATTACTTCTGATGAAAGTCGAGAAACATGGAAATTTATCAGAAGTTTTTCTGACTATCAGGTGATTTTAAAATATATATATTTTTACTGGAAAGGCAGATTTATCGGGAGAAGGCGCAACAGAGAGAAAGATCTATCATCAGCAGGATCACTCCCTAAATGGCCACAGTGGCTAGGGCTGAGCCAATCCGAAGCCAGGAGTCTCTTCCAGCTCTCCCACATAGGTGCGGGGTCCAAAGGCTTTGGGTGATTTTCTGCTGCTTTCCCAAACCTTAAGCAGAGAACAGAAGCAGAAGCAGAACAGCCTGGAAGAGTCAACATCCACATGGGATACTGGCACTGGCAGGAGGAGGATTAGCCAGTTGAACCACAGTGCTGGTTTGTAACTGTGAATGTTAGTTGGGCAATGGTTTTCTCAAACAGATTTCTTGAGTTTTTTAAATACACAAGTACACAAGTATGAGAAATGTATTCATATGGCAGATATGAATTAACAACTATTGGTAATATTTAGAATTGGATATATAACATAAACTTCATTGTTTTAATTGTTTAAAACTTTTTTTAGGAGGCAGACGTTCCTCTTATCCACAAGAAGTACCTCTTCAAAGGGTAAAAAGAAAAGCAAGTGGCACAACATGTTGGGTCACATTCTACAGAAAGCATTTAGCCCCACAGACGCATTGAAGTAGACATGGACAACCAGTGGGACTTAGGACTTACATAGGAGGCCTAACACAGCAGCCTAGCAGCAAAAGTCCTTGCCTTGAACTCGCCGGGATCCCATATGGGCGCCGGTTCTAATCCCGGCTGCCTCACTTCCCATCCAGATCCCTGCTTGTGACCTGGGAAAGCAGTCGACGACGGCCCAAAGCCTTGGGATCCTGCACCCACATGAGAGACCCGAAAGAGGCTTCAGACTCCTGGCTTTGTATTGCCTCAGCTCTAGCTGTTGCAATCACTTGGGAAGTGAATCAATGGACGGAAGATCTTCCTCTCTGTCTTTCCTCTCCGTATATCTGACTTTCCAACAAAAATAAAATCTTAAAAAACAAAACGAAGAACTTACACAGAGAGAACACTGAAAAGCCCCCATGAGGACAGAGGGATGGGTCACCTCTTACATAATGAAGTCAACAATGTCTTGGAGCAGTCAAGATGATGTGGGGATACAACCATATCCACTGAGGGAAAAGCCTCTGGCCAGCGATTAGGACCCACTGGCTATGGGTCAGAATTGGGACAACTACACAGCAAGCTTAAAGCCACAGGCCAGAAGTGCCACTAAGCCTGCCCTGTCAGTCTTACCAATCTGCCACTGAAGCAACAACCCCAAGACACTCTTTCCCCAACCAAGATCCCTAAGGCAGTACCAGGAGACCCTCTTTGTCTCCTGGTACTGGTGTGGTCTGACAATAGGAAGCAGCAGCACACCTTCCCCCCGCCTTCCCTCTCCCAACTCTCTCCATCCCAACCAGAGGCCCACCTGGGTCTACCTTCTTTGCATCTTTGTAATGAGCATTTAAAATTAGATTTAAAAGTGAAAAAAAACAAAGGAGTGAATAAAAGAGAGAGAGGCAGAGAGAGAGACAGAGGATAAACTGCTGGAGCTCCCACCTGTTGCAGGTCACATACTGAGCAACCATCTGTTGACTCCCTTGGTACACATTAGCAGGAGGCTGGCATTAGGTCACCTGGCACTGAGTTGACATGAGGGCATGTTACGCTAAACTTTAACCACTAAGCAAAACATCCACACTGACCAATTTTAAGTGTAGAGTTTAGTGGCATTACATATATTCACATTGTAATGCCAACCATTGCCACTTTCCACCTCTAACTTTCCTTACCTTCCCAAACTGAAATTGACAACTACTAAGTAGCAACTCCCCATTCTTCCTTTATCTAACTCCTGGCAACCATAGTTCTATTTCTAATGGCAGGTGATTTTAAAGAGACAAGAAATAATACAGCACTTCCGTAGCAGGTGGCAAGCACTGCATTTCTACCTCTGATTAGAATGATTTTTAAGCTATCTCGTTGAGCTTTTTTTTCTTTTTTTAAGATTATTGATTTATTTTGGGCCCAGTGCGATAGCATAGTGGTTAAGGTCCTTGCCTTGAATGCCCGGGATCCCATATGGGTGACGGTTCTAATCCCGGCGGCCCCACTTCCCATCCTGATCCCTGCTTGTGGCCTGGGAGAACAGTCGAGAATGGCCCAAAGCTTTGGGACCCTGCACCCGCATGCGAGACCCGGAAGAGGCTCCTGGCTTGGATTGGCTCAGTTTCAGCCATTGCGGCTGCTTGGGGAGTGAACCATCGGAGGGGGGATCTTCCTCTCTGTCTCTCCTCCTTTCTGTATGTCCACCTTTCCAATAAAAATAAATAAAGCTTAAAAAAGAGATTACTGATTTATTTTGGGGCCTGGTGCTATGACTCAGTGGCTAAATCCTTGTCTTGCATGCGCCGGGTTCCCATATGGAAACCCATTCGTGTCCTTGCTACTCCATTTCCCGCTCAACTCCCTGCTTATGGCCTGGAAAAACAGAGGAGAATGGCCTAAAGACTTGGGACCCTGAACCTGTACAGAAGACTCAAAAGAAGCTTCTGGCTCCTGGCTTCAGACTGGCTCCACTCTGACCATTGTGGCCACTTGGGGAGTGATGCAGTGGACAGAAGATCTTTATCTCCATCTCCCTCTCTGTAAATCTGTTCTTCCTTTTACTTCTGGTTCTCTCACATGGGTGTAGGGTCCCAAGGCTTTGGGTTATCCTTTCCTGCTTTCCTAGACAAAAAGCAGAGAGCTGGAAGGGAAGTGAATCAGCCAGGTCACAAACCGGTAGCCATATGGGATCCTAGCACGTGTGAGGTGAGGATTTAGTCATTGAGCTGTCACGCCACTGTCCATCTCTTCCCCCTGGAAATTTTCGTCCAGGTTCTCCAGGTGATTACTGCAGAAGGCACCCGGTGTGATCAGATCTCCTGGCATTAGGCAGTACCTGGCAGCAGCAGCCCTTGTTATATCCTCTTCCTGGGGCTGAGTGTGTGATTACAGCCACAGTGGCTCCTGCTGCTTTTTCAGAAATCAGTCCTGGCCTTGTTGTCTTGCCTACAGTCCCACCCGGGTAGTGACTTTTCCTTTTCAGCCTGAATTTCAGGCCATAGCCTCCAGCTGGATTGACACTGTCTGCCCAAACCAGTTCACTTTCCATTCCACCAGGAATTTACTGTGCAGCAACCCAACCCTGTTTCCTCCAGCGCTGTTGACCCAGTAAGGCATGCTAAACTTCTCTGCTTATCAGCAAACTGAAGAGAATGGATTAGGTAATCTCCAAGGTATTTCGCAGTTTTTAAGTTGTTACTTTCTGCTTAGGAAAAACAAATCGTGGTCCTAAAGTAACAGCCTGGAGAAGATTGCACTATAAACAGTGACTATTATACTGGGTGTTGTCACAGTGTGCTCTAACTACAAATGCTTAAAGCATTGTGTTTGCTTTGAAAGGTCAGCTGGTGGTCAGTAAAGGGTTAACTGGAAGTCCAAGCAATATTGTTAGCCTAGAAACATAAGAATTTAGGGGGAAAAGATAATAAAGAGAATTTCATATCCTGGATACGATTTTGAAAAAAAAAATTGAAGTTCTACTTGGGGCCTTTGAAATGGATTGTTTCATCTGAGCATTATGTGGTTTTGACTTTCATTCTAATACAGCCCTAGCTCAGGTGTAGGCAACTAACTTGCTATTTGATAGGGCTATTTGCATTTCAAAGCTAATCAGTATGAAATAATCGACTGATAAAAGAGAGTAAGAGGGTTATTGTGTGTATTTTATTATTGTGTAAACTTTGGGAAACAAGCTGAGAGGCTGAGAAAGTTCTCTCAAATTCTAGCAGATAAGAAAGGTGACTTATGGAAAAGGTCTCTTAATGAATGAGCTGCTCCTTACTTTCCACAGAGCAAACTTGGAAAGTCAAGTGACTGCTGGGTTCTAAAAGGAAGTAAAAACAGAAATTAGAGAGTATAAATATTTTCAATACTTACACTTAAGAGTACTTTGTAAAATCTTTAACTTTTATTTCTCTGTAACTTTTGAGACCCTTTAATAATTTGCATTAATGAATAATTACGACATTTCATTGACAGTTCAGATTGAATTTGTTTGGAACTGTTTTTTAGTGTTTCTTAACCCTGGCTTGTTAGAATCACCAAGGGAAAAGAAAAATATTGATACTGATATCTACCCTGGAGAGCTAATGTGATTGGCTTGAGATATGATCTGATATTCAGTATTTTTTCTTTCTTTCTTTTTTTTGGTGGATTTAATTTTTATTTGAAAGGCATATTTTACAGAGAGAAGGATAGAGAGAAAGAGAAAGTCTTCCATCGGCTAGTTTACTCCACAAATGGTTGCAGTGGCTAGAGCCGAGCTGATCTGAAGTTGGGAGCCTTAAGCTTCTTCCTGGTCTCCAATGCGGATACAGGGGCCCGAGTTCTTGTGCCTCGCTCTTCTGCCCTCCCAGGTCACAAGAAGAGAGAAAAATTGGAAGTGGAGCATTCAGAGTATGAACTAGTACCCACATGGGATGCTGGCGGAGGATCAGTCTGCTCTGCCACCATGTTGGTCCCAGTCAGGAGTATTTTCTGACAGTTCCCAGGTGATTACCCTGGGTTGAAGATTGAGAACCAATATAAATACATATTTGCCCAGCATGGATAGCCCAGAATGAATGTGTCAATACACAAACAGAATGGAGTACTCTACCTTTGTTCTCTGCATCTATAAATCTATTATACACAAAGTCTAACTCAAAGCAAATCATCTCCTTGAAGTTCCCCTGCATTACCCAACTGGAAGTAGCATCAGGGATCATCGTGGAGAAAACAAGGGCTTTTTTATCACAAGACCTAGTTATTAGGGAAGAGTTAAAGAGGCCTCACTTCTCAGAGTCTGGTGGGAATATTAAGACTTAGTTTGTACAGGATGTCTGTAAGAATTAATGGGGGAACCTCAACTGAACTTGAACTGTGGTTATGCAACAAGGTGGAGGAATCCACCATGGTGGGAGGGTTTGGGGAGGGGTGGGGAGAATCCAAGTACCTATGAAACTGTGTTACATAATACAATGTAATTAATGAATAAAAAATAACAAATAAATTAAAAAAAGAATTATTTGAAATAACTGGATCACTCACTCAATCATATTAAGAATTGTTTTTTTCGATCTTTACTTTCTCTTCTCTAAATATCTGTGGTTTAATTAAATGATTTAAGCAGCAAAATGAAAATAACTAGTGCGGTGACTTTTTCATGTAAGTCCATTTAACTTGAAATGTTGTTCTTCATTGTTGAAATAGTAGTGTTATGAATAATTATTTTTCAACTATATAAAAATGTTAATAGATTAATAGATTTTGTCTTTGCAGCTATGCGTATATGAAATCCAACTATGAATTTTTGAAATACCTTTTTAGAAAATAATCTTTTGTCTTTATGTATAGACTATATATGTACATATGTACTCTTATGCATATGACAAATAATTATTTTCTGAAATTTCATGTCTATAATTATATGTGTTTTTTTCTTAATGTGCATATATATATATGCTTTAATCTTTAAACAGAGAAAAAGATCTTTCGTTTGCTGGTTTACTCCTTAAATGACTACAACATTCAGACTACACAGAAGTCAGGGGCCAAGCACTCCATCAGCGTCACCCATGTGAGTGAAAGGGGCTCAAGCACTTGAGCCGTTATCTGCTGCTTTCCTAGGCACCTTATCTGGAAGCAGGATTGGAAGTGAAGGATCTAGGACTGCAGCTGGCACTCTGATAGGGAAAGTGGCTGTTGTAAGTACTGGCTTCAAGTAAATAGAAAACATTTTAATATGTGCTGTTAGGAAACAATTGAAATGGAATCCTGTTTTGAATGCTATTATAATTGCTGAACTAATAAAAGCCAAAACAATACCAAAGAGCTTAATAACATTAGAAAGAAAGAAATGCCTATAGGAAACAGTTTGATCATTTAGGTAGTTGGTACTGCCATTATCTGTAATTGGTACTGCCATATGGAACAGAAACATTCACAGGCCAGACCACTGGTCTGAAGAAATTTTCTCAAAAGATGGGTGATGTGTATGTAGACTATAAACTGCATGACTAGCAGTAGCTAAATCTGTATGCTTCTTTACTTCATATGCTGAGAGTAGAACTGAGGTAGAAAAAATAAAATCCTATAGTTTTAGCTATAGTAAACCAAATTTATAATTTCTTAAAAACATTTATTTATTTTCATTTTATTTGAAAGGCAGAGACACGCAGAGACATCTCCCATCTACCAGTTTGTCGTCCAAGTGCTCACAACAGCCGGATCTGAGCCAAGTTGAAACTTGGTGCCAGGAACTCCACGCTGACCTTCCAACTGTGTGGCAAGGACCCAGACGCATGAGCCATCATCTGAACCTTCCAAGGGTATCCATTAGCAGGAAACTGGTTTGGAAATAGAGCTAGGATTTGAACTAGACACTCTAACTTGGAATGTGAAGGTCATTGCCAAGTGACATTCATTGTGCCGAATATCCATCCCTAAAGCATATTTTAAAAACATTTTCTTTATCTGGGAAAGTGCTTACTTCCACTGGTTTACTCCCATAATTTTCCACAGCTGCTAGCATTTAGACCAGGTGAAACCAGGGAGTTGGGAACTCAAGCCAGATCTCCTGTATCCTGGATAAGTGGAGAAGAAAGGGGTAAGGATTCCAGCACAGTGGCAGAGCTTGAGGGTATCAGCTGAGGTGATGACGCTCATGACATGCTGGGAAAAATCATGTCAGGGAAATGAGACACTGTGCTCTTGCAAGAATGGAATGAGCAAGAAAATCAATAATAGAAGGTATTTGTATGTGGAGATGTTTATGTAGGTGAAATAATATACCATAGATTATGCCTCGTAGGAAATAGGGAGAACATGTAAGACGTTGCTGAGGAAATATAAATCTGAGCAAATGTTACTTTAGTGACCCAGGACTTAGAAGGGTTAAATTTGCATTCTTTAAACGGATTTTGACTCTTAAATTTTTAAGTCTCTCTTTATCCTTTAATCTTCTTGTTTTTCCACTCCTCTAACACCCCCACGCAGTTGCTGTACACAAGAACAAATCCCCACTTAGAATTCATCTTCCAATTTTCTAGGCACTTTGTTAAATGCATGAATGTGTCACTGTTAGCTTACCTTTTGATCATGTTATTTGAGTAGCTGTTATTCTCTGGCAACAGATTGTGTGTGTATTGTGAATGAGTCCTTCATTTCTGTTTCTGCCTCCCTTCCAGTGTTGTGAACGGCATCAGATTTAGTGACAGTAATTTAAAATGGGATTTTTTTTATAAGCTAGTGAAAGCGATGTCTCTTCCTTTTACAGCCTGACATTCTTGTTTTAAACTGAGTTGTCATGTCAGCTGTGCCCCCATTGCTGACTATAGAGAAAGGATGAAGAATATGCCCAGGTGTGCATGAAAAGCAAGGCGGCTGGATCCTCTAATCTAAGAGATCTGAAGTACCTCTAGGGCAAGTAAAAAGCAAAAACAAGTGGCGCAACACTTCAGGTCAAGTTCTAGGGAAAGCCCCTAGGCCTAACAACCTTTTGAAACAGGCACAGATAACTAACAGGCCTTAGAATGTACCTAAGGAACAGTGACGAGCCCCTGGGACAGATGGCTAGGCCACCTGTTATACAATGACCACTAACATGGTAACATAAATTCTTTTGCTTGAAGAATTACTTCTACCTGAATCACAAGATGTTTTGATTCAACTAAGTAGGTAGTTACATCGGGTCTTAGAAATGACAGTGGTGCCAAACTTTGACAAGGTCAATTAATACTAGGAAAAAAGTTTTCTTATTGAAAGGAGACCCACTTTTATAACTGATGATAAGTGACCCTCTCACAACTCTAATTTATGACCTTCCTGGTTTGGTTACATTGAAGAAAAACAATTTTGCTGTTTTCATTTGCTTGATAAAAATAATAAAAAAGACTGATCATGAAAATTAAGCCTGTCTTTCAGTAGATTAGGAAGCAGATATTACTAGGCGTGCGAAGTATGTGGCTGAACTTTATCCCTGTGACTGATAAGAATTACCAACATTTACAAGGCAAAAACCTTGTATGAAAGGCAAGCATTTTTGTTACCTAATTCTTTTTTTTTTTAAGATTTATTTATTTTTATTGGAAAGTTAGATTTACAGAGAAGGAGACAGAGAGGAAGATCTTCCATCTGCCGAGTCACTCCCCAAATGGCTGCAATAGCCAGAGCTCAGCTGATCTGAAGCCAGGAACCAGGAGTCAGGAATTTGATCAAGGTCTCCCATATGGGTACAGGGTCCCAAGGCTTTGGGCCATCCTTGACTGCCCTTCCAGGCCACAAACAGAGAGTTGGAAGGGAAGTGGAGTAGATAGGATTTAAACTGGTGCCCATATGGGATTTCGGCTCATGCAAGGCAAGGACATTAGCCACTAGGCTACTGTGCTGGGCCTCGTTACCTAATTTTTAACCAGTTTTGAATCCCTTCCAGGTCTGTGCTTATATTTTATTACTAAATGTAGTTTTATGTTAGAGACAGCCTCTGAACCTTGAGAAATTATTTGGAAGACAAGAAAAATGCAAACTTGGGCTTATTCATTACCAATAACTATGAATGAATAACAAACACACAATAATCTCCTTGTTTTAAATGTGTGTTGTATCACTCCTAAGGAGTAATGTCATGCATAATTTTTTGTTTCCGTTTATAAAGATACTACTACAGAAATGTCCCCCTGGAGCTTGATTCCTGAGAATCAATGAGAATAGTTCTCTCTTTATCTGGGGAGTTCTACAGCCCTGCCCACCTTGGAGAGTGTTCAGTAATGTCTATACTGGATGACTGAATGAATTAAAGGGCTCTTCTAATGCCCATCTAGCTTAGTTGCTGGGATGTGAGACTCTTAAAAGATTTTTCAAAGGATACAAGGCAGAAGAGCTCCAAAAATGCCATTTTCCAAGCCTCAGTGATTAGTATAGCATTAGTCTAAACAATGTGACTCATGAAGAGACATGAATGTTGTATAAGCCATAACAGACACTCAAGAAAATGTGCCTCCTGAGGTATGTCAGGTAGGAAAGGGTGTTTACTGATGGGAGCACTCCAGGAAAATCTAACGTCATTGTAAAGTCTAGAAAATTATTTATGAATATTGATTCCTGCCTTCTTTACACATTGCCTTTCCACGCTGTTTCCCTGCAGTACAGGAGCTCCCTTTTAGTTATTGTCTATTAGTGAGTCATACTGGCTATTTTTAATACACAGACATGTGAGGGAGATGTTTGATAGAAGATTTGCTTGCCAGAAAACTAGTTTGAGAAAGTCCAGGGCTCTAAACCAAATTCTGGGGAGTGAGGCCAAAATAGGGATGAGCAAAAATATGTGTAGGCTTTTTAAACTAAAACAGAAAGTGTGGATTTAAAAGTAGGGTTTATTCTGAGTAGTACTTTAGAGTAGGTATTGATTTAGAAACATCCAAAAGATACAGAGTTAATGGAAATGTTCCGGATGGTTCTCTTGAAGCTGTAGAAGGGTGACAGATTATGAAATACAGGTAACTACTAAGCATTATATATTTAATACCTATGTGCTAGCAAATACAAGTAAAAAGAAAATATTACAGTGGCATATTTTGAAGAAATATTGATGTGTTTAAAAGATAGAGAGACACATTTGCAATAACCATGTCTGGGCCACAATGAAGCCAGGAGTCAGAAATGCCTGCTGGGTCTCTCACATTGGTGATAGGGACCCAAACACTTGTATAATCATCTACTGATTTCCCAGGTATTAACAGGAAGCTAGATTGGAAATGGAGTAGCCGGACTCAACTTGGCACTCTAATATAGAATGCTCATATTGTAAGCAGTGGCTTAACATGCTGGCCCATCAGCTAATTCCCACAATTTTAAATAGTATAATTTGTCCTTTCCTTGATCTTTTAATTTTAGTTCATGAGCATACACCTAATTTTATTTATTTAGAACATTTACTCATTTTTTATTTATCTGAAAGGCAGAGGGACAGACAGAGGCACACACACACACGGAGAGAGAGGGAGTTCTGTCTGCTGGTTCATCTTTCAAAGGCTCACAACAGAGAGGCAAGACCAGTTCAAAACCAGGAGTCCGGAACTCATCCAAATCTTCCACTGGGCAGCAAGGAAGCAACTACTTATTTGAGCCATCATCTGCAGCCTTCTTTCCTTCTTCATACACTACACATTAGCAAGAACTTCACATGGAAAGTAGAACCCAGCACTCTGGTATGGGATGTAGGTACCCCAGGTGGTATCTTAACCACTGCAGCAAACCCACAAACCATACTAGGTAATAAAGCAGAGACCATATTAATTCTTCAACTAACAAAAAGTACTCAATGAGCTGCAGAATTTTATTTACTTATTCATTATATTTATTTGCACATTTTATGCCTTGCTTCATGGACATTTTAGGCAAAAATGATAGATATTTTGGGATAACACCAAAATCATGCAATGCTCCCCCAACCTAGCAATTTTACATGTGTAGAAGTTGAATGGGAAATTAGAACCATTCATCAGATTACATGCCAATAGGTGTTATAAAACTCAGACATTAGTCAGTACTTTTCAGCCATAAAGAAGATCACTCAGGCCTCACTCATTATTTGTTTACTTTAATTTTAGACATAATTATAATAAGCTTGTTTACCAGGGTTTATCTAGCTCACAGGAGACCAGAAGAGCACATAGCTGCACATTTCCTTGGCACGAATAATTATACAAAGTTTTTCACATCCAATATTAACTGCTCAAGGCAGACATAACAATAGCATCAAGAAGTGGCAAGTTGACTGCTAAAAAGACAGAAGAATTCTAAATAGTGGGCACATAAACCGTAATAATACACTTTTTTACAGCCAAGGTTACAGGGAAAAAAGAAAGCCTATGTCATATTTCCAGAATGCATCATTACAACCTAGACACAGAATCCGATGTGCATAGACAATTGATCTTTAACAAGGAATCTTTGATGATTAATTTTATGTATCAATTTTACTGGGCCTGGTGTCCAGAAATGTTGTTAGACTTTATTGTGAATGCTTCTATGTGTCTTTTGATGAGATTAACATTAAAGTGGTGGGCATTGAGTGAAGAAAATGGCCTTGCCTCATGTGAATGAATCTCATCCAATCAGTGAGAGACCTGCGTAGAGCAAAGACTTTCCTCTCCTGAGTAAGAGGTAGTTTTATAGCAGCTAACTTTCAAACTTGAACTCCAGCATCAACTCTTTCTTGTGTCTCCCATCTGGTATTCCACCCTGCAGAATTTGGACTTGCTGTTCTCCATAAATGTGAAGGTCAATTCGTACGGGTGTTATGACGTGTGTTATATGTCTTATCATTCTATCATTTATCATCATCTATCATCTATGTAACATTCATGTGTTATATGTGTATATGTAATATATGTAACACACATATATACCATACATGTATGTGGTGTGTGTGTATAAAACCTATATATACATCCTCTTGGTTTCATTTTTTTTTCAGGTAAACTCTAATACAGACTTTTTTTTAAAGATTTCAAATGCATTTTCTTAATATGTAAGGCAATGCAATGGTTGCTTTAGCTATGGAATTTTTTTTTTTAAAGATTTATTTATTTTCATTGGAAAGTCAG
The DNA here is from genome assembly GCF_030435755.1 of Ochotona princeps. Taxonomy (NCBI): domain Eukaryota; kingdom Metazoa; phylum Chordata; class Mammalia; order Lagomorpha; family Ochotonidae; genus Ochotona; species Ochotona princeps. The sequence continues at coordinate 48,029,600 of NC_080834.1, forward strand.
ATATACAGAGAGGAGGAGAGACAGGAAAATCTTTCATCGGATGATTTACTCCCCAAGTGACCGCAACAGCCCGTGCTGTGCCAGTGCAAAGCCAGGAGTCAGGAACCTCCTCCAGGTCTCCCACGTAGGTGCAGGATCCCAAGGCATTGGAATGTTCTTGACTGCTTTCCCAGGCCACAGGCAGGGAGCTGGATGGGAAGTGGAGCTGCCGGGATTAGAACTGGCGCCCATATGGGATACCGGTGCATTAAGGCCAGGACTTGAGTTGCTAGGCCACGCTGCCAGGCCCAGCTATGGAATGTTTTTAACGTTTGGAATCATTTTAGGCTTATTGAAATTTGAAAGATTGTATAGAAAGTTTTTCTACATCTTTTTTGGGGGGGAGGGAGGGGGTAAAGATGTAATCATTGATTTGAAAGGCAGAGTAACAAAGAGAAAGAGACCGAGTTCTTCACCTTCTTATTCACCCTAAAAGGGTGTGACAGCTCAGGCTGTCAGTGGCTATAGCCAGGAACCAGGAATTCTACCTGAGTCTCCAAGGCAAGTGGCAAGAGCTCAAACAGCTGAGGCAGTTTTAGCTACTGTCCCAGGTGCCGCAGCAGGCAGTTGAATCAAAAGTACAAGCACAGTTCCACAGGTGCCTGCATCAAAGTGGCCGCTCAACCCACTCCTCCCCACAGTCAGCAGGCTCTCTCAAGGAGAGCATGTACACATCCACGATTCACTTGTCCAAACCTGAGAAAACACACTCAGTGCAGTCCCTTTACTTGTACTGTGAGTTTTATCCTGGTTCCCCAGTACTCTGCTAATGAGCTTCATCTGCCGCAGACGCAGCCCATGATATGATGTAGCCTTGGCGCCTGTGATTTTTTTTCAGTGTTTTTTGCATTTGGAAGTTTTTCAGTCCACCCTTGGCTTTCATTCCTTACGAGTACATTTTGGCTGTGTGTTATATTTTCAGAATTGTAAGTTGGAGAAATGAAGTTTGAAGAAAAGCACAGCGAGGTGCATTTGATGTGCTTAACACTGCACGTGCTCATAGGGAACAATGGGAGAGAGAGAGAGAGAGAGAGAGAGAGAGAGAGAGAGAGAGAGAGGGAGAGAGAGAGAGAGAGAGAGAGAGAGGGAGAGAGAGGGAGAGAGAGGGAGAGAGAGGGAGAGAGAGGGAGAGAGAGGGAGAGAGAGGGAGAGAGAGGGAGAGAGAGGGAGAGGGGGAGAGAGAGAGAGAGAGAGAGAGAGAGAGAGAGAGAGAGAGAGAGAGAGAGAGAGAGAGAGAGAGAGAGAGAGAGAGAGAGAGAGAGAGAGAGAGAATGAGGAAAATCAGAATTGTGGAACTTTAGGACAGCCCAATCACTTGGGCAAGTCCTCTTGCTTTCCCAGGTGCGTTAGCAGGGCGCTCTATCAGAAGTGGAATGGCTCTCATTAGCACACAAGTACATACAGTGGCTTCACCTTCTCCACAAACTTCTCCTTTTATCTTGATTATTCATAGATCAGTGCTGATGGTTAGTGGATTAAGGGCAAACAGAAGTCATTAATTATGGCCTAAAGCACAGGGACCCAGGTGTAGGTTTTTAGGTCATTAAGGCAGCTCTCCCAGTCTCGCGAGAGGACACTGTATATAAGCCGAGCAGGCGCGCGCTTTCGGGTGTTCTCGGCTTCCTTTTCAAGTCAGCCACCTTCTGGAGGAGGTTCCACTGCTCTTTGCTGCCCTCAGAGCCTGGTTGGGCCTACTGCTGTTCAAGTGTGAAGCTACAAAACCGTAAGTCGAGCTATATTTTGTTCCTACAGAGCTGCTGGGTGTTTTTGTTAACGGATAGCTGGCTAAGGGTTGGTTGAGGCAGCGCCTGTCTGCAGAGTGGAGTTACTCAAGTTTTCGCGTTTTTGCGCTGTGCTTGTTAGAAGAGTCCTAAGCCCCCGTTTGCACCTGAGGATGGAGGTGAATGCTTTTCACCCTCTCCGGGGAGGACTAGCAAAGAGTTTGTGGGCGTTATGTTGAAACCTTGGTGGGTTCTCTCCTCAGATTACTATGAAAAAAACCTGTTGCAGTGACCAGGCGAACGTTCCAAGAAGGGGGAAGGGGAGAACCCTTCCCAGGTGGAGTGCCTCTTGAAAGGATTTTGGAAAGGCCTTGGGATTTTAAGGCTTCTCTGGCCTCTCCTTGTCTGCGCGGGAACCTGCTGGGAAGACGTTCCCTTTTCCATTGGCGGTTAGGAAATGGTTTGGCAATTCTTTTGCCATCCAGTTGAAGGTGTGCCCAAGATTTTAGGGGGCTTGGACAGGCTCACTACAGATAATGAACAGGTTGGATGGTGCATTTGTCTACCCAGATCTGCTGTGTGTTTCTAATTGAGTGAGCAGATTTGGCTCTCGGTGTTTTTTTTTTTTCCTGAAGCATTCTAGCGGTAATTTTTATTTCCTCAGTTCTTTTTACATGTATTCTTTTAAATGCTTTCGAAAGCAAGGGTGTTTCTTTTTTATTTAGCTAGATATGTTAGCATGGGCTCAAGATTTTTTTATGGACTGTTTTTTTATATGTACGAATTGTTTAATGTTTGAATATAACGGTCTGTTTCGAATTGCCTGCTGTTTTTACAGTCTTACCTCCAGCTTTTTCCTTTCAATGTGTGAACTTTTTGGCAGTACAGGTTGTTTCGAGTCTGTCTTGTATTTTTCCTGCATCAGATATAAACTTGGTCATTTATCCAGGAAGTTGTGGTTCTGTTTGTTGAAATATTGCGTTGAATAAGATGAAAGTGCTGGCTGTACTCGTTTTTACCGGAGCATTCCTGCTTTTTGGGCTTCACAGAGGTGGTAAGCCTGTTCAGTGTACTGTCCCAGGCATAACCAAGGAACTGTGTGAATTCAGATACCTGTATGTATCCCTGCGGAGAGAACATGTCCTGCGGGTATCTGCAAGAACATCCCGCTTGTTGAGCATTTCTGCTCCACTGACCACTTCCCGCTTCTCAGGAGCTGCGGGCGTTGCTGTTTTCATAAGGCATATAATGTTAAGGAATATTGATTCCCATAGTTGTGTAATGCAGAATAGACACTTTTTTGTGTGTTTTTACACTGTATCCTCACTACCTGTATGCTTTTGGCTTGTGCAGGGCCCTGAGAGTGAATAGAGTTTCTGTAAGAAATCTGAGGTTTTGAAATTAAATGATGAGAGGGAGAGAGGAAGATTGAGAGAAGTGAGGAAGAAGCCGTGATCACATTGTGCTGTAGTCGCTTTGTGGAGTAGTTTGGCTCTCACCATTTAAAAAACGAAAACGAAAAGCGGGAAAGACTAACGGGTGAAATAAAGGACACTCACTAGAGCGTGAGCAGGACAGCTTACAGGTGCAGGAAAGATGCTGTTACAGTAATCCAGATAGAGACGGAGTCATCCAGGCCAGGAAGGTCCTGAGATTAGCCAGTGATGGACGCAACATTAGATGGACTCTGTAGAGAAGTGCAAGTTTCAGGGCCATCTTTGTGGAGTGTGTGTGTGACATGGGAGGGGTACAAGCGGACATGAAAAACAAAATGATGAAAGGGCTATTTGGCTCAAAGACAGATGGAAGTGCCCAATGCTTACATAGGTAAGTTGCAAGAAGGAAGCATTGGAAAAAGTAGGACATTTTTTCTGCTATGAAAGAGACTAAAATTAGGCAGGATAAAATTTTAGCATGACATTTCAGGCAGCGTCTACACACCATAATTAAAATGGAGGGACACTCCTGCTGACTAACACTGTTGCTGTCAGGCCCATCTGACAGGTGGCATGGCTGTCATGTAAAAGTTCTGGCAGAGTGGCAGCCAGCAGTGCCAGCTTGGGTCTAACAGACCGTTCTGAATAGGTAGAAATATTGCAGAAATGGTACAACTGTCCCCGATTTGCTCCACAGTGAGTTTATCATTCTGAGAAACTTAACAATTCTGGGAAAATTGTGTTATGATGTGTTATGTCTTATCATTCTCCCATCTATCATCTATTATCTATGTAACATACATGTACTACATGTGTATATGTAATATATGTAGCACACATATATACCACACATATATGTGGTGTGTGTATGAAACCTATATATACATCCTCTTGGTTTCATTTTTTTCAGGTAAACTCTAATACAGACTTTTTTCATATTAGGACATGAAATAGAATAGGTCTGCTTGTTCCATTACTTTGTTGATTTTCTTCCTGGAAAATTATAATAGCAACAATTTGGGACTCTAAATATAGGGCAATCATGAATTGAATAGCTGAGTTATAATAAATGTATCTCATAAGGTAGAAAGCACTCCGTTGGAAACTATTGTTATAGCTGTATGAAATGATGGTGGAGATATGCTTGAGACAATATTATTAAACATAAGCATAATTAGCACACATGATTTGATTCCACTTACGGAGGATAGCCATGTATGTGATATTCCAGTAAGAAAACAGTATAAGAAAAATAGCTAAATTGAGGTCTGGTATTGTGGCACAGTGAGTTAAGCCATGGCCTACATCACTCACATCTCAATTGAGCATTGGTTCAAGCCCCATCTGCTGTACTTTCTATCCAGTTTCTACTTATGTATTTGGGAAAAGTGGTGGAAGGTGTTCCAAATGTTTTGGCCCCTGTTACCCATGTAGGAGACCCCTATGGAGGCAGTATCATTCCCTAGCTTCAGTCTAGTCCAGCATCAACTTTTGTGGCCATGTGTTGGGTGAATCAGATGGATAATCTCTGTCTCTCCCTCTGTAATGCTGCTTTTAACAAAATTTAAAAGCAAATAAGCTAACATTACTAACATCTCTCAAGGCTTCTCCTGTGTGCACGAACTATTCCAGGAACCGTATTTGCATTAATTCATTTAATTTATTTAGCTCAACAAATACATGGTGTGTGATGTGCTGGTGATAGATATTCAGTAAATTAGAACAGTGATTTTCAACCTAGGGTGATTTTGCTCTTCTTGGAAGCAACTGGCTGTGTCTGGAAACTTTTTTGTTGGCACAAGTGTCTGTGTATAAGGAGTTTTCTACCATTACTTACTGCATAGAAACTATGGATGCTGTTACTCTAAAGTACAGAAACACCTCCGTTCCCACAATGAAGAACTATTCAGTGAAAAATATCAATAGTTTAGAGATTGAGAAACCCTGAGGGCCCCTGCAATTGTGGAGTTGGCAATAATTCACTTAATTCTCCTAACACTCCTATTAGATTATTATTACACTCATTTTTATAGGTGAGGAACCCATTTTTAACCCATTTTTTAATTGTTGACAAAAACACTTTGCTACAGACTGGGTAAGGAAATGAGATTTTGGTTTACATTTCTGGAGATTCAAAGTTCAAGACTGTGTAGGGGAAAGAGGCACTGGTTTGGTCTCATGACATTTTAAAAAAGATTCATTGATTCATTTGAAAGGCAGAGTTACAAAGAGAGGGAAAGACGGAGAAGAAAGGAAAAGGGAGAGGAAAAAAGAACAAGAGGAAGAGGATAGATATTTTCCATCTACTAGTTTATTCCCCAAATGGCTGAATCAAAGAAACAAACCAGATTGGGAGTAGGCTAAAGCCAGAAGCCAGGAACTCTGCCTGTATCTCCCATACAGATGTAAAGGCCCAAAGACTTCAGTTATCTTCAGTTGCTTTCTCAGGTGCATAAGCAGAAAACGGGCTCAGAAGTGGAGCAGTCAGGACATGAACCAGGGCTCACGTGAGCATGTCAGTCTTTCAGGCACTGGTTTAACCAGCTGGTTATGACACAAGGCAGGACTCTCGTGATATTTTTGCCAGGTACACAGGATAGTGCATGGCAAATGACAGGGAGCACATATGTGTATGGCTGTGCCTCTTCTGGTCTTTCTCCTTTTAGCAAAGCCACCAGGATTTAATTTTGGAGTCTCTGCAAATGACCGTGTCTGATCCTAATCTTCCCAAAGACCTTACCTCTTAAACCATGGTCAGTTAAGATTCCTCCCTCTTCGTGTCCCACACTGCAGATCAACTTTTATTTCTTTATAAAAGATTTTGTTATTTTAAAGGCAGAGCAACAGAAAGAAGGGATGAGGGAACAGGAGGGAAAGAGAACTTGAGCTCTTTAAATTCTGGTTCACTCATCATAGGGCCACAACAGCCTCTGGAAGGCAGATTCACTTGTGTGGTTTGAAAGTCAGCACTTCTACTGGAACCCTTGCACCAGGTTCTTCCATTTAGAGCATCAGCAATGTGCTGGGCTGGTGGTCGGGACAGGGAGGGCTCTAGGAGGAAAGGCTTCTCAGGGTAGAGTCACATGTCTGGGCTAGTCTTCCCTGGAGGCAGCACAATTAGGTTAGACTGTCCAAATTGCCAGCTTCAGAGTTTCCTCAGAAGAAAGGATTTTGATGAAACATGTCTGCAAAGATGTAGGCAACATTGCACCTGTCCAGAGGTGTTGGCTATGTAGACTGTGAAGGACTTAGGAAGTGTGGTATTAGATTGCAACCAGCATCATCTGCTAGTCATAGAAGTGGCAAGATCAAAAGTTAGCCTGTCGCCGCCCTGCAGCGACACTAAAATGACGAGGAATATTCTTGGAGGTCCGGGAAAAACTGGCAAAAGCGGTTGCGTTTTAAAACCTTTTCTCCGCTGCTCCTGTCCCCATCTGTCTAAGCTTTCCTACCCGCTTCTTCACCACCCTTCCTCCCGTTTTCCACCACCCTTCTTCCCAATTCTTCCCATTTCTGTATTCTCCCTGTACGGGCCACCAGAATGTCACGAACCAAAAAGGAGAGAGACAAAACCAAAAAGAAGGTGAACCAAAAAAGGCGTTTATTGCCGAAAGCAAGCTGCTTATATAGAGTTCTTCCACCAATCACTTCTGCCCGTGGCCCACGGGGCGCTACCTGATAGGCCAGCAATCGCAGCGAGGGAGAATTAGCCTATCCTTGTGACTTCCTCCCTGCCCACTGGTGGGACAAGTCCCACCTCCTGGCACTCAGCCAGCCGCCATATTGAAGCCCCTCATCCATGGGGTTCGGCTGCTCCCCACATTAACCATATTCACGACCTTACCACCTGTCATCAGAATGGCTACCAATGAATGATGCAATTGGCATAAAGAATCTAGGATCCTTAGAAACCAGAGAACTGGATCCTTGGTAGTCGCTGCAGGCAAACCTGGGTTGTGGTAGTGGGGGCAGTATGGTTGTGGGGCAGGAATTGTTTAAGTCTTGGTCTACATGCTCAAACCACAGGATCATCTTAATTTCCCAGTCATTTGAGGACCATAGAATAGCCATGTATCAGCTGGAAAATCTTGTAGAGGTCAAAAGCATCCAGCGACCTCAGTTAAGGCCCCACTCAACTCCATTTCTCTTGGAGCCGTTCACTGTAACACTCCACACAAGTGGCTATTATGGGAATCTTTGTATACATCTTATGTCTTCCAACATTTCAGCTACTGGTTCACATAGAGAGGTAGTCACTCTTACATCAGGTGGCACCCTTATATCGGGCCAGTGGTTATAACCCCAAAGCTGGCTTCATGGTGTCAACATACCTGAGTTCTGTCCTAGGCAACTGGACGGTATGGCCTTAATTACACACAAAGATCACAAGCTGGAAAGACCCTGTAATTCACTCCAAATTCTGTCATTTCCCCCATTGAACCTTGTTTCCAGATCATTTCTCATCCTAATTGCCTTCCTCACCTGAAATAATCCACATTGTCAATGTCCTTCCTGAAGCATAATACAACAGCATTCAAGGACGAAATGAAGAGCTACGCAACAGTTTCCTACTTTTAGTGTTTATGAACCTCATGTTTTTATGTTGCTTTCTTCTCATTGACAATATATCACATAACACTGAAGGCTCACTCTGATAGTGAGCAATGTTTGTCGTGTTGCTGAGCCATCAGGAAAGCATCCAGTTTCCGCACAATCTAAGGAGGCAGAGAGCTGTTTAATGTTTAATTCTTTTTAAGATTTTAAGCCACTCTACCTCCACTCTGCCCCTCCATATACTTTAAATTTGTGTTAAAGTGTGCAGATTAAAGAGTTCAAGATAAATTTAAAATTTCTATTGGAAAGTCTGATACACAGAGGAGGAGAGACAGAGAGGAAGATCTTCCACCCACTGGTTCACTGTCCCAAGTGGCCTCAACATCCAGAGCTGAGCTGATCAGAAACCAGGAACCAGAAGTTTCTTCTAGGTCTACCATGAGGGTGCAGGGTCCCAAGGCTTTGGGCCATGATTGACTGCTTTCTCGGGCACAAGCAGGGAGCTGGATGGAAAGTGGGCAGCCAGGACATGAATCAGTGCCCATATCGGATCTTGGCATGTACAAGGTGAGGACTTTAGCCATTAGGTTACTGCACTGGGCTTGATACATTTTTTTTAAATATTATTTTTATTGGAAAGTCAGATATACAGAGAGGAGGAGAGACAGGGAGGAAGATCTTCCGTCCAGTGATTCACTCCCCAAGTGACCGCAGTGGCCGGTGCCGTGCCGATCCAATGCCAGGAACCAGGAACCTCTTCCAGGTCTCCCACGTGGGTGCAGGGTCCCAAGGCTTTGGGCCGTCCTCGACTGCTTTCCTAGGCCACAAGCAAGGAGCTGGATGAGAAGTGGAGCAGCCGGGATTATAACCGGCACCCATATGGGAATCTATTGCACGTTCAAGGCGAGGACTTTAGCCTCTAGGCCATCGTGCCAGGTCCGATGAACTAATTTTGAAATTAGAATCATTTTAATTTGAAAACAGTGTAGATGATATTTCATTTTATACTTTTCAATTTCCATGTCACTTTGGTTTAGATATGATTTAATCCTATGTTCTCAAAGGTTCATATGATTAGAGCTTTATTCATCAGGATGGGTGTTGGGAGGTGTTGTGGAACTTTTACAAGGTGGAGCCTACTAGAAGATTCTTGAGTCATTGAAGATGAGAGAGTTCTTGAGAGATTTTGTAGCCTCACATAATACATTGAGTTCTTGAAATGTTTATTTTTATTAAGTTTTATTTTAATTTCAGAGGCAAAGTCATAGAGAGGAAATTGCAGTTTTGAGATTTGAGTTTGTGAAACAGTTTGATAGCATAGAATACCATTGTATTATAAGTATGTTGACTCTTTCAGTGAGCTAATTATTTCCCATGATAAGAGCATGGATGAATAATATCTCTAGTAATGGCCAGGTCACATCATTAGTTAACCTACAACCAAATAACTTCAGTGTCGATGAAAAGATAAAGAATCAATGAAATTGAATTCCTTTTACCAATGTTTGTCTCATGGAAGTTATTGGCATCAAAAATGGATGTTCCTTTAATATGATAGGATGGTTAAAATTTGTGAGGTGTCGTGGCACAGAGGTGTAAGATGCCACTCACCATGCTGGCATCCCATTGATTTTTGTATCAAGTCTTAGTCTTGGCAACTCTGCTTCTGATCCAGTTCCCTGCTAATGTGTAACTGCCTTTTGAACAAATAAGTAAATCTTAAGACTTAGTTGTGGTAGGTTTAACCTATTTAACAGTCCTGCTACAGATTGATTGATTGTGTGGTTTGGTAAAGTTGACCTTAGAGGTAAGTAATTACAGAAATATATGGGCCATATCCAGGGATAGAATGGACAGGGAGGGGAAAGGTGAGAAATGTTTCTACTGTCATTTTTTGTTTACAGGAAGAGAGTGCTCCTCCCCATTGTTTGGCTTCTTACGAAGCTGGAAATGGGAGTGGTTATGATACAACCCCCAAGTCCCTGATGAGAAGAACATTCTGAAGACGGGATCATTTGATTGGCAGGTAGACAGGTTTTTGTTTTTATTATACAGCTTCATAGGCTTGGGTGTTTCCCCCTCTTTCCATTGTATTACATGGGGTTAGTGAGGTGTAGCTTCCAATTCAGGACTGTAAGCTCACTACCTTCCTGTCTTGTTTTCATTCCTTCTTCAGAGATTTCTAACCTATTCTTAAGGGTTGCTATAGGATTTAGATTCATCTCATCTTCCACAACTAATCCTGCTGATTAGGAGGATAGGGCTTGCAAATCCTGGTTCAGAAATCTCTTGCTATCGGATTTAATGGGTACATCTCTCAAGCTGGAGAAATTGCAGAGGTGTCGATGGCTGTGTTCCCCATATTGTCATCACCACTGAGAAGTTGCCGGTCTTTTTGTCTTGAGGCATCTGAACACCTTGACTGGTTCACAGGAACATGCTGCCTCACATTTCTGCGCACCTGGGATGATCTTTTCAGGAGTTTGCACAGGAAGCAGCATCACCTGCATTGTGTATTCCAGTGCCAGTACATACATCCCTGGGCTCTGGTCCCTGAGATTGGAGATCCTGCTGAATCTGAGACCAAATGGACGTAAAAGTCAGCTTTCTTGGTGCCAAAGGCCCTCAGTGGGACACCTTCCTAGTACCTGGACTGCCATTCCCAGGTTTGGCAGGGTGGTGTACCACAAATGTGGCCAACATAGGGCCTATGGGATCCCTGGGCTGCCTGCTCTCAGACTGGAGCATTTGCATACTGTGGGTATGGCATGCCTTGGACCCCAGTGTCATGTCCCTGACCTGTGGAGGGCCATCAGTGCCTCCTTTCACTATGACCTTGCCCCACGCCCCTAATCTAGCTTGGTGATCACCGTGGAAGTAGCCATTATGGATTTATGAAGCTCCTGGCCTGCCCACTCCCAGCCTAGGTGTGTGAGCCCCTGGCCTGCCTGCTCCTACACTAAAACTGTAGTGCACTATGGGTGTGCAACTTACCTAGGACCCCGATGCCATGCCCCTGGCCCACCAAAGGCCATCCATAGTTCCTCAACACCCTGGACTGTTGCATGAGGCCATGGCATGACTGCGCCTAGCCTGGTACCACTGGTGTACTGGCAGCAGCTTACCTTAGGAGCAAAATCTGGATTTTTAGATTTCTCCTTTAAAAATTCTTTCAGACTTAATGTTAAAAAAAAATGGACGGTTATGCCAGCATGCTGGTAGCTTAACACAGAACCTGCCTGAGCCAGACCCAGAATGCCAGACAGCAATTGGCTGCTTTTCTCGCAGCAGTGTACCACTTACCTATGTACAGGGCATTGGAGGCAGCTGCCTGTAACTGGGGAATGTTTGTGTATCTATCAAACTTCATATTACAATCCTCACAATCCATGTGATATTTTGACTAAAGGGTTTTGGGAGCTGACTTGGTCCTAGGATCAGTTCTCCTGAATGTATCAGTACTTGAAAAAAAAAAAAGGCCTGGGCCTGGTGCTTAGTAGGTTAATTCGTTACCTGTGCTGCCAGCATCCCATGTGGGTGCCGGTTTGAATCTTGGTCGCTCCATTTTCTATCCAGTTCTCTGCTCATGTGACTGGGAAAGCAGAAGATGGCATGGGTGCTTGGATCCCTGTACCTATGTGGGAGACCTGGAAAAAACTCCTGGCTCCTGCGTTTGGCCTAGAGCAGCCCTGATCATAGTGGCTGTTTGAGTGAGTCAGTGGATGGAAGATCTCTCTCTGCCTCTCTTCCTCTGTAATTCTGCCCTTTAAATAAGTAAGCAAATAAATGCATACATATTTCTTTTAAAGCTTTAAAAATAAAGGCTGCATTGATCTTTGTCACAGCATCAGCACATGAGAATACAGCAGGAAGACATGCCTACAACACACACTGACCCTGCCAAGGCTTTGACGTAGGATTTCTGAGCCTCCAGAACAATGCGAAAGAAACTTCTGGCATTTATAAACCACCCAGTCTATGGCACTTTGTCATAGTATGATAAATGGCCTAAAAACAAGTTTTTATTATTTTTATTAGAAAGTCAGATATACAGAGAAGATCTTTTGTATTATTTTTATTAGAAAGATATACAGAGAAGATCTTCTGTTCACTGATTCAGTCCCCAAGTGGCTGCAATGGTCAGAGCTGAGGCATCCGAAACTAGGAGCCAGGAGCCTCTTCTGAGTCTCCCATGCAGATGCAGGGTCCCAAGGCTTTGGACAGTCCTTGACTGCTTTCTCAGGCTACAAGCAGAAAGCTGGATGGGAAAAGGGGCTGCAGGGATTAGAACTGGCACCCATATGGAATCCCAGCATGTGCAAGGTAAGGACTTTAGGCTACCGCACCAGGCCCCAAAAGCGAGTCTTTATAATGTTTTATTTTTCTGTTACCCACATGTCAGTGCTAACACCATGTTAGAGCACATGATAAGTTCAGGACATTTCTGTCCTTTTATCTCCTCTGGACAAGAGCCACACTTTGAAATAGTTTTCTGCTGTTGACACTAATGTGGGCCTTTTGCCATGTGTCCTTAGGCATGGAAATTGAACTTGAAATGAAAAGAGAATTTATGTATATATGTGCGTATAAATGCAGGATGCTAGATACAAATATTTCTAAGATTATGAGTTGCAAAATTTTAATTGCTGAATGATCAGGGTCAATACTAAGAGTGATTACATATCAAAAGGTTAATCTATATGCTAAACAAGTTGAGGAATATTAGCAAATGATTAGTAAGTGAAAAAAGTTCAAGAAGGCAGGCCATTTTGCCTTGGCTAAAACTAGACAGATGGCCCCTAGCTTACGATGGCTTGACTTAAAATGTTACATTTTGATAATGTGAAAGCCGTATGCATTCATTAGAATACTGTGCTTCAGATTTTGAATGTGTGTCTTTCCTTGCACTTGTAAAATGCAGCACCATTTTGATGCTGGGTAGTGGTAACAAGCACAACTTCCACTTAATTGCATGCTCACAGGAGCAAATGACTACATTCCAGAGTGCTGTGTGCCAAGGTACCGTGTTTGGTAGGCATTAGCTTTTATATCAGGTTTATTTATTTAAAGATTCATTAATTTTTATTGGAAAGTCAGATATACAGAGAGGAGGAGAGTCAGAGGAAGATCTTCTGTCCTATGATTACTCCCCAACCAGCCGCAATGGCTGCAGCTGAGCCAATCTGAAGCCAGGAGCCCAGGAGCTTCTTCCAGGTCTTCCATGGGGGTACAAGGGTCCCAAAGCATTGGGTCGTCCTCGACTGCCTTCCCAGGCCATAAGCAGGGAGCTGGATGGGAAGTGGAGCTGCCGGGATTAGAACTGGAGCCCATATGGGATCCCGGGCGTGTAAGGCAAGGACTTTAACCACTACGCTATCGTGCCAGGCCCGGTTTATTTCTTTTTTATTGCAAAGTCAAATATACAGAGAGGAGGAGAGACAGGGAGGAAGATCCTCTGTTTGATTTACTCCACAAGTGACCACAACGGCTGAAGCAGAGGCAATCCGAAGCCAGGATCCAGGAACTTCTTCTGGGTCTCCCACGTGGATGCAGGGTCCCAAGGCTTTGGGCCATTCTAGATTGCTTTCCCAGGCCACAAGCAGGGAGCTGGATGGGGAAGCAGGGCTGCCAGGATTAGAACTGGCACCCATATGGGATCTTGGTGTGTTTAAGGCGAAGACTTTGGCTGCTAGGTTACTGCGTCGGGCCCTGCTGATATTTTCAACTGATAATGAGTTGTTTGGGGGGTTGTAACCTGACTGTAAGCGTAAGAACAATGTTTTTACCTTTATTTTTTGAGTCTTGAAACGTAGTGAGCATCTCGGAATAGATTTTTTAGAGAAAGAATGAAGAGATTAAAGCTATTGGTATAGAAACAAAATCATACTTTCTTTGCCCCTTGTTCTTTTGCCAGTAAATATTAATTGAACTTCTGAATTGATCTTTCTCCTGTCATCCTCAGTTTTTTAATATCCAAAATTGACATTGTAAATATGAGGACAAGTCCACCACTGGCAACAAAGTAATTTGTTTTCACATCTTGAGACTGGGAATTTGCTTTGATATTCCTTTTCTCAAAGGTGAAACTTCCAGAGTGCTGTGAATAAATAGGCTCATTAGTGCAAGATTTATACAGATAGGAAAATATAAGTACTTAGAGTTGCTAAAAGTCCAGTTTTGTCTGATTTAGAAATGAATCTCAGGTTTGGATAATATAGTCTTGGCTAATTCTGTTGATTGAACCAGGTTCTGTCTCTAGATCCCTGCTTTGCTTGCCAATCGAAATCACATTTTTTCTCCTGGTTGCTTCCTGCCACCACATACAGCTGGTAGTCACTTTACTTTCAGTTCAGCTCATCTCCTGCATCGTGGGCATCGAAGGAAACAAGTCCCTCCAACCCACCTGATTTCCTGACCATCTTTTCTATGACAAACCACAAAGTTCCATCACACTTCACAAGACTCGTCACAGATCCTGCTCTTTACAGAAACAATTTCTTAAGTTTTGATATGGAAAGAGATGTACACTGTGCTAAGTAATTTTAGCTATTCTCTCATGCTGTGACAACCTGAAAATTCAAAATGGGCTCAAGTTTGATCAGGCCCTCTAAGTCTACATGAGTCTCAGGGCAAACAGAAAGACACACATGCAGACCAAGATGTGAGAAAGACATCCACTGTCTATGAGAATTTATCTAACTGCAAAACTGGCTTCTGTGAACTGTGCTTGTTTGATTGCTTGTCTCATCAAAACAAAGAACAGGGGCTAGTGCTGTAGGACTTCTTGTGACTGCTGGCTTCAGTCTGGCCCAGCTTGCAGTGTTGAGGCCATTTGGGGAGTGAATCAGCAGACAGAAGATCTCTCTGTGTCTCCTGTCTGCAAATCTGCTTTTTTTAAATAAACAAATCTTCAAAAACAAAGGAAAAGGACTCAATCTTCTGTTCTTAGTTTCAGGTGCATATTAAAAGCATCTGTGGAACTTAAAAAAATTCATCCGGTTTGGCCAAAAGGAAGTTAACTCAGATTTACTATGTGTAAGAACCAATTGAGAATATTCCTAGATACCTTGAGTACAAATGTGTGGAGGAAATCATTATGGAAGTTGAGGGGCAGGGTGACAGAAAGATGTCCTTTCCCCTAATAAGTGCAAGTTCAATATAATTTTGATTGTTAGGGATGATACAAACTACAAAGGGACACATTGTGAAAGGATTTGTTTAAACTTACGTAATTATCTGACCTTGTCTCTCTTGTGCCTAGTGGAATTGTTCACTCTTCTGTTTAGAAGGACCATCATGATATTGTTTAGATGTTTCTAGGAATATTATGTTTTTAAAGAAAGGCTTTGTTTTTTTTGATTTCTTTATTTGAAAGGCAGAGTGATTTAGAGGATACACACACACATGCACATTTTCCATTCTCTTATTCATTCCCCAAATGCCTGCAAAAACCAAGGCTAGACCAGGCTAAAACTAGGAACTCAAGACCCCAGCCAGATCTCCTGTTGTGGGTCCTGGCATTCATAGGCCTGGGGCACACAGAAAGTTAGCTGTGTGAATGCCTTATCCTTATCCTCTTCCACTTTTTAAAAAAATATAGTTTTTAAGATTTAGTTATTTTTATTGGAAAGTCATATATACAGAGAGCAGGAGAGACAGAGAGGAAGATTTTCTGTCCGTTGATTCACTCCCCACGAGGCTGCAATTGCCGGAGCTGAGCTGATCCAAAACCAGGAGCCTCTTTTGGGTTTCCCACACGGGTGCAGGGTTCCTAACCTTTGGGCCATCCTCGACTGCCTTCCCATGCTACAAGCAAGGCACTGGGTGGGAAGTGGAGCCAGATAAAATTCTGGCGTGTACAAGGCGAGGACTTTTACCATGCTGGGCCCCTTTTTCTATTTTATTTTATTTTTTAAAAGATTTATTTATTTTATTACAAAGTCAGATATACAGAGAGGAGGAGAGACAGAGAGGAAGATCTTCCATCCGTTGATTCACTCCCCAAGTGAGCTGCAATGGCCGATGCTGCGCCGATCCAATGCCGGGAACCAGGAACCTCTTCCAGGTCTCCCATGCGGGTGCAGAGTCCCAAAGCATTGGGCCATCCTTGACTGCTTTCCCAGGCCACAAGCAGGGAGTTGGATGGGAAGTGGAGCTGCTGGGATTAGAACCAGCGCCCATATGGGATTCTGGGGCACATTCAAGGCGAGGACTTTAGCTGCTAGGCCATGCATGCCGGCCCTTTTTCTATTTTAAATTGGGATTTCTGAAGTTTGTATTAGGTTGGAAAGATGCATGCAAGAAATCTTTTTTAAAATTTTTCATTTGTTTTGAAAGTCATACAATCAGATTTTCCATTTGTTGTTTCACTCCCTTAAATGCTTAATGCTTATGAAAGCTGAGTCCAGGTCCCATGTGGGAGGCAGCCACCCAACTCCTTTCTTTTTCGTAAGATACTCATTATCAAGCATCTAGACAAGCCAGCAGCAGGTGGCCTATGCCTCCGAGTTTGATTGGCTTCAGACACCCCAGCATGTATCATCTCAGGAACTAGATCCCATGTTATATCTAGCCATTTCCTTTGTAGACTCCAGTGCAAAGGAGAATTTTACCTACCCACAAGATAAAGGTTAGGAATCTCTGAAGTAGAGAAGAAATAGGATAGGCAGTTTTCCAGCTTAGAGTCATGAGTTGGAAGCCACATCCCCCTATGTCATCCTTTCATCTACTGGTCAATGAAATGACCCTTCCTCAGGATATACTTTGCCTAACCTGGGACCTGTGGGTTGTATCAGGTAACCCAGTCTCCATTCCTGGCTCATAATAAGCCTGGCAATGTGGAGGGGTGTTCTGTCTTCCTACAGACACAAAATGGAAGGTTTTAACTGTTTGTGGAACATGCAAAAAACCAGAATATGTGGGTCAAAGCAGTTCTGTAGATCCAGATCCCACTCCACCAGTCTGCACCCAAGATTAACCAAATATTCTGCAGTACTTTAGTTCTATAAGACTTGCGCTGGTGCCCCGCTAATGGTCTGAGGAAACAATGGGATATGGTCTAGGTATGTGGACCCTACCACTTATGTGGGAAACCCAGATGGAGCTCCTTGCTTGTGACTTTCGCCTGGCCCATCCCTGGTTGTAGTGGCCTTCTGCAGAATGGGCCAGAGGTTCAAAGGTCTTTCTTTTTCTCTGTAACTGTTTCAAATAAAAATTATTAATAAAGGAGCCTAAAACAGCCACATAATATAATACCTTTGACCTTTCAATCACAGTTAAGATTTAGCGTAAAAAATGTTAGACACATACACAAATTATATCTAGAGGCATGTTTACTATAGAATTATTTATAATTATAATTTAGAAAGAACTCAGACAACCATTGAGTATTTTTTAACTAAAGTATTCAACAGCCACATAAAAGAACTTTATGCACCATTAATTAATGATGTGATAGACATTTATTTACTGATGTGAAATATTTCCATGACCTGTTAAGTGAAAAAGGCAATTCATACAAGGTCTGTTTATATTTTTCCAAGAAATGTTTCAATGTCTGTCTGCATCATATTCCAGGTATCCATATATGTATACCAGCATATACATACCATTTCAAGTGCATACAACCTGGGAGGTAAAATGTGGGAGATGGTATTGATTTCTACACTTCTGTAAGGTTCCCATTTTTAAAAAAAATAAGATGCATGTAATTAACTGGTATAAAGATGATAGACGGCAGGATTTCTACCCCATCAGATCTTTCAGAGCTTTCATATTTTAGTATTCCTTAAAAAAATATTTATTTTCTCACTTTAATTCATGGCTTTAAATATTGCTCAAAATGAAGCAATGGTTCCTTTTTTCTCTACATCTACATCTACATCTTTCCTGGTAATTTTTGACATGGAAGAGTTATAGAGGGTAGATCATGAGCCACAGTGCTGGTTACAGATAAGAATATCACTGTTCTGGGATTTGTTCCAACACAATCTCCGCATGCAATTCTAGTGAATCAAGAACCTTCCCAGGGTGTGTATGTAACATTCTGAGAAGTGGTTTAGTAAAACAATGAAAGAAAAACAAGATGAAAACTTTGCTGGGAGTGTGATAAACACAGGCTTTTTTTTTCCCTGAGTCCAAGCTGGTACACAGACGCAGGGACAGTGACACCACTTTCTTGCTACTTTTCTAGGTATTCTCAAGCTGATCTAATGTTTACAAAATTTTTTTCATTCAGACCAAAGTAAGAGACTCTTTAGAATAGATACATTTTAACATGCCTGCTGAGAAGGTGAATAAGCATCGCTGGAATATAGGTCTTGAGAAAGGCAGAGAACATGAGTCAGATGGGCCTGTTCTCTAGTCACATAATTTGACATCCTAGGTGCTAGCAAATCTTGTAACAAACAAAGCAGTTACTGGCCAGCCTAGAGAGATCCTCTGCATTTTAAACGTAGGATATAGAGAAGCCAGAATCTTACTAGCGGAATATCTGAATAGCAGCTGTACTTTGAGGCACTTCTATTAAAAGTAGGGTTTACACTATACATGAGTACATGCAACTTGCCTCGGATACCTGTTCTGTCATGTAGGCATGCATACCTATGCAGATGATGGGATTAAGGTGTGTTTGCGCCTTTGGACCAGACTAATTTTAGTAACATTCACTCTAAATTGGTAATGCTTTGTGGCAGCTTCCCAGCTGTGCTAGCAATTTACTGAGACAAAATATTATTTAAGCAGAAAGTCTAAAGCAAGTTGGACCAACCATTAAGGCAAAGTAATCAGCTACAAATCCTGAGCATTAAGTCTTACAAATATTATTTCTAGAGAGGGAGTAATTGGGGAGAGAGAAATGAAGAATGATAGCGGAGGCCAAATGCACAAATAAAGAAATCTAAGAAATGCTGGTTACTACAAAAGTACCCAAATATTTTGATATTTTATGCAAGTTTTTACTTATCATTCATGTGCTCCCATTTCCAGTAGAGGAAGGAAGGGATAGGACTAAGAGATAAACTAGACAAAGGGATGGTGTAGGCCGTAGTGTCTTCCTCTTGTGGTTCCAGTAATTGCTGTTAAGGAAATCACAGCGTATTACCATAACTAGGGCAAAAAGTTGACTGCTCAGCACTTCAGCAAAGGAGTCACCATTGTTAACACCAATGTGGTAGCTGTAAGGAGACACCATGTACTCTACATGAGGGACATGAGCTGGATTTGCTGACTCCCAGCTGGCTCATATTGTTTCATTTGCATTAAGAGGGCTAACTTGATGGTTTTGTTTTGCTCCTGGACCATCCCAATTTTCTTCGTGATGGTTGCTGTCCATTACTATCTAAGCTAAACTTTATTGTGATTTGCCAAAGGTTGGCTGAGAGAAGAAATAGCCAAGAATTGAGAAAACAGATGCAAAATGGAGAAAAAGATCATCTGTTTTGCATAGTGGCCTACTCAAGAAGCAACAAGGCTCCTGTGTGAAGTTAAGGAGATACAAATTGGAATACGGTTGAGTGGAACAGTGAAAAAAAGACACAAACAGTTGAAGCAGATCAGTGAAAGTGTGAATCTACAGCTTAGACAATTTCTGATATAGAGATGCACATTAGATATTCTTGATTTGTAGGACCTATCAAAAGGCAGAATTCCTAGCTTTAAGGAGTAAGCTACGATTAGAGCCTGTCCCAATCTTTTCAGTGTCAAAAGAAAGATGCATCGGAAGTTGAGTGAATTACTATAATTCCCTACATGGCCGCTGTACAGTTAGATCCTGCTGATCAGAGTAAAACACAGAAGTGCACATCCAGAAATTTGTGATCTTCTCATGTAACAGCTGGCATTGTCTGAAAGAGAGGTATTGTTGGTAGGTAAGCCGATGTCCTGGGAGTTGGGGCTCAGCCAGCATCTCACATAACAACCATGCTGTCCATCCACTTTGGTTTGTTTTCCCAGACAAAAATGATTGCAACACTTTGCAGAGTTAATGCGAAATTCTTGTTTCTGATATATTGACTCAACTCTTGATAACAGAATATTCTAATTGTTAAGCCACACACAAAAAGTCCAACTTTAAAAAAGTAAAAGCAAAGAAAAACATAATTGTCCAAGAAGTTATTTTTATAATTTCATAAAGTGATTACCAGTTGTAGGTTCTTTTTTGGGGCATGAGTGGGTGGATTTAGGTTTTTGCCAAAAGAAATGGAAATCAATACTTCTATACATATTTGCTTTCCTTTCACCAGGCAGTTCTGGCTTTGTGGAGTGTGGATTAGATTAACTCTTAAAACTTTTGGATACCAGCTAGTTACTTTGGGGTATGTCATCTAATCTCCCTAAGGCTTAGGTCATCTGTCTGTAAAAAGGGAATAATAATACTTCCACTGACTACCTCACCGTGTGATTAAAATTATTCAGCGAGATCCTGCATATCAAAGTGCTTATCAAGTATGAGACATGGCACTAATGTGGGGTTTGTGCGGTTGCTCATTTTTGCTTTCTTTGGGGCAAGTGCTGATGCAAGGACATTGGAAACAAGGTTCCACTTTAGCTCTGTCTCATTTCCCAGGGTTTGAGAGGCTGCAAAAAGAGAAAGATGATCTTGGATTGGCAACTTCTGTTTCTCTATTAAAAAAATGATTTTCTCATTTTTTCCCCTATTAAGCAAGAATCTCGGGCCCAGCGTGATAGCATAGCAGTTAAAGTCCTCACCTTGAACGCGCTCGGGATCCCATATGGTCGCTGGTTCTAATCCCGGTAACCTGCTTCCCATCCAGCTCCCTGCTTATGGCCTGGGAAAGCAGTCGAGGACAGCCCAAAGCTTTGGGACCCTGCACCGTGGGGGAGACCTGGAAGAGACTCCTGGCTCCTGGCTTTTGATTGGTTCAGCTGCAGCCATTGCAAATGCTTGGAGTGAACCATTGTATGGAAGATCTTCCTCCCTGTCTCTTCTCTGTATATCTGACTTTGCAATAAAAATAAATCTTAAAGAATTAATGAATCCCTTCCTCTAGATGTTAGAGAAATATCTAGAGTTAGTTTTTCTATTTCTTGTTCTTTATCCAGACCTATGGCTTCCTATACAGTAATCACTAGGAAGTTCATGATCTCTAGAAATATTCATGGTCGAAATACAAATGTGTGTCTTGGCATGATTTGCTCAGTGGCTAAATCTTCACCTTGAATTCTTCCCGGATCCCATATGGGTGCTGGTCTGTATCCTGGCTGCACCACTTTCCATCCAGATCCCTACTTGTGGCCTGAGACAACAGAAGAGGAAGGCCAAAAGCCTTGGGACTCTCTACCCACATGGGAGGTGTAGAAGAAGTCCCAGCTCCTGACTTTCAGTCGGTTCAGCTCCGGCTGTTGTGGCTGCTTGGGGAATGAACCAGCAGATGGAAGATCTTTCTCTCTTTCTCATTATCTCTGTAAATCTGCCTTTCAAAAAAAAAAAAAAATCTTATAACACATTCCAATTTTTTTTTTTATTTTTTAAAGATTTATTTATTTTTATTACAAAGTCAGATATACAGAGGGGAGAGACAGGAAGATCTTCCGTCCGATGATTCACTCCCCAAGTGAGCCGCAACGGCCGGTGCTGCGCCGATCCAATGCCGGGAACCAGGAACCTCTTCCAGGTCTCCCATGAGGGTGCAGGGTCCCAATGCATTGGGCCATCCTTGACTGCTTTCCCAGGCCACAAGCAGGGAGCTGGATGGGAAGTGGAGCTGCCGGGACTAGAACCGGCGCCCATATGGGATCCCGGGGCACGTTCAAGGCAAGGATTTTAGCCGCTAAGCCACGCCGCCGGGCCCAATTTTATTTTTTTTTTAAGGTGGAAAATCTGCACAGCAGATTTCAAGGACAATAGTCCAAAAGAGAACTATTAACAAGACATTGTACAGTATTACTGATTGTGCATTATCATAATTCGGATTTGTTTGGTTACATAACACATTGTTAACTTTTATCCGTTCCTTTTGACTTTTTCAAATTTTGTACTGCTTTTTATTTTTAAAATGCTTATTTTCATTTCTGTATTATAAATTATTTTATCTATTTCAAAGAGACAGAGAAAGAGAAATCTTCCCCTTGTTATTTCACTCCCCAGGTAGTCACAACAGTCCAGGGTTGAGCCAGGCTGAAGCCAGGAGCCTAGAACACTGCCTGGGTCTCCCCAATGGGGGCAGGAGCTCAGGTACTGGGGCTATCGGTTGCTTTCCACGTTGAATTAGCAGGGAGTTGGACTGAAAATTGAGCAAACTGATACATGAACAGGTACCCACTTGGGATACAGGCATATCTGGCGCTGCTGATCCCTGTTTTCCACAATGCCAGCCTACAAAAATGAAAATTCAAAGCAAAAATACCTTAATTGATTTTATGATAAACACACTTTAAAAAAGGTAATTTGTGACTTTATATTGTGTTTTATCTGCTAAAAAGTCTTATTTTTATTCACCTCCCAAAATAACTAATTTGAGAGCAGATAAATTCTGCCCAGAATAAGTTCTGGCTGATAAAGAAACACTTATTCCTAAAATAAAATCGCTACTCACTTCTATCATCTAAGCAACAAACTAAAAATTGTCCCAAGAACAAACTGATAGACATGGTATGAAATAGAGTAACAACTGGAGAACAACAATCCCATTAAGTTGGCAGATCACTAGTGAAAACTTAGCAGAGGAACGGCACAGGTTGCTGGTGGGAACAGTGATCATTCAGCAGGCCCTCAGGCCAACCCCCGCCCCCCCACCCCAGAGTCCTAACAGCGTTGAACAGACTGAGTTGGGGGAGGGCTGGGGTTGAAGGGCTTAGCGAGCCTGCAGGGATAAAAGCAAAGCAGGGGACACAGCCAGAACACTGTCTGATCTGTGAACAAAGATAATAGAGTCCTCTCTGCTGGGAAGAGAAAGAACACAGAGGAACACTGAAAAACACAACAAACCCAGAGCTGATCGGATTCCTTTATTCCATACCTCGAGCTCATCAGGCTTGTCCTCAATTGAAAATCACTCCATATTGAATTACAGGGTTAGGAAAACAAAACAAAACAGGATCCCGTTGAATGTTTTTCAGACCGTGAGTTGCCATTTTGTGACGAGAGGGAGTGATTCTAGTGGGTAGATTTCCAGTTAGACTGGAAGAAAGAAGGGATGTTAGAAGGCATTGCATCTAATAGGAATAAGTATTTTCTCATCAAGTTTTATTTTATGTACTGTGGTGTTGTACATGTCATGTGTGTATGTTGCAGGTAATATCTTACTGTGGGTCTCAATCCATGATGTGCAGTGAAAATAATCAGGTCTATCGCATTGCTCTATTCTTACGGGACACTAAAATCAGTTGTAACAAATGAGGCTTTCAGGAGTAGGGACCTTGTTACTGAACAGCACTACAAATTAGCTAAAGGTGCTTATATAGAATCCCCAAACCTGAGTCTGTTTGTTCAACACACAGAAAGCCAATCACTGCCATTGGAGTGATAGATATTCTAAGCAGCTGGACAGTCATTGTTTAATTCTTGGGCTCCCTGAATGAAGGTTCTTATAGACAGAAACTGCAGCTGAGTAGCATGTGTGATCAGCTTCTGTCCAAGTTTCTAATCAGTTACTGGTACTGTGGCCTCCCTTTGACTGGATGGTGATGCCATGCTCTTTCGGGAATTTCTGATGGCCAAATGGGCTTCAGTTGGTCTGGGGGTTACATGGAAGTGGTGGTTACTTTCTGCTCCAGACATGGAATCTCCCTGCCTGGAACTGGAAAATTCTGACCAACAAGGGTTTGTCTATTCAAGAAGCAAATGGCTTTTTGAGTTTGGTGATTAGAACCTTGTCAGTCCAGCTAGCTGTACCAATGTTTGTATTCAGTGAAATCATTTTAGTAAAGGACAGACAAGGGCACTTGGGCTAAGGATGAAGGGTATGGGGCTGAGTCATTCCTGGATGTTATGGAGGTTGATTCTCAAAGTACTCCTTTCCTGAATATACCAATACAGAAAATGTCAGATACTGTGCACTGTCTCACCAGAACAGCTCTTTATGAAAGAATTCCAGGATCAGACCTTGCATTCTGAAGGTGATGTTTGTCAGAACCTGTGGGCAACTTAGTAAAAACTCTTAATTAAGAAGAGAAGAATGGTAATAACAGTAACAACATGCTTCAACTGTGAAACTGCCACTTGGCCAATATCTATTAGACCTTCACAAACGGTGGGTTCTATTTAAGGAAAGTCTGGGTGGTTGCTTGTCTGCAGTGTAAGGACGTGAAACAGAACTGTTCCAAACTAGCTCATTGTTTCGTTTTGTCAATCTGAATGATTTCTTTACATTTGTTGCAAATGGAAGCAGTACATTACAGCAGAAATGAACAGATTTTGGTAAAAGGTAGGGAAAATGTATAGTTAGTTGGTTTCCTGTCACCCACCCATGTGGGTTTGGGTTTGGATTTCTGGATGTAGGATTTGGCCCTGATTCAGCTCCAACCATTGTAGGCATTTGGTTGAATGAATGAGCAGTTGGGAACCCCCTCTCTCTTTCTCTGACTCTCAAACAGGAATTTATAAACTTATTTATTATTGGAAAGTCTGATTGACAAAGAAGGAAAGATAGTAAGTTCTTCCATCTGCTGGTTCATTCCCCAAGTAACTGCAATGTCCAGAGCTGAAGCTGATCCAAAACCAGAAGCCAGGGACTTCCCCCACGTCTCCCACATGGGTGCAGGGTCCCAGGGCTTTTTGGGCCATCCACTGCTGTCCTCCCAAGTCACAAGCAGGGAGCTAGATGGGAAGTGGGGCAGCAGATTTATGAACCAGCACCCCTATGGGATCCTGGCCCACACAGGTGAGGACTTGAGCCACTAGGCTACCATGCTGGGCCCATAAACAGAAATGTAAAAAGTAAAAACACTTCCTGTTCTAACTGTGACCCAATACACTGATTTATTTCCATTCCTAAATCTTAAGGAATTAAGAATAAAGTTTGTAGTGGGCCAAATGGAGGAGGCTTGTTAACCACAGGTTGCATTATTTTTACAAAGCCCGAGGGGGTCAGGACAGCTGTGTGTGTGTGTGTGTGTGTGTGTGTGTGTAATTGGGTTGGAGGATTCCCTGAAAGAAACCCTAGTTAAGTGTAACAACAAAAGGCCAGCCTTTTCCTTCTTAGACACAAAGAAAGTATTGAATGTTTTACAATTGTGTAGCCACTATAAATAACAGTTAAAAGAGGAATAAACGTCTTTATCTCCCCAAGAAATCAAAGTATCTGAAACCTAAACCGTAGGAAATCCCACTGCTCTGATAACATAGCCTGTGTAACACTGAAGCAGTGGCTATTGCTTTCAGGCTGCCTGGTTTCACCTCCAGCAAAAACCTTTCCTGGGAGTGCAGCTCGGGGAAACAGACATTCTGCTAATAATATCACAGACAAGGATTTTAGCTGTAATGATGGTCTTCTAATCTTGTGTAGCTTTAGTTAAACAAACCGAATCCACACATTATCATTAGTGAGGCAACGGGGTCCCTCTCCTGTCCATGAGACACTGGACTGAGTGAAGCCCATTGAGAAGTTTGGCTGCTGTTTCCTGTTTGGCGTCTATCTAATCTCTTAGGAGCTCAGTTTCTTCAAATGAAGTGTGTGCTGTGCTCACATCTTACAGAACTGCTGAAAAGATACAAACAGGCAGTATTTAGCTCTTGCTGGGTGCCAAAGTCCTGCAGATGAGTTTATGCTGCTCTGTCTTCCTGCCTCCACCCGTGCTGCGCCAGTAGCCTGGACGGGGTTTTGTCTTTGCTTTTCATTCCTTCCTTTCCAGGCCTTCTTTGGTTAACCTTTCCTTGAAGACTCGGGAGACAGCTGTCGCATTTGAGGGCTTCCCATAATAACTTTCAGAGTCCTAAGTCTTAATCAGAATTGTAAGACTCATAAACTAAAAACTGGACAGAAAGGATAATTTCAAGAAAACAACTCAGTGAATGCTCACTTCAACTCATAGCAAGAGCGCAACCCTTATCTGTTATGAAGTGCTTCTTACATACCTATCTTCTCCTTACACCATGCCTTCCTTGATTTCTTTTATACATTAATTTTTTATTACATTGCATTATGTGACAGTTTTATAGGTACTTGCATTCCCCCCACCCCTCCCCAAACCCTCCCCCCATGGTGGATTCCTCCACCTTGCTGCATTGCCACAGTTCAAGTTTCATTGCAAGCATATACCAAGCATAGAGTCCAGTGTCTTATTGTCCAGACAAGTTCAACAGCTTCTTGGGGAAACCATCTCTGGTCTAAAGGTAGAGTCGGCCGAGTATCATCCCGATCAATCAAAAGCCCCCACATCAGCAAAAATTTATAACATTATGGAATTAGTGGACATAGTATTGAGTTTAGGTGCAGAACAGTTTTATGGAGGGGTGTGCAGAGAAATCTTCAATACCCTAGTGAGGAGTAACTAATCTTTGTGTCCCACCTAGTAAGATATAAATGAGTCCACACTGACCGCTTCGTGTCTAATTCTAGGCTTTCCTTGTTGTTCGCTATCCTAGATTTTTTGTCTGTTTGGTTGTTTTGAGGGGTTTCTGGGGGCGATCCTGATGTTCATTGCTAGAGAGGGTGTGGACCCAAAGTTGGAACCAAGCGAGGACCAGAGTGAGCTCCCCTCCCTAGTCCCGAAGGAGGTTTACTGTTCTGTTTCTGCGGACTGCTCAGGGCTCTTGGCTGTTGTTCTGATGCTGTTGGATCCTGTGAGGAGAGATTTGGACTTCTTCCATCCCATGCGGTAGATTCAAGTGGGAGTGGATGACCTCAGAGTTCTTGGCCTCCGAGGGCACTCCAATTCCCCGTGGTCTCCTTGGTAGTTGGGATGTAGTCCTTGGTGCTCGTACTGATAGTCCATGGTGAGGATCCAGGAGTCTTTAGGGTTGAGATACCAGCCTCCTCCTATTCCCCTGCTCTGCTCTGGGGTCCCCCGCTGCTCTGTGCATATGACCTCCTGTTAAGAGGTTGTCAGGATCGCTCTTGATTCTCCCTATATGTCTTGGTAGTTTAACTATTGCCTAATTCTAATTCGAGTCTGTTTGAGTTACCAGTTATGATCTTGGTAGGCTGTGTTTCATGTCTACCTCACACATTCTAGGGAGATGGAAGATTTCTGTTCTCCCGCTCCATTATGGATTAACATAGGGTATTAAAAGTATATTAGGGGCCCGGCATGGTGGCCGAGCAGCTAAAGTCCTCGCCTTGAACGCACCAGGATCCCATATGGGCTTCGGTTCTAAATCTGGCAGCTTCACTTCCCATCCAGCTCCCTGCTTGTGGCCTGGGAAAGCAGTCGAGGATGGCCCAAAGCTTTGGGATCCTGCACCTGTGTGGGAGACCCGAAAGAGGTTCCTGGTTCCTGGCTTCAGATTGGCATAGCATCGGCTGTTGCGGCTCACTTGGGGAGTGAATCATCGGACAGAAGATCTTCCTCTCTCTCCTCCTCCTCTCTGTATATCTGACTTTGTAATAAAAATAAACATAAAAAATAAAAAGTATATTAGGTTTTACAGTTCTTTGATGTAGATTGTAAACAGTCTGACTCGCATTGATTGTTGCTTCTTTGCTTATTTCACAATATCTTATTGCATGTGGTATAGACTGTTTGAGGTTGAGATAATATTAATTACAGGTTCTTCAGAGGAAGATTTACTGTCATTGGGAATCTTTAAGATTGATTCACGTCCCTAAAGCACTGTGGGTTCAGCATGGAGCTACCTAAGCAGCAAATCAAAGCAGCAAAATCCCAGAGCTCCCTGGCCGGGTGGCCAGCAGGCGGAGCACTGGCCGCCCGGGAGCAGCCCACCATGTGCACGTGATGCCTGGCGTGTGTATCCAGGCATGAGACGCCCCTGGTCCCGGGCCCCCCTACAGCCAGGTGGCTGCTGAAAGTCCAATCCCCCAGTTCCATGTCCCGCCCCTTCCAGGTCCCGTCCCCAGCTCAAGCTTCTAGCGAGTAGTGAGAGGGGCCAGACCTGCTTAACAGTCCAGAGACTTACCCCACTGAAGGGTAGTCCACGGGGCTCTGGCAGGCCCGAGAGCAGGCCACCATGTGCACGTGGTGGCTGGCTTGTGTATCCAGGCATGAGATGCCCCCGGTCCCGGGGCCCCCCTGCAGCCAAGTGGCTGCCGGAAGTCCTGCCTTCCTTGATTTCTTTGCAAATATTTCTGAAAGTCTATCCGGTGCTAAGCTGGCTGTCTCTAACACAATACTTTCTCCAGAAGCTGAGTTTATTGACTAAGGTAAATACAAAATAGAAAATACCTGTTATTATAGAGAATCTGAGAAGTGTTTTTTAGCTGGGTCTTAGAGAACAGGGATGACTTCTTGGAGAGTTCTGAAGTGAGTGTCCCTTTCCTTAGCCATTTTTCTCTATAAAAATCTATTGTTTGTTTACTTTGCCCTTTACCACCTTGGACCTTAACATGTCACCTGATCATCATTTGTTAAACACTTTATTACCTAGAAGAACTGTATAATGGAGGCTAGCATACCGAGAAGTGATGATACCTTGCAGTATGCATGTCTACTCCTAAATAAAACATGGAGTGCCAATCAAATTGTGAAATATGTTAATAGAATGCTGGACTTTATATCATTGTCTATACCAACAATATCAGGATATACTTAAACAGTAGAATGATGGACTTATGGCTATTGTTGAAGGACTATACTATTGTAATGGTATAGGGGATACCTAAAGATGTTCTCTTGACAGAGAAAAGGAACAGCGCCCACCAAAACCAAAGGCAAATGCAAAGGACATTCCAGTAAAACAACAGAAGATGAAATGAATGAACAACTGATTGCTAAAATGACAGGACCAAATTACCACCCATTCATATTAACCCTGAATGTAAATGATTCAAACTCATCAATCGAATGTCATAGATAAGTAGACTAGAATGAAAAAAACAAAACCCATCTATTTGTTGCTTACTGGAGACACAATTCACCAACAAAGATCAGTGGAAACTATATCTCATGGACTTTGATTTTTTTTTTTGTTTCACCTCTTCAAAACACTTCTCATTAAATTCTTCAGTGACTCATAGATCACACATCAGCATCATTTTCTTCATGAAGATTCTTGATTTTCTTTTTCATTTCTTCAGCAATACGTTAGTCATTCAGTAGCATGTTATTTAACTTCACGGTGTTAGTTTCTTTTTTTTTTTTTGAAGATTTATTTATTTTATTACAGAGTCAGATATACAGAGGAGGAGGAGAGACAGAGAGGAAGACCTTCTGTCTGATGTTTTCACTCCCCAAGTGAGCCGTAACGGGCCGATGCTATGCCCATCTGAAGCCAGGAACCAGGAACCTCTTCCGGGTCTCCCACATGGGTGCAGGGTCCCAAAGCTTTGGGCCATCTTCGACTGCTTTCCCAGGCCACAAGCAGGGAGCTGGATGGGAAGTGAAGCTGCCAGATTTAGAACTGAAGCCCATATGGGATCCTGGTGCGTTCAAGGCGAGGACTTTAGCTGCTCGGCCACCATGCCGGGCCCATTGTTGTTAATTTTTTTTTCTTCCTGTTGTTGATTTTGTTTTGTGGCTTTTCATTTAAAGGGATGTATATTAACTGTAATGGAGACTATCGTATCTAGCAGCATGTTATTTAACTTCGTGGTGTTGTAAATTTCTATTTCTTCCTGTTTTTATATTGTGGCTTTCAATTAAGGGGATGTATAGTAACTTTGTAATGGAGACTGTCATATCTGGATGTGAGGATACAATGCAGGATGCATCTCTGCTTCCAAAGATGGACTCCCAATGAAACTGTTGACTTTATCTTGAAAATAGGATGTTGGACTCTCTGCCGATTTTCCATGCCTGCAATGATGGACATATGACTGTGTATGAAGAACTATACTATAGTAATGATATAAGGGAACTCAGCGAGGGAGGAGGGAATTGGGAAGGGGATAAGGGAAATCTTAGGGCCCATGGAACTGTATCATAAAATGATAATAAAAAGAAGTACAATTTAAAAAGCATGCCAGGACTTTTTGAAGTTGTTATAGGCATATAGGCCTTGCATAAAAGGTCCATGCCAAGTCACATTTATTCAAGAATCTGGAAACATGGGAAAGACCCTGTACTACAGATTGTATTTCAAATACAGTTGCTGCCAATGTGAGTTCTTTGGTTTCTCTCATCGCGATTGATTATCCTCAGGGGAAAGACTAAAAGAGCTACTTTCGGTTCTACAAAAATCTTTCAGGGACATAAAGTTGGAGTCGGAGAGAGGGTAGATAGGGAAGGCAAAAGGGAAATCCCCTAGCCTATGGAACTCTATCATAAAAAATAAAAATTAAAAGTTGTGCTCAGGTGGGAAGTGAAAGAATGGAGTTTATGTATAAATCATTGTTAAGGGAATGGAATGTTTACAGCCCTCATTTTCTTATAGGCTAATTAAAGTTATTAAAATTATCTAATTATAAAATTAAACTACATTTTGTTTTATGAATTTTTTTAAAGATTTATTCATTTTATTACAGCCAGATATACACAGAGGAGGAGAGACAGAGAGGAAGATCTTCCGTCCGATGATTCACTCCCCAAGTGAGCCGCAACGGGCCGATGCGCGCCGATCCGAAGCTGGGAACCTGGAACCTCTTCCGGGTCTCCCACGCGGGTGCAGGGTCCCAATGCATTGGACCATCCTCGACTGCTTTCCCAGGCCACAAGCAGGGAGCTGGATGGGAAGTGGAGCTGCCGGGATTAGAACTGGCGCCCATATGGGATCCTGGGGCACGTTCAAGGCGAGGACTTTAGCTGCTAGGCCATGCTGCCGGGCCCAAGTGTCTATGAATTTTAAGTCTGGGTTCACGTAGCCATACCCATCAAGAGTGGTTCTATCACTTTAAGATTCTTCAGTACTAATTTTTAAGACAGATTTTATTTTTACTTGTGAGTTACAAAGAGATATATAGAGAGGCCTTCCTTCCGTTGGCTCACTCCTGAAATGGCCACAAGGGCCAGGGTTGGATCCATTCAAAACTGGCAACCAGGAGTGTCTTTTGGGTCTCCCCCCATGGGTGCAGGGGCACAAGATTTTGAGGCATCCTCCGCTGCTTTTCCAGGCCATAAAGAGGAAGCTAGATTGGAAACAGGGCAACCAAGGCATGGACCAGCACCCATAAGGGATGTTGGTGGCAGAGCCAAAGGATTATACATAATTTGTTTTTAATTATTTGAAAGTTTTACACATACACTCCCCCATACACACACACTTACATACACTCAGAGTTTTCATTAACTGATTCACTCCCTAAATGGCCACAATGGCCTGAGCTGGGTGTGTTGAAAGTCAGGAGGCAGGAACTTCTTTCAGGTTTCTCACATGGGTGCAGGGACCTGAGTATTTGGACCACCATTGGCTGATTTCCCAGGCCCATTAGCAGGGAGCTGGATTGGAACTGAAGCAGCTGGGACAGAATCACATGTGGAATGCTGAAGCCACAGGTTACCACTGGTGCTATTTCTTTATTTCCTACCTCTCCTAACTCCTAATGATTACTAGTCTATTTTCCATTTGTATACATTTTTAAACAAGAGTATCAGAAACATGAAATCATGTAGCATGTAATTTTTTAGAAATTAAAACTATTTTATTTTTTGAAAGGCAGAATTAAAAGACCTTTGTCTCTCCTTCTGTCTTTATCTCCTAGTTCACTTCCAAATGGCTGCAATAGAGGCCAAGGGCTAGGCACTTCTTACAGGCCTTCCACCTGGTGGAAGGACCCAAGGACCTGAATCATTCTATGCTGCTTTCCCAGGTCATAAACTGGGGGCTAGATTGGAAGTGGAGCAGCTGGAACACAAACTGGCACCCATATGGGATGCCTACACTACAGGTGAAGGTTTAGCTTTCTATGCAATGGTGCCAGGCCCCCAAGAATCCTGTAGTATGTAATTTTCTCAGACTGACTTTGGTTTGGAGATATATCTAAGTTATTACATGTTTCAGTAGTGCTATGGTTTGGGTGTGATTTAGTTGTCTCCTAAGGGTTCATGTGTCAGACTTGGTCTCCAGGATAATAAAATTGAGAGGTTGTGGAACCTTGAAGAGATGGGGGCTTAGTGGGGAGAACATTAGATTTTACTGGGACTTTGCCTTCAAAATTTATTAAGATATTATTATTAAATCAGCCCCTATGCTCCCCAGCTCTTTGACTTCCTTATACTGAGACCATCTCTTGCTCTTGCATGTAATCCTGCTGTTGCTGCCTACCATGTCATGCTGTACGTGAGAGATGACTGTGCCATGCCCTTCAGTCTCCAAAACTGTAGGCTAAATAAGGCTCTATTCTGTATAGAATGAGCCTGTCTTGGATATTTTGTAACGGTAATGAAAGAATAACAAATAGAAATTGTTACTTTTGTGGAAATTTTCTATAAAAAGGGTCAGTTTGCTTATTCATCAGTTGAAATATATTTAGATTGATTCCACTTTCTGACAAATATGAACAGGCTGTAAATCGGATTACTGATTATCCTCAAAAAAATTTCTGTACAATGAAGACGTGATGAACTATATGAATAATGGTACAAACTGCCATCAGGGGTATCCAGCTGCACTTAAAAGGGTATGATATGATTCTTGTACCAATCGCGCCAAAATGCATAACTTGTGTTTAAGCCTGAGGAAAAGCCAGAAAAACCCAAGGTGAGAACAGTTCCAAGAAATGTCCGCCTGATACTCCATAAATGTGAGAAGTCCATGGAAGACAGAGAATAAAGTTTCAGATTGAAGTAGACGAAAATTAGATCACAACCAGATGTAATGTGTGATCATACACACACACAGTGTTAGTGTAAACAGTATTAAGGGGACTGTGTCATTGTGCAGTGGGTTAGGTAAGTGCCTGTGACACCAGAATTGAGTCCTGGTGGCTCCATTTGCAATCCAGCTCCCTGCTAATGCACCTGGAAGAGCAATGCAAGGTGGCTCAAGTCCTTGGACCCCTGAAATAATATGGGAGATCTGGGTGGAGTTCTAGATTACTGGTTTGGCCTGGCCCAGTCCTGGCCATTTTTGAAATGAACCATCAAACAGAAGATCTCGATCTCGATCTCTCTCTCTCTCTCTCTCTCTCTCTCTCTCTCTCTGGGTCTCTCCCTTTATGTGTAACTCTATCATTCAGAAATGTAAAGAAAAGAGAATGCTGAACAGAAAATGATACTGAAATAGTACTGAGGAGTAAAAATTTTTTTAGGATTGTATTTTATTTTGGTTATATAAATAGATGAGAATGTTTTTAAAAGATTCATGGTGGAACATCTAGGAGTATATACAACTTATTTTCAAATGCTTTAGAACGAAGAAAACTTGGGCATCTTAATAAATACAGTGTAGAAACATAAGATCATTATAACTTTGTGGGACAGTTTCTTAAAGAAGATAATTAAAGTTGTATAGAGTCAGTTGTATGAAAAGTTTCAGGTCAAATATTTAAATTCAAAAAATATATTTAATTTAAAAAATGTTTCCTCCACTGGCTTACTCCCCAAATGAACACAATGGCCAGAGCTGAGCAGGTCTGAAGCTAGTAGCCATGAGCTACTTCCTGGTCTCTCATGGGTGAGGAGCATCAAGGCTTACATCAAGGCTTAGTGCCATCCTCTGCTGCTTCCCAGGTCATTGTCAGGGAGCTGGATCAGAAGTAGAGCAGAAGGGACTTGAATGTTTGTTTGAGATGCCAGTGCCACAGGCAGAGGCATTGCCTGATATGCCACCATGCCTACCCCCAGAAAAAAATGTTTTATTAAATAAAATGTTTTATTAAAAATAATTCTCTTACTTATCACAGGATTTTTTCTAAAATTTGTTATTTATTTGAAGGATATATTCATAGAGTGAGAGAACTTCCATTTAATGGTTCACGGTTTCAATGTCTGCAACACTGGGGCTGAGCCAAGCTGAAGTTGAGAAAGACCAAAATTCAGTCTCTCCTCCCATGTGGGTGAAAGGGAGTGACCCAAGTACGAGCCATTTTTCATGACTCTCAGTGTGTGCATTAGCCTGAATCTGGATCAGGAGAGAGCTGAAACTTGAACTCTGGTATGGGATATGGGTTTCATAAGAGATACCTTAAATATAGCACCAAGAGCTCACTCCCAGGTTTTACTTTAGTAGTTGCACTTTTGAAATAAAAATTTTCTAAGACTTTTTAAGGTTTATAATTTATTTCAAAGATTTATTTTTCATTGCAAAGTCAGATATATATATAGAGGAGGAGAGACAGAAGATCTTCCATCTGATAATTCACTCCCTAAATGATCGCAATGGCTGGAGCTGCACCGATCTGAAGCCAGGAGCTTCTTCTGGGTCTCCCACATGGGTGCAGGGTCCCAAGGCATTGGGCTGTCCTCAGCTGCTTTCCCAGACCACAAGGAGGGAACTGGAAGCTAACTGGAGCAGCTGGAATACAAACTAGCGCCCATATAGGATACCAGCACATTGAAAGCGATGATTTAAGCTGCTAGGCTACCATGCTGGGCCCTGTTTATTATTATGGAGAGAAGGAGATAACAGAGAAAAAGATCTTCTATCCACTGGTTCATCCCGTAAGTGGCCACAGCGGCCAGGACAGCCTGAAGAGAGTCAATCCAAAGCCAGGAGCAAGGAGCTTCTTCTGCGTCTCAAACATAGGTGCAAGGTCCCAGGCCTTGGGCCATCCTCTACTATTTTCCCAGGGCACAGACAGGTAGCTGGAAGAAAAGTGGAGCATCCAGCATATGAACCGGTGCCTCTATGGTATCCCGGTACATGCAAGGCTCCGATTTTAGCCCCTAGGCTACTGCACTGAGGCCTAGACTTTGTTGTTTTTGCTACTGGACAGGAAGGTGATATAATCTGTAAAAAAATGAGTCTCATCCAATCTTGTTATGTTGCAAGAGATCTATGTATTTACTTAAAAGGCAGAGTCAAAGAGAGACAGAGAAAGGGAAAGAATCTTTCATCTGTTGATTTACTCTCTAAATGACCAGAGTTGGGGCTGGGATTGAGCCAGGCCAGAGTCAGAGCACATAACTCTATTCAACTTTTACATGTGAGTGCTGCGGACTCAAGCACTTGGGCCATTTTCTGTCCTTTTCCCAGGCACATTAGCAAGGAGCTGGATAGGAACTGGCACTCTTATGGGATAGTGGTGTCACAAATGGTGACAACTGCACCTTGATGGCATTCCCTGTTTCTGCTTAAATGCTCATTAAAATGACCTTAGGTCAGAAATTACGAGCGATTATTTTTAAAGTAGTATTTACTAAATATTGATGTCATGTTTTCATACTTAATCTATAACACAATGTGGTTTGGTATCATTTAACAGGTATTAAAAAATGGTCACAACTAATTCTAGTCATGGGCTGGGCTTTCTTGATGTAATTAATAGAAACAAGCCTTTTTTAATGGACAGATGTTAAACTATACATAAAAGCTGTTATAGGATATATTTTAAGGAAGATCATTATTACTGGGATAGCTGCATTGCTTGAAGGCAGAATAATGTATTGAGGCTGTCAATGTTTTGTTCTCATTGCTGCCAGCATTTTGTTCTTTTCAAAAATATTTTATTCTATTTTATGATACAATTCCATAGGCTCTGGGATTTCCTTTACTCCATCCGCAGATTCCTTTCTCCCGCCAACTGATTTCTCCCACATTACTGCAAGAGTAGAGTCCTTCGTAAGTCCATCATTCGGACATTTAAATACATCCTGACATCATAGGTATGGACAACAGCAGACAGTCCAGCATCCTATTGTCAAGATATATTTAAGTTTCATTGGGAGTCCATTTAAAAATTTAAGTTTTATGTATTTGATATTTACGTAGTTGCTTAATAAGGGTTAAGGGCAACAGGAAGGTGGATGAGACCATTTCCACATTTTTTTTTTCTTTCTGTATCTGGGTGAAAGAGGGAGTTGAGGGGAGAAGCCTCATCCAGCCTCTCGAATGCCTCTGTATCCTGGGATGGAGGACAGTTACCTGACACCACATCAAGGTTCCTGATGTGGGGCATGCTCTGAAGGTCCTGCTCAAGAGGCTTTAATAGTTCAACAGTTTTGAATTACTGCCAATCTCGCCACTCCAAGCATGTGAAATCTCTCCAGAATCCACTGGTTCATACAGTCTACCTTATAGTCTCTGCCCAAATACTCACTGCCAACACTTCACTGGGGTAGTTGATTGATTTATTCTGTCCTCTGTCCTCTGTCATGGTACCAGGTATTTTCTGCAGACTCCAATGTACTGCCATATCCTCCATATGCACCTGGAAATGCTGTCCATTGCTACATCTAAGCCACTGAGGAGGCTCAGCTCTGACACATAACTCTACAGTTAGACCATAGAACCTGCACATCTATCCATGGTTGGTTATTGAGTCCAGCTGTTCAGTTGGGGGGTAGTCCCCAAAGAAACTTCATCTGAGGTGATCCCAGACCCAATTTTTTGTATGTGCTTGCCAGTATAGAATCTGATACAGTCCATCACCCCATTTAGCTTATGCACATGCTGGTGGTTGCAATTGCTAGGTCAGTTCTGTTTCCAGCCTTGTCTTCTACACAAACCAATGGGTGTTGCAGCCCAGTCCGATCCTGCCCACCGCACACTTGGCCCTCACGCAAACCAGTGGGAGCTGCAGCCTAGTCAAAGCGACTTGCAATAACCCCCACCAGGCTTGCCCCTGCCTTGATTCCCATGCTTGCCGGTATGTACAGCAGACTGGTCTAGTTTGTCCCACACCACATTGAGCTCTCGTACATGTCAATGGGGATTGAAGCCTAGTTCAACTACACCAGTCCCACTATGCAGCCCACAAATGTGCTGGTGGGTGCCACGCTCTGTCTAGCCATTCTTGCCCCTGTCCTGGTTTTCAAACTCTCCTGTGGGAGTGGTAACCTAAGAGGGAGGTGCCTACTATTTCCCTGCTGGGCCCACTCCCACTCCCAAATCATGCATTCTCCAAGTGATTCTGCAGTTTAACTTGATAGAATTTGTCCCTCATGCCAGCATCTGCCAGTTGACGCTGTGGCAAAACCCAGCCAACTCACACCCACTCTGGCTTATACATGCACCAGTCGCAACAGTCAGCCCAGCCTGGCTTTCCCCTGAGCCAGCTCACATGACGCCAACAGGTGTTGCAGTCCTGTCTGGCCTGGTCTGCCCTTATCCCAACTCATGCTCAACCTTGATGATATGATTTAAAGATGAGAACAACTTGTGAATATTCTAGACTCCACAACATCTTCTGGAGTTTTCAGAGGACCCATAGAGTCATATAAAGACTTTTCTACACAAAGATTGAGCATTATTTGATCCTGGGGGGGGGGGGTGAAATTAAGTTACAGGATAAGCTTTTGGCTCAGCAGTGAAATGCCTGCATTCCAAGACAGGATTTTTGCTTTGATTCCGTGCGTTGCTTCTCATCCAGTCTTCTGCTGATGTACACATTGGGTGGCTCAAATGCTTCATCTTTGTCACCCTTTGGGACAAGCTCCTGGCATCAGCCTGGCCCAGCATTGGCTATTGTGGGGATTTGGGAAGTAAAGCAGTGGATGAAAGACCTCTCTCTCTCACCCTCCCTCTGTTCCATTGCCTTTCAAGTGAATAAAAACGGTTTCTAACAAAAGAGAATACCATTGAAAAAGCACACACTCAAAGTAAAAAATAGCCATGTTCTAATCTTATAGCTGGGGGCTTAGCAGCAAGATAATTAACAATTGTACCCAGCCATCCAATTCCAGGGAATTTATCCAAACAAAATGCATTCAGCAAATGAGAGAATTGTCTGTATGCCCATGATATAGCAGCTCAATTCACAATAGCTAAGATATGGAATTGAACCAGAAGTGCATCAGTAGGTGACTAGATAAAGAAAATGTGGTATATACACAACATGCAATACCATTCAGCCATAAAAAAGAATGAAACTTGTCTTTTGCAACTAAATGGATGCACTTGTAAACCATTATGCTTAGCGAAATAAGCCAGTTCCCCAAAGAAAAATGTTTTCTTTTTCTGATCTGTGACAACTGATACACAGGAGTACATAATGTAATCTATATGTTTAACATTGATAATATGTGGTTTGGTTATTTGCAGCCTTTTGTCTATGCTCCTGAGGAATAATAGGTTCAACTTTTTTTTTTTACTTGCTGTGTGTTGGTATCTATACTTAACTTAGTGTGAATTCTGTAATTGTGAAGTGAAAAGTGTACCATTGCAAAAATTAGAAAGGGGGCCTGGTGTGAAGAAGCAACCAACAGAATGGGGGAAAACTTTTTGCACACTACACAAGTGATAGGGGACTAATATCCAGGATTTACTAAGAGCTTCAGAAACCCAGGGACAGCAAAAACAAAACAAAACCTCTATCAAAATGGGCAAAGGAAATGAACATTTTTCAAAAGTACAGATTCAAATGGCACATAGACATATGAAAAGATGCTCAGGCTCCCTAGCCATCAGGGAGATAAAAATGCAAACCACCTTGAGGTACCACCTAATTCCAATGAGGTTGGCTTCCATTCAGAACTCAACTAGCAACACCTGCTGGCATGGATGTGGGGAGAAAGGTACCCTCCTTCACTGCTGCTGGAAGTATAGGCTAGTACAACTATGGAAATCGGTATGGAGAGTGCTTAGTGAATTGCAAATAAATCTGCCATATGACTCAGCTATCCTGCTCCTAAGAATACACCCAAAGAAAACGAAAACTGCATATGAGAAGGGGATCTGTAATCCTGTATTTACAGCAGCACAACCTACAATAGCAAAGACATGGAAACAATCCAGATACCCATCCAAAGAGGAGTGGAATATTACTCAGCCATTAAAAAGAATGAAATTATACCATTTGCAAATAGATGATGTCAACTAGAGATCATTATGCTCGGCGAAGTAAGTCAATCCCAAAAGGACAAATGCCATGTTTTTTCTAATGTAAGGAATCCATGATGTAATTAGTAAGTTCAGTAACCCTTTCCACACTATTTTTGCTGCATCTCATGTGTTTCAATGCTTTTGATTACATTTTCGTTTCTTCTAGCTGGTTTGTTTTCCCTTGTTGAATTCTTCGCTGGTTCATAGGGACATCATTTCACCCAAGGGTCTTTTGTGTGTGTGTTTGACCCATGTGTTGGTTATTCAGTGGCTAGCTTTTTTGACTCCATGGTTCCATAATTTTGTTTAACCTCACATCTATAGTTGACATTGTTTTGTGGCTTCTCATTTAAGGAAATGTATAGTGAGGGCATAGTAGAGACTACCATATCCAGATGTGAAGATACAATGCAGGATGCATCCCTACTTCCAAATCAAAGATGGACTCCCAATGAAACTGTTGAACATATCTAGACAATGGGATGCGGGACTGTCTGAGTTTGTCTGTGCCAGCAATGTCGGGGTACACTTAAATAACAGATGGATTGAATCATGGCTCCTTACGAAGGATAATACCATTGTGATAATTTGAGAAAAATCAGTTTGAGGGTGGGAATTTGGAGGTGTGGAAATCCCAGACCCCATGGAATTGTAGCATAACTTTGAAAATTTAAGAAATAACATAACATGCTGATGCATCAAAACTTTGACAGTTCCATTTATCAATTTCAAATCTGTTAAGTGTTTACACATTTTTGTGTGCTTTTAAAAATATTTTTTTTATGGAAAGTCAGATATACATGGAAGAGGAGAGACAGAGAGGACGATCTTTTGTCCATTGATTTACTCCCAAAGTAGCTGTAATGGATAGTTGGGCTAGCCTGAAGCCAGGAGCTCAAAGCCTCTTCTGGGTCTCCTCTGTGGGTGCTAGGTCCCAAGGCCTAGGGCCGTCCTTGACTGCTTTCCCAGGCCACAAATAGGGAGCTGGATGGGAAGTGGGGAGGCTGGGATATGAAACAGCACTAATATGGAATCTTGGCGGGTGCAAGGCAAGGACCTTTACTGCTAAGCTACTGCTTCAGGCCCAAAATTTATATTTTGTTACCCAAGTATATATCTTTAATTCTAAAACATATAGAGGATAAGTCTATCTAGCTTCAATCTCTCAAAAATTGATTAGAATTTGTATATATATTTTTGAAATTTATAGTTAGAGAATGAGAGCGAGAAACAGGGGGAGATGGGTGGGGAAGAGATCCGTGTATCCACTGGTTCACTCCCAGGATGGCCACAGATGCCAGAACTGGCCTGGGCCTAAACCAGGAGGTTCATCTATGTCTCCTACCTGGGCTTTTTCCATCTAAATCAGGGAGCTGACCTGGAAACGGAGCAACTGGGCCACGAACCATTGTTCGTAATGAATGCTGGTGTTGCAGGGATTGACTTTCCCCATTATGCCACATGCCTGCTGCAAAACATATTTTTTACTTGACACATGATGGTACATTTTCATGAGGTATTACAGGATGTTTCAGCATATGTGTACATTATATAATGTTCAAGATAAGTGTATATTTTCAGTTTCTCTGATAACAGCAATATCATCCTAGCTTTTTCAAAATATGTGGTATTTCTACATTATTATCTACAGAATCTCTTATGCAATAGAATGCCAGACTGATTTCTTGTATGCAAATAAACATACTGTTGTAGCCATCAACCAACCTTTCCCTTTTGCTCCTAGGCTTATCCTCACCCTGGCCTCTGTAACTATTCCACACTCAGTTTTCATGAAGTTACTTTTTAGATTCTACATAAGAGCAAGATCTTATGGTATCTTTCTGTGCCTGGCTTCTTTCACTTAACATAATGTCTTCTAGGCCCATAGCTTTAAATGACAGGATTTTTTCTGTGTGAGTGTGTACACATATACTTCATTTTCTATGTCCATCCATTGGTTGATGTAAACCTATGTTATCTGCATTTCCCCTTGGTAGTGAGAATAACTGACAGAAAGCTGGGCATACAGTTTCTACAACACAGTAATTTCTCTCTCTCCCTCTTTTTGTGTGGGAAAGGGGACAGATATATAACCACAGCTGAATTGTTGGATCATATGGTAATATTATTTTTGAGATTTTGGGGTGCCTCCATATTTTCTATGCTGATTTTACTTACTTATATCCCCGCAAACAGTGTGAAAGCATTTACTTATTTACATAAATAGCATTTGTTTTGTGTTTTTAATGATGGAATGAAATTATATCTCACTTTGATTTGAGTTTAAGTGCTAAGTGACATTGAGCCTTTTGTCTATACTTGTCACTCATTTGCTCATCTTTTGAGAAATGTTTTAGGTCTATTCATCTCTAAATCAGATAATCTCTTCTTGATT
Organism: Ochotona princeps; assembly: GCF_030435755.1. Classification (NCBI taxonomy): domain Eukaryota; kingdom Metazoa; phylum Chordata; class Mammalia; order Lagomorpha; family Ochotonidae; genus Ochotona; species Ochotona princeps. The sequence goes on from NC_080834.1 coordinate 48,070,676, forward strand.
TTGAGTTATTAGAATGTGTCATTTATTCTGTATTTTAAGCTCTTGTCAGTTGTTAGCAAGTATTTACTCCCATTCCATAAGCTGTCTGTTCGAGTTGGATTCTTACGTAAACACAATTACTAGTGGGGTATGTGTGAAAATTTAACACTGTCCCTCTCCCCAGTCTTAGAATCAAACTAGACACTGTCATTCTCATTTCCTTGTTGATTTTTCATGTGGAACTGATTTTTTTAATTGAAGCAACCAAAGAAAATTTAGTTTTGCAAAGAAATAATGTCAGAAGGAAATGTAGTATAATGTAATAAAACTGAGCTATTCAAGGTAGTACCTGATAGATGGTCACAAATCTGTCCTTGAGAATGTACAATGGCCTTCTTGGTCTCCTGAAGGCACAATTTGAGAAGTTGTGTGAAAGGAGATGAAAAAGACATTTTCCTGTATGAAGAGGCCAATTTCAGGCAAGCAGACAACTAGTTGTTCTATAAGACAGAGTGTGATAATCAAGGTGTAATTGTTTTATTGCATTTGGGAAATCTGTATTGTACAGATCTCTCTAGGAGGCAGAGCTTTCATTCCACTGTAGAATCTGAATAGACTTTAAACAATTTTCCAGCCTCCCTTGAAGCGAGCGCCTGAACTCACGACTTCGGTCTGGCCATTACATGGTGAATCCCCAGACCTGGAGTCAGGATCAAAGTGCCAGGAACACTGATGAAACCTCTTCGTGAGGTGTTAGTGTGCATGTTGATGTCCAACTCAGTGGTGGGCTAGTGTCTATGCTGGATCATGAACAGTGACATTGAGATGTCCTCATGGCACTGTATTCTTAATAGCCACCCGTTTTAATGCCTATTCTGAATATGGATATCCTTACTATCTTCCAATTAATTCCTTTGTTTAACCTGTTGGCAAAGATGGAATAAGCAAAACGGAATATTGCTCAAAGATCCTCAATATCAGAAAAGAAACAAGATTAGAAGGAACATATTTTACTAACTTCTCCAGGTGGAACAATGATTTGATAAAACTGTGATGTGCTTTCTTGAAGCTCTAGATTGGACATAAAATCAGTGGAAATTCAGCCGCAAAGGCTCACAGAGCTTTGTGTAAGAATTTAGGTAATGTAGACAGATCTGAAAAAAAAATCTGAGAATTTAGCACAGAATGCATCAAGTCCTGTTACCTGATTCTTAGAATGACATATTTATGGTAAATATGGATGGTTGTCAAGTGAGTGTCATTAGGGACAATGCTCAAAGTTTGCAGACCCCCAGGAAAGTTAGGATTATATACATCAAAGGGGAGGTAGTCAGAGAACAATGGAAATGAGGTTTGAGACAAATGTCAGGCTGATGAGAAATTAAAATTTAGGTAGCATTATCTCAACACAAAAATATGAATGGGCACAATTCATTCTGAATTTTTTTCTTTTAGATTTATTATTTCATAATGCAGTTCCATAGGCTTTGGGATTTTCATTAATGCCTTCACAAATACATGCCACCTCCCAACTGACTTCCCCCGTGTCATTATCGTAGTATAGTCCTTCATAAACAGTCAAAAGTCTTTCATCCTGCCATGTAAGTGTATCCTGACATTGTTGACATGGACAGAGTCCAGCATCCTATTGTCAAGATATATTTAACAGTTTCACTGGGAGTTCATCTATGATTTGGAAGTAAAGATGCACACTGCATTGTTATCTTCACATTTGTATGTGATGGTCTCGACTACAGTTACTCTACAATATGGATGGTTTTCATAAGGACGAATCTGGAAGGGTGTGTTAGGAAACTAAATTTCTGGGTGGGAAGGCCGACTTTATTTTAACAACTTAGCAAGCAAGGTCAAATATTTAAACTTTAGGTTGGAATGTAAAAAAGAAAAACGGTGGGACAATGTAGGGAAGTCATCTGTAAATGCATACACACACACGCACACACACGCACACACACACATACACACACACACACACACACACATCCATATATAAAGGAAACAGAGGCTGAAAAAATTGTACCACCGCTTTGAAAGAAGAGAAATTTCTCAAGATAATGAAGTAGGTTTGTAGATGCATCTGCTAGATGTTTGTCTTCTCCTGCGTCAGTAGACCAGAGTAAGACTGAGCATTTAGCCTATCTTTGTGAAATTTGCTGAATCCATGTTTTGGAAATTCAAGTGTTGCTTGGCTTTCACTCCATGAAGCAATTTGAGGCGTGACTTGTTTCATGCCTTGATAACTGAATTCATGATGTTGTGAATGCATTCCATTGTTAGGACACACAGGTTCTTGGAAATTCCAAGTTCTTAGGAAGGAATGTCGTGGGAGTATTTGACTTAAGAGTGTCTCCTGTATTAGGCAATGTTATAATTTATATTACCCATTCAAAATTACTGATTCCAGCACTGCTCTTAAAGGTACATGAGTATCCTTATTGTAAAATCTCATTAGTTCTCAAAACTCAGTATGAAACCGATTGTCTGTTTTTTTAATTATCCAACTACTTTGTTGACTTAGATCCTTCATGTAAACTGTCCTGTGTGTGCTTGCTTGTGTGTGTTATATTAATTTCTTGTGAATCAATCTTTTCTGTCAAGGGAAGGAGGTAGGTCCACTTAGATAAGAGAATGGTTTGTAGTAACAGGGAAATGTTTTTTAAATTTAAATTTTATTTTTAGTAGTATTTACATAGTTGAAGGATGCATGCCCATGTGGGCCTCTGATTAGGGTGGGGAGTGTCAGGTATGGGGGAAGGTGGGTGAGACACATGTTTCAGTTCTTTTTCTCCTGTGTTCCAGGGGAGGAAGGGGAGAGGGCTGTTCCTTGTTATCAAACTACATCGATGGGACTAGTGTTTGGGGTAGTGCATTAACCACTGGCTTTGAAGTATCCCATTGGAGCACCAGTTCGAGTCCTTGCTGCTTCACTTCCCATCCAGCTCCTAGTTGATGCACCTGGGAAAGCAATGTTCGATGACCTTGGGCTCCCCAGTGAGAGACCTGGATGGAGATCCAGGCTCCTGCTCAGCCTTGCCATTGCAACCATTTGGGGAGTGAACCATTGGATAACTCTTCACAAACAAACTACATCAGCACACAGGGGTGAGGAATGGTCCTGGGATGATGCCCTAGAGACCCTGGTGTGGGAGAGAGTGTACCAAGGCTATCACTTGAGTGGTTTTGATAGTCCTGAGACATAGTTTCATTGCACCAGGGATGAGAAAATCTTTCCAAGGTCTACCACACATCCTATAATTTTCTGGGATGGCCGGGTCAGTGGGTTAGATTATCAAATCCCTTCATAAGTGATAACTTATATTTCCAGGATTGTGTCCTACCACTCCTCCTATTGCTACATATTTGAAGCAATCACCCTATGGAGGTTCTCGTAGTTATATTCCCACTTCTAGACATTTTGTGACTTTTTCCTTTGTCATTTTATTTGCTTAGCAGCTGCTTATTCTCTTTTATGCACAACATTTAGTTAATAACTTTGAGAGTCTGTCCTATTTCATCATACCTATTTCTGCTTTTTAAAGGTTTCACAATGTTTTTATACTTTTTTTAATTTGGAAGGCAGAGTGGCAGAGATGCAGAGACAGAGGTAGAGGTAGAGATGATAATGATGAGATGGAGATGGGAATCTTCCATCTGCTGGTTCATTGCTCAAATGCCACAACAGCCTGGGCTTGGTGAGACTGAAGTTGAAAGCTTAGAACTGAACTCATGTCTGTTATTTGTGTCAGGGACCTAAACACTGAATCCTTCATCAGCTGCTTGACAGGAGGCAGGACTCAGTCTGAGGCACTTTGCTTTGGAATGCAGGCATCAATATCCCGAATAGCAGGTCATGGTTGTGCCACAATGCCAACTCCAGCTCCTTTGATCTTCACCGTACATGGAGACCTGATGCTTTGTAACGTTTATTCCTGCAACATTTCAAGGATACTCAAAAATTTTGAATTAAAACTTAATTGAGTCTCATACAGTAGCATATGTATGATCAGACCCATTGTCTAGAATTTTTAAGCTAGTGCCAATGCTTACCTTGCTTTTCACTTTTATAGTATGTGTTATGTGAGAGCCAGTCACTTAAATTCATGTAATGCTTCATTTAATCTGTAAACAGTTGCGTTCCTCTACATGATTTTGAGATGTCTTTTAGTCTCATGTTGCTAGTTTGTAGTTCAGGCTTTTTAGTAGGATCTTGGTAAGTTATTTTAATTCTCAGTTAAATGAAGAACTATTTCTAAATTCAGAGTGTGGTTTTAAGAGCTGTATCAGTGCCTAGTGCGATGGCCTAGCTGCTAAATCCTTGCCTTGCACACACCAGGATACCATATGGGTGCCGGTTTGTGTCCCAGCTGCTACATTTCCTTTCCAGCTCCTTGCTTGTGGCATGGGAAAGCAGTCGAGGACGGTCCAAAGCTCTGGGACCCTACTCCTGCGTGGGAGACCCGGAAGAAGCTCCTGGCTTCTGGCTTCATATTGGCTTGGCTCTGGCCACTTTGGGAGTGAATCAGTGGTTGGAAGATCTTTCTTTCTGTATCTCCTCCTCTCTGTAAATTTACCTTTCTAATAAAAATGAATAAAATCTTAAAATTGATTCATTTAAAACATATCAAAATATCTGAGTCTGGGTTCTTTAAAAGGAATTCATTTGCTTCCTGATTTTGGTGACTGAAGTTCCCAGTAGCCCTACACCAGCATTTTGCTCAAGGCCTCTTGGCTGCCTCACAGCATGGTGGGGATACAGAAAGGGAAATATGCATGTGCCAAAGAGGGCTGATCTCTTTGTCACAGATCATCTTACGAGAACTGATCTGCTTCTCCAGGATGCAGCTCATTCTGGGAGATCAATATCATGATCACTCATTCATGTATTCATTCAGTATTCATTCATGAGCCCCATGACCTAATGTCCTTCCCTCAGGCCCTACATCCTAAAAGTTCTACCACTTTAGCATCAATGGACTGCAAACCAAGCTTCAAACACATGAACTTTGGAGAACAAACCCTATCCAAATCACAGCAAAGATTACACGAAATTATCTATGGAGTGAACTGAGATTGGCTCAGTAAATCGATGTTTACTAAGCACTGCCCTAAGTGCCAGATATCAGGGATATAGTTATGACTTAGTCACTGGTTATATCCTTGGAAGTCATACCTCAGAAACCTTACCTGGCATTCAATATGGAGTTAGAGCAATTCCTTCTTTCTTCCTTTTTTCCCTAGACATTAGTTATTTATCACTGGGATTTAAATGGAATGAGGAGAAAGTTTTCCATTTTATTAGTTTCTCCTAAGATATATAAATAGAGAAGTAATCTTACTTCAACTAAGGCTAAAGTTCATGTCATTCCTTGATAATGAATAGGATGATATGATTTTGAAATATCAATGCCACACCTAAGAAAGCTTAGTCAGATGGGAGTGCTGTACTCTCAGAAGTATGTTGTGGGAGTAATTGCCCCAATGTTCCCCCAGCCTGAGAAATGCATTCATGATTTCCTTATCTTGTAAAGAAAAAAATTGTTTGATTAGCAGAGGAACTAACAATGCAGTGACTTATGTTCCTTATGCAGCAGTTCTATATGTGTGACACTCAATAGAACATAAAGTTTATCCTGTTGTCTTCAAAACAAGCCACCCAGTGGGTTTTGCCTCCAGGAAATCTGCCTACACAATTTAAAATCTATACTGACCAGTCAGTTTTGACACTTTTTCATGCCCTATTGGTTTGCTTCACTTCGCCTCATTTAGCACTTTGTCTCTATGTCGATCAAACACATATTGCTAAAACAGTGCCTGCATCACACAAGATTCTTTGTTGCAAATGAGCAGTTGAATGACTTACCCGTAAAGATCTAGTTGCCTACTTGGAATTATTAAAATACTGCATTAACAAATTCAGAAAATATATTTCTAAAGCCCAAATGTCTTGTTACGGAGTTTGTGTTTACTTAGTGAGTCATAATGTTAATGAGCAACAGGCAACCATAAAAGTAGGAAGAAGTGACTTTTACATAGATTATAATTTAAAATTACCTTTTCAATATGTGATATAAACATTTAATGAACAAAGCTACCATTTAGATTTCTCATACTAGGAACAAAAGTTTGAATAAAGTTGCTTGAAGTCAGGAGAGACAAGCATATAAACACATAATCACAAAAGGACATGGAAAGTGTTCCAGATCATGCTATGTGGGAAGACATTAGAGGAGGAGATATTTGGCTTCCTAAAAGAGAAGCAGCAGAGTGCTTAGGAAGCCACTCTCAATGCCCATATTCTTCTAATCCAGCTTCCTGCAAAAGTGTACCCTTGGGAGCAACAAATGATGGTTCAAGTGTTTGTATCTGTATGACTCACATGAGAAACCTGGAGTGGATTCCAGGGCCCTGGCTTCAACCTGGCCCAACTCCAACTGTTGTGGGCATTGAGGGGTTACTAGGAATTGATGGCTCAGGAATCCTTGTCTTGTGCAAGGAAGAATTCAGAATGTGAGACAGAGTAGTTAAGTATTCTCTACAGCTTCTCCGGGCCGCATTCAGGGAGCTGGATGGGAAATGCGGCAGCCGGGAGAGGTACAGACACCCATATGGGATCCTGATACTTGCAAGATGAGGATTTAGCTACTGACACATTGTGCTGGGTCCTGGATAAAAAGAAATAAATCTTAAACCAATCAAAACAAAATATGTTGGGAACATAAGGACAACGAAGCTGATTTGATTGATTGATCCTGCTTTTCAATAGTTATTTGTGTACTTCTAAGGAGTTAAAACATTGTCCTGTGTGTGACAGCCATTAGATATTCTTACGCAAGATACTGAAGTCTTGTATTTCTGTTGATGTTGGTTGACCTGTCCACCTGTCTGTTTTCATGATAGCTGCAGCTGTGTGATGACCTCCAGCTTCTTGGCTCAAGTGCCATTCATGGTCTTCCAGGAAGCAGTGCAGCACTTAGATTGTGTAGGTGTAGGAGAATCTCTGTAGTCTTGGTGTAAAGATCAAAGAACTGAACTAAATCTCAGCATCTTTAAAAACTGTTACATTTTTACTGTTACACTTTTAAAGACAATTCATTGTAATTGTGAAGATTTTGTTCCAATGCAATATTATGAATTAACACCAGCATACACTTCACTCTTTAATAGAAGGAGGGTATTTGGTTCACTGGCTAAGATACCACCACATAGGGTACTTGCATCCTGGTTTAAAATTTATTTTTACTTATTTGAAGGCAGAGTTATGGAGAGAAACAGTGAAAAATATTGAGAGGTATCTTCCATCCATTGGTATACTTCTAAAAGATCACAACAGTTGGGACTTGGTAGGAGCCAAGGACTTGGGCCATCTTCCAGTGTTTTCTCAGACATATTGGTAGGGAGCTGGATCAAAAGTGGAGCAGCCAGGGCTGGAACTGGCACCCTGTGGGATACCAGCATTTTAGGGAGTGGCTTAAGCCATTATACCACAATGCTGCTTTCCCAGTTTTTCCTGATTCCAGTACAACTTCAGATTGCAGCCTTCTGCTAATGTATAGCCCTGGGAGGCTGCAGAGATGACTTCAGTAACTTAACCCTTCTGCCACCCATGTGGGAGATCTGGATTGAGTTTTCAATTACTGGTTTTGAACTTGATTCTGTTCTGGCTGTTGTGGGCTTTTGACAAGGGAAACAGAAAATGGAAGCTCTCTCTTGTTTATCTGTTTCCCAAGTAAATAGCTAAGCATTTAAAAAGGTAATACAGGTGTTCTGCCATGGGATTTGGGCAAAGAGCCCTCAGCAGCGTGGTGGCTGGGGGTTGGGGGGGTGCCAAAGCCAGGTTGGACCTAATGCTGGGACTAAGGCCGGGGTACCAAAGCCAGGTTGGACCCAGTGCTTGGGACTAAGGCCATGGCTACTATTGCCACGTGGTGATTGAGTCCTGGACTTTGGGTGGCCAGAGTGCCCATTGTCCGCCAGGCTTTGCCTGCTGGCCACCCACTGGCGAGCTCTAGGGTTTTTAGGGTATGTAATTGCTGCCTAGGGACATCCATGGATAAGGCCAATGTGTTTTGGTGAGGGATGAATCCTTTGTGACTCCCAGCGACAGGGTCACAGAACTTGTCGGCATGCGTGGAACTTGAGATCTGGTAGTTTGGAAGGAAGAGTCCGTAAGATCTGAGCCAAACTGATTCACCAGTCCACATGGTAGTCATGAGATGGACTGTTAGCATAGAGCATCACTGACTGTCACACACCAGACCACACGAAAGCTATGGCTGGGGGCCTGTCTGGCAGGTCTAGGTACCAGTACCTGACTGAGTGTTGGAACAGGGGACAGGTCACATAAGGCAGGGACATGATACTAGCCAGCATGTGAGAGAATCAGGTCCAGGGATAGATTCTGTGGGGGATGTGTGGGCCAAACTCTGTGGAAATACAAGTCCAGCTGGTTAGCTCACGAGTAGGGGTGGTGATGGGCTGAGCTAGTTGTAACCATGGAACCTGCCATCACTCATGGGTAAAGGAATCAGCAACAGCCTGGACAGGTCAAGGCAGCAGTACCTGAATGTGCATCCTAAAACACGTGTGGGATGGGCTGGGCTGTAACGTTCACCAGCTCATACAAGGCCAAATGGAAGGGCAGACTATGCCAGGCACTGGCGTAACACCCACTGGCATGTATGAGATCTGGGTCTGGGAGTGTGTAAAGTGGGGGAATGTGGGAAACTCCCTTAGTGGGTCACAACTCTCACTATTGATGACATTGTCCAGGCCTGGGGGTCGGGCAAGCCGGGCAAAGTAGTTCTAATGGCTGGCTAATGTGTGAATTGGTTATGGCAGGTGGCGGACCAGGTAGGGCCAAGCAAGCCTTAGCTCACAAACTAGAATAGAAATCGGGCTGGAGCACAGGTCATGTTGAGCTAGGCTCTTGAACCTACTGGTCTGCATGAGCCAAGCATGCTAGACCACAGCATCAAAGGCAAATGCTAAAATGGATAAGGGGCTATGTCAAGCTGTGTTAGAGCAACCACTGGCACATGTGCATAATTCATAGCTCGGAACAGCCGTGGTTGGGGTGCTTAGAGTACACCCTGGTTGGGTTGGAATTCCCACTGGTGCGTGAAGGGGCCAGAGTGGGAGCTGCATTCTGATCTGGATATGGCTGCAGTGTCCTTGGGACAAGTGTGGACTGGGGCTGGGCCCACCTAACCAAGCTAGATTCCATCACCAACTGGTGCTCATGAGAACCATAGTAGTTGTGGGACTGACTAGCTAGGTCTCTGCCCCTACTGAGCCATGTGTGAGCTGTGTCTGGGTATGGATGAGCCTTGGCTGGGCTGAAACATCCAATAGTAAGAACCGGAATGGGTTGAAGGGCAGTTGGGAAAGGGCACTGTTCCTGCTAGGACAGGAGGTGGAGTAAGTAGGGCTGGCCCATGGGTCTACTGGTATGTGCGAGATCTGGCAATGGGAGAGGTTCTGATGGAAGAGCCTGGGAAACTCCTTTGGCAGGACATAGTCCCTGCAGGTGAGTGTAAGAGCCACAATAGGGAGCAGTCCAGACAAGGCCAGGAAAAGGTGCCCACTGGCATACATTTGGCATAGGTTGGGTTGCACAAGACTGAACCAGTTCACATCACCTGCTTTCAAATCAGAGCATCAGAGCAGAGTGTGGGTTGGGCCAGATTTGGTTGTAATACATAGCAGTATACATTACAGCTGAGATTGGGTGCATGCTGGGCTGGGCTAGGCTATAACCCCGACCAGAATCGGCTGGAATTGGGGGTGGGCCGGGCCGGACCAGGCTACAGCACCAACTGGCAAATGCCAGGTTGAGTTGGGCCATGCCAGACTGGGCCAGATTGCCCAGCCAGCACACATTGGAACCAGGGAGGGAGGGGGCAAAGCTGGTATGAGGAATGTGGAGGGCTCCCCTGCTGGACAGCCACTCCCACTGGAGAGCATGAGTTGGGATGGGGCAGACCGGACCAGGCAGGGCTACAACACCTAGGTCTCATGTGAGCTAGATCAGGGAAAAGTCAGGCTGGGCTGACTGTTCCAACTGGTGCAAGCACAAATCAGAGCGGATGTGTTTTGGTTGGGCTTTGCCGCAGCATCAGCTGGTAGATGCTGGAACTGGGGGCTAATTCTGTCAAGTTAAACTGCAGAACCACCTGGACAGTACATATTCTGGGAGTGGGAGTGACCTAGTAGGGAAATAATGGGCACCTCCTTCTTGGGTTACCACTCCCACTGGAGAACATGAGAACCAGGACAGAGGCAGTTGTGGCTAGACAGAACGGCACCCACCAGTATGTGTGTGGGCTGGTTAGTGGGGCTGGTTGGGTTGAACTAGGCTTCAATGCCCATTGACATGTATGAGAGCTGAATGGGATGTGGGACAGACTGGAGAAGTCTGCTGTACATACTGGCAAGCATGGGAGCTGCTAATCTCAGAGCCCCAACCATGAAGAGAATTGCAGGTTCCATAGTATGATCATGGAGTGTGTATGTCAAAGCTAAGCCTCCTCAGAGGCTCAGATGAAACAGACAGTATATCCAGGTGCATATGGAGGATATGGCAGTACACTGGAACCTGCAGAGGACACCTGGTATCACAACAGAGGATGGAGGACAGAACAAATCGATCATCTACTCCAGCCATGTGTTGCCAGTGAAAATCTGAGCAAATGGAGACTCCGTGGTGAACCCTGTGAGCCAGTGGGTTCTGGAGAGATTTCATAATGCTTGGAATGGCATGATTGCCCTTGGAGCATACCCCATGTCAGGGACTCTGGTATGGGGTGAGGTTGGGTGGGTCTTCTCCATTTATCTCCCTCCTTACCCCAGATACAGACACACAAAAATGTGAAAATAGTGGTCTTACCCACTTTCATGTAACCTTTGACCCTTTATGCCCTAATCAACTATATAAAGATTATCAAAATAAAAGAGTAAAAAAACAAAATAGAAAGGTAATGCAAAGTGAACACTTCATTTAGTCAAATAATTGAAACCAGTATTTTGTATTCATTAAAAATTTGTTGGAATACTTGTAGCAACAAATACAAGCGAGTGTTGGAGATTATGGTAGAGTCCCCAACATCTATTCCCATGTTCTGTTGTTGAAAAAGAAAGATGTAATATGGGGAATTGGTGTAAGCTCACCGATTAGGCATTTCTTGTTTCGCACTGCTATTTTCTTATCAGTAATTGTATTAGAATTGGTATGTCACCCAGTTCCATTCAGTGAAATGTGAGGAAAGGCTACTTGGAAGTGTTTTGAAAGTGCTAGATGCTGAACTGGTTTCTCCATCATTTGCTGAATGTGAACACATGATCTGATTGCTAAAAACCATCCCAATACTTGAAGGTCAAGTTAGGCTGCAGCTATGGAATATATAAATATAAAATGACTTGAGGTTTGATATAATGGTTGGGTCTTTATTTTTGAAAGATTTGTTTGATTTGAAGGGCAGAGTTACCTGGAGAGATGAGACAAAATCTTCCATCTGCTAGTGCATTCCTGAAACAGATACAGTGGCTGGAGCTAGGAAACACTGAAGCCAAAAGCCTAAAATTCCATATAAACCTTCCATGTAGGCACAGGGCTAAAGTACTTGGACTACTTTTGACAGATCATTTCTTGGTGCATTAGCAGGAAGTTGAATTAAAAGTGGAAAAGCCTGGACTTGAATTGGAAGTATCCAAATGTGGTGCTGCCATAACAGGCAGCGACCCAACCTGTTCCTTAACAATACTGACCTCATGTCTGGGTCTTTAAAGCAATCGCCCTTGAAAATCATTGTATTTCTGGCCTTCCAGTTATGCTAATTAAAATATTCCTTTCAGACAACGTTTATTTTTGTATGTAATTTCTCTTCATTGTGCTGTGTCACCTGTTTTATAGAGATATATCTCAGTTTAGCAGCTTTTTTCTTTTTTGCACAATTATTTCTTGATTTTTAGATAACTGTTGTATTTTCATTTAGGAAATTTACACCCAACAGATATGTGTCTTCCTTACCCAACTGCTGGGAACTGTTGGATGTGTTTACATTGGGTCCAATGAACTTCCCTTAGGAATATTACCTCTATTTCTCCCTAAGGCTTCTTTCTGAAATCACCTTCTCATTAAATCTGTTACTCATTTTTTGACCACAAAACTCACATCCATGTCACTTCTGCCACCTGTCCCACTTCCTTCTCAATATAACTTATTCTTCCACCTCGTTACATCCTTTCAGTGCTAGCTTATTTCCTGGTTTCCCCTTTGTTTAGTTCCTTCTTATTTTATCTGCCTAAACTAGCCAGAATCTGCTTCTTTTAAATATTTACGTATTTATTTTCATGTACTTGAAAAGCAGAACAAGAGGGAGGGGGGAGAGGAGGAGAGAATGAATATGAATTTTTGGTTTGCTGGTTTACTACCTATGTGTCTGCAGCAGCCAAGGAGCCAGGGCTGAGCCAGGTTAAACCCAGGAGTCAGGAACTCCATCCAGGTCTCCATGTTGGTGGCAGGGGTCCAAGTACCTGAGCCATGTTCTACCTTCCCAGGGCGCATTATTAGGAAGCTGGATTGGAAGTAGAGTCGTCAGAACTTGAACAAGGCTGGTGGGATATGGGGTGTGGGCATCCTGCACAGCGAGCATGTTGACTCACCCCATAAACTATGTTTTGATAGTCTTATTAAAATCCAAAATTTCTCTTCTCTCTGGATTTCTATCAATTTTCATAGTCCTTTTAAGTAATTTGACTATTATAATTTTCCTTCTGTGTCCATGGGACTTTGGTTTCAGGATACCAAACATATTGGTTTACAGATAGCAAAATATGAAAATGCTCAAGTCCTTTATAGAAAATAGCCTAGTGCATATAAGATGTACATATCCTCCCAAACACTGTACATTATCTCTAGATTACTTATTTCTACTATAGTACAAGTGCTGTAATGTTATATAGTGTAAATACTTACCATACTGCATTTTTTAGGGAATAATGATGCAAAACGTCTGTATATATCATGTACAGATGTGATTTTTTTGCCCTCAAATATTTTCCATTTGAGATTGGTTGAGTGCACAGATGTGGGACCATGTTACAGAGGACCATCAGTGAGTGCTTCTGGGAAGGATGTTGCTGGAGGAAAAAAACAGGTACACTGGATTACTTGTTTATTCTCAGCTCATCTGGACTCAACTACCTTCCAGTACTCTTCTAATTCATGCTTTCTCCTGACTTTAACTGCCAAACTAATCCATAGTCGTTAACCTTCAGCCCATTTTCTTCCTCCTCCATTCTGAGCCAGACATCCTAGTTTCTTGTTTCCCATGGAAAATGGCGGCCACCAATACCACCTGCCTCACGTACTTCTGTCTCCAGCTCTGCTGCCTCTTCTGTCTTTTCAAGTTTTGTTTGTCCTGAAGGAAAAGGTGCCTTTTCTTGTAGTGGAACTTCATGGATATTGCTGGGCTTATTAACTTTTTGTCAGCCTAGGTTTTTCATTAATGATTAGCCGTAGCTCTGAGTTTGCATGTGCAGTCTCCTGCATTCTCTAGATTCATTCTCATGGAGACCAGGAAGTGATGGCTTCATCCTGGCAGGTGCAGCAGTGGCTGTTTCCTACAATCCATGTGGCCAGAATAGGGGCTGTGGGGAACCCTCATTCTCATCACCCAGGGGATTGGCTGAGCTATTAAAGGTAAGTATTCCTTCAGAGAAGCCTTAACTTCGCTGCCCACTGGTCTTTACCTTTCTGTTAATTCTCTAAGAGGGAACTTTTCATCAAATTTCTTGTTAAACCATTCGATGAGCACCACTGGGATTCAAATTCTTGTACCCCTTTGCCTGTTTGAATACTGTTATAAGACAGGTTGCCTTGGTCCTGGTGTGATGGTTAGGTTGCTAAACCCTTGCCTTGCACACACCAGCATTCCATATGGGCACAAGTTTGTGCCCTAGATGCTCCACTTCCCATCCAGCTCTCTGCTTGTGGCTTGGGAAAGCACTAGAGGATGACCCAAAGCCTTGGGACCCTGTACCCATGTGGGAGAGCTGGAAGAAGTTCCTGGCTCCTGGCATTGCATCCACTCAGCTGTGGCCATTTATGACCACTTGGGCATGAACCAAAAGACAGAAGATATTTCTCTGTATCTCCTTCTCTGTATGGAAGGCGCTCATATGGGATCCCTGTGTATTCAAGGCAAGGACTTTAGCCACTAGACCTCCGTGCTGGGCCCTGCTTTTATGAAATCTTGAAGTGATAAGCTGTTGTGAATGTTGTTGAGAGACTAAAGGATAATGAGAGCTGCAGGATAATGATAGATTGCAGGAAAGAAAGTTTTGACAAAAGGACAAGAATCAGGGCAGCTCTGGGGGTCAGGAGGCAGGCAGCAAAATGAACATCTGGTTGTTAACGGAAGTTGTGCTTTTGTGATAAACTGTAACCAGCACTGCAGATGGAGCCTACGTTTACTGCTTTCTTTGTATTAACTCTTACAAACATAAAGTCCTGAGCAAGAGCATCTGGCTGAACCTGACTCGCTTGTACTGTGACTGCCAGGGATGGAGTAAATATGCTGGCAGACAGAGGCCTGGCACGGTAGCCTAGCAGTTAAAGTCCTCGCCTTCTAATGTGCTGGGATCCCAGATAGATGCCGGTTCTAATACCGGCGGCCCCACTTCCCATCCAGCTCCCTGCTTGTGGCCTGGGATAGCAGTCAAGGACAGCCCAAAGCCTTGGGAACGTGCACCCATGTGGGAAACTTGGAGGAGGCTCCAGGTTCCTGGCTTTGGATCAACACAGCTCTGGCCTTTGCAGTCGTCTGGGGAGTGAATCATTGGATGGAAGATCTTCCTCTCTTTCTCTCCTCCTCTCTGTATATCTGACTTTCCAATAAAAATAAAATAAATCTTAAGATACTGGCAGAGAAGCAAGAATGGGGGAATTCTTTCATATTCTGTAGCTAAGGATGGATTGCTTCATCTAGTCAAGATGACCTGCAGCTGCTCCTCCCCTCCTTTTTAAAAAGATCTACTGATTTATTTGTATTTTTGTGTTTTTATTATATTCCTTTTATCTTTTCATGTTTCTTAGAATCTTTATTTTTTTAATAACTGTCTCCAGTGGTATCCTTTGATTTCCTTACTGTAGTAACTTGGTGATATGCTCTTGCTATGTAGTTATCATGAAGGTTACATGATAACTTTCTTTGGCTGTAACAATATCTTACAATAAGAAAGAATTAACTTCATTATAAAGATAAGGAAGGAGAAGATAAAACATGAAGACATGAGAGATCTAAATTAGGAACTCGATGTTTGGGATCCATTTTCTTCCAGCCTTTGAATTTTTGATGTTACATTTGACTTGTTTCAACATTGCCTCTGTTAGCATTTCAATACAGTGATTATAATATTTTAGTTTTTACAGTAAAGATTTGAATGATTTATTTACACCTTATTTTCCAAATTTGTTTGTAGAGTTGTTACCTGTAAGTTTTCTACTTCCTGACATTTTTGTTAGTGTCTTTGTTTAGAGAAGTTCCTTTAATATTTCTCGTATGCTCTTTTTTTTTAGGTTACTAAGGTTACAAGTGAACATGAAGAGTCAGTTGTTTTCATGTTTGTACCTGAACAGTAGTTTTCAATCAAAATGAAATCTGTCCAACAAAATCCATGAAATACCATTTCACCTAATACAAGTTGCTCTTTAGACTATAGCAGTTTTGATGCAGGTGCAGGGTCCCAAAGTGCCCATATAGGATCCTGGTGCATTCAAGGCGAGGACTATAGCCACTAGGCCACGTGCTAGGCCACGCCGCTGGGCCCCATTAATGGCGTTTCTTATAAGACAGACAGATACTGGTGATAAATTCTCTCAGCTTCTGTTTGTTTGGAAATTCTATCTTTTCCTCCTATCTGAAAGGTAGCTTTGCTGGATACAGTACTCTTGGCTGCCAGGTTTTCCCCTTCAGTACTGCAGAAGTTCCATCTACTCCCTCCTGGCTTTTAAGGTTTTTTTTTTTTTTAATCTTTCTCTCTTGCTTTCTTTTTAAAGACTTATTTACAGTAAAGACAGAGTCACACAGAGAGGAGACAGAGATCCTCTATTCACTGATTCACTTCCCATGTACCTGCAACTGCTGCTGTTTCCCTAAGCTTTATTCAGGTCCCCCATGTGGTTGGCAGGGGAGCAAACCCTTGGGTCATGAGTGTTTATTCACAGGCCATTAGCAAAGAGCTGGATCAGAGATAGAACAGCCAGCCAGGACTTGGGCCAGTGCCTCAATGGGATGCCAGCATTGCAGCAGGAAGCCTACTGAGGTGCCAGACTCTGGCTCCTGCCTTTTGACATTTCTACTGACAAGGTCTCAGGCTAATTGGGACATCGTCTATCAGTATTTCTTTGGACGTGTTTTCTGAAACTTTCATATTCTCAACAGCAAGCTTTTGTAAATCCCTTTTTTTTCCCCCTGACAACTATGTATTTTTAAAAAGCCTGTTTTCAAGGTTAACAGTTCTTCCTTATGTTTAATCTAGTATACTACTGGTGTCTTCTATTAGGTTTTTAGTTTCACTGAATGTAATTTTCAGTGGAAGGATTGTTAGCCTGATTTTTTCAGTTATTTCCATCACTCTGTCAAAGGCCTGTCCAAAAATTGAATCATATCTCCGTTTGCTCTTGATATTCTTTGAGTTTCTTTTGCAAAACTACTTTGAAATATTCGTCCAAGTGTTTGGGAATTTGAACTCCATATGGTTGGTTGCTGGCACTTCAGTTTTTGTTCTAAGAAAACACGACCTACTTAAAAGTTCTTGATGCACTGTATCATCTGCACATGGAAGGATTAGTTACAGTAATCTGGCTTTGTGGCTGAGCTTCTAGAACGTCTAAGTAGTCTAATTTCTCTGAGCCTATGGAAACTTTTGTTGTTTCAGCATTAAATAGCATCATGTTTTGGTGTTGATATATTTTTCTTGATTCAACCTTAAAATAATCCCCCAAATCAAATTTGTCTGAAATCTTGTATTGATGTGTTACTGAGTATGAACTGAGGAACTGCCTAAAGAGAGCTGATCTTTCTCTATGTGCCTCTCCTTGAGCTTGTGGTAGGCTCAGACTCATCCTGTGTGCAAGAACTCTAGATCTCATCTTGAGCTTTCAGCCCACCAAAACCAGGGCAGCTTGGGAATAGGAACGAAGCTCCCCCTTCTATCATCTGTCTGCTGCTGAGGTGGGCTCACTGCCCAAAGCTGCACCTGTCAGCCATTAATGATGTTGGTTGGGGTATGAGACTGCTTAACAGGGACCACAGAAACCTGCTGGGCGTTGAAGCAGATCCAGAGGCTCTGCCTGCATGCAATAGTCTGGCAAAAGGGACTACCAATATTTGCTCAATGCTATGTTATATATGCCTTGCTCTTAGTCCTAAAACTGACCTGTGATTCTATCTGCCCAGGGTTGTAGGAGGCGATTAGAGGAAGCCCTTCAGTGACTTAGGCATGCCCTCGTCGTATCACTCTGGGCCTCTCGTAATTATCAGGATTTGTGCAGATTCTGGGGTACACACAACACATATAAGAGGCTGGTGTTATCAGTCTCACAAAGGCTCATGTCTTTACCTCATACTGGGGCAAGTTCAGATACTCTGCCCACAAACACTTGCTTCAGGATGGAAACTGTTCCGATCTGCCCAGTGTTGGGCTCTAGCAGCCTGACTCAAAGATATAGTCACCTAACTCCTTTTTGTTTGTCTGAAGTTGGAGAACAGCCATAAAAGAGAGCCTCCAGACTGGTTCCCACAGTCACATATCTCCACCAAGTCCCAGGGATGTTCACCGAAGGCGAGCAGAGTTACACTGTAAAAATGAATTTTGCCTAAAAGAGACCCTGGAGAACGCCTTGACTCAGACAAAAGACACCCATCCTCATCTGGGAAGCAGATCTTCACCAGACACGGAGATGGCTGGCACTTTTGTTTTGGATTTTCAGCCTCCAGAATCATGGGTAACAAATGCTGTCTAAGCCAGCACCCTGTTCCTTCCTCCCCATGCGCCAAAATAAGAGTTTGGCCTCTTAAAATGCAGGTCTCTGCCTGACGGCGAGTGAGTCCAGACACTTGGTCTGTGAGCGTTAGCTGGGTGGTTGGATTTCATCAGGTGCTGGGTTTGGTGCGGCAAGCCTAACTGGCTTCCGGGGCTCAGAGCTAAGCTCCCTCTTGAGACATCTGCAATCCTGGAGTTTTGCTTCCTGACAGCAATTAGAATTAGGTGCAGCAGCTAGTTGGTTGTGGAAAGCACCGGATATTCACTACCCAGGGGGCTGGGGCAGTGACCTCTATCTGACTGAGCTTTTCTCAGAGGGCTTGGCATGAGGATTCAGTTCATTTTTCCTTTCCCCTCTGGTGGTGTCTCTATACCACACTCCTTGGAACAGGGGGTGAGATGAGGATGGGGATGGCAGAGGCCTCTCCTTGCTTCTTGCATTCTCTAAGGTGACTATGATCATCACAAGATGAATCGCTGTGTTCTCTCACCTGCTTTTGTAGCTCTTGTGAAGATGACTCTGGGAGGCTTGTGTGTCGCTGTTCCCATGGTGTCTCCACAAGGAGGTGGCCGCTGGAGCCTGCTACTCAGACACCATCTTGATTCTCATCTTCATAATCTGCTCTTGAAAGTGAATGCTAAATAACACAATCACAGTGTGACAAACACAGTGAAAGGACAAAACATTTCAAAGAAATCTGAATGTCAAGGTCTGTTTTCCCTTCTTCTAGCAAGCATGCTGGGGGCCTCTGGTGGTACTGTGAGAGCCTGTTATTTCCTTCATGCTCTATCATTACCACTTAGTCATATGGAATTGGGTTGATAGCTTGTTTACTTTCTGTTACAGAGTGGCAATTGTAAGTTAAATGCCTTTAATTAAAAGTTATGTTTTTCTAGACTGTTCAGACTCTAGTTTAGTATACATATTAACATTTGTATGTGTTCATGTTCTGGAATTTCCTTGTTTTAAGGTTTATTCATTTATTTCAAAGGCAGAGTTTCGAGGGGGTGGGGGAGAGAAATCTTTCATCTACCGACTCACTTTCCAAATGACCTACAATGGTTGGGCCTGGTCCAGGTGGAAGACGGCAGCCAGGAACTAATTTATGTTTGCTTGTGGTTGGTACGGCCCTGTGCACTTGAATCATCTACTGCTTCCTCATGCACACGACAAGGGAGCTGGGCTAGAAGTGAAGCAACTGAAACTCAAATCAGCTGTCATTTGGGCTGCCAACATTGTAGCTGAACCTGTTGCACCTCAGTGACCGCTCCACTTCCTGGGTTTCTCTGTATGATCTTGATTATCAGTGTTAAACATGCTCAACATGATTCTTGATGCTTTAGTTGAAATTTCTTAGTATATGAGCTATGACTGTCAGCCAGATATCAGTGGATATGAAATCTAATTTCTCTGGCATCTAAGGCAGGGTAAGAGTACTCCACACTATTTTGTAAATATGAGAGGAATTAATTATTTCGTTACTTATCTTTTTAGGTTTAATTTCATATTTATATTTAACATCTAATTATCTTTCAAAAATTCTCTAATTATCTTTTAAATAATATTTAATTATCTTTTAAAAACATTTATTAGAAAGGCAGATTTACGGAGAGGAGATACAGAGAGAAAAAACTTTTGTCTGCTGATTCACTCCCCAGTGGCTACAATGGCTGGAGTTGTGCTGATCTGAAGCCAAGAGCCAGAAGCCTCTTCTGGGTCTCCCACATGGGTGCAGGATCCCAAGGACTTGGGCTGTACTGTACTGCTTTCCCAGGCCACAAGTAGGGAGCTGGATGGGAAGTGGAGCTTCCAGAACATAAATCGGCACTTACATGGGATCCTAACGCTGGAAAATGGACGATCAGCCCGTTTTGCCACAGTCACCGCTCTAGTGGCTTGCAATTATTTGCAATGCTGTATTGGAGTTTTACACTTTGCATGCCTTTTGATCAGTGCAGCACCTATGGAAATGTGCCCTTAGACCTGCTGTTGAGGGATGTATTTGGTAGTCCAGCTGCTGGGCTTTGAATTTTCCATTGCATTGCCTAAAAGACTCCACTCCTCACTGGCTGCTGTCAGTCAATACCTGAACATGGCTGGGGCAGGAAGGCAGGTCAATTTCTGCAACAAGCAGAACTTTTCTACAAGTCAAGGTCGGTTTAAAAGCCTTTTCTCTGGCTGAAGCTTCTGAGAATGACACTACAGTTAAAGCTTCTACCTACTCAACCCTACTTCTCATTCATGAAGCTAGAATGGCTTCATAAGGTGAAAGCCTGCCACACCTTGCCTGTGTCCCATTCCTTTCAGTGTCCCAAATATCTCTTGCATGTGTGATCCCGTCTTGTGCTGCAGCCAGCAGAGCCAGTAATGTGGACAGGGAGAGGGTCTGGGGATGAAGCACCCACAGGAGACCATTGATGGTACAAGTTCTGTGAAGTCTCCCTTTTTTGCTCCTTCACCTCTCCTTATATACGCTTTCCCCCAAGTCCTAATTTAGCAGGATATTGGATACAGATGAGTCCAATTAGTCTAGGTGTTTTTAGCCACAATCCCTGTTCCTGTTCCTGCCCAGCTCAATGAGCGCTAAACTCCTTAGCCCACAACAATCGTGTCTGCTTTTGGAGAAGTGAAATTTTAGGAAACTGGTGTTGTGGCTTAGTAGGCCCTTGGTGTTAACATCCCTCCTGTCTGGTGCTGGAGCATCCCAGAAGACTCAAATAGTGGCCAGACCTGGCCAGCTGGTAAAATGATTTGGACACATGAGTGAGCCCACATGAGATCATCCCAGACTAGAAAAATTACTGTAATTGCTGACTGCAAAGCTGAGAGAAATCATTAAAAGTGATTTGTTTATTTATTTGAAAGGTAGAGTGAGTGATATAGAAAGACATCAGAAGAGAGCTTCCACCTGCTGGTTTGCTCTCCAAATGGTCACCAAAGGCAGGGTTAAGGCAGGTCAAAGCCAGGGCCCAGGAATTCCATGTGTCCCACGTAGGTTGCAGGAATTCAAGTACTTGCGTCACCCTTCTCTGCTTCCTATTTAATAGGAAACTGGATTAGAAACATGAATACTAAGACCAGCTGGGCAAAACAGTTAAAGGGAGGCAATGTGCAAGTTAGTAAGAAATCAGACAAGATAAGGATTATGAAGGCAGGCAGCTAGAGGGAACCCTGCTCTGAGGAAGGAGGTCAAGGAGGCCGACTCAGAAGGTCAGACCCAGACTGCCTGTCTTTTATTCAACTGCTTGGGGAGTCAGCTTACAGGAAGTGATGTGACTCAAACGTTTATCTATGTCCCATAATGATTATTAACCAGCCAATGCTGGGTGATCAGGAAGTAACGAGACCCAAGCACAGAAGTCAGTACATGACTATCTCAAGGTTATGGTCAAGCACATACTTCTGTGGCCTTGGATTATTGCCCAGCTATGGACTCCCTACCTGCTCATCTCAACCTTGGTGTTGGACTGTCGTCCTCCTGTTTACTGTTGCCTGCAGAGTTTGACCTCAGTCTCCAGCACCAGCAGTCTATGAATTCAAGGCACAGTCGGTCCTGCTCTTCTCTATCAAGTTATGCTGTTGTTTTTTTTTACAAACTGCCTGTGGCAAGGATGTAGCTGGGACTTGAGTTGGACTCTAACGTGGGATGCTGGCATCACAAACAACTATTTAATCCATTGTGACACATGTCCACTCCCTAAGCCATGACACTTTTAGGGAATCTTTTTATGCAGAAAAAGTTCATTGATGCAAACATGGTTATTGGGTCTTTCAACTTATTCTGCCACTTACAGTTCTCTAGGTGTTGTTTGTTGCATCTACTAATTTTCCATTATGGTTTTTCATTCCTCCATAAAAGTTGTAACCTTTTTTTTAAATGTCTATATAATCACACACACACATACACACATACATACACATTTTAAAAGGCATAGAGACAGAGATAGACAGGAAAGATTGGAGACTATCTCATGTCTTCTGGCTTACTCCACACATACCTGTAAGAGCTGGGTTTGAGCCAGGACAAATCAGGTACCACATACTCAATACAGATTTCCCACTTGAGCCATCTCCTGCTACCTCCCATGGTGCACATTAGCAAGAAAATAGAATCAGGAGCAGGGCTGGGATTTGAATACAGCTCATTTGGTAAGAGATGCAGACACCTCAAGTAGCATTATAACTGTTCTATCAAACACCGGCCCTAAAGATTGCATTTTTTGGTAGGTCCATTTGCCATAAAAAATGTTGCTTAGGGGTATGGCATTCTGCCACAATGGGTCATCCCACCAAATGTAATGCTTGGATCCCATATGAGCATTGGTTGGAATCCTGGCTGCTCCACTTCTAATCCACCTTCCTATTAATAGGCCTGGGAAAGGAGATTTTACAGAGAGGAGCAGAGACGGAGAGAGGCCTTCCACTGCTGGCCAAATGGCTGCAATGGCCAGAGCTGAGCTAACTCAAAGCTGGGAGCCTGGAGCTTCTTTTGGATATACTTTATGGGCACAGGGTCCCAGGAACTTGGGTCACCCTCTGCTGCTTTCCCAGGCCTTAAGCAGAGAACTGGATGGGAAGTGGAACAGCCAGGATATGAACTGGTGCCTAAATGGGATTCCAGTAGCACAGGCTAAAGGATTAGCTTTTGCACCACTGCACTGACTCCCCAGTTCTGTCTTTTCCTCCGCTTGAGCTCCAGCAATTTCTTTCAATTAATTTTTTTTATTTTTTTAAAGATTGACTTATTTTCATTACAAAGTCAGATATACAGAGGAGGAGAGAAAGAGGAAGATCTTCCGTCCAATGCTTCACTCCCCAAGTGACCACAACGGCTGGTGCCGTGCCGATCCGAAGCCAGGAGCCTGGAACCTCTTCGGGTCTCCCACGCGGGTGCAGGGTCCCAAAGCATTGGGCCGTCCTCAACTGCTTTCCCAGGCCACAAGCAAGGAGCTGGATGGGAAGTGGGGTTCCTGGTACATGAGCCAAAACTCATAAGGGATCCGATGTGTGCAAAGTAAGGGCTTTAGCAACTAACACTACCACACCGGACCCAGCAATTTCAACAGAAAAATAGGTGATAACATCTTAGTTTGTGAATTTTGCACTCTATAGGTGGCTTAAATTTGTGTTTAGATGGCTGGAATTTTTTTCCTAGCACTTTGAAATTTTTAAATAACTTATATTTACTTTTCATAAATTAATCAAATTTTATTTCTGAATGGTATATGAGTATTCAACTTCAGCTCCTTCTTTAGAAAAAACTTGGGCCCGGCGGCGTGGCCTAGCGGCTAAAGTCCTCGCCTTGAACGCCCTGAGATCCCATATGGGCGCCGGTTCTAGTCCCGGCAGCTCCACTTCCCATCCAGCTCCCTGCTTGTGGCCTGGGAAAGCAGGAGAGGACGGCCCAAAGCTTTGGGACCCTGCACCCACGTGGGAGACCTGGAAGAGGTTCCTGGTTCCCGGCATCGGATCGGTGTGCACCGGACCGTTGTGGCTCACTTGGGGAGTGAGACATCGGATGGAAGATCTTCCTCTCTGTTTCTCCTCCTCTCTGTCTATCCGGCTTTCCAATAATAATAAAATCTTAAAACAAAAGAAAACAACTTGATTTATTTGAAAGGTTGAGTGACAGAGATAGAGATAACAACAGAAAGAGGAAAACAGAAAAAGACAGAAACATTGTTTCCTCCTCTGGCTCATTCCCCAGATGCTTGTAGTAGCCACATCTAGACCAACGTGAAGCCAGGAGTCAGGAGTTGCATCTGTGTCCCCACCATGACTGGAGATCGGGAACCAGGCACTGGGGTCATCACGGACTGTTGGGCACATTGTAGGGAGCTGGATCCCATACAGAAGTAGGACTCCGTCTCAGGCATCAGTTATGACATACAGGCTTCCCAAACAGTGCTGAACCTGCTGTGGCATAATACGCTCATTCATGGTCATTCCCAGTGCTTCTTTTAGCCCTCTAAAGCAACATCATCTATTCCCTAATGGCCATTAAAACCTGAGCTCTAGACAAGAGCTTAATTTAAGGATGCTCAGAATAGCTCAATTATTCTTTGGACCAGAACTATTCTGTTTGCCTGTGATTTATGTTTTTGCATCCTTTATTTTTAAACATGGCAGAAGACTCCATCATATTTCTGTAAATTTGGAACCATAGAGCTCTAATCTATCTGAATAATCCCTACAAATTCAATGCACACTTAATATTTCTCATGCTCCCTCTATTAAGTTCACATTTAGCTTCTTGAATTATTTTTCTTGTCCTTCTGGGCATATTTCCATGACTCTGGTATCCAAAAGTCTCATTGCTGAATTTCATTATGATTTTTTTCTCAAGCAGGCATGTGTTTCCAAATACAATTTGCTAAATGGCTGATAAAGTTGAATTTTCCTTCAGGGATTTAAGCGTCTTCACCAGCTCTATTCCATGATATGTCAGATCATTTCCCTAACTGAGCATGAGTTTTCTGTGATAAGGTGAAACTGACTTCAGAAGGCAATGACCCTGAAGTAGAAGTAACAGGGTTTGGTAGAACGATTCTGAAAAGAGAAAGCCACATCAGATACTCCGTCAAACTGAACCGCGTGATGGACAGCTGGGCACCACAAAGATAGCCTACTGAACTCTGGGTAGCCATCTAAGGTGTGATTCAGAGCATGCAAACATGGAATAAAGCACTACAGGGTCTGTCCAGTCTCTCACCTTCTACTAGTCAAGTTTTGCCCATGGAGTGTTGTTAATCTTACTAATACACTGTTCATTGGCTAAGCACAGATTCCGTGGGAGGATTTCGTTGAGTAGCTCTCCAGGGCTGTGACAGAGCCCAAGGTGGAAACCCAGAGATTCACAGTGCAAGTAACACCAGTTAGGCCAGGTTGGCTTGCCTTCGCTGTATCTAGCAACAATCAGAGTAAAAAGATGACAGTGGAGGTGATCTAAAGCTGGGTGCAGAGTGGCCTTGCCACTTACCTCAGGAGCAAGATTCACATCGAAGAGAAACTCTTGACTATTTTATCAGCTCCCACCAATCACAAGCAAAACTTTATTTGTTTCAGTGTCTGAACCCTGATTTGGGGAAAGCTATACCACTTTTGATTAACTACCATGAACAAGTTATCTCAAACATTGCTTCAGAATTACTCATTTTGGAAGTGAATTTTTAAGGACATTAATTGCAGATTTGTTATTCTAGATATATTTGGGGACAGACAAAAATGCAAAAGGAAGAAAGCAATATTCTTCCCTGTGGGAAGACTAGATAATAGGACCTTTAGGAAGCTGTTTGAATGAAGCTTATTCTTTGTGTGACAATGTGGTGTATGATAATTAAACTTAATTGAGGTTGAGATCAAAGAGAATAAAACATCTTTTAGATACTCCAGTTGTAGTTGGCTTTCTGCTTGTTTCCCTTAACCAAAGGTGACAGTGCTTGTTGCCATTTGCTGGAGAATTTCCTTACATCCTTTCACTATGAGACCTGCTCACAGCAGAGGATGCTGGTTAGACCTTAAGGAGCTAGAACAGAGACTTAACAGACCAAGAGAAATCTGATCTAACTTCTAAGGGGATATTTATCATATGTAATAGGTTACAAGCTTTTTATATATACCAAGAGAAGCCAATCCTTAGGTAAAGCATGGCTTCTCTCAAGTTTAAACAGGTTGTTACAAAAATAATAGGTAGTAGTGAAAATAAAGTACCAGAAATGATCAAAGGTCTGCCTGGGCTAAAGCAGACACTGTGGTCACGTTCCATGTACCATTTGTAGTCCTGCAAGGAATCCTGCAAGGTAAACCTTACTTTCTTCTTCTAGTTAAAACGTGCCTTCAAGGTCAGACAACTGGCTGGAAAACGGCATAACGTCAAGTAGAATCATTATCATTGTAAAGATCGCTTTTATTTATTCTGGATGTGCTGAAGTGCACCTGACTGAGCGCCTTACATATGTTTTATTTAATGCCTGTATTAACTCCTTGCAGTATAGCCATAACATGTCCAATCTATCTGAAGAAAATGAATTTTGTAGGTGAGCTTCTTCAAGGTCATGTAATGGGTATGTGGCAGCTCTGGGGTCTTAGCAGAAATGAAGGGCTCTAAAACCATCACCCATTCATTCCACTAAAGCCCTGAAAACAAATGTCTTATTTCTTGCCCTCTGTTGGTCTCAACTGACATGTTTTTGTTGAGCATGTGACAGAATAAACTCTATTTCCCATTATTACCCCCTAGGGCCTGACAAATGTTGCTCTCTTCAAAGAACAGCTAACAGCTCCAGTTTAAGCAATGTGCAAAATAACTGATGCGGATAATACCTCTTCCTCCAAGGTCTCTTATGCCGGTTGCATTTTCTGGACTAACCATATCTAAAGATAATTCTGCAGGGCTAGCCAGTGAAACTGGTTAGCTTCAGTTCCTCAGTGAAGTAACACGCAAGATTAACACGCAAGATTAAATAGGAAGTAGGCACAATTAGTGGTAAATCAGTTCCGTTTGCTCAGTTTCCTCAAATTGGTGCCTAAGGAGGCATGTAAAAGTGGAAAACTGGATTGACAATGGGTTCTGATGTCTACTGTTAGATAAGGTCCTTCTCTCTGGCCTGGCACGTTTGTTTCTTAGAAGGTAGAATAACAGATCCCCAGGCTTCAAGGTACAGAGAAATCATCGCAAGTGTAGGTTGCATAGCAACACCTTTCCTTCTATCGAAGTCTCTGCAGGTGACATTTCCACATTCATGATAGACCCTAGGAACATCATACAGGAAGGAAGCTGCAACTTCATTTTTATTTCTAGGCTTAGAAACCAGGTGTCAGACAATTTCCATATTTTCTGTTGGGGTTTCCTAAACACACAACTTCTCCATTGCACTCTGGAAAAAAAAAAATCTCACGTAACTAGAAAGCATCCCTTTTTTGAGACTTCCTTAAAGTAAGTTTAAAGCTTCGTGACTGATTCCTTAAGAGCAGAATTACACAGTGGTAGATCTCTGTAGCACGCAAAAAAATAGAAAAAAAGAAACTTACTTCAAAAAGTTCATGGAAAAATGTGTGTGAAAAATATGCACTTGAAACAGATTTCAGAACTTTTTGCACCAAGATAAGCTTACCTGTTAGTTCCACTTTTCCTCAAACTTTGCAAAGAACCTTTGCATAATTTTCAAGTATGTTTGGATACTGCTAACTCAGAGTACTATGTTGGGAAAAGCTCTTGATCTCTGAACAGCTTCTGCATTTGTAGTGGAGTTTGTGATTTTAAGGCTCTCCAGTGCTGTGCCAGATCCTACAATCCTCATGTTTTCTGGCCCACACACATGTAAGATCATGTTACAGATTATCCCCAAGGGGAAAGGAGAGGCATTCTTGCTTACAATCCTCTGCTCTCTCTCCACAAGTGTCGCAGAATGCTTGCTTTCTCTTGATTGCCCTTTTCCCTAAGCTTTTCTGAACAAGACCACACATGAATTTATCATGTCAAATCTGTTAAGGAAGGCTGTTCAGCAGGCACTTGCTAGTCCTCAGCTTGACAGTGTCACCAGAGAAAACCTTTTCTACCAAGTTAACAGGGTCCAGACTCGAAAGAGCAGAACCCAACGGTTGATCTGACTTTCTAGATCCTTTCCTGTGTCCTGAATGCACACTCACAATATGTTCTTTCTCAGAATGACTGTGTGTTACTTTCTCCTCAAGGTTCAAAGAACCGGAGAAAGTGTGGAAGCAGCAAAATGCAAAAGAAAGTAGGCTCCACACACTCCTTCCTCAAGTCCCAAAAACTAAGACAAGAGGGAGCACCAATATTTAGTGCCTCTGTTGTGTATATAGTATAGTAATAAAAAGAAGACATTACTTTCCTCATTTTACAAATTAAGAGTGAGGTTCAAACAGTTAAGCATCTCAAAAGCTATGCACTGGACACTCATTTCTGGGTCTTCTCTGCCAACTTCCGCTACTGCATTGGCTCCACTGTGCGGATGAAAGCTGGGGCTGCTCTCTGTAGCGCTCACTCACTATCCTCAGTTCTTGTTGACCTTCAGTAGCACTTGCTCTGTTCGTAAGCTCAACTATTTGGTTTGAATTAGTAAATGGTGATGGAGCTCTGTTAAAAAAAATGCTTTGAACGTCCTTATTTGGAGTTCGTGCCACTTGAGTTCCTTGTGCCTATTAATTTTTCATAGTTTTACAAGTAAGTGGCACTCAGGATAGGTAAGAATTTATGTAACTGCACCAGAGGGCTTTGGTGTCCCAGGGAAAAACAACTATCAAGAGGCAGCTTCACAGTCTCCACACAGAGCTTGGCACAAATAACTCATGGATAGGGTCTTTTAAGGGATTCTTCCTCACTGATTGGAGAATGATGAGATGCCAGCTATAACGTTTTTATGGTAGGTCTAAAATCAGAACATGGTGTTTAAGATTTCTAAAAATCACATTATAATCTGGTAGCTGGTGCCTTCACAAAAGGTAGTATCTCTTAGGGTGAAGTAGTAACAACCACAAGAAAAAGAAAAAGGAGTGGGTGGATTTTTTTTCTTTGTTTTTACAGTCTCCTTTTCCAGATTGCTCAGTAATGTCCTAATGTCCATTGGTTATTGAAAATCTGATTGGAACATCAAAGGCCCATTGTCCTTGACTTTGGAAACAAACACTGCTGTAGAACTGACTCCCGCATGGTGCTTCTGTGGCATTGCTACAGCATCATCTCCATTTGCCTTTGTTTCCATATTCCCATAAACACTGAAGAGCGTTTTCTTGCCTCTTGCCTAGTAACCCACCAACGCAAAATAAAGTACCCCTTGGAAAAGCCAGATAAATTTAGTTTGAATGTACTATTCTGTTAACAGGTACAGTTAAACAGATATAAAGTAGACACATTGCTCCCTTCTTCTGTTCCCTTTGTCTCTTCCCCATGTTTTATTTATTGAATATGCATGTAGAAAGCCCAATGTGGTATAACTATGAAGAGCAGCAGTCCTTTCTCCTTCACTACATCTCGTTTTAGTGACTGAATTTTGTATTTTTTGGTCTCTAAACATGCTTTGATACTAGTTAATCTTTGTAATTGAATACATCATTTATAAATTTCTCACTGTGGGATTTGCTTACTTATGTACATTTCAGAGGCAGGTGGACAGGGAGACAAATAGGGAGAGAGCTCCTGTCGGAAGTGTTTGCAATGGCCATGGCTGGGCTGATGCTGGGGGGTCAGAAAATCAGTCCAGGTTTCCCACAGGCATGCCAGGAATCCAATTACGTCAGTCATCACCACTGTGTCTGAGGGGTCACGTTAGCAGGAAGCTGGAGTCAAGAGTCACAGCAAGAATCCAACCTAGGTACTCTGAGGGACACAGGTGTCCTCACTTGCGCTACACTAATATTAAATAAACAAGATCTGTCCTTATGTAAGAGGAGGTGAAACTCAGGAGTTCTACAGTCAGGGCTGTACCAGCACTACTGAAGCTAACTTTTTTCAGATGCCCCTGGCTTTTTATTTTAAGTAAATCACCCTTGAGTTGGTATTTCAAAGAAATGGAATTTCAGTTATGGCATTCAGTTCCTGCCAGACCATAGGTGGAAATTCCAGCTACTCTGATCCTCCTAGATACCAAATGAAGTCAGTATTCCCACTGTCACTCGCAGTGCACCTGCACGGTCACATGGGGCAGTTAGAGTAAAGCTCCATGGATATGTTGACATGTCACAAAACAGACAAAAGTGAGTGAAAGCATGGTCTGCTTATACAAGAAAAAAACAGGATATCAATAGATTATTAATATTAGGAATTAGGTGACTCATGATAACCAAGTAACCATTAAAACCAAGACAACAGATCCATCTTGTGGTAAAATAATTGGGCAATTGTTTAACTGAAGAGGTGAATTTGGGCCCGGCACGATAGCATAGTAGTTAGTCTTTGCCTTGACTACGCCGAGTTCCCATATGGGTGCCGGTTCTAATCCTGGCAGCCCTGCTTCCCATCCAGCTCCCTGCTGGTGGCCTGGAAAAGCAGTCAAGGATGGCCCAAAGCTTTGGGACATTGTACCCCTGTGAGAGACCCAGAAGAAGTTCCTGGCTCTTGGCTTTGGATTGGCTCAGCTCCGGCCATTGCAGTTGCTTGGGGAGTGAATCATCGGATGGAAGATCTTCCTCTCTGTCTCCCTTCCTCTCTGTATATCCACCTTTCCAATAAAAAATACATCTTAAAAAAGAGGTGAATTTATATGTACAGTATGATGCTGTGCAGCTAAAAATAGTATGAACATACATAAGAGTATGATCATAAATATTTCATTACTACAGAAGATGTCCGCAAGGAAACCTCTTAAATTACAAATTGTAATTCTCTGCCATTGTCCATACTCACAAGGTCAGGATACAGGTACGCAGAATGATGGATTTAGGACTGATTGTGAAGGACTATACTGTTGTAATGACATGTAATTAGTGGAGAGGCACAAGGACTTGGGGAAGGGACATCCTGGAGCCTACTGAACTGTACCATGGAATAATTAAATATATTAGACACTGTAATTCCCAGGGGATTGAATTAAGGAATGAATGACTAGGACTAGGAGTTTTGTATGTCTCTCTTTCTTGCGTTTCTCCATATACTTACCTGTTTTTTAAAGCTTACTTTTATCTCTTTGAAAGGCAAAACAACAGAGATGGAGAAACAGAAGGAGAGAGAGCCCTCGCACTGGCTTACTCCTCAAATGTTCACCAACAGTCAGGGCTGTGCCTGGCTGAAGCCAGGAGCCTAGAATTCCATCTGTGTTTTTCACATAAATGACTTGAAGCAGCACTCCAGTATGGAATATGGGCATCCCTCATAGAGGCTCAATTGACTGCATCACAGCACCAGCCCTGGGAACCTTTATTGTCTGTCTTATACATTTTCATAAGTTAAAAAAAGACTATCCAGGGGCCTTGAGAAAGCTCATGGCAAGTGTGTGTTATGAAAACCTCATGCATGGGGTCCAGCACCGTAGTCTGGAGGCTAAATCCTTGCCTCACATGTGCTGGGGTCCCATATGGACACCAGTTCTAATCCTGGTAGCCCCACTTCCCATCCAGCTCCCTTCTTGTGGCCTGGGAAAGCAGTCAAGGACAGCACAGAGCCTTGGGATCCTGCACCCATGTGGGAGACCCGGGAGAAGCTCCTGGCTCCTGATTTCAGATTGGCTCTGCTCCAGCTGTTGAGGTCCTTGGGGAGTGAACCGTCAGATGGAAGATCTTCCTCTCTGTATATCTGTCTTTCCAGTAAAAATAAATTTTAAAAAGCCCCTTAATAAAGCTGCATAGGTTTTGTTTTTTTTATACCACAATAAGCAAGTCTTTTAGCTCAATTATCTATGACCTTTTTGAAGTCCCCCTGGATGTGGAGTGAAAGATTAAATGAAGATAACAGTGCTGCTGCTTCATGAAATTGCTGTGTGTTAGCCTCCCTTTTTCTTTTTTTTTCTGTTCATTTATTCATTAATTACATTCTATTACATGACACAATTTCATAGGTACTGGGATTCTTCCCCCTTCACCCCAAACCCCTCCCCCATGGTGAGTTCCTTCACCTTGATGCATAACCACAGCTCAAGTTCCGTTGAGATTCCCTAATTGAAAGCTCACACCATACAGAGTCCAGCATCCCACTTGTCCAGTCAAGTTCAACGGCCTCTTAGGGAGGCCCTCTCAGGTTTGTAGGCAGAGCCAGCAGAGCGTCACCTCGATCAATTAGAAGCTCCAACATATCAGCAACAATCCAGGTACGATGAGACTGGTGCAGAGTCCACCGATTGACATAGTCCATCTTAGAGTTTCCCCTTGTCCAGTTTTTCGCTGCAAACATATAGCTGAGGTGGTTGATTGATCTACTCCATAATGTTTTGATTCCTCCATTTTGTTCAGGGGAATCCCCAAAGAAACTTTGAGGTGTTCCCAGTCCAGGCTCCTACATGCACTACTAGTCAGCACAGTGCCCGCCACAGTCCATCACTCTGATCAGCTGGTGGTTGTAACCCCTGGGTTGGTTCTATTCTGAGCCCCGACCTCCATTGGAACCGATGAGTATTGCAGCTCTTCCCGGCTCTGCCCATCACACACTTGTCCCTCACCTAAACCAGTGGGAGGTGTCCTGGTTGGGTGCTGCATTCCCTATTGGCACAGGCCATTTCACCTTGGCATTTGGTGTTTTGTACTGTTTTTATCGCAACCAAACCTGGCCAGGCCCCCACACAGTTCCAGCACTCAGATTTGCCACTGGATGACGTGAACTGACTCAGCCTGATCTGCCCCCAACCCGAGCCAAATGTATGCCAGTGGGTCACTTTCCAAAGACTCTTCTGGGTTGTTTACCTCCATACTTCCTGCGTTTATTTCTAGGGTCAGTGTCCTGTCAGAGGAACTGTTCAGATTCCTCCATCAGACCCCTTCCTGGTGTCAGGTTTCACGCATACCAGCAGGTCCTTTGGCCAGCACTGCTCTTCAACCCATTCTGGTACCTGCTGTTGAGAGTTTCAGCCCAGCCACAGCTCGTCCATACCCACATATAGCTCATATATGGCTCAGTTGGGGTTGAAACCTAGCCAAGTCCATCCCACCTCTACCCTGGTCCTCCAGAGCACCAAACTGTGTTGCGGTCTAACCCAGCATTGTGCGTCAAGTCCGAATCCATGTTTGTGCCAAGGGAGTACAACTGTGACCCGACCAGAACTCAGCCCCCTTCCAGTTCCTGCGCCCCTTACTGGTAACCTCCACCCAGCCAAGGCCTCCCCTAAGCTCCCCAACCAGGCCTGTTGCCAGCCAGTGTTAAGTATGCCAGAGGTTGCTCTGGATCAGCCCAGCGCGCCCCATAGACTGTCATGCCTCATGCATAGACCCCTCCGGCCCTTCTAAACCATCCAGTGGGGTCAGTTTGCACAGGGATTGGTCCACACATACCTGACACATTCTAGTCCCGAGTATGGTTCTCAAATGCCAGGCAATGTCGTAGTCTTGCCTTCTGTGACCCCTCTGCTGATCCCTCCTCCTATCAGGTAATGGGGTATCCTGCTGGACAAGCCCAGAATTTTGCTTTTGAAGGGACTGGTGTTGGTAATCTGCACTATAAAGTGACTACAGGTTCTTCAGAGGAAGATATACTGCCATTGAGAATCTTGAGGACTAATACACATTCTCAGAGAACTGTGGGTTCAGCATGGAGTGACTCCTGTAGCATATCAAAGGAATCAAATTCCAGAATTTCCTGGCCAGGCGGCCAGCAGGCACGGCCTGGCGCCAAATGGCGCACTGGCTGCCCGCGAGCCGCTCACCCCATGTACGTACGTACGTGGTGGTAAGCCTGGCTGTGCTAGGCTGGACTCACGGCAGGGCACCCGAGCACCCTGGGCAGCATGGCTGCCCGAGGTTTGAGACGCTCAGGCCTCCGCCGGGATCCTCCTAGCTCCTCCTCCACTCCAGCCGCATGGCGCGCTGAGGAGGCCCAGATCCGCTTCTCCTAGCCTCCCTTTTTCAAATTCCCATCTCCACGGCCACCCCCAGTGTCTGCCGTAAGTGAGTATACCCCTCAGCCAAAAGCCTGGAAGGCTGTGCAAAGGCAAGTGTCCTGTGTTGTCAGCACAGCACAGGGCAGCTGGGAGGGGTGGCTGCAGACACAACACCAGCAATGAGGTCACTATCTCTTCTACAGTCCTTGGCCAAGAGCAGTCCTGTAGGCCAGTGAATGCTGGAGTGGAAGTTTTAATCTTCCAGGGTTGACAGTGCTGTCCGGTAGACCACCAGTGAGGTGTGTGCCTTAGGACAGAACTGTGACTTTATGCCTCTAAAAGTCTTTTCAAACCATAGTGCTTATGTTCCCTGAAAGCTGTTTGGAGTAGTTGAAATTTCTTCAGGCTGAATCAAAATGTTACCAGAAAACTACTGCATCCCAAGGTTTCCATTTCCCTATCTTTGTTTTTAAGCTGCAATTAAACTTAAAAATTTTTTATTGAAAAGTCAGATACACATAGAGGAGGAGAGACAGAGAGGAAGATCTTTCATGCAGTGATTCACTCCCCAAGGGCCTCAACGGCTGGAGCTGAGCCATTCTGAAGCCAGGAGCCAGGAACTTCCTCCAGGTTGCCCACAGGGGTGCAGGGTCCTAAAGCTTTGGGCCATCCTTGACTGCTTTTCCAGGCCACAAGCAGGGAGCTGGATGGGAAGTGGGGCCACTGGGATTAGAACTGGTGCCCGTATGGGATCCTAGCACATGCAAGATGAAGAACTTGGCTGCTAGGCTACTGCACTGGCCCCTGTACTTTTACTTTTATAAAGATGATCACATGCAGCATTTTAAATGTCAGATTGTTATGATAAAAAGGTCTACTCATTCCAGTGTCTCCCTCATGGAAGCCCCTCAAGAGGTAGTGCCACACTTAACACTTTTAGCTCTTTTTCTGTGTCAGTTTTACGAATTTACAATTTCTATATGTACACTTCTTATTGTGTTTTTAAATTTAAATCTTCTGTAGTCATTTTCCTCCTCTAGTATATATCAATTTTACCTGCTTTTATGCCCCTGTGTCCTTGGCAACCCACTCTTCCCACTTGTCCTTTTTCCTGATATATTTAAGCCACATTTTTGGTTCAGTCAACATTCAGTATTTCTCGTTCTATGACTGTGTAAGTGTGCTTATGGGTGGAGGCCAACAGTTGTGCCGCATTTCTCACGGGGCTTTGCACTTCTGCACGTTTTGTGAGCAGCAGCAAGGGCAGTTTCTGTTCCAGACTGCCAGTGCAATGTGAAATAGAGCTGACAGCCTTGGAAGTGAGTGGTTTTGTCCCGAGCAGAGGACGGGTGTGCTCACTGTCCAGTCTGATGAAGTCAGTGCTTCCCTGAGAAGCAAACATGCCGGTGTGCTCTCAGCGTGTTGTAACAGACTGAAGTTCCTTAGCCCCGTGAGTTCCAAACTCACAGCAAATGTAGTGTCTACTTGAGCTGCTCTGTCACCCCCGGGGGACATGGAGAAAGAGGAGAACCAGAGCAGCATGAAGCTGATGCTGCTTGGTGCTCTGTGGGTATTTATTCAACCCTTTGGCTCTGACCGGGCGTCCTGTGTGTCTCACTGGCAGCCATGGAATGCGGCCAGGTTGATGTGCTGGCTTGCAAGTAAGATACACGTCGCAGACCCTTCCCGGTCCATTACAGTGATAATCTTTGGTGCGATTTTCTTTCTTACGCTTTTTTTTTTTTAAATTTCTGAGACTTACTATTTTCTTTTCACCTCTTTCTCTGCTAAGTTACCCCCTCTGAGGAGATTCACAGAGAAAAGCAAGCATACCTCCCATTCTATCTCACTGGGGACACATGCTTTGAGTTTGTTCCTGAACACTCTGAAACATGTACTCTTACTATCTTTAAACAACTGATGTGGTTAATATTATTTTTTTTTTTACCCTAACAATTTTTACTTGAGAGAATCTCTAGCAGTTCACTTCCAGATCCATCTGTCTATGATGGCTAAGATTGGACTTGTCTCCAGTCAGTGGGAATGCAATCCAGGTCTCCCACATGGCCAGAAGGGATTCAGCTGCTTGAGTTTTACCTAGTGTATCTCTGTATCCCGGGGAACACAGCAGTGGGAATCTGGAGTAGAATGGCAGCTTGAACTCTGGCACTGTGCTA
Organism: Ochotona princeps; assembly: GCF_030435755.1. Classification (NCBI taxonomy): domain Eukaryota; kingdom Metazoa; phylum Chordata; class Mammalia; order Lagomorpha; family Ochotonidae; genus Ochotona; species Ochotona princeps. The sequence continues at coordinate 48,106,378 of NC_080834.1, forward strand.
CGGAATGAAGACATTCCAACTGGCAGTTCAGCTGCTATGCCCAACCTCCACCCCATGCACTCTATGTATAACATGTTATGTTTTGAATGTTATATGTTGTGTATAAACTAAAATTGAAGTATAGGTGAGGTGGTCACAGAAGGTGGCTGGGAACTCGCATTTACTTTTACCATATTGGTTACTCATTACTATGTCAATTAATTCCATAATGATGTAAATTTTTGCTGATGGTATGTTGGAGCTTTCAGTTGACTGGGATGATAGTCTGCTGGCTCTGTCTTCAGACCAGAGAGGGTATACCTAAGAAGCCGTTGAACTTGACTGGACAATAAGATGCTGGACTCTATGTTTGGTATACGCTTGCAATGGGGGAATCTCAACTGAACTTGAGCTGTGGTTATGCAACAAGGTGGAGGAATCCACCATGGTGGGAGGGTTTGGGGAGGGGTGGGGAGAACCCAAGTATCTATGTAACTGTGTCACATAATACAATGTAATTAATGAAGTTAAATAATAAATAATTAAAAAAAAAAAACCTCCATGAAGACACCAAACATTGAGAAGTACATTTAAAACTGAAACGCTCTAAAAATATAAACAAAAAGCAACACATTTTTGCTACAGTGCTAGGATAGAAGGAATAAGACAGGGGCAGTTGGCATAATTTGGATGGGAAAATATCCCAGTTTTGGATAAATACATACTAGGTTTTTTAGGGTCCATGATGATAAGTCTTGTCTTAAGTTTTCTTGGAAAGATTCATAATATGCCTAATGATATTATTCACTTCTCCCCCCCCCCCAGATAGAAACAACAGCAAAAAGGTTTGGTGAGCTTGTGCATTCAATAAAATACTAATGGTTGGGAAATTTAGATAAAAGAGATGTAAAAACTCTGTCCTTATCTTGAAATGTTTGTCCATGTTAAAACCCATATTTTTTTTAAAGATTTATTTTATTACAGCCGGATATACACAGAGGAGGAGAGACAGAGAGGAAGATCTTCCATCCGATGATTCACTCCCCAAGTGAGCCGCAACGGGCCGGTACGTGCCGATCTGAAGCCGGGAACCTGGAACCTCTTCCGGGTCTCCCACGCGGGTGCAGTGTCCCAATGCATTGGGCCATCCTCGACTGCTTTCCCAGGCCACAAGCAGGGAGCTGGATGGGAAGTGGAGCTGCCGGGATTAGAACCGGCGCCCATATGGGATCCCGGTGCGTTCAAGGCGAGGACTTTGGCTGCTAGGCCATGCCGCCGGGCCCAAAACCAATATTTTTTTTAAAAAAAGGATGGGACATAAGCTGCTAGTTGGGAGCTCCACTGTCACAGGAAGCATGCTGGCCAAATTCACTCATTTTCAGGTTGTCAGCAGATTCTCCCGCTTTCAGTCCTACTTGCAAATCCAGCACTTTCCGGAGGCCCCTGATTCTTGCAGGGATAGGAATTTTCTGCGTTTGTGTGGCATGAGTCAGTTTGCTTTGCGCTGGTTCTTTTCTTCCTCAGGGATTGTAAAAAGATGTAACCAAAGTTCTTCACCAATGGGTCCTCAGCTTTCCATCTTCCGATATTGTGTACACACTTCATTGTCTCCTGTAGCCACCTCTGCTGCTACTTTTTGTTTTTTTGTGAAATTGGGGCCTCAAAAAATCATTTAGTTTTGTTGTGTCAGTGGATTTTCAGGAAGGAGCAAAGTTGTTTCTACTATCTGCTGTATTGGACAGGAAGACCTTGCGTTACCTACATGTTCTTTCTCAGATTAATTTCCTACTGAGGGAGGAAGGAGATGTGCAGAATAATCACTTGGCACAGAATCTCGGCCAGGACTAAAATACCATTCAATTAGGGAAGGATAAAAAAAATTTTTTTAAAAGATTTACGTATTTTTACTTGAAAGATTTACAGAAAGAGAAAGGGAGACAAAGAAATCCCCCAACTGGCACTTTTCCCTGATGTCCGCAGTAGTCAAAGCTGGGCACATCCAAAACTGGAAACCAGGAATTCTTCTGGGTCTCCCATGTGGGTGTGGTGACCCAAGGATTTGGGCCGTTTTGTGCTGCTTTCCCAGGCCACTAGCAGAGAGCATGATCAAAATTGGAGCAGCCAGGACCAGTGCCCACATAGGATGCCAGTGCCACAGAGGATTAGCCTGCTATGCCATTGTGCTGGCCCCCACTATCTATATCTATCTATATCTATATCTATCTATACCTATATCTACCTCTATCTATCTATCTCTATCTATCTGTCTATCTATCTATTTATCTATCTATCTTATGATAGAGTTCCATAGGCTCCAGGGTTGCCTGTGCCCTTCCCTAAGTTCCCTCCCTCCGACACTGAGTTCCCCTCTAGTTTTACAATGGGTGTCCTTCATGAACAGTCACAAATCCGTCATGCTGTTTTTGAAGTGTTTCCCGATGGACAATGTCAGAAAGTCTATCATCTTACTGTTAGAATATACATATATATATAATATATGTTATATAAATATATAAAAAGATATATATGTATATATAATATATATAAAAACAGATTTATTTTATTTTTATCCCAAAGTCAGATATACAGAAAGGAGGAGAGGCAGAAAGGAAGATTCTCCATCCAATGAATAACTCCCCAAGTGACCTCAATTGGCTGGTGCTGCGCCAATCCGAAACCAGGATCCAGGAACTTCTTCCAGGTCTCCCACACTAGAATATATATTTTTAAAAGTTATTTTATTCTATTTGGAAGGCATGGCTATGGAAGAAAGGGAGATCTTCCATCTGTTGGCTTACTCCCCAAATGACTGCAAGGCTGGGCTGGGTGAGGCAGAAACCAGATACCTGGACTGTGTCATGATCTCCCACGTGGAATGGGCGTTGTATGCACTTGGACTACCTTCCACTTCTTCTCAGCTGCGTCAGCAGGGAACTGGATTGGAATGTAGTAGCTGGAACATGCATGGTTACCCACATGGGATGCTGGCATTGCAGATGATGGTATAACATTCTAAATGCATCATACAAGCCTCAAGAGAAGGTTTTTAAAATATTTTTTTAAAATACAAAGTAACAAGAATTTTTTTGTATACTAATTTCTTTTTCAAACTGAACTTTCATGTTGTAGTTTTTTTTTTTTTTTTCCCTTTCATGGCTTTTTCTTATCCAGCTGCTATTTTGTTAAAACTGGCAGCAGCAAAATGTCCTGCATCATTGTATTGCATACTAAATGAATATGAATAATTGATAAACAGTAGTTGCATCTAGAAAGACTGAAAATGACCGCTGAGACACCCCCTGGGAATTCAGTGCCTGCACAGGGGACATGCGGTATGTCCTAAAGCTTCAAGGGACACACAACAATATCTGTTGGCTACTGCATGATCTACCAGCCAAACGTAGTTTTACAATTCCAATTGTAGCTTATACTATCCCACTTTCAGAGAAAACATTCTCAACTTGGAGCTGGGTTTTCAGTGGTTCCTGTGACAAAAAGCAGGTGTCACAGGAAAATAAATGTGGGGAGGGACATTAAGATCATACGGGCTTATTCAATGCCAGAGTTGTGTGTCTAGAAAAGCACAGGTGCATGTACCTCATTGTGCCTACAATTTCTTGACTTTTTTTCTGTAAGATACTGACTTCATTCTTCCCTCTTGGCCACAGGCAGGACTTAGTAGCTTGTTTCTGAAAAACAGTGTAGTGATGGGTTTAATCTCGAGGGTAAGCACCCATTAAAACTAATTAAAACTAACACATCAGTGTTCCAAGGGTTTCATTCCTGCCTCTGGCACTTCGTACTCCAGTTTCTTGACCATGCAGACCTCAGAAGGCAGCAGGGACAGTTGGACTAACTGGGATCCTGCCTTACATGAAAGATCTGGGTTGAATTCCTGGCTCCTGGCTTTGATCTCAGTCCACAAATGGTGAGCATCTAGGGCGTGGATTAAGGAATGCGAGAAATGTTACTGCCTCTTAAGTAAAAAAAAAAAGAAAATTTAAAGGGAGTATAGCAGGGGTACATCTAGGTTATGGAAGGTTCTGCAGCCTGCTATTGTTTTCTCTATCATTCTGTCTGTTGAGGCCCTCAAGCAGCCCTGTGGAGGTGACCAGGTGGCCAGAATCTGAAAACTTGCCGCCACTGACCACGTCAGTGAACCTTGTTAAGGGGACACAGCCCTCTGGCCAGCCTTCACGTGCCTCTATGTGCAGTTACACCCTGTCATGGATAAGTGCCTGAGCCGCAGCCGCTCAGCTGAAACTCCTCCCGGATTCCTGACCCTCAGGCACTGTGAGACTGAAAAAAAGAAAACAAACTGAGATGGGAAATATTTGTTACCTAAGCCACTGAATTTCTGGGGGTGATCTGTTACACAGAAATAGATAGCTAATAGAATTGGTTTGAAATAAAGTCATTTTTTTTTCTTTCATGTATAGAATTCTAGCAGCTTATTGGACTCTAAATACTTGTACTTAAATGTAAACCTTCCCGCTTAAACAAAATTTTAGGTTTTTTTTTTAAGTTTGGGACATGGTGAAGGAGTTATGGAGGTAGCGAATGTGTGCCATATCAGTTTGTGACCTCACTAGAAATCAGTTACCAAACATTTAACACATTTTAAGACAAAAGTAATGGTTGTATCTATTTTTGGGATGGAAACATTTTATATTTTTGACATTGGACACAGTTTTTTCTCTGTCAGTAAATCTGTGAAATTAGAAGAAATATATTACATGTAGATTCAACCTCCAACATTGATTATCTGGCAGTAAACTCACTAACATTTAATAAACACAGAGGCAACTGTAAGTATACAGAAATAAAATATGTGATATCTGAGAAGTAGAAGGTAAATATCATCTTAAGGATACAGCACAACGCTGTGTGAATGCCTGCTAAACCTTTCCAATTCAGTGCCCTCTTAACTGAAAATAAGAGGCGACGCGCCCCCTCGTGGTGGTAGTTGTTATAATTCAATCCCAGAAAAATTTTTTTATCTTCAGTGTTTCAGTTATTTAACTATGCTCTTTATTAATGTGTTTCATCAATGTTGCTAAACCTCTGGTTATGGTGTTGAAGTTGAAGCTCTGTTTACCATGAACGTAGAACTGATGCCTGTTTAAGCCAAGTTCAGCAGTCCTGGGTAGCTTTGTTAGTACAGAAAAAAACTTTTTCATTTTAATACATTAAAAACAACCATCCAAGTTAATGAAGTAACAGGTTAGCATTTGACATAGAAGTTAAGACACCTTTTTGCAGTTTCACCCCATTACAGCTGGTTTGAGTTCTGTCTCTGCTCGCCGTGCAGCTTTCTGCCCACAAGAGTCTTGGAAGGCAGCAGGTGCTGGCCCAAGAGGTTGGTTGCTTGTCACCATCAAATTAGACCTTGATTGAGTTACTCTGGCCCCCTCATTTCTATGGTCATTTGATAAGTGAACCAATGGATGAGGAAATTCTTGTCTGCCTTTCAAAGAAATAAAATAAATAGTAAAAAGTAACTTTTTTTTTTTTTTTTTAAAACAGATTGCATTAGTCCTATGGCAATTTACAAGTTAGGCGCCCCTTGCAGTATGATTTAAACGGGTTGTACTGCCACATCTCCAACTTTCCTGTCCACTGAATAAGTAAAGCTTTAAAATACTATGTACTGAACATTTGGCTGTGTAGTGGATATAGGGAGAAGCAGGGAAGAGTTCAGAAATACTTCCCAAGAAGGGAGGCAAGCCCTTCAGGAAGAAGTGGAAGCAGGCCACGAGGCAGAGCTGTTCCGCAGAACTGCTGCTTTCATTCACCTGAGTCTCGGGTCTCACAGAACAAAAGCTTGAATGAACTGTGGCTTGGACTAAAAGTAAAGCGCTTTAACAAAAGAACAACAACTGTAACAGCCGTGACTCGTGCATTTGTTAATTGCTGTTTGTACTTACTGCAAGAATCTCTTTCCTGTTTGCCTGAGAGAACTGTGACATTATCGCTTCTCAGAACGACCGAGTCATTTTTCACTAAGAAGACATCAAGTGTTTACTTCATCCTGAGTTCAAAATTGTCACCCACGTATTTTCCAAACGCGACTAATAACTTATGCTGTTTGAATAGAGGGGGATTGATTTAGTGGGCAGCACAGATAATGGAAAGCTTAATTTTGAAAATACAAAGTGATTTCAGTTATCTCTAGTGTTATTTAAAACGACTAATCTTCACTTTTATGGATGACTGCAATTTGTGGGAGTAGCAATGTGGTGTAATTTTAAGACCACGGGTTGAAGAGCCTGTCCTTTCTGAATACTAGTTCAATTTCACAAACATTTGTTGGTTCCAGAGGTAGCTTCTTTTGTAGAGAAGTCAAAAAAGATAAACAGATAGCTAGAAGAATATGGATAGAAGTTTCTAATGAACACTATTTTCTCACTTCAATGATGAAAAATAAACTTTAAAAGATAGTGTTTGTCAGGTCCAGCACGATAGCGTAGTGGCTAAAATCCTCACCTTGCATGTGCTGGGATCCCATGTGGTCACTGGTTCTAACCCTGGTGGCCCTGCTTCCCATCCAGCTTCCTGCTTGTGGCCTGGGAAAGCAATCAAGGATGGCCCAAAGCCTTGGGAGCCTGCACTCGCTTGGGAGACCCGGAAGAGCTTCTGGCTCCTGGCATCAGATTGGCCCAGCTCCAGCCGTTGCGGCTGCTTGAGAAGTGAACCATTGGATGGAAGATCTTCCTCTCTGTCTCTCCTCCTCTCTGTATATCTGCCTTTTCAATAAAAATAAATAAACCTTAAAAAAAGATAGTGTTTGTTTACCTAGATAATGACAGGTAAAACAGAAAACTATGAGACTTTCAGAGCATAATAAATAATTTGGAAGTTATAGATTTATTTTTAGGTATTTCTGAGAATCACAAGTCACAACTGATGATTACCTAAGTAGGTTGCAAGTGTAGCAGGTTAAGACTAGTGACATTCAGAGCCACTTGTGCACTTAGATATGATGAAAGCAAGCTTGTATGTTCTATGTCCTCTTTATTGTATGTTTTAGCTTGTATTTCCTACATCCAGCTTTATTGAAACAGTGTAGTCGTTGGCTTCTATAACCAGAGCAAGAAAGCCCCAACCATAGCTAGCTCACAGCGAGGCAGGGTCGTCACACACTCCGCGTACCTCTGCTTCCGCATCCCTTGGTCCGCTATGTGTGGACGACCTGGCCTGGCTTATGTGAAGTGCAGAGCTTCAGAACCCAGGGAACTATGTACGTCTTCCTTGCTTCAAGTGATATCCAAGGTTGAGTCACCTAACTAAGCATCACTGTGCGCCTCTTAAAAATGCAGACTCTTCAGTTACCCACGTCCACTGAGTCATACATACTAATCCAAGAGTAACTGCATGGAACATTGTAGAGTTGCAGGAAAACAAACAAAAAAACAAACAAAAACCCTAACCATCTGATGCCATAAGATGCGAAGGTTGCGTTTTATATACCCAGAGATTGTTGCAAGTGTGTATGAGAATTTCTGCTAATCAATTTTCCTAAGAAAGGGGGGAGAACTAGAATATGCCTCCTGCTATTTTCTCTCCACAGTTTTATTTATTTTGAAAACGTTTTTGCAGGTGCATTCTAGCTGCCTCAAAATTCCTAAAAACAGTTAAAATAGCTTCATCTAGTCAGCTAATACAATGTTGTTGAGAACATAACTGGCAGGTACACTCATGTTAAGTGTTTGTGGGCAACTAAAAAGAATGACAAGCTACACACACAAGTCACAGTGCTTAAATGTCTAAACAAATATTTCATTAGTTCATTAGATCTAAAATATTTCTAACTTATAACTGAAAGCAACTTTTAACAGAAAATCACTATTTTAGGGGAAGAAAGTGAGATGCTGGAATGGTTCATCCTAATTATATGAAAAATTTCTCAGAATAAGATGATTTGAGAACTGCTAACTAGTATTTATACAATGTGGCTTGTAGCTCATTCAGCCCCTGCATGAATGAAGGAAACTGACTATTTTCATAATTTCTTCCAAAAATTAACTTCTTCTGTTGCTCAGAATATTGTCTAACCTCTTGAACTGACTTTTCTGTTAAGTGTGATATAGGAAACACTTCAGTAAGATCATGATGGACTTATGACAGTTCATGAAGGACCACTGTTGTAATATGGAAAGGGAGGGAACCTGAGGAGAGGGACCAGAAGTCCTAGAGCCTATGGAACTATATCATAAAACAATAGTAAAAAAATTTTTAAAAAGATGTGATACAAGGCCCAGCGTGGTAGCCTAGTAGCTGAAATTTTTGCCTTGTACAGGCTGGGGTCCCATTTGGGCATCAGCTCATGTCCTGGCTACTCTAGTTTCCTTCTAGCTCCCTGCTTGTGACCTGGGAAAGCAGTAGAGGGTGACCCAAACCCTTGGGACTCTACACCTGTGTGGCATAACTGGAAGAAGCTCCTGGCTCCTGGCTTCAGATTGGTTCAACTCCAGCCATTGAGGCCACTTAGGGATGGAAGATCCTTGTCTCTGTCTCTTCTTCTCTTTGTTAATCTGAATTTCCAATAAAAATAAATAAATCTTTTTGAAATATGCTAAAGAAATATGGTGCATCATTGTTAAGATGCTAATTCATGTGTGTTATTAATTTAGACAAATCTGGCAAGGATACTTGGGGTACTAAGCAAGACTTGCACAAAAAGTTACCAACATTCTTTTTTTAAAAAAAATATTTTCATTTATTTGAAAAGCACAGTTACGGACACAAAGGAGGAGAGAAACAGAGAAATCTTCCATCTGCTGGTTCATGCCTCGCATGGCTGTAGTGGAATAGTCTGTGCCAGAGTGAAGCCAGTAGCTTCCTCCATGTTCCCCATGTGGGTTCAGGGGCTCAAGCACAGGGGGTCCTGCTGCTGAGGCACATTAGCAGAGGCTGCATTGGGCACATGCATAGGGAGCTGGATCAAGAGTGGAGCAGTGGGGACTCCAACTGGTGCCCAAAGGGGATGCAGGCATCTCCAGCCACAGCTGCACACACTAAGCCATAATGCAGGTCCCTTGTACCATATTTCTTCATTACCTTTTTTTTTTTTTTGCATTTTATTATCATTTTATGATACAGTTCCATAAGCTCCTGGCATTTCCCTTATCCCCTCCCCAATTCCCCCCCCCCCCGACCTGGTTCCTCTATATCATTACTAACATACAGTTCTTCATACACAGTCATATGTCTAGCATTGTGGGCATGGACAATGATAGAAAGTCCAGCATCTTATTGTTAAGATATAGTGAACAGTTTCATTGTAAGTCCATCTTTGGAAGTAGAAATGCAAACTACGTTGTATCCTCACATCTGGATGTTAGTCTCCATTTCACAGCTACTGTTCATCCCCTTAAATGAAAAGTCCTAATACAAAATCAACAATAAAAAGAAAAATAAGTTTACAATGCCATGAAGTTAAATGACATGTTACTAGATACGACAGTCTCCATTACACAGCTCCTATGCATCCCCTTAAATGTAAAGCCACAAACAAAGTCAACATCAGGGAGAAAAAAGAAATTAACAACACCACAAAGTTAAATAACATGCTACTAAGTGACTAACATGTAGCTGAAGAAATGAAAATCAAGAACCTTCTTGAAGGAAATGATGCTACTGTATGATCCATGAGTCATTGAATGATTTAATCAGAAGAAAGTGTTTGAAGAGATGGAACTAACAGAAAACAACAAAATGCATGCGATATAGTTTCCGCTGATTTTTGTTGGTGAAGTGTGTCTTCTAGACAATAAATAGATGGGCTTTGTTTTTTAATCCAGTCCACTAATCTACGATGTTTGATTGAGCTTAAGCCATTTACATTCAGAGTTTAATATACATGGGTGGTACTTTGGTCCTGTCATTTTAGGAATGGGTTGTTCATTGGTTTAGTCTTCTGTTGTCATTTTACTGGGATGTTCTTCCCATTTGCCTTTGGTTTTGTTTGGTGCTATTCCTCTTCTCTGTCAAGAGAACATCTTGAAGTACCATTTGTAGGGCAAGTTTGGAAGAGGCAAATTCTTTGAACTCTTCTTTACTGTGGAAGAATTTTATTTCATTTTCAAAGACAAAAGAAAGCTTTGCTTGCTGGATATGTTATCCTAGGCCAACAATTTTTTTCTTTTAGACTCTGTAATATGTCCATTCTCTTCTTGCCTGTAGAGTTTCCTGTGAGAGATCTCCAGTGAGTTTAATGGGCATTCCTTTATATGTCAATTGATTTTTTTCACGTGCACATTTAAGGATCTTTTCCTTATGTTCAATTGAAGAGAGCTTGATGATCATATGTCGTGGTGAAGATCACTTTTGATCAAGCCTGTTGGGAGTTCTGTGCCCCTCCTGGATCTTGTTTCCCAATTCTTAGGGAAATTTTCCTTTATTATTTCATTAAATATATCTGTAAAACTCAGCTTCTCTTTCTGCATCTTCTGGGACTCCCATAACTCTTATATTAGGCCTCTTAATAGTGTCTTTCAATTCTTGAATACTTTTTTTTTGGCCTGATCCAGCTCTGCTTCCAGCTTTTTGTTTGTTTCTCCCTGATGACAGGAAACACCTTCCAATTCTGAGATTCTTTCTTCTGCTTGCTTCATTCTATTTTGGAGACTGTCCATTGTACTTTAAATTTGCTCTACTGTGTTCTTAATTTCTGATATACCAGCTTTGACTTGCTTTATTGCTTCCTTGAATTCTTTGAACTGTTGTATGTGCTTCTCATTGTTGATCAGAAGCTTTAAAATGAGTTTTCTGAATTCTGTGTCCTCCATTTTCTCGGTGTCTTCCCCAGTTAACTCTGGGATTGGCATAGGGTGTTGCTCCTTTGCAAGGGAATTTTCAGTAATATTCATTTTGCCTTTGTCTCTTCTTTTGCTCCTGGTCATTGCACTTCTGGATATCAGATCCTTCTCCTTGGAGCAGGTTTCTAAGCTTTGTAACCCACAGGTCTACAGTTTGATTTTACTAATTGCAGTTGGTACACAACTTTTTGCTTGCAGCCAATTGTGCCACTCCCTCCAGCGAGTTCCAGGTCTGGGTTCTTTTGTTATTTTTTTTATTATATTTTTGATAATCTTTACATAGTTAATTAGCGTGAAAAGGTTCAAGGGCTATAGAAAAGTGGGTAAGACTATTATTTCCACATTGTTTCCTTCATGTATCTGAGGTAAAGGGGGATATTGAGGCAGAAGCACCCAAGTCTCTCACCCGCCCCAGGTCCCAGATGTGGAGCATGCTCCAAGGGTCTTGCTCAAGTGGTTTTGATAGTTCAACAGTTCTGAATCACTGGCAATCTCGCAACTCCAAGCACGATGAGGTTGTTGAAGAATCTACAGATTGACATAGTCCATCTTAGAGTCTCCATGTGCCCAATTTTTCACTGCCAACATATAGCTGAGGTGGTTGATTGACTTGTTCTGTCCTCTGTCTTTTCTGGTCTGAGGTGTTCCCAGACCAGATTGTTGTATGTTCTAGCAAGTACAGGGTCTGGCACAGTCCATTGCCCCAATCAGCTGGTGGTTTCAACTGCTGGGTTGGTTCTGTTTTCAGTCCTGACTTCCACTAGAACCAGTGGGTGTTGCAGTCCAGCCTGATTTTGCCCAGTAGACACTCAGCCTTCACATAAACCAGTGGGAGCTGCAGCCTAGTCAGAGCAGCCCACAATAACCCCCACCAGTCCCGCCCCTACCCTGGTTTGCCAGTATGTGTGGCAGACTAGTCCAGTCTGTCCCACATCCCGTTCGGCTCTCATACATGTCGATGGGTATTGAAGCTTAGTTCTATCTAACCAGCTCAACTATCCAGCCCTCATGGATGTTGTTGAGTGCCTCTCTGTCTAGCCACCCCAGCCCCTATACTGGTTTTAATGTTCTCCAGTGGGAGTGGTAACGCAAGAGGGAGGAGCCCACTCTTTCCCTCCTAGGTCACTCCCACTCCCGGATTTTGCACTCTCCAGGTGGTTCTGTGGTTTAACTTGACAGAATTAGCTCCAGGTAGCAGCTTCTGCCAGCTGATGCTGCGGCTAAGCCCAAACAACCCTCATTCACTCTAATTTTAGTTTGTACCTGTAGGAACAATCAGCTCAGCCTGGCTTTTCCCTGATCTGGGCCACATGAGGTCCACAGGTGGTGTAGCCCTGCTTAGTCTGGTCTGCCCCCATCCCAGCTCACGCTCTCCAGTGGGAGTAGCTGTCCAGCAGGGGAACCCCCTCGTCCATATTCCCCCTGCCAGCTCTGCCCCCTCCCTTCCTGGTTCTCACGTGTGCTGGTTGGGTGCTGTGGTCACATCCGGTACAGGCAACCTCACCTTGGGCTTCCATATTGTGCACTAGTTTTTGTCGTGACAGAACATGGCTCACCCACACTCTGTTCTGGTGTTCAGATTTGTCAGTGGATGACATGAACTGATTTAGCCTGGTCTGCCCTTGACCAATGCCAAATGTATGCCAGTGGGTAACTGTCCATGGCCTGTTCTGTGCTGTTTCCTATCATGCTTCTTGCACTTACCTGCTGGGTCTGTGTCCTGCCAGTGGAGTTGCCCACGCTCCTCCATCAGAACCCCTCCCAATACAAGATTTTGCGCATACCAGTGGGTCCAGGAGCTAGCCCTATTCAGTTCACCTCCTGTCCTAGTAGGGACAGTGGCTTTTCCTGACTGGCCTTCAACCAGATTCTTACTGGTTCTTACTGTTGGATGTTTCAGCCCAGCCATGGCTCATCCATAACCACATATGGCTCACACATGGTTCAGTAGGGTTGAGGCCTAGTCTAGTCTGTCACACATCTACCCTGGTCCTCCAGGACACCAGATGTTGTTGGAATCTGGCCCGGCTTGGTGCGTGCAGTCCCAGTCCACACTTGTGCCAAGTGAGACTACAACCATTTCCTGATCAGAATGCAGCCCCCATTCCAGCCCACGCACCCCTTGGTGGGACTGGGAACCTCAACACAGTTAGGGTGTCCCCTTAGCTCCCCAACTGGGTCTGTTTCCAATCATAGATCACGCTCATGCCAGTGGTTGCTCTGACTCAGCTTTGCTCAGCCCCTCACCTGTCCCAACCTCTGTCTTAGACACTGTGGCTTAGTGTCCCTGGCTTACACAGACCAGTAGGTTCAAGAGCCTATCTCGGCATGACCTGTGCTCTATCCTGATTTCTGATTTTGCTTGTAGGCTAAGGTTTGCTCATTCCTGCCCAGTACATCCCATTTCATTACCAGCTCACACATTAGCCCGCTGTTGGAGCTACTTAGCCCAGCTTGTCCGACCCCTAGGTCTAGACCACATGTTCACCAGCGGGAGTTATGACCCACCAGGGGAGTTTCCCAAGTTCCTCCACTTGATCCACTCCCAGACCCAGTTCTTATACATGCCAGTGGGTTTTAGGCCAGTGTCTGGCGCAGTCTGGCTTTCCATTTTGCCTTGTATGAGCTGGTGAATGTTGCAGCTTGACCCACCCCACACCCTATTCAGGATGCACATTCGGGTGCTGCTGCCTTGACCAGTCCAGACTGTTGCGGGTTCCTTTACCTGTGATTGATGGCAAGCTCCTTGGTCACACCTAGCTTCATCCATCACCACCACACCTCTTAAGCTAACCAGTGGGGCTAGAATTTCCACAGGTTTTGGCCCACACATCCACTACAGAATCTACCCCCAGATATGTTCTCGAGTGCTCCTTAATGGCTTTTCCAAATGTGACCCATCTGCTGATCCATCATCATATCAGGTAATAGGATATCTTGCTGGACAAGCCCCGAGCCTTAGCTTTTACATGAACTGGTGTTGGGTGCTCAGCATTGTTAAGTGATTACAAGTTCTTCAAAGGAAGAGTATCTGTTATTGGGAATCTTTAGGATATATTCACCTCCCAGAAGCACAGTGGGTTCAACCTGGAGCTACCTAAGCAGCAATTCAAAGAACCGAAATCCCAGAGTTCCCTGGCTGGGCAGCCAGCAGGCAGAGCCTGGTGCTAAATGGCACACTGGCCCCCCAGGGACAGCTCACCACATGCACGTGGTGGCTGGCCTCTGGGATCCAGGTATGAAACGCCCCATCCTGCAGGTCTGGATTATTCTGTTAGATTTCCACTGTGGTCTCCAAAGCCCCAGCTCCTGGCTCACCACTCTCTACCTCCTGTGATACCATGCTGAGGCTGCACTGTTGTCTCTGCAACCATTCTCCCACTTCTGGTTGGAGCAGGTCCCAGGATTAGAGAGACGCCAGGTGTCCTACATAGTTAGGTTGTTGGTGGCGCTGATCTTGTCGGGATCTGTTGGACATTAGGTCTGGGTGTCACACTGACCTTTTTGACCCATACAATGCCACAGCCGGTATTATTTTCCTGCGGGACCAGTGCAATCCACGGAACTCAGTGAGTTCTTGCGAGCTCAGCACATGCGCAGTTCACTATTGTCCCCTGCAGACCTAAAGGTATTGCCACAGTGTACAAAATGGTGCCTGATGTACCACTACTAGAGTTCTTGATCTGCTGGCCATCATGTCTGAGGGCTACCCAGACCTGTCTTGGGTGGTACCTGTAGAAAGCCACGTAGCTGCAGTTCACTGAGTCAGAAATGAGTTCACTCCCAGCTCAGCATATGCTCAGTCCTTTCCCTTGCCTTTGCCTCCTTACGCAAAATGGCACCCAATTCAGCTCTAGGGGTCTGACTGGGCTATGAAATCCACCCTGTTCTCGCACTGCCTGTCTGGGATCTGCTGCTCTGTCTCTGCTCCTGGTCAAATCAAACGGACCAGCAGGATGGACAGTTCTTTGCCTCTGTTTACCTCCCAAGCTCCTGGTGAAAGTCCCTTCCCACCTGGTTGCTGGTGAAGTTCAGATCACCGTTTGCTGAATTCGCTGGAGTATCTGTCACTGCAACACCACACTGTTGTGTCTGCTGCTTTCCTGTGTCTGTCAGTCTGCAGGTACCCCTCTGCTGTTGTTCTGTCCTTTCCTATTTCCTGGAATGTGTCCTCTCTGCTTCATCCTGATTAAATGTTTCTCCATCCATGTAAACATGTCCTTACCCTATTCAGCCATCTTGATTCTTCTCCAACATTCTTAGTTATGGAGACAGCAGAATAACTGATTCAGAGAGACCTGCAGGAAGGTCCTAGCCCTTGGGTTTGCCTTGGCCAAGTCTCAGCTGTTGCAGCCATTTTTCGAGTAAATGGACAGAAGAGCTTCATCTGTCTCTCCTCCTCTTTCTGTGACCCAAATAATTACAAATAAAAGTTAATAAGTTTTGGTTAGAAGCACCAGAATGAATCAGAAACCTTTCACTGATGCTAATGAAAGAATAAAATTACTTTATTCTATTTTCTTAGGTTGACTAATTAGAACTCTGGACATTAAACTAATCAGAGAGAGATTAATGCAAAATAAGATTTATCACATCTGCATATGCAGGCATTTCATAGAAAAGAAAAGACCCTAAGTTATTAGATCCTGGTCCTTATACACCATTTTAATAGAAAGGTAAATCAAAGGGAAGCCGCCAGCCAAAGAGGGAAGCCTCAAAGTTCTAAGCATGATAAGTCATGTCAGGATACAGTAATGGAAGGTGAAGCTTATCTTAGTCCATTTGGGCTGTTATAATAGTATCATTTGCTGAGTCTATGAGGAGCAGAGACTTATTTTTCGCAGTCCTGGAAGCTAAAAAGTCCAAGATCAAGAAGTTGGCATGCCTGGTGTCTGGAGAGGGGCAGCTCCCTGGGTTATAAACCCTATTTGATCTTCATAGCCTCTTCTGCAGGAAGAGCAGAAGCAAGTATCCAGTGGCTCATGAGAGCTCTCAACTCTTCCATGAGGTTTCTGTTCTCATGGGCTAACCATCTCCCAGGGTCTCCTCTCCTAATATGATTACCTTGGCACTACATACATTTTGGAGGATACAAACATTCAGAGCACAGCAGGATTATTTAGTCATTCTATGTTGTAAGCTCTGGTTGGTGACTTCTCCATCCATAAGAATTGACTCTGAAACCCAGCATGATGGCTCAAATTGGCTATTCCTCCCCATGCAAGCCTTGGGATTCCATATGAATGCCAGTTGGTGTCCCAGCTGTGCCACTTCCTATCCAGTTCCTTGCTATGGCCAGGGAAAGCAGTGGAGATGGCCCAATGTCTTGCAATACAGCACACGTGTGAGAGATGTGGAAGAGGTCCTGGCTCCTGACTTTGGAGCAGCTCAACTCTGACTGTTGTGGCCATTTGTGAGATGAACCAGCGGATGGAAAATCATTCTCCCTGTCTCTCCTTTTTGTAAAACTGTCTTTCCAATGACAAAATGAATAAATCTTAAAAAAAAATCCACTCTGATGATGAAGAGCGTCCTCTGCATATGGGAGAAGATATTTATGTTAATCTTGCATTTATAGATATTTGTGCTAATCTGTTCAAAGTCAAACTTTCATTCTGCTTCAGACAGAAAGGAAGGCAGTGCATTTCTCCTGCCGATACTGTCTCTTAATTGCTGTCCGCTTAAAATAGTTCTTAAGCCAAAGTGGCACATTTTGGGGGCAGCATACTTTGACCCCCTTTACCAGTATATATGTAAGAAGCATTTTACCTGTGACCTCTGGCCAGGACAGCTCTTTAGGCATGCAATAAGACCCCACTACACAAAAGGGCCATGTGCTTATTATAACTTTAAAGCTATGGTTTTATTCTCTTGAGATCCATAAGTTCTCAGTGAGGCACCCTGCTTTTAATTTAGCAGTGAGTTTTAAACTATTGGGCTATAAGCTATGTGGCTAGTCCGGTTTATTATCTTCTAAATTGAAACTCCCACGGGCGTCACCCAGAGAGGCTGCCGACTTTTCACTGGGAGCACTGGTTTTACTTCCTGCTCCCACAGGTATGAATCACGTTTCCAACAAGCACCCAAACAATGACCAGCACCCTGATTGTTTGTCATTTTCCTGGAAAATGTGAAAGTGATACTTGGACTATGGAATGTTTCCGTTTCTCCGGGCGTCGTTCCATCTATCATTCTGATCTAGTTCTTCAACCCTGCTTCACTGGTCCCTTTTCCACAGTATATAAACATACATTCTATAAGCAGATCTCCTTACTTTATGAGTTATGGTGAAGTACATTTTCAAAAAATAATTTATGGTTTATTTATTTAGATTTTTTTTACTAATTAAAAAATAATAGATTCCATGAATCTCTCAGGCATGGCTCCAGGAAGACAGCCATACTCCCCATGCTCCCCTGAGCCCCCCATACTGCTCCCTCCCTTCTCTCTCTCCAGTGATGTTTGCATAGCCATCATTTTAATCCACAGGCTGTATTCACAGGCTACATTTTTTAAAAAAGATTTATTATTATTGGAAAGCCGGATAGACAGAGAGGAGGAGAGACAGAGAGGAAGATCTTCCATCCGTTGTTTCACTCCCCAAGTGAGCCGCAACAGGCCGGTGCACGCCGATCCGATGCCGGGAACCAGGAACCTCTTCCGGGTCTCCCACGCGGGTGCAGGGTCCCAAAGCTTTGGGCTGTCCTCAACTGCTTTCCCAGGCCACAAGCAGGGAGCTGGATGGGAAGCGGAGCTGCCGGGATTAGAACCGGCGCCCATATGGGATCCCGGGGCTTTCAAGGCGAGGACTTTAGCTGCTAGGCCATGCCGCTGGGTCCCACAGGCTACATTTTTAACTAATCAATCTTACACAACTAAAAAGTAAAAAGACTACAAGAACTCATTTACTGGAGAAGAAAGATGGGCTAAAAATGACAATATTGATACCAAGTGACCATTCAATTCCTACCCTTGCTTGAGTGTTATTAGCAGCCACATATCAGAGAAAATACATCACATTTGTTTGAAACTGACTTATTTCACTAAACATAATGGTTGCCAGCTGCACACTTTTTGTTGCAAAAAACAGGATTTCATTCTTTTTGCGACTGAGTAGTATTCAATAGTGTATATGTGTGTGTGTATATATATATGTATGACACATTTTCTTTATCCAGTCATCTGTTGGACATTTGGATTGATTCCATATCATAGCCATTGTGACTTAAGCTGCAATAAGCATGGATGTACAAATAACTCCCTCATGTTCTGATTCCATTTATTTTGGGTAACCACAGGAGAAGGGTGGATGGGTAAACCTTATTTTCAAATCTCTGAGGAATCTCCAAACTGTCCTCCATAACATTTTTACTGGTTTAAATTCCCACCAACAGTGATTTAGGGTAATTTCCTCCATATCTCCACCATTTTTGGATGATAGCCACTTTAAATGTAGTGATAACCACCTTATGGTGGTTTTTATTTGCCTTTCCCAAATGACTGGAGATCCTAAACTTTTTTTAATGTGTGTTGGCCATTTGTATTTTTTTTTTTTAAACTGCCTATCCATGAGGCTGAAGTAGTGGCATACAGGTTAATACTCTGCTTGCAGTGCTGGCATCCCGCACGGTCACTGATTCCTGTCCTGGCTGCTGCACTTCCCATCCAGTTTCCTGCTTATGACCTTGGAAAGCAAGAGAGGATGGGGCAAGTCCTTGGGTCCCTGCGCTCTTGTGGGAGACTTGGAAAGAAGCTCCTGACTCTTGGTTCAAAATCTGCTCAACTCTGGCTATTTGGCCACTTGGGGAATGAATCAGCAGATGGAAGGCCTCTCTGTCTCTTCTTCTTGCTCTGTAATATCTGTTCTTTAAAAGCAACTACTTTTTTTCTTTAATTGCCTGGTCATGTCCCTTGTCCATTTTTTTTTTAATTAAAGATTTATTTTTTTTTTTATTACAAAGTCAGATATACACAGAGGAGGAGAGACAGAGAGGAAGATCCTCCGTCCGATGATTCACTCCCCAAGTGAGTCGCAACGGGCCGGTGTGTGCCGATCCGATGCCGGGAACCAGGAACCTCTTTCAGGTCTCCCACGTAGGTGCAGGGTCCCAATGCATTGGGCCCTCCTTGACTGCTTTCCCAGGCCACAAACAGGGAGCTGGATGGGAAGTGGAGCTGCCGGGATTAGAACCGGCGCCCATATGGGATCCCAGGGCGTTCGAGGCGAGGACTTTAGCTGCTAGGCCATGCCGCAGGGCCCCCCTTGTCCATTTTTAAAAACTGGATGGTTTGTTTTGTTGTTATGAATTTCTTGGGTTCTTTATGGAACCTGGATATTAATTCTTGGCATAAGTTGCTGATATTATCTGCCATTCTATTGGTTGCTTATTCACTTTGATGAGTGTTTATTTCTTTTGAGTGTAGAAACTTCCTAATATAATCCATTTGCTTATTTTTGATTTAATTGTGCTTCTGGGATCTTTTCCAAGAGGTCTCTGCCTGTGCCAATGTCTTTAAAAATTTCCTTGATATTTTCCTGTAGTAATTTAATGGTATCAGATCACAGTCAGGGTTAGGGTCTCAGTGTCTTCCTCGGTTTACTCTGAGTGTGGTAAAGGCTTTTGCTCCTTTGCTGGAGAGTCTTCAGTAACATTCATAGTGCCTCTGTTTCTCACCTTTTGTCATGGCAATTCTGGTTGGCGGATTCTTCTCCTTAGTGCAGGTTTCTAGGATGTATTACCTACAGATCTATAAGTCAATTTTTTATGTTCAATCAGTGTCCTGGATTAGGAATACACCAACCAACTCCTCTGGCAGGACACAGACCCAGCAGGTAAGTGCAAGAAGCATGATAGGAAACAGCCCAGAACAGGCCATAGACAGTTTTCCATTGGCACACATTTGGCATGGGTCGGGGGCAGACCAGGCTGAATCAGTTCATGTCATCCACTGGCAAATCCAAGCACCAAAACGGAGTGTGGGTCAAGCCATGTTCGGTCACGACAAAAACTAGTGCACAATATGGAAGCCCAAGGTGAGGTTGCCTGTACCGGATGTGACCACAGCACCCAACCAGCACACGTGAGAACCAGGAAGGGAGGGGGCAGAGCTGGCAGGGGGAATATGGACGAGGGGGTTCCCCTGCTGGACAGCTACTCCCACTGGAGAGCGTGAGCTGGGATGGGGGCAGACCAGACTAAGCAGGGCTACACCACCTGTGGACCTCATGTGGCCCAGATCAGGGAAAAGCCAGGCTGAGCTGATTGTTCCTACAGGTACAAACTAAAATTAGAGTGAATGAGGGTTGTTTGGACTTAGCCGCAGCATCAGCTGGCAGAAGCTGCTACCTGGAGCTAATTCTGTCAAGTTAAACCACAGAACCACCTGGAGAGTGCAAAATCCGGGAGTGGGAGTGACCTAGGAGGGAAATAGTGGGCTCCTCCCTCTTGGGTTACCACTCCCACTGGAGAACATGAAAACTAGGACAGGGGCTGGGGTGGCTAGACAGAGAGGCACTCAACAACATCCATGAGGGCTGGATAGTTGAGCTGGTTAGATGGAACAAGGCTTCAATACCCATCGACATGTATGAGAGCCGAACGGGATGTGGGACAGACTGGACTAGTCTGCCACACATACTGGCAAACCAGGGTAGGGGCGGGACTGGTGGGGGTTATTGTGGGCTGCTCTGACTAGGCTGCAGCCCACATTGGTTTGTGCAAGGGCCGAGTATGTGCTGGGCAGAGTCAGACTAGACTGCAACAATCATTGGTTCCAGTGGAAGACAGGGATGGAAACAGAACCAACCCAGCAATTGCAACAACCAGCTGATCAGGGCGATGGACTGTACTAGACCCTGTGCTTGCTAGTACATATCAGAATCTGGTCTGGGAACACCTCAGACAAAGTCTCTTTGGGGATCCCCCCAATCAAGCTTCCAGACTCAGAACCCTAACTATCAAAGGAAAGAGGACAGAACAAGTCAATCAACCACCTCAGCTATATGTTGGCAGTGAAAAATTGGGCACATGGAGACTCTAAGATGGACTATGTCAATCTGTAGATTCTTCAACAACCTCATCGTGCTTGGAGTTGCGAGATTGCCAGTGATTCAGAACTGTTGAACTATCAAAACCACTTGAGCAAGACCCTTGGAGCATGCTCCACATCTGGGACCTGGGGCGGGTGAGAGACTTGGGTGCTTCTGCCTCAATATCCCCCTTTACCTCAGATACGTGAAGGAAATAATGTGGAAATAATAGTCTTACCCACTTTTCTATAGCCCTTGAACCTTTTTACCCTAATTAACTATGTAAAGATTATCAAAAATATAATAAAAATGGAAAAAGTTAAAAAAATCACAAAGACTTTAAAAAGTAATAAATAAAATCAAATGTGTTGAGAGTCTAAAAAAATGAATACACCAGCTGTTCTAAATAACTGGCTTGTCAGTGGCAGCACTGGTCTTGTCAGCATGTGCTGGCCAATAATTGAGTGCCACCTGTAGGTATTTTGGTTGGAGTCATTAGGGTGCCATGATGGAACTGTTTTTTCTGGGGAGCCTGTACCCTGCTCCTAGCTGGGATTGTTTTTGTTCGCAGCTGAGCTTTTGATCAGCTCAGCTGTCCTTCCTTTAAATAGTGCCTGGTCTTGTGAAAACAGCATCTGAGCTCTAGTGATTTAGTGCATGCACAAGTTACTGCTGCTCCTCCTGACCTCTGGGTCCTTGCCCCTCTGTGCAAGATGGAATCTGGTGGGGCACTGACATAGGTCCTGGGATATTGGCCGTCAGATCTGGGTGTCACACAACCCTGCTGGATGCGAGGCTGGCACTGCTTTCTCTATGGGCTAAACTCAGTGCAATTAGCTAAAACTGAGCCCACTCCATGCCATTCCTTGAAAGCTGCACTCTCTGCCTCACTACACAAGATGGCACTTGGCAGAACACTGCTGGAGAATTGGGGCTGCTGGCCTTCAGATTTGGAGATCACACAGACCCTGCAGGATGCATAGCTGGTGCTGCCCTCCCCGTGGGATCAGCTCAGTGAGATCAGCAGAAATAAGCCCATTTCAGGCTGTTTCCTCAACTCCACACTCTGCCCATTACACAAACAGCACCTGATCTGTATGCTGTGAGTTCTGTCCGGCCACTGTGCTGCCACCTGGAGTCTGAGTTCTTCCTCCGCTCATTTCTGGGCCAAACTATTCAGCAAGATTGGCAGGTCTCAGTCTGCATTTACAGCCTGGGTTCCCTGCGCGAACCAAGCTTCTACTTGACTGCCACAAGAGCTGAGCCTTGGCCGCCTTTGGGTCCTTGGCTATCGTTGGAGTTTCATATTTAATTTATAATTAAAAGTTTGTAAGTAATAGGAGGAGTACTAGTGTGTAAAGATTTTCTCCCATTCTGTTGGTTGCCTGTCTGCTTTAGTGGCTGTTTCCTTTACTGTACAGTAGTTTCTTAGTTTGATATAATCTCATTTGGTTATTTTTGGTGTCTTCTTTTTTTTTTTAAAGATTTATTTATTTTTATTGCTGAGTCAGATATACAGAGAGGAGGAGAGATAGGAAGATCTTCCTTCCGATGATTCGCTCCCCAAGTGACTGCAATGGCCGGTGCTGTGCTGATTCGAAGCCAGGAGTCAGGAACCTCCTCCGGGTCTCCCACGCGGGTGCAGGGTCCCAAGCTTTGGGCTGTCCTCGACTGCCCTCCCACGCCACAGGCAGGGAGCTGGATGGGAAGCGGAGTTGCCAGGATTGGAGCCAGCGCCCATATGGGATCCCGGGGCTTTCAAGGCGAGGACTTCAGCCGCTAGGCCACCGTGCCAGGCCCTGGTGTCTTTTTTTAGAAGTCTTTGCCTATGCCTATATTTTCTAGAGTGTTGCCTACATTTTCTTCTAGTGATTTGATGGTGTCTGGATGCAGATTTAAGTCCCTGAGCCAGTTAGAGTTGATTTTCACATGAGGTGGAAGATGCAGGTCTTGTTTCTTGCTTCTGCAAGCTAGTATTCAATTATCTCAAGAGTAATTGTTTAAAAGACTAACCTTTTTCCTTGGGTTATTTTCAGTTCTCTTGCTGAAGATTAGTGATAGGGAACTAGTTCCCAAGATCTAGAAAGAGCTTCAGAAACTCAATAATAGCAAAGCAAAAACCTTGTTAAAAAGTGGCGCAGGGCACAAGCAGAAATTTTTTGAAAGAGCAAATTCAAATGACTAATAGTCACCTCAAAATGCCCAGGCTGCATAACTATTAGGGAAATGAAAATAAAACCCACATTGAGGTTCCGCTTAACTCCAGTGAGAATGATCAACATATAGAAATCTTCTAACTGCACCTGCTGGTTAGGATGTGGGGAAAAGGGGAGCTTACTCCTCTGCTGGTGGTAGCGTAGGGTAGTGCAGCTACTATGGAAATCAGTATAGACAGTGCTCAAGCAACTTAAAATTGATCTAGCATGCAACCCAGATATCCCACTTCTGGGGTTATATCCAAGAGAAATGAAATCTGCTTTTGGAAGAGTGACCTGTAAACCTGTATTCATAGCAGTGTGATTCACAATAGCAAAGACATGGAAATAACACAGGTGTCCATCAACAGATAAATAAAAAAACTGGTAAATCTATCTATCCTGTCAAATACTGCTCAGATATTAAGAGAACAATGAAATCCTACCATTTGCAACCAAATGGTCTCATTACGAGATGCTTAGTGAGATAAGCCAGTCTCAAAAGGACAGATATCATATGTTCGTTCTGACATAGGACAGCCTTTAGACAAATTACAAAATAGAGATATAGGTAATCAAGTGTATAAGTATATTCCCACAGATGAATGGTATAACAGAAACTAGCACAGTGGGAAGTAAAGTTATGTTGCAGTATGCATCTCCACTCCCAAATAAAAGTAGGACTCTCATTTTAAAATACGTACTTATTTAATACCTGTAAAGCATGATATTAGATTTTCTACATTTACTAATACCTTGCATGTCCTGATACATTTAAAAAGCAGAAAGTTAATCTTATAATTGTTGCTGTGATAATAATTTGGGGAGCAATAGTGGGATGGGAAAATGGGTAAAGAGGAAGGGAAAGGGAAGGAAAGAAACCTTATGCCTACAAAACTGTGTCATGGTAAACAAAAAGTATACTAAAAAATGAGAAACTAAAATAGGAACTGCTTAAGATACTATTTGTAATGTTTCAAGATGTGAGTTCAAGAGTGTGTGTGTATGTGTGTGTGTGTGTGTGTGTGTATGTGTGTGTATGTGTGTATGAAGGGCCCCCTGAGAATAAGCTGATGTAGAAATGCTTAGGGTAATTGTATCTTAAGCGTTTGGTTTGTTACAGTTAAAAACATTATTGTTTTCAGTATCTAGGAATGTTTACTTAAGCTCAGTTTAGATAGTTTGAAAAAAGATTTTTTTGGGGGAGGGATGGAATAGGGGAATTAACAATTAATGTTAAATCAGGGAGTGCTTATCAAAGAACTACATTTAATGTCCCAAACTCCAGCCTTTGAAGATCAGAGTGATCAAGGCAAGATATATTCATCTGGTGGCAGGAAATTACAGAGACAGCTTTTTCAGTTGCACAAAGAGGTTTTGAGTACTTTAGTAATAAAATTGTAAAAGCAAACAGCAGTAGGAATAGCAGTTGTAGTCATAGCTTACATTTATTATGTACCATTCTTATGTCAGAAATAGGGGTAAGTGTTTGATATGAAATGTTTCAATTAGTTTTCCTGTAATCATATGCTAGGGGCATTCCTTAACACCAATTACCACTGAAGAAACCTAGAATGGCTAAATTGGAAAAGAACACTTAAGAGTTTGATTCCAGACCCTAGGCTTTGAATAATGTTAGACTGTGCCTCTAACAATAAACTTTCAAAAAACATGCTGCTTACCTTTGTTGTTTGGTTTTCATTTTGTATAGACTTAAGACTGTAATTCAGCTAGACTTAGAAAGCAATAAGGAAAATATGAAATCCAAAGAACCACGGCATGAGCACAAAAATGATCAGACTGTAAGCAGATAGGGTGGAGGAGGGGTTCTTCTGTTCTACAGAAGCAATGATGTGGTGGCTTAGATAAAACCTGGGTGAAATGGATTTGAGTTGTTCAGAGCAGTTGTGATCTTCTTGATGGTTTTGACATTTCTGGATCCAAAAGTGCTCCATGACTTCTACAAAGTGTGCACTGGGAGAAGATCTGGGACTTGAATGTAGACACTTTGACATAGAGTGCTAGTACCTCAAGTGGCATTGCCACTACTGCACCAAAATCCGGCCCCTGATGCCATTTATTTTATTATTTTTGGGAAAGAGACAGAGAGAGAGAGAAAGAGAAACTGGAAGCTCCTATCTGCTGGCTCACTCCTTTAAAAACCCAGTGGCTCCTAGCTGAGGTCAAAACTAACTGAAAGAAATTCAGTCCCCATCTGTTGCATGAGTTGCAACAATGCATCATTTTTAAAAATTATTATTTGAGAAAGAGAGAGAGAAAGAGAGAGACAGACAGACTGAGAGCTCCTGTCTGCTGGCTCACCCCTCAAAGATTCAATGGCCCCTACCTCGGGCCAAAACTGAGTGAAAGAACATCAGACCCATCTGACATGAGTTGCAGGAATGCAGCATTTAATTCATCACAGCTGCCTGCCAGAGTTTGCATTAGCAGGCAGCTGGAGTTGGAGCAGAGCTGAGAGTTGGACTCAGATACTTTAAATTGGGGCTGAGATGCCTTGGCTGTCATTGTCACTGCAGAGCCCACTCAATAATTTTTATCTATATTCTGAGTATGTATGTGAGATTGTTTATAGATGGGATTAAGATTTGAATAGATTGGACTTAGTAAATAAGATTGCTTTCCCTAATGTGATTGGGCCTCACCTAATCACTTGAAAGTTAATTTGGTTAACTTTCATGCTGTTAATTTGGTTTCATTTTCTCCCATGATGTTAATCTGATTTCATTGCACTAAGAGCTTCATGTGGAATCATGGGCCTAGGTGAAGTAAAATAAAAGTAAAGAGGAGAAAAAATCTTCTATTTTTCTAGGGATGCAATATGTGCATATGGATAAAATTTTCCAATGGAAAAATCTTTCCAAAGATTTCCAATGGAAAAATCTTTCCAAAGATTTTTTCATTGGGGGAGGCATACACATTCTCAATTTTAGGAATGTGGGAGATTAACTGTCAGGCTAGATGTTAGTTTACTTAGCCTGTGTGAGGGGCAGCAGGGACATGGTTTTGGTGCATGTCTAGAGACTGGAGATCCCCTTTTGGTTTCAGCAAAAACTTTGAGACCCTTCTCCTGTTTTGACAACACCTTGAGACCTCTGCGGACGCATGCAGTTGGCAAGAAGCCCAAGGTTGTCCAGGTATTTCACTGTCCTTCAACCTCTTCTGGTAATTTGGGCACTTTACAGTAGTTTGGACGTCTCCTCTCCCTGCCTATACAGGCCCATACCCATCTTGTGGTAAGCTTGTCATAATCCTGTAGTACACAACTCCAGAATGTGGATAGGTTACATAAGTTGTCGTGGGCTACACAGTGCCACCTGGCTAAGTATGTGACAGCTGTACTGATTGGCTAGGCTTATAATATGTAATAGATACTCATAGCCAATAGAAATATTGTTACTACCCTAAGGCTTATACCCCTGGACCCTCCCTCTATATGCTTGTGCTTGGTTATTAAATGAGCAAATTCATCATAATTGTCTCCAATACTCTGTTGAGAATGCCATCGCCACACCATGTTACCTGGGTGGGTGTTCTGTGGCTGTGGTTCCCCCATATAGGAAAGATAGTTCCATTATGTTAACAATTATGTTTTTTACTATTTTCCAAGCTTGAATATAGAAGAGGTATTAGTTGATTTGGGGAAGCTAAATGTTGAAGTCTAATGAACATATTTAAACATTATTATTTAGCATCTTTGGAATACTTAGTTAATTTGCAAAAATTTCTATATTACATTGGGGAGTTATATTCCCTAAGATAGAAAACAGAAATTAATTTCACAGTTTTTACATTAGGGCACAGATACTGACTTAGCCAGTGAGGTGCTTAAGGTTTTGATGTGGAGGAGTGGTACATGAGGATTATGTGCCGTTCTTGTCTGAGCAGGCAATGACTCCATGAATTTTAAGGGGATCAGTGGGCAGATTCTGTGTTTTAGTGTTCAGTGTCAGTGGTTGGAACATGATGTTGAGACTTCTTCACTGTGGGAAGTCCTACTGACTTGAGTGTGGCTTTTTGGTTTGTTGTTTTATTTTGTTTTGATTTTTTGTTTTCTGTTTTTGCCTATAGAATATTTAAGGTGGAGCCACTGGCTATCCAAGAGATTGTGAGAGTTAATTTAACTAATTGAAAACTTTAATACATTCTTTACTTTCTCTCTTTCTCTAGGCCTCATTTACTGTGCAATTTTGTCCTATGGACAAAAGAACTGAGGCTTTTGGTGAACAGCTTGGTGTGTTATCAGGAATCTTGGAGATAAGTGTCAGAGCCCCAGTTAAGCCATCAGATGATTCCGTTATGGTCCAACACCTTGGTTGCAGTCACATGAGAGACTGTAGTGCTTGCAGAGGTCTTAGCTAACCAGCTTCCTCAGGGACAACTTCAACTCTTTGATCTGATTTATGTGAAAAATGAGACTTAGGCATCATCTGCTTGCACAACATACATAGCAGAAGCAGGCTGGTGTTATCTTTCCCCAAAGTTCAGAAAATACACTCTCTGTGTGTTACTTTGAGAGGGCCTATTCTGCACCGATTCAATCTATACTATCACATGATTGGACCCCTCATCTCTATTAGTTTCTGAGACTTGCACTGGTAAGTTCTTATTCTATTTTCTTAACTATTTATGAGAGAGAGAGAGAGAGAGAGAGAGAGAGAGGAAGAGAGAGGAGAGAGAGCTCACTCTCCCGTTCGTTACTTCATTCTCCAAATGCTTGTATCAGCAAGAGCAGGGCCAGATTGAAACTAGGAGATGGGAGATGAGAAACAAGATCTGAGTGTCTGTGTGGTGGCAAGGACTCAGGTACTTGAACCATCACCTGGTACATCTCAGAATGTACATTATCAGGAAGCTGCATTGGGAGCTGGGAGTCCAACTCAGTCACCTTATTATGGAATGTAGACATTATAGACCAAAAATGTATGCTCCTTATTCTGCTTCATTTATGTTTTCTCTCCTTAACTCTTAAACACAAAAATTATGATAGTGAGACTGATTTTGTTTATTCCAATGCAACAAATCAATAAAAGTAACTTAAATTACTAAGAAAGTCTTAGTGATTGAAAGTTGAAGTGACAAGATTGCTGTGGTAGGCAGAATAATAGTCCCTTAAACATATCCACATCCTAATTCCTGACATATGCGAGTATCTTTTCTTGTATCACAAAGCACCTCTCTGTATATAATTTATTTTTTAAGATTTATTTATTTTATTACAAGGTCAGATATACAGAGAGGAGGAGAGACAGAGAGGAAGCTCTTTCATCCGATGATTCACTCCCCAAGGGAGCCACAACGGCCGGTGCTGCGCCAGTCTGAAGCCAGGAACCAGGAACCTCTTCCGGGTCTCCCACACGGGTGCAGGGTCCCAATGCATTGCGCTGTCCTCAACTGCTTTCCCAGGCCACAAGCAGGGAGCTGGATGAGAAGTGGAGCTGCCGGGATTAGAACCAGCGCCCATATGGGATCCTGGTGCGTTCAAGGTGAGGACCTTAGCCGCTAGGCCACGCCACCGGGCCCTCTGTATATAATTTAAACAGTTTAACATTGGGAAATCACCTCATGTGATTTTTCATAAGACCAATCTCTTCATGAGTCCTTAAAAATAGAAAACCTTTCTTTCCTGGATCCTGGTTGCTTTGGACTTTTGGGAGTGCACCAGCAGAAGGAAAATACTGACTTTCTTCTGTCATTCTACATTTTGAATAAATAAATAACTCTTAAAAATAATAAATTTAGGGGCCATCATAATAAATGATGGTTCAACTAGCTTATCCTCCATCTCCAAGTGCCAGCATATCATATGTGCACCAATTCATGTCTCAGTTGCTCAACTTCCCATGCAGTTCCGTGTTTGTTGTCTCGGAAAGCAGTTGAGCATGGTCCAAGCATTGGGTACCTGTGCCTGTGTAGAGACTTGGAGGAGTCTTCTGGCACCTGTCTTTGGATTGACTCAGTTCTGGCCTTTGTGGCCATTTTGGAAATGAACCAGTGGCTGGAAGATCTTTCTCTCTGTAAATCTCACTTCCAAATGAAAACAAATAAATCATTAAAAATTATTTTTTAATGATACAGTTCCACAGACTCTGGGGTTTCCCTTACCTTCTTCCAAAGTGTGTCTCCCTCCACTGATTTCCCCTGTACTATTACAATAATATAGCCCTTAATAAACAGTTGTAATTCCATCATTCTGCTATTTAAGTGTATCCTGGCATTGTACGTATAGAATGGAAGAGAGTCCAGCATTCTATTGTCAAGACATATTTAACAGTTTAATTGGGAGTCCATCTTTGATTTGAAAGTAGCGAGATGCATACTGCATTGTATCCTCACATCTGGATATGGTAGTCTCCATTACACCATTACTATGCATCCCGTTAAATTAAAAACCATAACACAAAATCAACAACAGGAAGAAAAACAGAAAATTTACAACAACACGAAATTAAATAAGATGCTACTGAATGACTAATGTGTCGCTGAAGAAATGAAAAAAATCAAAAACCATCTTGATGAAAATGCTACTGTATGGCCTATAAGTCAGCGAAGAACTTAATAAGAGAAAAAATAAATCAATCCCCGAAAGGCAAGGATCATACATTTTCTCTGATATAAGGCAATCTCCTTACAAAATACAAGTTCAATAACCCTTTCAATACTGTTTCTGTTATATCTCATAGGTTTTGATATTTTTGTTTGTATTTTTATTTCTTCAAAATAATGTTTTAAAAAGTACTAAATTTAAAGGGGGTTAGAATCCAGATGTACCACTTGTTGTGCATCTTACTGTTTCAGGGATGGTAGAGCTGAACATACTGGTAGCACTCATCATCAGAGGCTTCTGGGATAGGACAAAGGATGGTAGGAACCAACAAGGTGTGGACATCAGTGAGGTTGCATTAATAGCATTTACTTGAAAATTCATTACCTATGTCCCCCTTTGAATACTAGAGTCCTGCTACAGTAACAATTCCAACATTCCATCATTTAAGTGAATCACGACATTGTAAGTATAGGCAATGGAAGAAAATCTAGTATGATTTGTCAAGGTAAGATTAACAGTTTTATTCAGGAGAGGTATACTGAAGCACTTTTTCATTTCCCAGTATGCTACTCTCCATTGTAAAGATCATTTATGAGAATATATGTATATATGCATTTACCTATATATCTATTTGTTTTTTATTTTACATCAATGTCACCTTATATTAGAGAGACTGGCTGATTTCTTTGAGCATAATGGTCACCAGTTGCAACTGGCTTATTTCATTCAGCATAACCGTATCCAGTTGGAACCATTTTGTTGCAAACTGCAGAATCCCATGGATGTATCACGTTTTTTTTTATCCGTTCCTTTTTGGACACACATCTGGGTTGTTTCCTGTCTTTGCTATTGCGGATTATGCTGCTATGAATATAGGGATGCAAATGGCCTTCTTCGATGTAGATTGTATTCATTTGGATATAGTCCCAGGAGTGGGATTACTAGGTTGTATTTTAAATCAATTTTCAATTGTCTGAGCACTCTCCATACTGATTTCCATAATGGCTGCACTCCCCTATACTCCCATCAGCAGTGCAGTTAATTTAGCAACGTAACAGGGGATAAAATCAATGAACAGTGGAGTAAGGTACCCTTTTCCCTACTTCCTAACCAGCAGATGTAGTAAGAAAATTTTTATATGTAGGGCAATCTCTTTGGAGTTAGGTGGAACCTCAATGTGGTTTTGATTTGTATGTGTCTGTTAGATTGAATTTGCTGTTTTGAAAATGTCTACTCATTTCCTTTGCACATTTCTTAATAGGGTTGTTTTGCTGTTGTTGAGTTTCTGAAGCTCTTTGAATATCCTGGATATGAGTACCATATCTGTTGTGTCATGCACGAAGGTTTTCTCCTATTAAGTTGATTGCCTCTTCACTTTCTTGATCTTTTTTGTTCTTAAGCTTTCTATATCTTTTTCGCATTTCTTGGGGGAGGGGAGAGATAAGGAGATCAGGCATACCCACCCTCCCTACCACCCCAATACCCAAGGGTGGGGAAAGGCCAGCCGATATCAACCTAGGGTCACGATGATTTATTTTCCGAAGGTTCTGTCCAGGCAGATGTGATAGTTTTGGAATGCTGTACATCTCATCTATCTACGGATGAGGAATCACTTCCAATGTCTATTGTCTGACACCATTGACATTATAGTCTCCAGATATTTGCCGTCATTGTTTGGCTGAGGTAGTTGTCCATATGTTCTGGTTTCCATTGTCTGCTGTGGTACCAAATGTTCTCTGCAGGCCCCAGTGAGCTACAATGTCTTCCATGTGCATCATGGTCTGCCATCTAGCACTCCACCGATTTGCTCTTGATTCAGAATGATGGCTTGGCATTTGTGCCAGACCCTCCAAAGAGCTTCAGCCTCAGATTTCCATGCTGTGATTGCGCCTCAACCTCCACAGCCAACATTACCCCATCTGCCCCTCTGTCTCTTGGGTGCTCCCGTGTCATGGTTGTACTTTCATCTGCTTCATTTTTTCCTCATCAGTGATTCCAGTTGTGTCCAGGGCTGCGGAGGCTACTGCTGCAACTTTAAACTGTACTGATCTTTGATCTTTTCTTGTTCTGCTCTAGTTGGTGAATGACTCGTGTCTGGACTACCTTGTGTCTTCTACAGACAAGCAGTGCGACTTCTTAAAGATAACAGCAAGGGAAAGTACGGTTTTGTGTATGTGTGGGGGTTCCTTGGACTTCAAGTGGACTTTTCTTTGTTTATACTACCCAGTGGCAGGGACCTGTGCCTTGCATCTGGGACTTCCACTATGGTACTTGGCACAATGTGGAGCTACTGAACCCCTGGTGCTGCTAACACTGGGGCAAGCATTGAGGCAGGTGCCAGAGTGAATGTGAAGTCACAGAGCTGCACACCTGACTACAGCAGTGTTACTTTTTCTCACCACCCATACTCAAGGACACTCACCATCTACATATGTCTGCTTATGAGCCTACACTCCCTCTCTGGTTCCCTCCCATCATGCCTGCAGTGTTTATCTTTTTTTTTTTAAATTATTTATTATTTAACTTCAGTAATTACATTGTATTATGTGACACAATTACATAGATACTTGGGTTCTCCCCACCCCTCCCCAAACCCTCCCACCATGGTGGATTCTTCCACCTAGTTGCATAACCACAGCTCAAGTTCAGTTGAGATTCCCCCATTGCAAGCATATGCCAAACATAGAGTCCAGCATCTTATTGTCCAGTCAAGTTCAACGGCTTCTTAGGTATACCCTCTCTGGTCTGAAGACAGAGCCAGCAGAGTATCATCCCAGTCAATTGAAAGCTCCAACATACCATCAGCAAAAATTTACATCATTATGGAATTAATTGACGTAGTAATGAGTAACCAATATGTTAAAAGTAAATGCGAGTTCCCAGTCACCTTCTGTGACCACCTCACCTATACTTCAATTTTAGTTTATACGCAACATATAACATTCAAAACATAACATGTTATACATAACATCATATCATCTTAAATTAAGGCAAACGTGTGGTATTTAACCTTTTGGGATTGGCTCATTTCCCTTAGCATTATGGTTTCCAGTTGGGCCCATTTGGCCACAAAGAACTGCATTTTGTTTTTTTTAATAGCTGAGTAGTATTCCATGGAATAGATGAACCATAGCTTTCTTATCCAATCCTCTGTTGATGGGCATTTTGGTTGCTTCCATGTTTTTGCAATTACTGATTGTGCTGCTATGAGCATAGGAGTGCATGTTGGTTTCTCATAAAACAAGTGTTCTGGATATATTCCTAGGAGTGCTATTGCTGGATCATACGGTATGTTGAATTTGAGTTGTTTGAATATTCTCCATACTGATTTCCATAGAGGCTGTACCAGCCTTCAGCCCCACCAGCAGTGGAGTAGGGTTCCCTTTTCCCCGCAACCTCGCCAACAAGTGTTGTTGGTGCTTTTATTCATGTGGGCCAGTCTTACTGGCGTTAGGTGGTACCTCATTGATGTTTTAATTTGGATTTCCCTTATTGCCAGGGAACTTGAGCATTTTTTCATATGTTTATTTGCTGCAGTGTTTATCTTTGCAGTCTTTTACCTTGCATGTGCTCAAAGGCATCGGCATCCATGCAACAGAGTGTTTACGTGTTCTCATTTGGACTCCACCTCCTGATTATTTGGTAGTGCTCACATCGATGGTCCAAATCCAGTCGCTGCCCCTCTGATTCCCACATCCTCTTCTTGCGTAGTTCTGGCATCTTTTCAGAGGGTATAGAGTGTGGACCTCTTGGTCTGGCATGGACCATGCCCACCACTTTTCTTTCTGGGATCCCTCTCTTGGTTGGCTTGCTCCGTGATGACTTGTTCCGCTATAGCATGGCTGCACTGACTTGCAGGTGCTCTGCAGACTGTAGAGTTTTACTCAGCTTCATCTCCATTCATGGGTGTTGGGGATGGTGTTTGCTGCTCTGACTTCTAGTCCTACGTTCCCTCTTTGGGGGAATCCCATAAGAGCCCAATTAGTCAGTTTCCTTTCCTGTTTAAGTATAAAAGCCCACTGTCCTGGTCTGTTGATTTCCCATTGCTCACCATCCTCTGGGGTTCTGGGCAGCAACTTTGACAGTTTCCAGCTTTTCCACATCCACACAGTTCCATTTTCTTTCCACAGGCCTCCTCCTGCAAGCTCCACTCATCCAATGCAGTGATTTTCTTTGTCAGTTCTGCTCAGCACCTGCTTTTCTCTCTCCACCCTCTCTCTGTTCAGGATTACACCTTCCTACCTGACTGGCCATCTTGTCCTCTTGTATTTTAAAATTTCTAAAAATTATTATTCTTCATGATATCATTTTGTAGGTATAGGGATTCCTCCCTCCTTACCTCTCCCTTTCCATCATTCCCATTTTCCCATCCATTCAATTTTTCCCCTTAGTCATCACAGTAATACTGTTTCCTAGTAACAAGTTTAGCTTTTTGCTATTTAAATGTATCATGGTATGGTAGATATAGGCAAAGGTGAAAAAAATAATATCATCCTGCAAAGGTGTGTGCAAATGTTTCAGCGGAGTCCTCGTTTTATTTAGGAGCAGATGTATACTGCAACTTACCTTTACTTTCTGGTATGCTAGTCTCTGTTATACAGTTTATGTATGAGACTATACATATATACTTGATTACTTATATCTATTTTGTACTTTGCATAGAAGACTGTATTATATCAGAGAGAACATATAATATTTGTCATTTTGCAACTGGCTTATTTCATTAAGCTTAATGGTCTTCAGTTGGGACCATTTTGTTGCCAATGCTAGGATTTCATTTTTCTTTATGTGTGTATAGTATTGTAGTTACTTCTGTTTTTATTTGAAAGGAGGAATCACAGAGAGAAGGAGAGGCAGATCTTTCATCGACTGTTTCACTGCTTATATGGCTGCAATGGCCAGAGCTGGGCCATTCTGAAGTTGGTAACTTTCTCCAGGTCTCCCATGTGGGCACAAGGGCCCAAAGACTTGAGCCATTCTTTGCGGTATTTCCAAGTGACAGGTAGGGAGCTGGATTGGAAGTGGAGCAGCCAAGACATAAACCAGTGGCTATATGGGTTGTTGGCACCACAGGCAGAGGCCTAGCCTACTATACCATGATGCTGGTTCAAATGATGAAATGTCACATTGTAGTAATTCGAACTCTTTTTTTTAAAAAAGATTTATTATTATTTTTTTTTATTGCGAAGTCAGATATACAGAGAGGAGGAGAGACAGAGAGGAAGATCTCCCATGCGATGATTCACTCCCCAAGTAACCACAATGGCTGGAGCTGAGCCATTCCGAAACTAGGAGCCTGGAGCATCATCCGGGTCTCCCGTGCGGGTGCAGGGTCCCAAGGCTTTGGGCTGTCCTTGACTGCTTTCCCAGGCCACAAGCAGGGAGCTGGATGGGAGGCAGGACCTCCGGGATTAGAACTGGCACCCAGATGGAATTCTGGTGTTTAAGGTAAGGACTTTAGCTGCTAGGTAACCATGCCTGACCCAGTAGTTCAAACTCTTTAGGACAATAGACTAGGTTAAATTTAAACAGAGGACTCCTGTCTGTAGAAATTGGAGTGGCACATAAAATAATGTGTATTTACAAACTTTTTGGAGAAAAATTTTCTTTGTTATAATAAATCAATTAGAAATCAATGGATTTCTTGATCAGTAATCAGTCTATGAATCTATCACCTTGGGTCAATAGGGATAAGTCCAATGAGCTTATGGAAACTAATTAATGTGTGTGTGTGTGTGTGTGTGTGTGTGTGTGTGTGTAAGACAGGTGATTGAGAGAGAGAAAGAAAGTATACAGAGATGTTGCTAGAGAAATCCAAGAAAACAGTGCTTGGTAATTTATTTAGTAGAAGTCTATGGCATTTGAATTTTGCCTCACTCCCACAATTCACTGTTTATTTTGGAAGTCAGTGACATTATCTCCTAATCTCACAAGTAGGTTTTTCATTTTCCACTCCTACTCTCCCTGTTGCTGTATCAGATTGTATCAGATTTATGTCTGCTACAGTCAGTGTGCTTGTACTCCTAGTGCCCACCCCCCCCCCCCAGGACAGTGCTGCAAGTGAACTGTTCAAGGAACGAAACCAGAGGGGTGACAAAACAACACTAAAAAATTTTGAGGGAAACTTTTGAGGATAGGGATGAGTAATTAAACAAAGAGTTGAAAAACCCTTAAAAGGATGAATAGTTTAGGTCACAAAAACAAACTACCTAGAATTCCAGAAAGAGAAGACGAAGAGAATGATATGGAGAAAATTGTCAAATAAAAGCTCCAAGGTGGTTTTTTTTCAGTATTGAAATGTGCAGCTGCAGTGAGTTCTAAGAAAAATAAATGAAGACACATTCCTAGATATATCACTTGAAAAATAAAAATGATTAAGGTTGAAAATTTGCAATTTTTTCCTTAACAAAAAAATGTGACCTACAGAAAAATGGGAAGTGTGGGTATTACATTTTCCATCTGTGATGCTGAATGTGAAAAGCCAGTGAAGAAAAGCTTTGAAGTTCTAATGAATAATGTCAAGTGTCACAGAAGTATTTGCTGTACCCTTGTATGGGAGATCATTTGAGGCTGGAATGGATCCAAACAAGAAAGAAACTTAAAATAGAAAAATTTTGGCATCCATGGAATAGTGGATCCAATTACTCTCCAGAAAATCCTCAGTGGGAAACCTTAGAATCAGTCATGTAGTAAGCCTGGACTTCATCCAATCAAAACAGGAGTATAAAAAATGGTAATTCAATGGAACAGTTAATATTTTCATCTACTTGGACTGAGAAGAATGCAAGGCAATGAATATGATTATGACACTGAAGCTAAAACTGTTAGGAAAATTCCAGTTACCAATCTACACTGTTTATATATATATATATAAACACAATATTTGCATTCTTAATATTCTTTTAAAAAATATCCACTTATTTTTATTTGTAAGGCAGACTTACAGAAACAGCACGGAGAAAGATCTTCCATCTGCTGGTTCACTTACCAAACTACTGCAGTGACTGAACCCATCTGAAGCCAAGAGCCAAGAGCTTCGTCAAGATCTCCCACGCACCTGCTGCCTTTCCAAGGTCATAAGCAGGAAGTTGGACGGGAAGTGGAGCAGTCAGGATATGAAACCGGGCCCTTATGGGACGCTGGCACTTGGAGATGAAGGGTTAGCCAGCTGAGTCAATGCACTGGGCCCCATTCTTAATACTTTTGATGTTTAATATATTAGCTATAGGGTAGTTTATTATGACAGTGCCATTTACTTTAACATTACAAGAGTTGTACAGACAATAGAAGTTGCTAGGAAAAAGATCAAAATGATTTTGAAATGAAAACTATGGTCATTAATATTATCTTAAAGAATAAGGACAAAAATTATGGACAAAATGTGTTTGAACATATATCCCCAAAACTTCCACTTCCACAAAAATCCTGACCCACTAATAAAAGAAAAATTGGAGACGGTAAGTGGTTACTACCAAGCTGGTGATTGAAGAAATTAGTAAGTGAATTGCATGAAATCTACTAGATTTTAGAAAGAGCTGACTTGCTCTAAATTTTTATAAAATTTAGACAAATAATTTGACAAATTATTACTGAAGGGAGGCAGAATTTGCTGTTTAAAGGAAGTTTAAAGGAAACTGCATCCTGTAACCCATTATAAGTACAAGAATACTTACAGCTGAGAAATTCAAGCTATAACCTGTGCTGGGAATGATGGTTGTGGTAACAAAAATTTAAAATCTCATTTGACGGGTTTCCTAAATAAGCAGTGCCCCAAACTAAGGTGGTGCATGAATCTGAACCTTGCTAGCAATCAAACTGTTACTCACTGCATTTTTTTTATTCAAAATAAAAAGTAGAAAGATGGTTTACAAACATTTGAAGGGAAAAAATATATAAAATTTCACTTCATATGGGTTATTGCATTTTTAAGGAAAGATTTACTTATTTAGTTGAAAGGCACAGATTTTTAAAAATGTCTACATAGAGAGATGCCCAGGAATGTCCATACCAGTCAGGGATGGGCCAGGCTGAAGCCGGATTCCCAGAACTTCATCTTGGTTTCTCATGTGGGTAGTAGGGATACAGGTAATCAATCCACCATCTGTTGATTCCCAGGTTGTCCATGAGCAGGAAAGTTGGGGGTTTAGAAGAGCTGGAACTTCAACCAGGCACACTTAAAATGGATACAGCATTCTAAGCCACAACTTAATTGCTGTGCCAAATGCTTATGACAGGTGTTGACCTTTAAATGGCGGACTTAAAGTGATCCTGCATTGAGGGATATTTCACTGCCTTGACCTCCCTGCTTTCATTACCTCTTCTACTAGGGCCTGGTTTTGATACAGTCAACATGGTAGACAAAATATGGAAATCTTGGAATAGGTCCACATTTTGAGGACAGAGAGGAAGATGAAAAGTGTGTTCACAAGGGAAAATGGAGCGTTTTAAAACACAGTCTGATCTTTAGGTGCCTCAGAATTGCTTTTTGCCTTGGTGGTTTTTATTTTCAACACAAGAAGACATATGTATATATTTATCTTATATATTATATGCATATTATGTGTACATACATATACACATATTACAAGTGGCTCTGTCATTATGAGATGGTATTAATCTGGCTATATTCCTTTTGACATCTGCTTTAGCCATCATTTATCTCCTCCAGAAAAATAAAAGAGTGGGTAGAGGTACAATGAATCAATGTAAAAGACAGTTGCTAGATTCTTGACCTCACAGATCATGATGAAATCTAAATGTGCAAACCCAGCTGCCACCATCCACCTCTGCTCTCAGGTTTGTCTTGCCACCTGTTGTCCCATACATATGATTCTTGAATGTAATGACATGAACTATCATTCTTGGAGGATTGGTATTCTTGGTAGTCTAGTTTTTTTTTAAGATTTATTTATTTTTATTGGAGTGGCTAATTTACAGAAAGGAGAGACAAAGATCTTTCATCCACTCACTCTCCAAGTGGCTGTAATGGCTGGAGCTGAATGTATCTGAAGCTAGGAGTCAGGAGCTTCTTCCAGGTCTCCCACATGGGTGCAGGGTCCCAAGGCTTTGAGCTGTCCACTGCTGCTTTCCCAGGCCAGAAGCAGGGAGCTAGAAGCTAAGTGGAGGAGCCAGGATACAAACTTGCGCCTGTATGGTATCCCAGCCAGCACATTGCAAAGTGAGAAATTCAGCCACTAGGCTACTGGGTAGGGGGCCTTGTAGTTTAATCTTTATGAAATCATTACAGCTTTCTGTTGATCAGAGCTATGAGTCTGTCCTAGTGAATTATTTGGGTTCAATCTCCATTCACTTCAGTTAATTGGCATTAATTATATCCTTCAATTTCTACTTCCAACTCACTAGAATTATTCTGTTTTCTGTAACAGAAAATAACCCAAATAAAATAAGCTCAAAATCACACTCTGGGCAACAAAAATATTTTTAATAATTTAATGCATTTTAGGGTTCCTTTTAAAATTGTTTATCTGTTTTTAAGCTATCTTTTTGTATTATTTAATTGATTGCTGTAGGGATTACAATTTATACCTGAATATATCTAGATAGGCATGTTACAGTTTGCTTTAAAAAGTCAGACATGATTTTAAAGCATTTACAGCATATAAATAACCTTTTATATTTATTTAGATAGCTACCATTTCTGATGCTTATTTTTTTTCCTGAAAAAGTTCTCTTTTATGTAAAATACCTTCTTTTTTTATCTGTGGAACTTTATTAAACATTTTGTATATATTGCAGTGCAGATCTGCTGGTGATATAGTCTTGATTTACTTAAAAAAATTAAAAGATTTTTTCTTCTTTAAAATTCAGAATTGACAGAATAGTGGAGAGGGAGAGAAAGAGAGAAAGAGATAGATAGATAGATACACACGCACGCGCACACACACACACACACACACACACACACACAGAATGGGCTGGCTCATTCCCCAAGTGCCATGGTGGCTGAGCTGTGCCAGGCTAAAGCCAGGAGCCCAGAGCTTCCTTCAGGTCTCCCCTGCGGTTGCAGGGGCCCAAAAAGTTGAACTGCTCCTTTAGTGAGGAGTTGGATGAGAACTGCAGCAGCCAGGATTGGAAACAATGCCCAAGTGAAATGTCAGCCCTGCAGATGACAGCATAACCCGCCACACTACGGTGCTTCCTCCTGCTTCAAAAATGTTTTTACTTCTTGAAGGATGTTTTTACTGGGAAGGAAATGTACTTTGGGGAGGAAATAGTTATTCTATTAGTATTTCAGGTGTTGGTGCATTGTCTTCTAACACCTGTAATTTCTGATAAGTCCACTGTTATGCTCACCCTCACTGTTTAGTACATGATGTTTCATTTTTTTCCCTTCAGTTTGTCTTAAGATTTGATCTTTATACTTCTTAGATATCTGAATATGGTATGGATATGTGTGACTTTTTCATATTTATCTTGTTTGCTGTTCACTGGAATTTTTAAATCTGTAAATACATGGTTTTCACCAAATTGCAGAGCATTTGGCCATTAGAACTTCAAATATATTTTTGGTTCATTGTTTGTATTTAATA
This sequence comes from Ochotona princeps, assembly GCF_030435755.1. Lineage (NCBI taxonomy): Eukaryota > Metazoa > Chordata > Mammalia > Lagomorpha > Ochotonidae > Ochotona > Ochotona princeps. The sequence continues at coordinate 48,146,517 of NC_080834.1, forward strand.
ATATATATGCATATATTCGTGTGTCAGGATTTTAAAAAATAGTTTCCTACATATATTAGATTCCTTTCTCTCTCTCTCTCTCTCTCTCTCTCTCAACAATTTCTCTCTCATGTGGCTGGTGCAATGGCTCAATTGTCTGGTCCTCCACCTGGAAATGCTACCACTCCATAGCAGTGCTGGTTCATGTCCAGGCTGCTAGGCTACCGTACTGGATTCTGAAAAAGCTCTTAATTAGTAATTACTTTAAAAACCGTATCCTCTAGGAATAACAGAGTTGGTTGAATAGTGAGAAGCCATACTGACCTCAGCCATAGGAAGTTACCAGTAGAAAAATGACACCCAACATTCCTAGAGGACTGATTGAGAGAAATTTTCAGTGGAGAGCAGGGAAAACAAAATAAGTCCTGTGGAACAATCATGAGGAGGTATATGCACCACCGCCAGCTACTCCTGCAGCTGCATGGCTCATTCCCCAAGTGCCTGGGCCAGGAAGCACTGTCGTCTCAGGTCAATGTGAGAAAAGGCTGCCATGGCCTCAGCCATTCGTAGCTTTGCTTGAGGGAAAGTCCCTGGTGCCCAGCAACTTTGGGCCTGGTCCAGGATGCCAGGGACCTGGGACACCACTTTGCTCCTTGAAGTGAGGTGATGTTTTCCTCCTGTTCTCACCTCTCTTCTCTAAAGCACCAGACATAACATGGCTGAGATGGAGCTGCAGCTGAGCTGTGTTTGTCTTTATCTGGGAAACTGACAGATCTGCTTCTGCTAGAAGATGCTGATGCTAGTATACTACTGTTTGCAGGGTGCAGAAAGAATTCCACTTAGACTCTGTGACTGTGGAAGTTCTGGGCCTAGACCGCAGAGCTGAGAAGATTATGCACTTTAGCTGGGTTCCTTGGCACCCGACTGATCTGTTGAGACCCAGAGCTCCCTGTGTACCAGGAGTGGATTTCACATGGAGGTCAAGGGAAACAACACTGAATGGGTCAGTGCTCTGAGATGTGCATGCCTGTGTGGGTGGCATGTGCAGGCACTGTGAGCTTGCTAGACTGTAACTGAGCTGGTCCGGCCTGGTAAACAAAAGAACTGGGACTGTGCATCCTAACCAACTCTAACTTCCCCTCTCCCCACTGATTCAGTGCTCCACCATGTCAGCTGTGTGTCACTCTGGACTCTTTTCACACCCACAAATAGTAGTCAGTGCTCCCTGTCCCCACCCAGCACACACTTTAGGAACTAAAGTGTAATTTTAGGTACTCCAACAAGTTCCAGAGGCACATTTAATTAAAAAATCCCCCAGAGGAAAGCACAGCAAGAGATTTCCCCAGATGTGTAGAAATCAATGTAGCATTACAAAAACTATGAATAAGGAAGGAATTACGACTTCCTTAAAGGAACAAAATTGTTTATTAGTATTAGATTGTGAAAAAGGGAGGTTGATTAAAAAAATTGAAAAAAATATTTAACGAAATTCTTGTGATACAGGGAAAGTTAAATGACATTAAGAAGTTAATTCATGACTTGGACAAAAAATTTAGCACAGATGGAGACACTGAGAAAAACAAAAATATGAGAAACAAATTGATTAGTAAGTCAAATAAAAATACAATGGAAATACTTATTAGCATAGCAGGTGAGGCAGAAGAAAGAATGCCCAAAGATAGGTCTTTTAAAGTATCTCAGACACAAAAGAGAAAACAAATTATAAATAGTAAAAAACAGTATATGGGCTGAGGTAGCATCAAATGACCAAATATGTATATGATAATTAGTTCATGCAAATATGGAACACTGAATGGCTGAGAAAACCTGTTAAGTGAAATAATAGCAGGAAACATCAAACTTTCAAAAGGAAAGCATAAAGAGATTATCCTAAAATGTAGAAGACAAACACAAGATGACCATTGAATGAACTTCCATATGATTTCTCAATAGAAACCCTACAGGCCATAGGAGAATTGAAAAAGATAGTCTAAGTCCTCTAAGAAAAATACTGCCAATCGAGAATACTTTACCAAGTAGAGGTCTCATAAATGGAAGTGAAATAAAGACCTTCCAAGAAGTATTTGTCACCATCAGGACAGCCTTGCAGATTTTACTTAATGATGTACTTCGCACAGGCACAGAGAAAGACAATCAGCATAATGAAAGATTGTAAAGACAGAAAACTTCCTTAAAAAAGAACAAAAGGGGGCCCAGCAAGATAGTCTAGTGCTTAAATCCTCTCCTTATATGTGCCTGAATCCCATATGACTGCTGGTTCATAATCGGCTGCTCCACTTCTGCTCCAGCTCCCTACTTGTGGTTTGGGAAAGCAGTTGAGGATGGGTCAAAGCCTTGGGACCATGCATCTATGTGGAGATCCAGGAAACGCTCCTGGCTCTTGGTCTCGGATCAGCTCAGCTCCAGCTATTGCGGCCTTGTGGGGAGTGAACCAGTAGATGGAAGATCTTTCTGTATCTCCTTCTCTCTGTATATCTGCTTTTCCAACACACATGCACGCACGCGCACGCACACACAAACACACGAATATTTGTGTGAAATGACAGGACCAAAGACATTGCTTACCAATAATTACCTTGAATATAAATTATCTGAATTCTCCAATTAAATGCTACGGACTTGTTGAATGTATAAAAATAAATAAAATTCTTCTATATGTTGCCAATAAGAAACATATTTCAGCAATATAAACAGACAGACTGAAAGTGAAAGGAAAGAAAGATATTCCATTCAAATTCAGAGTAAAAAATGAGCAACAGTAGCTATGTTCATATCAGATAATGGAATTTAAGACAAACTCTGTTAAAGGAGATAAAGAAGGATATTATGTCATTATACTTTCATTCAGGGATCAATCCAACAGGAAGATAGGACACTTGTAGTATATGCATTCAATGCTAAGATACTCCATTTCATAAAACAAATGTTAATGGATGTACAAGGAGTCATAAATTATAATATATCAATAGTGGGGAAAATTGTAAATCTTTCATCAATGCTCACACAAATCAGAAAAAAATATTTACAAAGAAATTGCTTAGTTAATTTATACTGTAGGCTGAATGGAATTAACAGATATTTACAGAATATTTTATTCCACAGCTGGAGAGTACACCTTCTTTTTATCAATGCATAGAATAATTTCTAGATTAGGCAATATACCAGGCCATAAAACAAGTCTTATATCATTATCATTCTTTTATTGTTTTAACAACAGCTTTCATATTATAGACAGGTTGGGCAAGGCATTTATCATCTTTTTATCTTACCTAGAGAAGTTTCACTCTCAGGCCTAGTGTGATGACTCAGTGGCTAAATCCTCACCTTGCAAGCAAATGGGTCCCATATGGGAACTGGTTTGAATACTGCATTGAATCCTTGCCACAGAGAAAAGACTTGCACTTGCATGGGAGACGGTGGAAGAAACTCCTGGCTCTAGTCTGTTTGGATTTCCTGTGGTGTTTGGGGCTCTTTGCTTTCTTTGAGGTCAGGTGTAATTAAGCAGCTTCTTAGTAGTAGCTCAGGCTAGACACTTTGTGGTGGATGAAAGGATTGTGGGCTGCTTCTTTGGAAAAGAGTAGTTGCTAGGACCTGCTAGCCTTCTTGGCTTAATTTCAGATGGGTGAGAACTATGAAATTAACCTGCAGTTAGGGGTGCCCCTCTGCAGCAGTGGTGGGAGCTGCAGCATGCTTTGTCCACCTCTTACTGGCAAGATGATGTCCACCAGTAGGGGAGATGGGGATGGAGTTGTGGGCAGCAGCAGCAGTGGTGTGCTTTGTTCCTGTGTATAGCTACAGGATAACCAGCAGCTGTGAATACTGGCAACGGGCAGTGTTGGTAGTGTGGTTTGCTTCTCTCTCTGTGTCATTCTGTGTTTTGCAAACTCTAATTCATTAGTTTATTTTTTGCTGAAGTATTCTTTCAGTCAATCTCCCCAGCTTAAATATTTTGTGTATAGAGGCCCTTTACCTGAAAGATACTGCCACCTGGCTAGGAAGGTAGGATAGAAGTGGTGGCAGCAACTTTATAACCTCAACTGATTTTGAATCCATTTTCAAGTACTAGTGTTTCGTGACTCTCTAAAGATAGATAGCAGTTAAGTACATTAAGCCGGGGCCACCTATTCCCTTTAGAATATTGGAGCATGAATGGTATATTGTAGTGTTTTAGTGCAGAATGGAAGTTAGACATTTTCTGTTTTTAATTATTATTAATGTGTAACAGATCTTTTCAGTCGCTGAGAAAGAAAGTGGGCTTTGAAGACTATAGTTTTGTGAGAAAGCTTTTAGAAAACCTGTAAAGAGAGCTTTTATGAAACGTTAATGTACACAAGTGGTGGGTGGTTGGGAATCAACAATGTAAATCCCAGTGGGGTAGTAATTCTGGACTAGATTTATGGTAGTCAGTTCAATCACCAAGTGTATTACTAAAAGGATGATAAAAGCCTATATAAGGATCCAGTTATCTGTCACATGACCTGATCTAGGAAAGAGATAAAAGCTTATATGGATCTCATGGAAACTTGCCAATACTTGTCTCCATAATACATGATAAAACTCTGACAGTAAACTGCTCCTGGGATTTCAGCATTAAATTAGAGAAGCAGCAGCTCTTCTTTCTGCTGTTAAGAGATATCTAGACAGAGCTTTCTAATTTATTGCTAATTTTGAAGCCAGAAGATAAAAGTCCTAGTTCAATATCTCTACAACATTTCAGATTTTGTAATTCTGCTGGAATGTTGCTCAGAGCTATGGAAAATTTAATACATGGTATTTTCCATTCAGGGTGCTGTAAATTTCAGAATTAATATCACATGTGTATAGATTGAAAGCTGTTTTGGTTAAGAAAGGTCACTGCATTTTTTCTGGAGAAGATGCATCTAAGTGCTTGTGCTTTAGTCAAAGATTATTTTTGCTTCTAATGGCTTGACTAACTTTTAATACGGAGAAAATTTTATGTTCAAATAGCACCCATCAGTGACTTTATTAGGAAAGTAGTTATGTTTGTAATAGAGGATCATAGGTTGCTATGCTCAGAACAATGGGAAAAGAAAGGGTAGAGATGAGAGAGGTGGAAGACTGAAATGAGTCCTTCTTGAAATAGCCTCGGCTCACCAATGAAACTGAATATGCTCCAAATGAAAAACAATAATAATTTTCTAAAATACAGTAAATTATATGCAATACTAAAGTTACAGTTGTAACCACTAAGTGTATAATTCATTAGCATTAATAATGCCTATGTTGCTGTGCAACCAGCACCACAGAACTTTTTCATGTTTCCAGGTTAAAGCTCATGATGCAGTAAGCAATCTTTATTTCCCCCTATCTTCAGGCTGTGTCGATCACCGTTGTACCTTTTGTCTCCAAGGAACTCATACCTTTTATACCTTATATCAGTGGAATCAAGCAATACTTATCTTTTGGCAAACAATTCTTGAGATTGCTTTGGGTTGTAGAATTCAGTGAGGGGGCTGTGTTTTAGAAGGACACTGTGGTTCGATTAGAGGATGCTGAAGCAAGCACAGGTGCCCCGGGGCAAGGAGAGCTTTAGGGACCTAGGACAGATGCTTCCACTCATTCCAGGCCTGTATTGTCTCACCATGAATCTTTGTTTTCTTTCCTGCAGCTTTTCTGCTGCCAGGGTTCTCCTGGAGGGCTCACTTCGTTTGTGTGCATTGATTTATGAGAGAAATTTGGCAGGTCAGAAGTTGCTCCTCCCCAACAAGGAGAAGGGATGTGTCAACGCTGATTTTAGGTGATTCTGCATACTGGTCTGGATGTCCAGGCAGAATGGAACTCCTTATATCACACAATGACAATCATGTTTTTTCTTAAATTTTCATTTTTCATGATGTAGTTGCATAGGTTCAGAGATTTCTCTTCCGCCCTTCCCATTCACCACTCCATGTTTCCCCTATATTATTATAACGCAACCTTCAGCAACCATCGCTAATCCATCATTTTTGCTATTTAAGTGTATCATGACATGGTAGGTATAGACAATGGTTCATCAACCTTAAGATTTCTGCATGTTTGTTCTTCCTTACTGCTTATGCTTCTTTTATTTTTCCTGTAATTCTATTCATTGGATTAACGTCCAAATACGTGATTTGTTCACAAGTCTTGTCAAGCTCTGAGTCAGTCTACTTTGTGTTGTGAACCCATTTGTTATTGATTAAATTGCACCCCTCAACTGTATGTGTTCAAGTCTAACATGTAATTTTCTTTGGCTGCAAGGTTGCTACACAAATAAGCAGTTCAGATTTCATTACAATAGGTTAAAGTTTTGGTCCAAACTGGTTGGTATTTTATTAAGACCTAGAGACACAGACTCAGCATGGGGTAGTATGTGTGAAGATAGAAGCAGAGCCTGAGCACTAGGTTTGCAGGCCGAGTCAGAGAGTACTACAGATTGCTAGCAACCACCAGAAGCCAGGAGGAGGCAAAGAATGATTTTCTTAGCTTTCAGAGAGAACATGCTCATTCCAGCACTTTGATTTCAGACAGTGAGCATTCAGAGCTGTAGGGTAGTAATTTTCTATCGTTTCAAGTCACTTACTTGCTTTTTGCTAAGGTAGTTCTTGGAAAGTAATTTACTAGTATTAGAACTTTCACGGTGAGATAGTTAATACGTGTGACCTACTGTCTTCTTTCTTTTAAATTATAAGTATATTGTCTTATCAGAAGCAAGATTATCAGAGAAGTAAATGTGGCAGTTTATTTTTGTTAAGTTTATTTATTTTTAAGAACCTTTAGTTTTATAATATGCTTATTTGACTTAGTTTATTTGAAAGGTAGAATGATAAAAAGTTGGGGGAGAGATTGATTTGCCATCCACTGGTTCGCTCCCTGATTATTTGCAGTATTTAGGGCTGGGTGTCTAAGCCAGGAGTTTAGAACTTCACTGGGGTCTCCTATGTGACGAGCAGGCACCCAAGGACTTGAGTTATCATTTGTTGCCTCCAAAGATGCATTAGCAGGAAACTATATTGGAAGCAGAGGAATCAGGACTTGCATGACCTTTCGTTATGGTATGTAGGTGTTCCAAATGCCCGAATCCCTCTCCTGGGCTTGAGTGTAAATCATGGGCATTTATAAACTAAGTGGAATAAAAAAATAGCGTAATGATGGTATCTTGAAAAATAGAGAATTTATATAAAGCCTAACAAAATAAGTGGATTTTACATTCTTCCACTTGACACTTAACTGAATTTGTTTACTAGTTCTAACAGTTTAAAGATCACTTTGATTTTTTTAAAATTACCGATTCAAAAGGCACAACAACAGAGTGTGAGAGGTGTCCGTCATTCGCTGATTCACTCCCCAAATGTCTGTAGTACTCAGGGCTGGAGTCACAGACAGTGGTATTACCAGCTATACCACAGCATTGGCCCCTCTCATGTTTATTACAGCTCAGATATTGACAGGAAAGTTATGGAATCAAGCCAGAGATCCAGCAGTTGATGACTGAGAGAAAATGTAGCATAACTATACTATGGAATGATATTCAGCCATAAAAAGGAATAAAATACTGCCTTTTGCAATAAAATGGACATAACTGGAAACATTGTTTAGTGAAATAAGACAGTCAAAACAAAGGCAAATATCTTGTTTTTCAATTATGTGGAAGTTAGTACAGAACACTAAAAAAAAAAAAGTGTAGTATTGAAATGGTTGGGCTTTTTCCAGCTAATCCAAAAGATGCTGAGGAAATTTCCATTTATACTTAACTTGTTGAAAGTTTTTTATCATGATAGAATGTTGAACTTCAGGAAATGCTTGGTCTCCATCCATTGACATTATTAGGTACTTTTAATATTTTAATGTGATATATCATGAGTGACTTGCATATGTTTAACCAATTTTTCATTGCAGAGATAAGTTCTACTTGATTATAGTAATTTCTTTTGCTATGGAGATGAATTTAATGTACAGGTATTTATTGAGGATTTATGTATTTGTATTCAGCTGTGGTAGTGGCCTGTAAGTTTCCTGTGTGTTTTTGTCTAAATTGGTAGTCAGAGTGATTGTGCCCTAACAAAATGAATTTGGAAGTACTTTTGAACTTCAGTTGTTTGAAGGAGTTTAAGAAGAATAGTTATAGGGCCCAGCATGGTAGCCTAGTGGCTAAAAGTCCTGGCTTTGCACACGCCAGGATCCCGTATGAGCACAGGTTCTTGTCCCAGCAGCTCCTTCCCATTCAGCTCCCTGCTTATGGCCTGGGAAAGCAGTGGAGGATGGCCTAAAGCCTTGGAACCTTGTACCTGCATGGGGGACCTGGAAGAAGCTCCTGGCTTCAGATTGGCTTAGCGCCTGCCATTGTGGCCACTTGGGGAGTGAATTAATGGATGAAAGATCTTCCCCTCTGTTTTTCCTCCTCTCTGTATATCCGACTTTCCAATAAAATAAAACAAAATAAATCTTAAAAAATATGAATTGATATAAACATTTTCCTGAATGTTTTCTAGACTAACTGTAAGACCACTCAGATCTGTTGTTATTTAACTTGATACAGAAAAGAATTCTACTTATGATAGCATTAAATAATAAAACAGTAATAAATGTCAAGAAGATGAAAGATCCTTTACACTGAAAACAATAAAATACTGAGAAATTGAAGATTTAATACATAAAAGCTATCTTATGTTCATTGATTGTAAGAATTAAGATTATTATGAAAATGTGCATATCATCCAAAATGTTATACAGATTCAATAATGTACCTAAAATTTTTCAGTGCCATGTTTCATAGAAATAATGATTGTAAAATTTGTGTCTAATTTTAAAAGACCTCTGATAGATAAATATTATGAGAGAAAATTAATTTGGAGATAAACATTTTGTAATTCCAATAGATCTTACAAAGCTAGTGTAATCAAAGCTATGGTAATGGCATAACAACCAAGAGCTCAAAAGGACAAACAACTGAGAAAGTTCAGCTTTGACAGATTCTGAGAATCAAGATGGAGAAAGGTGTACAATAAACGACATTGAGGAAACTGAGCGATCATTGCGCAGCCGTGTGTTTTTACACTATATAGAAACATCACTGCAAATACATCAAAGACTAAAATGTAAATCTTGAAATTTCAAAAATAACTACTTAATAATGTGGAAGAAAATCTTAACATTAGGTTTGACAATGATTTTTTGGGTATGGCATTAACAAAACCCCCAAAAGTGAAAAAAAATCCAAGTAGGACTGGATCAAACTAGTATGATTTTGCACAACAAAAGAAACTCAAGCTATTAACTGGGAAAAATATTAGTACTCTACATATTTGTCAAAAATATGTAAGAATTTCACACAACTCACTGAAAAAAATGTTAATGATCAAAAAGGCAAGCAGTCGTTGACTTACTTAAATTCCAGCTAAGTTGCCTGTATCCTACACCAGGATGACAGGGTGCCTACCTCTGGCTCTTGATTCTAGCTTCCCGCTAAGGCAGTGGTGATGGCTCAGGAATTAGTTTCTTGCAATACCTTTGGGACATGTGGCTTGAGTTGCCGTTCGACACTTCAGTCCCAGCCATTGCAAACATTTGGGAAATAAATCAATGGATGAGAGCTTACTCTGTCTTTAGGTTTCAAGTAGATGTATTTTCAAGGAAGAAGTAAAGATGAACAATAGGTATATGAAAGATGCTTAATGTCAATAATTATAAGACATACAAATCAAAATAATGAGGTGTTCTTTCATACTTGTTAGGATGGTTATTATTAAAAATACAAGACGAAGACATAGAGCAAATGGGCCCTTTATATATTACTGGTGGGAATCTGAAAAATATGACCAGAAGTGGACTTCACTCTGTTAGGTACAATTCTGGTGCAAAGCATATAAATCAACATTAGTAAGAAGAAATAAGCAAAATTCAATCAACTGCCTCAAAGTTGATCATAGTGAGGGGTTTGTCAATTAATGAAGGCTCAGATTTCCTAATGCATCTAACTCCTTTCTGATACACAAGCCAAGAAATTTCCATGGATCTTAGAATCAAAGATGTATCTGTGGCATGTTGTGCTCAAAATGTGGAATCTGATGAGGTTTCCACTTGCAAGAAGTAATTTAAGATGACTATCATGTCTTTTAGAATCATGCTGTTCCTCATTGTTCCACCAAGACTCCAGACTGTGTGTAATTGTCCTGAAATATTTTGATACTCAGCTTTCCCTCCCTTAATATGGCTCAATTTACAATTTTATGATTTATTAGGGTGCAAAAGTGTATCCGTGAGATCGTTTTGTTTTTTGCTTCAGCACAGTATTCAAGAAATTACGTGATATGTTCATTGATTATGAAATGCATTCACTAATTATAAAATGGCATTTATTAGATGAAATTTCCCACTGTAGGCTGATTTAAGTGTTCTGAACATGTTTTAGGTAGGGTTGGCTAAATAATTATGATCAGTACATTAGATATAACAAATGCGTCTTCAATTTAATGCATCTTCAATCGACCGTGGGTTTATAGAGGACTTAATCCTGTGATTAGTCAAGGAATATTTGTACTCATGCTCGAAAACATGTTTTTTCTTTCTTATTAGTTCTCAATTTTTTTAAAGATTTATTTATTTTTATTACAAAGTCAGATATACAGAGAGGAGGAGAGACAGAGAGGAAGATCTTTCGTCTGATGATTCACTCCCCAAGTGACCACAACGGCCGGTGCTGCGCCGATCCGAAGTTGGGAACCAGATTCTGGGTTTCCCATGCGGGTGCAGGGTCCCAAAGCCTTGGGCCGTCCTTGACTGCCTTCCCAGACCACAAGCAGGGAGCTGGATGGGAAGCAGGGCTGCCGGGATTAGAACCAGTGCCCATATGAGATCCTGGGGCATTCAAGGTGAGGATTTTAGCCGCTAGGCCATGCTGCTGGGCCCTAGTTCTCAATTTTTAAAAATTTTATTTTTATTTTTTAAGGCTCTTTATTATTATTGTTATTTTATGATACAGTTATTTTTCAATTTTTGAAAAGAACATTGTCTATAACCAGCTATAGTTCCTGCTATAACAACCAGCTAGCAAATTTATTAGGAATTAATTATTAAATAATATTCAGGGGCCTATATGTTGGCTTAATTGGCTAATCTTCCACCTACAAGTGCCACCATCCCATATGGGTCCCAATTAGGTCCCAATTCATGTCCCACTTTTGGAAGGAAGGCCCAAAGCCTTGAGACCTTGAACCCATGTGGGGGACCTGGAGGAAGCTCTTGGCTCTAGATAGGCACAGCTGTGGCCATTGTGACCATTTGGGTACTGAACTAATTTTTTTAAACTTTTTCCATTTTTTATTATATTTTTGACAATCTTTACATAGTTAATTAGAATAAAAAGGTTCAAGGGCTACAGGAAGGTGGTTAAGACTATTATTTCCACATTGTTTGCTTCATGTATCTGGGGTAAAGGGGGATATTAAGGGAGATGCCCCACCCAGTCTCCACCCACCCCAGGTCCCTGATATGAGGCATGTGCCGAGTGTGGTTTTGATAGTTCACCAGTTATGAATTGCTGCCAGTCTCACCACTCCAAACACAATGTGGTGGTTGAAGAATCCACTGATTGACGTAATCCATTTTAGAGTCTCTGTTTGCCCAGTTTTTCACTGCCAACATATAGCTGAGGTGGTTGATTGACTTGTTCTGTCCTCTGTCTTTTCATGGTTAGGGTTCTGAGTCCAGAAACTCGATTGGGGAGATCCCAAAAGAAACTTTGAGGTTTTCCCAGACCAGATTCTAGTATGTTCTAGCAAGTACAGGGCCCGGCACAGTCCATTGCCCCATCAGCTGGTGGTTGCAATTGCTGGGTTGGTTCTGTTTCCATCCCTGTCTTCCACTGGAACCAATGGTTGTTGCAGTCCAGCCTGCTTCTGCCTAGCTCATACTCAGCCCTCACATAAACCAGTGGGAGCTGCAGCCTAGTCAGAGCGACCCACAATAACCCCCACCAGTCCCGCCCCCTACCCTGGTTTGCCAGTATGTGTGGCAGACTAGTCCAGTCTGTCTCAACATCCCCTTCTGCTCATACATGTCGATGGTATGAGCAGAAGGGTATTAAAGCCTTGTTCCATCTAACCAGCTCCACTATCCAGCCCACACAGATGTTGTTGGGTGCCTTTCTCTCTAGCCACCCCTCCCTCAGTCCTAGTTTTCATGCTCTCCAGTGGGAGTGGTAACCCAAAAGGGAGGAGCCCGCTATTTCCCTTCTAGGCCACTCCCGGATTTTGCACTCTCCAGGTGGTTCTGTGGTTTAACTTGACAGAATTAGCTCCCGGTGCCAGCTTCTGCCAGCTGATGCTGTGGCTAAGCCCAAACAACCCTCACTCACTCTAATTTTGGTTTGTACCAGTAGAAACAATCAGCTCAGCCTGGCTTTCCCTGATCTAGTCCACATGAGGTCCACAGGTGTTGTAGCCTTGTCTAGTCTGATCTGTCCCCATCCCAGCTCACGCTCTCTAGTGGAGTGATTGTCCAGCAGGGGAGCACCCACATATTCCGCTCCCGGCTGTGCCCCCTCCCTTCCTGATTCTCATTTGTGTTGGTCATTGCAGTCACATCTGGTACAGGCAACCTCACCTGCCCAGCCATGGCTCGTCCATACCCACATATGGCTCACAGATGGCTCAGTAGGGGCTGAGACCTAGCCTAGTCTGTCCCACATCTACCCTGGTTTTCCAGAGCACCAGATGGTGTTGGAGTCTCGCCTGGCTTGGTGTGTCCCAGTCCACACTTGTGCTAAGTGAGATTATAATCGTATCCTGATCAGAACGCAGCTCCCTTTCCAGCCCCGTGCTCCTTGGTGGGAACCTCAACCCAGTTAGGGTGTCCCCTTAGCTCCCCAACCGGGCCTGTTCCCAGCTGTAGATCATGCTCATGCCAGTGGTTGCTCTGACCCAGCTTGGCACAGCCCCTCACCTGTCCCGACCCCTGCCTTAGACACTGTGGCTTAGTGTCCCTGACTCATGCAGACCAGTAGGTGCAAGAGCCCAGCTCGGCTTGACCTGTGCTTTATCCTGATTTCTAATTTTGCTTGTGAGCTAATATATGCTCAGTCCTGCCCCAGTCCACCCTGTTCCTTTACCATTCCACACATTGGCCAGCCTTTGCCCAGCTTGTCTCACCCCCAGGTTTGGACCACATGTTCACCAGCGGGAGTTATGACCCACCAGGGGAGTTTCCCAAGTTCTTCCACTTGACCCACTCCCAGACCCAGTTCTCATACATGCCAGTGGGTTTTCAGTCAGTGTCTGGCATAGTCTGGCCTTCCATTTGACCTTGTATGAGCTGGTGAACATTGCAGCTTGACCCACCCCACACCCTATTCAGGATGCACATTTGGGTGCTGCTGCCTTGACCAGTCCAGACTGTTCCGGGTTTCTTTACCTGTGATTGATGGCATGCTCCTTTGTCACACCAGATTTAGTCAATCTGGGTAGTGAACTAATTAATGGAAGATCTTTTTCTTTCCTTCTCTCTATACATTTGTATTTCCAATAAAACTAAATAGTTCTTTAAAAAATATTTAAAATGGAGTGTCTCTTTCAGAACACTAAATAAGAACAAATACATGATTCAGAAATCCTATTTCTGGTTTTATTTATGGGGGAAATGAAATCCTTTTATTGAAGAGACATCTACACTACCATGTTTTTTGCAACATTGTTTACAATAGCCAGATAATTGAAATAGCATACATATCCATCAGCTCATGAATAGATTAAGAAAATTAGTGCATATGCCCAGTGGAATATGATGCAACCAGAAGGAGGAAGGAATCCTCTCATTTAACAAAACACAGATGCAATCACACTATTGAGTGAAATAATGCCAATGCAAAAAGATTAATATCTGATGATCTCCTTCCTATGATAACTCTGGAAAAAAGTAGTCTTCAGAAGTTAAAGATAAATTGTGGTTGCCAAATTTAGACAGGGAAATAGGAAAGGAGGGATGAGCAATGGTTGCCTGATGGGTACTATGGGTACTAGATGATGGTTAGATAGGAGTAAGAAATCCTTTGAATGTGGATACTCTTCTGATCTAATGGCTTTGCCAATGCATTCTATGAGCCAATAGACAATGATCCAAGTGTTTGGTTTCCAGCTACTCACAAGGAATACCTGGATTGACTTGTAGCTTCAGTTTGCTGTAGCTCTGGTGGCTGCAGGTGGGGAGTGAACGAAAAAATGGAAGTGCTCTCTTTCTGTTATTCAATGTTTTAAGTATTAAAAAAACACTTAAAATAATTCAGATGTGACAAAGATTTCACATAAATGAATATTAAGCATTTGAACCTAAAATATGTTAGATTTTTCAAACTTGGGCTTATTGATTACAAAATCTGATTACTGAACTATACCTCAGGGATGCTACCAAGGTTAAGTTGGAGAAGGTGGTGTTGCATGTATGTTGACAAAATAATCACAAACTCCTGCACTTTTGAAGATGATGCATTGGCTCTTTGATGATCTCTTTTGTCTGTTCTGCTTGTTCTATTAGTTCCTAATTATGGTAGCAATTACTATTACTCATTTCTCATACTCAGATGGCTGGGGATGAAGATTTGTTAGAACTGTGGAGATGAAGTGAGTCAATGTGGAGGGCTCTTTTATGAGTCAAATTCTGGTCCTTGTATATGGAGATTTTAGTGTTTATTTTCTCTTGATTTTTTTTCAAAGCTTAACTAATTTATCCTAAAATCATTCACTTTCCACGATTTTTATTAAATGTATATGGTTTTGTCGTATTCACCACAATTCAGATTTACAATGTTTCATTGAAATTCCTTATACTCCTTTTAAGAAAATTTTTATGGATTTTAAAAATTTTATTACAAAGTCAGATATACACAGAGGAGGGGAGATAGGAAAATCTTCCATCTGATGATTCATTCCCCAAGTGAGCACACAACGGCCGGTGCTGCGCCGATCCAGAGCCAGGAGCCAGGAACCTCCTCCAGGCCTCCCACACGGGTGCAGGATTCCAAAGCACTGGACCGTCCTCGACTGCTTTCCCAGGCCACAAGCAGGGAGCTGGATGGGAGGGGGAGCTGCCGGGATTAGAACCGGCGCCCATATGGGATCCAAGGTGAGGACTTTAGCCACTAGGCCACTGAGTTGGGCCCAACTTTTTTTTTTTAAATTTCATTTTATGACACAGTTTCATAGGCTCCATGATTCCCCCAACCCCTCTCCATACCCTCACCCCATGTTGGATTCCTCCACATTGTTGCAGTAGTACAGTTCATATCCAATCATGATTCCTTCATTGCGATCATGTACTGTGCATAGAGTCCAGTCCACATAAATTCAACACTTTCCTTGGGAGACCATCCCTGGTCTGAAAGTAGAGCTGACAGAATTCCTTATACTGTTTAGGTGCTAGGCTTACTCCCATGCCTAACCACAAGCAAACTATACTGATTTTTGTTTGTAAGTTTTTGTTTAGACAGTTAATAAACAGAATTATACATGATTTAGTCCTTTGTGCCTGACTTCTTTCACTTTGTTTTGAAAGTTTTTTTTAATAGTGCATATCAATATTTTCTTCCTTCTACTGCTCAAAGGTAAGTGAGTTTACACATTCTCCCGTGAATTGACATTTGGCTTATTTCTGGCTTATGACTACCATGGCTATGAACATTTGCATACAAGTCTGTGTGTGGATGTGTGTTTTCCTTCCTTTAAGGTAATTTCTAGCAACAAAGTTACTGGACGTAATGGCTCATTTATGTTTAAGTTTGTATTCCAGATGGTTGTATCTCTTTATATTTTCACCAGAAGTCTATGAAAATTCTCCTTCGATTATATCCTTACCAACACTTTTTATTGACTGTCCCTTTGAACTTTTTCCTTTAAATGTTTTTGATACAAAGAGAGCAGATTTCATGCATTCCATAGGCACAGGTCCAAAAAAGATGATCACGGGCCCGGCGGCGTGGCCTAGCGGCTAAAATCCTCTCCTTGAACGCTCCGGTATCCCATATGGGCACCGGTTCTAATCCCGGCAGCTCCACTTCCCATCCAGCTCCCTGCTTGTGGCCTGGGAAAGCAGTTGAGGATAGCCCAAAGCTTTGGTACCCTGCACCTGCATGGGAGGCCTGGAAGAGGTTCGTCCTCTGTGTTTCTCCTCCTCTCTGTATATCCGACTTTGTAATGAAAATAAATAAATCTTTAAAAAAAAATGATCAGAATTCCCTTGTTTTCGTCCCTCTAGCTCCTCTAGTACGTGTGGTGTTATTCCTCATCATAGATTCATTTGTATTTTTAAGATTTATTTATTTATTTTTGAAAATCAGATATACAGAGAGAGAGACAGAGATCTTCGGTCTGATGATTCACTCTCCAAGAGACCACAACAGCTGGTGCTGAGTTGATCTGAGACCACGAGCCCGGAGCTTCTTCTGGGTTTCCCATGCAGGTGCAGGATCCCAAAGCTTTGGGCTGTCCTTAACTGCTTTCCCAGGCCCCAAGCAGGGAGCTGGATGGGAAGTAGGACTGCTGGTATTAGAACCGGCGCCCATATGGGATCTCAGGGCGTTCAAGGTGAGGACTTTAGCCGCTAGGCTATTGCTCTGGGCCCCATTTGTATTTTGAATTGAATGATGCTGAGTAGTTTTCAACATTACTGAATTACTTACTCCCTCTCATAATACACAATATTCATGGCATGTATGTTTATCATATTTATAATATATTGTTTATGTACATATTTTGCTTATTATAAAATGGATTGCCTTCTTGTTGAGTTTTAAATATTCTTTACATATTTTAACTATATTCCTGCATTATAGTTGCTTTCTTACATCAGATTTGCAATATTATTATAGTCTGTGACTTTTGTTCTCATTTTAATGTTTACCTTAAAATACAAATAAAGTTTACTTCGCTGTAATCAGGTTCATTGTTTAGTTCTCTTTTTAGATTGTGCTTTTTTTTTATGTTATAAACATTTTTATTTTTGTAGGAGTATATAGCACAAAACTTTAAATGTTTAAGTACATAGTCAGTGATATAAAGTGCATTCATGATTTTGCACAACCATTACATAATCATTTCTTATTAATATAAAGAGAACAGATTTCATGAATTCTATAGGTACAATTCCAGGAGAACAACCACACTTCCTCCCAAGCCTCCTGCTTCTCTCCACTCTCTACTCTCTCCAATTGTTGCTGGCATAAATTTAATTCACTAAATTCATAGGCTTATTAAGCAACTAATAATAACATTCAAAAAGCAATAGGAAGATTGTAGTTTCACGGGCTAAAAATGACAGTTATATCCACAAATGATCCTTTTATTCCTGTGGATTTTGTAGTTTGTATTAACTGTCAAATATCAGAGAAAACATATAATATTTGTGTTTTTGAGACTGACCTGTTTCACCAAACAGAATGGCTTCAAGTTGGATCCATTGTGTTGTGAAAGAACCGCATTCTCTTTATGGTTAAGTAGTACTCTGTAATATATATATACACACACACACATATATATAATAACAATATATAATATGTTACAGAATATATTAATATAGCAATATATCATATAATACATTATGTGTTAATACATTATATATTATATATTATATAATAAATATATATAAATATACCATTCTTTCTTAACTGGCTGTCAGTTCATGGACACCTGAATTCTGTATTTTAGCTATTGTGAATTAAGCTGCAATAATAAATAACTCTCTCACATGCTGATTTCATTTCTTTTGGGTAAACTTTCAGGAGTGCAATGGCTGCACCATATGCTAAATCTATTTTCAGATCCCTGAGGATTTTCCATCCTGACCTCCATGATGTTGCACTAATTTACATTCTCACTAACAGTGAATTAGGACACAAATTCTAGCCAGCATTTTTTTGGGGGAGAAGAAGATGATGGTCTTTCTAACTGGGGTGAGATAAAAACATCACCGTGGTTTTTATTGTTAGTTCCCTGATGTCTAGTGATCCAGAGATTTTTTTTCTGTGACTGGCACTATTTTCTTCATTGTTTGAAAAATGCCTTATATCCTTTGCCCATTTTTTAACTGGAGTTTTTGTTTTGGTCTTGAGTTTCTGGAGTTCTCCATAGAATCTGGATATTTGTCTTTATCCGTTACATAGTTTATTTTCTTCCACCCTATCAGTTGCCTCTTTGTTGAATATTTCCTTTCCAGTGAAGAAACTTCATAGCTTACTCTGTAATCCCATTTGTCTTTTTAATTTAATTGTCTGTTGTGAGGTCTTTGCTAAGAAGTTTCTGCTTATGACAATGATTCTCAGAGCTTCCCCAATATTGCACTCTTGTAATTTCATGGTACCAGGTCTTGGATTTAGACCTTTGATTCATTTTAAGTTGATTTTCATATAAAGTGTAAAGCTGAGATCTGATTTCGTATTTTTGCAGGTGGAAATTTAATTTACCAGCATATTTGTTGAAGAGATTGTCCTCTTTCCAAGGATTGATTTTAGTTCATTTGTCAAAGATTAGTTGGTTGCAATTGCATGGAATGATTTCTGGGATTTAAACTCTATTCTCATATTTAGAAATCAGTCCATCTGATGGACACGTAGGCTGTTTCCGAATCTTGAAAATTTTATTTTACAGTGCAGTGAACCCGTAAATTCTGGTGTCTTTTGGATTGATTTCAATTCCTGTTGAAATTGCCACTTTCTTTTGAAAAGAAAATAGTGAGTTTATTTCATATGCATTTTATTTGCCTTCCCTCAATTTCCAAGTCTAAATACTATTACTGCTACTACTGTGTCCTAAGTATGCATTTCATACACACTTATATCAAGTAAAGGGTGGAATTCTATATTTATAAACTAAACAGGAGGGCCTAGCTTGATGGCTCAGTGACTAACTCCTCGCCTTGTACAAGCTGGGATCCCATATGTACGCTGGTTTGTGTCCTGGCTGCTCCACTTCCCATCCAGTTCCCCTGCTTGTGGCCTGGGAAAGCAATAAAAGATGGTTGATGCAAGGCTGTGGGACCCTGCACCTGCATGGGAAGCCCGGAAGAAGCTCCTGGCTCCTGGCTTCAGCTCAGCTCAGTTTGTGGCCACTGTGGCCACTTGGAGTGTAAACCTCCAGATGAAAGAACTTTTTTTTTAAATTTAGTTTTGATGATGTTTACATAGTTGATCAGGGTGGGAAGGGTCAAGGAACCAAAATTAATGGTGAGACCATTATTTACACATTTTCTTTTCATTCTTCCTATATATGGGGGAGAGGGGGATGCAAGAGGAGAAACCACATCTGCCTTCCCAACCTCTGCATTACCCAGGGGATGGGGATCTGCCATTCGATGTCATCCCACATATCCATTTTGGAGTATTTTCTGATGGCTCTGCTCATGTTGCTCCTATAGTTCTGAGATGCTGCTGATGTCGCCACTCCAAGAATGAGGAAATACTCCCAAGGTTGATTGGCTAGCATAGACCATCTCAGAGTCTCTATTAGCCCAGAAACTTGCTGTCAAGCTTTACTGGAGGAGCTGAGCAATTTGTTCTGCCCTCCTTTTCTGCAAATCAATGAGTGCTGCGGCACAGCCAAGCCCTTCCCACCACACACACTAGGCTCTCACACACCACAGCGGAACTGCATGCCAGTCAGGGTGACCCCCAGTAACCCCCACTGCACTGGCTCCCCAGCTCTGGTTCCTGTGCCTGCCAGCATGTGCAGTGGACTGGTCTGGTCTGCCCCCCATCCCATTGAAATCTCTTATACATCATTGGGCATTGAAGTCTAACTCAGCCCAACTGACTGCACCTTCCAGCCCACACTCTTTCTAGTGAGTGCCACAGACTGTCCAGTCAGATTCGCCCCCAGCCATGTTTCTCATGCTCAGTAGTGGGAGTTGCAGAACATCAGAGAAGCCTACAACCTCCCCATGGACCAAAATCTGCCTCAGATCTTGTGCTCACCAGGTGGTTCCGCAGTCTAGCTCAACAAGACTTGTCCCCAGTCCCAGCACTTGCTAGCTGAAGCTGTGGCAAAGCCCAACCTGCCTATCCTTATCCTGTCTCATGCCTGTACCAGTGGAGACAATTGGTTAGCCCATCCTGGCTCTGCCCCTAACCCCGTTCACATGTAGGCCACAGATGGTGTTGTAGCCCTGCCCAGGCTGGTCTGCCCCCAGTTCCAGTTCTCATGTTCATCAGCATGAGAAGTGATGCAGCAGTGGAGTCCCCATTACTCTCCTTCCAGTCTCATTTCCCCGCCCTGTCTTGTGTGTGTTGGTGGATGCTGCAGCCAGGTCTGGCATGGCCCATGTCAACTCATCATTTTTTGGTGGATGCTGTAGCCTGACTTGGCCTGGTCTGCCCCTGTTTCAGCTTGTGATGGCTGGAGCTGCCACTCAACTCAGTACAGTCACCCCCTAGTCCCAGCCCTAATGGGAACTGGATAGTGACGTGGCCAGATCCAGCTTGTCCCACACTCCATCCTGGATATCACATTTGCCAGTGGGTGTTATGAACTGGTGCAGCCTGGTCTGCTCCCATATCTAAGCCACACATATGCCAGCAGGTACTGTAACCTGGTGTGGTATGGGCTGCTCCCTGCTTTAATTCTTACACTCACTTGTAGGGAATGAGCCCTAACAAAGGAATTCACCAAATTCCTCAGTCAGGTCTCTTCTTAATGGCAGATCTTACATACACTGGTGCGTCCTTGGCCCTGGCTGACTTAGTCCACCTTTTGTCCTAGCAGGAACAGTAACTTTGCCCAATTGGCTCATACCCAATCTGTTTCTTACTGTTGGGTGTTGCAGCCCAGCCACACCTAGTCCGCACCCTGACACAGCTCTCATGTGGCGTATTGGAAGCAGAAAAGTAATCTGGCCTATCCTACACTCACTCTGGGTCTCGTGAGATAGAGTCTAGCCCAGTCTGGTGCACCCCAGACCCTGTTCACTCCCATGGCAAGGGACACTGCAGCCATGTCCAGGCCAGACTACCACCCCCATTCTGGTTCTTGTGCTCACCAGTGGGAACCACAACCTAGCTGGGGCATCTCTTAGCTCTCCAACCAGGCCTGTTCCCAGCTCCAGCCCCAGACCTTACACATGCCAGTGGTTACTCTGACCCAGGTTGGCATAGTCCATGTTTTGACTCAACTTTTACCGTCAGATGCTGCAGCCTGGCCTGACTCAGCCTGCCCCCAATCCCAATGCTGGCAAGCTAGTGCTTCAGCCTGGCTTTGCCCAGTCTGCTCCCATTCCCAAGTCATGCAAATTGGTACGTGTGATAGCCTAGCCTGGCATGCTCCATTTTCCAATGAGCTACACTTGCCAATGAGCTAAGGTTGATGTGGCCCTGCCTGGTCAATCCTCTTCCAAAACCACCCCACAGACATGCAGACAGATGGAGCTACCCTGCCTGGTTTGACCAACAGCCAGGTCTGAATCACATGCTCACCAGCCGGAGCAATAGCCCAACAGGGGAGTTTTCCTCATTCTCCCACCAGACCTACTCTCAGACCTAGATCTTGCCCATGCCAATGTATGCCAGGACCTTATCGGTCAAAGACTACTCCCTCAGTCCTGCATATGTATGAGCGGATGTTGTGACCCAGCCTGTCCTCACAGCATATTCTTGGGTGTGTGTGTGAGTGCTGCAGCCTAGACCAATCCAGCCTGTACTCAACCCCAATATCCATTACTGTTGGGGGGGTTCCATGGTCATGCCTAACTCAGCCTGTCATCACCCCAATGTCCAAGTGAACCAGCTGAAATTGCAAATCACAGGGGTGGGCCCACACTTTCAGCACAGAATCTGCCCCCAGACCAGTTGTCTTGTGTGGTGGTTAGTGCTATGGCCAAACCTAACATTACCTGTCCCCTGTTTTGACTCTCCTTGGTGTGGACTGTGATCTAGCCCTGGCAGATGGACCCCCAGCCTTAGCTTTACTGTGCACTGGTGGGAGGTATTCAGCATTGGTCAATACTAACTACTTTGCATTGCTTTCCCAGAAGGGCTGGTGCTTTGGTCCTGAACCTTAAAGATCTTTACATCCCCCCATTGAGATCCCATTGCTGAGTGGTCTAGGTGCCAACGATGCTGTTTGAAGCCCTTGAGTCACTTGGCCCAAGCCCTGTTTCCTGGGAGCCCACCCCTTAGGGCCAGCCAGGCCCTGTGACTATGAGCATCCAGCAGGTTGATGGGCTCCAGCTGTCAGACCCAATCCTTGTCCTTGGGACAAACTGACCCACCTGGCTCTGAGCACATGGTGGGCCAATGGGCTCTAACCTCCAGACCTGAACCACATCCAGCAACAAACTTACCTGCCTGACTCCAAGCTCATGGCTAGCTGGCCCATCTGGCCCAGATGGGAGATCTTGTTCTCTGTCTCTGTCTCTCTCTCTCTATAAATGTGCCCCTCCAATAAAAATTTAATAGCAAATAAACTAAACTAAACTTTGAGTTTTGGACGGCATTATTGCTAATGGAACCTGGAAGATGTTTATCGAAGAATATAAGGAAAGATCTCTGTACTAGGAAAATGACAGCCAGATAGCAACTCTCATACAGAAAAATTTATCTTTTCAGTTCATCTTTTTAGAGAATCCTTGGAGTTACTGATCTTGCATGTATCTTTTATGTTTCTTCTTTTTTTTACTACTCTTACGATGATTCTGATATCTTTTTTTCTAGTAATTTTGAGTTGTTCTTGCTCTTCTGCAGTTCAAAGAATTGCAATATTAGGTTGCTTATTTGGATCATTAAGAACAAACTTACTTTTATGTAAGCATTTACTGCTTAAAATTCTTAGTAACACTTTTATAGTAGATCGTAAGTTTGATTTGATGTGCTTACATTTTAATTTGTTTTAATAAATCTTATATTTCTGTTTTGATTTCTGTATTAACTCATTTGTTATTCAAACTAATGTTATTTAATTTTTATGTACAAGTATCTGCACAATTTCTATTGTGTCTCTTACTGTTTGATATTAACATTATTCTATTTTAGAAAATATGCGTGATATGATTTTGAGGGTGTTTTTTTTGGTTGTTTTAAGATTGGTTTTCAGTCAGTCATTCTAAATTTTTAATTAGGGGGCATAGCCCATTTAGTCCTTTTACATTCAACAGTATTAGGAAAACAATGGCATATTTCTGCCATTCTGTTAGTTTTTAAATTTTACTGGTCATTTTCCTTTTTTCTCTCATTCGTGAATGTGAATTCTTGTTTTCTCTAATGAGGCTTGGTTATTTTCTTTATTTTGTAAATGGACTCGGCAAATGAATTTTATTGTGTTTTCATGCATCTTCAGAATGGCAGCTCCTTTTGCTTTTATTAAAAGGCTCCCTTAAACATTTCTGTAAGGTAATGCTGGTTTTAGTGAATTCCCTCAGTTTCTACTTATCTTGGAAAGAACTTATTTCTCCTGTATTTTTGTAAGTTGGCTTTGCTTGCATAATAATCTTGGTTAGGAGTTTTTTTTTCCTTTTATAGCTTCAAATAAGTCATAATATTGTCTCTTGGCCTTCAAAGTTCCTGCTGACGAATTTGCTGTCTGCTTAGTGGAGGTACCTTTATGTATCATTGAATACTTTTTTTCTTGTTGCTTTTAGAATTTTTTGGTATTCAGCATTTGTTAATTTAACTCTAACATGTCTTTGAGAAGAACTTTTTTGGTCAAATATGTTTGGTGTCTTTGAACTACTTTACCTGAATGCCCACCTGTTAGTCAAGATGTGGGAAGTTTTCAGTCACTATTTTATTGAGCAGACTTTCTATTCCCTTCTGTTTTCCTTCTATAATATTCATAACCTTAATATTTGTCTCCTTAGTTGTGTTCTGTAATTCTCATGAGTGTTCTTTGTTCTTTTAAATTAGCTTTTCTCTTTATCCCAGATTGAATTATTTTAAAAGATCTTTTTGCTTAGAAGTTATTATTTTCTGCTTAGTCTGATTTATTGTTGAGGTTCTAAGTTATTGTTATTTTTTTCTTGCTGTTATAAACTCTGTGTTGAATTTCTCAGATTGTCGATTATTTTCCCAATTTTGTTGAAAAAAATCTTATATGTCATTGGATTTACTTGAAATTATGATTTTTAAATTATTTTTTCAGTAAATTTGTCACTTGCTGTCTTTTGGAATTGTTTCATTGACTTTGATTTTCACATTTTGTTTGTCTTTATGTTAATATTTCTGCATGAGGCAGATTAATATTTCTACTATCTTTGTAGTGTGGTTTTTTTTTATAATCTATTTTATTGTGTTGTTGTTGACAATCTTTTCATAGTTAATTACAGTTAAAGAAAGAAAAAAAAAAGGTTCAGGGGGATAGGGAAGTGGGCAATACTATTATGTCCATATTGTTTCCATCTTGTATCTGAGGTAAAGGAGGATATTGAGGGAGAAGCCCCACCCGGTTTCCCGCCCACCAGTAGTCCGGGATGTGGGGCATGCTCTGAGATATGTGCTCGAGTGGTGTTAATAGTTCTCCGGTTATGAATCGCTGCCAGTTTCGCTCGATGAGGTCGTCCACTGATTGATATGGTCCATCATAAAGTCTCCGTTTGCCCCATTTTTCGCTGCTAACATGTAGCTGAGATGAATGATTGATCTGCTCTGTCTTCTGTCTTTTCTTGATTAGAGTTCTGAGTCCAGCAGTTCGATTGGGGAGATCTCCAAAGAAACTTTGAGGTATTCCCCGACTAGTACAGGGCCCGGCAATTGCTGGGTTGGTTCTGTTTTCAGTCCCGAGTTGCACTGGAACCAATGGGTGTTGCAGTCCAGTCTGGTTCTGCCCAGCACGTACTCGGCCCTCACACAAGCCAGTGGGAGCTGCAGCCTAGTTGAGGCGACCCACAATAACCCCCGCCAGGCCCACCCCCTACTCTGGTTTGCCAGTATGTGTAGCAGAAGACCAGTCTGTCCCCCATCCCATTTGGCTCTGGCACTTGTCAATGGGTATTAAAGCTTAGTTCTATCTAACCAACTCAACCATCCAGCCCTCACGAATGTTGTTGAGTGCCTCTCTATCTAGCCACCCCAGCCCCCGTCCTAGTTTTCATGCCCTCCCACGGGACTAGTGACCCAAGAAGGGGGGAACCCACTTTTTCCCTCCCAGGTCTCTCTGTCCTGGTTTATGCACTCTTTAGGTGGTTCTGTGATTTGACTTGACAGAATTAGTCCCCAGTGCCAGCTTCTGCGCCTATGCCCAAACATCCCTCACCCACTCTAATTTATGCTTGCACCAGCAGGAATAATCAGCCCAGCCTGGCTTTTCCCTGATCTATTCCACATGCAGCGCACAGGTGTTGTAGCCTTGCATAGTCTAGTCTGTCTCTATCCCAGCCCACGCTCTCCGGTGGGAGTAGCTGTCCGGCGAGGGAACCAGCCCCTTAATCCCCCCGCCAGTTCTGCCCCTCCCTTCCTTCCTGGATCTCACGTGTGCTGGTTGGGTGCTGCATTCATATCCAGTACAGGCAACCACGCCCTGGCATTCCATAATGTGTACTGGTTTTGTCGCGACCAAACCCGGCTCATCCCACACTCTGATCTGGTGATCGGATTTGCCAGTGGGTGATATGGACTGATTGAGCCTGGTCTGCTCCTGACCCATGCTGAATGTGTGCCAGTGGGAAACTTTCCATGGCCTATTCTGGACTGTTTCCTATCATGCTTCTTGCGCTTACCTGCAGGGACTGTGTCCTGCCAGAGGAGTTGCCCAGGCTCCTCCATCAGAACCCCTCCCAATGGCAGGTTTTGCGCATGCCAGGGGGTCCTTGAGCCAACCCAACTCAGTTCACGTCCTGTCCTAGCAG
Source organism: Ochotona princeps (assembly GCF_030435755.1). Taxonomy (NCBI): domain Eukaryota; kingdom Metazoa; phylum Chordata; class Mammalia; order Lagomorpha; family Ochotonidae; genus Ochotona; species Ochotona princeps. Next base: position 48,172,302 of record NC_080834.1, read on the forward strand.
GGACAGTGGCTTTTCCTGGCTGGCTTTCACCCCATTCTGGTTCTTGTTGTTGGATGTTTCAGCCCGGCCATGGCTCGTCCATACCCACATACAGCTCACGCATGGCTCAGTAGGGGGTTGAGACCCAGCCTAGTCAGTCCCACATCTACCCCCTGGTTCTCCATGACACCAGATGGTGTTGGGGTATGAACTGGCCTGGTGCATCCAATCCCAGCCCACACTAGTGCCTCGGGTGACTGCAGCTGTTTCCTAGATAGAACGCAGCCCCAATTCTAGCACATACGCCCCTTGGTGGGAACCTCAACCTAGTTAGGGTGTCCCGTTACCTCCCCGATTGGGCTTGTTCCTAGCTGTAAATCATGCACCTGCCCGTGGTTGCTCTGAGGACCAGTAGGTGCAAGAGCCTAGCTCGGTATGACCTGTGTTCCATGCTGGTTTCTAGTTTTGCTTGTAGGCAAAGGTTTGCTCAGTCCTGCCCAGTACATTACGTTCCATTACCAGTTTACACATTTTGGAGCTACTATGCCCTGCTAGTCTGACCCCTAGATCTGGACGGCGTGTTCACCAGCGAGAGCTATGACTCACCAGGGGAGCTTCCCAAGTACCTCCACTTGATCCACTCCCAAACCCAGTTTACATACATGCCATTGGTTTTTAGGCCAGTACCCGGTGTACTCTGGCCTCCCATTTGGCCTTGTATGAGCTGGTGAATGTTGCAGCCCGGCCCACCCCACAACCTATTCAGGATGCACATTTGGGTGCTGCTGCCTTGCCCAGTCCCGTCTATGGTGGATCCCTTTACCTGTGATTGATGGCAGGCTCCTTGGTCACACCTAGCTTAGTCCATAACCACCTAAAATTTAGGTTTACCAGTGGGGCCAAACTTTCTACAGGGTGTGGCCCACATATCCTGCACAGAGTCCACCCCAGGATAAGGTTCTAGAGTGCTAGTTAAAATTATGGACCTGCCTAATGTGACCAGTCTCCTGAACCAACATCATGTCAGGCAAAAAAATATCCTGCAAGACAATCTGGGGGTTATCTTCTGCATTATAGGTGTTCAAAGCTCAGCATTATTGAGTGATTAGAAGTTCTCCAAAAGAAGAGCCACTGGCGTTGGGAATCTTTAGGATTGACTCAGAACCCAGAAACAGTGGGGTCACCCTAGAGCTATCTAAGCAGCAATTCGGACATCCATTACCCCGGAGTTCCCTGGCCGGGCGGCCAGCAGGCAAAGCCTGGCAGCACATGGTGAACTGGCCCCCCAGGGTGAGGCTGAGGACTCGTTCACTGCCTTGCAGCAGTGTCTTTGGCGTGAGCCCCCAGCATTTTGTCCGACCCGGCAGGGGCACCCCCACAGCCGCCACGCTGTGAGGAGCGGCAGTTGCCCCCGAATCCCAAGGCCCGAACCCCTCCCAAACTCGCCTAGCTGCCAGATATTAGCAGCTGGGTGGAGCTAGGAATTTTAAGCCAGTTCCCAAGTTCCCTCATGGCACACTTACCCGAGGAATGAGCTCTCTTGGGTCCTGGATGAGGCCGAGGACTCGTTCACTGCCTTGCGGCAGTGTCTTTGGCGTGAGCCCCCAGCATTGGGTCCGACCCGGCAGGGGCACCCCCCATAGCCGCCACACTGTGAGGAGCGGCAGTTGCCCCCGAATCCCAAGGCCCGAACTGTAGTGTGGTTTTTGTAGAAAACCCTTTTTGTTTTTTGAAAGATGTCACAGGGTGTGACGTCTTTGGTTAGGGTGATTGGTTAGGGTGATTGGCTTTGGCTCTAGGTGGGTACGCTGTTGTGATGTCTGGGCCGCAGTTGTAATCAGTTTGGTGAACTCCTGAGATACAGATCTTTTAGATTAGGCATGTTTGTTAGCAGCTCTGGGTGCAGTACATAAGACTCCTAGTGTTGGGCAGTAGTAGCATGAACAGATGCCTATCAGTGTCCAAGGGCAATGTATGGGCTGAGCTCCTCTGTCAAGCCTGTCAGTATCTAACGGCTTCACTGATGCTTCAGGGACCAAGTTGCTCATGGTGGGCCAGCGAATTAAATTCCATGAAAAAACCGTGGGTAGGTTGTCTGTCAGCTCCCTAGGGCTACTGCAAGGATTTTGGATCTTCTCACTGTTTCCTGAGATCTGGAAGGACTGAGCCATTTAAATCTTCTCAGATGCTTTGTTAAGTCAAGAGTGGTTAGGAGGGTCAGTAGGTTGCTCTCTGGGTCCTCCCTGGGTCCCATTCAGAAAAGGTTGCCTGGCTGTTTTTTTTTTTTTTTTTTTTTTTTTTTTTTTTAGGGCCATGAGAAGGAGTGGGGCTATACATCTCTTTCCTGAACTGTGGGTTGACGGGCAAGGTCATCTCCCTGCATTATGAAGATACAGGAGTACAGATGTTTTAGGACAAATTCCTAGGACCATGAGAAAGTGAGAGAGGCCACTTAGAAGCTTCTTAGGGCTCAACTGATTGAGTTGGTGGGGCAGAATCCTGTGTCCTAGGACTGTAGATGGGATTCTCAAGATGGTATTGGGCAGCAGGAGCTGGGGTGAGGCAAGGCACAATCTGTGATGAGCTCATTCTCTGGGGGCAATGCAGTCATGATTGCTCAGCAGCTCCCCAAACTGAGTTCAGGACCTTTGAGGGTTACAGACTTCTTTGTCAGTTAATATGCCAAGTGTCCAAAGTATTCATGGGGACAGCTGGGGGTCTCCTGCTTATGTGTTCCATACTGTGTGAAATCTGTCTTCTGTGATTGATTTAGACTGGATCTGGGATAACAGCTGATGCTACATTGTTAGTTCTCTTACTGATAAGATCACTGTCAGGCTCTGTGTTGTGTGATGTCTCAGCCACACCAAACTGCACTCCAGCTCTCAAACACTCAAGTGAAATAGTTTTGTTTGTTTGTTTTCTTTGTTTTATTCCTTTAAGTGGAGGTAGGCAAGACAGACATCTCTGGTTAGTCAACTTCCTGACGTCCCAAGAACTGTGTTTATTTTTGAATATATTATGTCTCACTCTGTGTGCTGTTACTATCACAAAAAAAAACCCACAACAGAATGAGAGCTTTGTAACAAGCAGACATTTATTTCCCACAGTTCACAGAAATCCAAGATCAAAGAATGGCACTAGGTGTCTGTGATGGCTTGGAGGCGGCATCTAGATGCTGATGGTAGAAGGCAGCAGGGAAGTGGGGCTGGATGCTGTGATCTCATATGGCAGAGGAATGAAGAAAAATGAACACACTCCTACAAACCGTGATAAGGGCCTTCCTGAGGTCAGGGGAGGGGGTTCCCACTTCTGAAATCCCAACTCAGAGTTCACTGAACATACTAGACTGACTCACTGGTTGTGCAAGGCCAGACCTTGGAGTTCCCTAGGGAACCAAAGCAAAGAGAGCTTCGCTTTTGCTTCTCTGTACAGACACAGGGGAGAGGAGGATACAGGTTTTGTTCCGAGAATAGATAGCAGCTTGAATATTCTCACTCCAAGCACCTCTTTATCAACTCTGACAAGTGGGTGCACCTATCCCCATCCCAATGTTTGTGATTATAAGAAAAGACACAAAGCTTTTGAAGAGTCCAGGCTGGTACCATCCTGCCACTGGGGTGGCACCTAGGTGGCCTCAAGGGAGCTGAGGACATGGGCTAGGGGCTGGCAGGGTGGAGGAGGCCTGGGAACTCTCCAGTGGGTTTGCGTTCCAGGCAGGTGGGGAGGGGGGTGGCATGTTAGGGCCTCAGGCTGACATGCTGGTGGACTGGGCTTACAGACTTGTTATCATGTTCAAGTGCCAATTGGGTGGAGGGGTGGGTTTCCAGGCTGGAACATCTGCTCTGGGTCCCAGGTAGGTGGGCAGGGCTCCAGGCCAGTACACTGCCCTGTCAGGCTGAGGAACCCATGTGCTTGCAGCTGCAGGGGCTGTGGATTGCTTAGGGAAGTAGTATATGATGTGTGGGAGGGGGGATGTAATGGAGTGTGTTGCAGGTGAAGAATGACCTCTCAACAAAGCTACTGTACTTATAGGTACGTGAGGGGGCTGAGGCCAAGAGTTTTGGAGGAGGGAAGCTAGAGGACTTTTCTGGGTCAGATCCATCTACCTGCCCAAGTGGGAGACTTGAGCTGGCCTTGTTAGTATCAATCACCACACACTACCATCCACTGGCATACACTAAATCTAGAGCTGGGGGCCTACCTGGTAGGGCTAGATCATATAATTCATCAATGATTGTTAGAACAAGAAACAGTTAATATTAGACTGGGCCATGACACTGAGCTGCATGTGAAAGAACCAGGTCTAGGAGCAGATTCTATGGGCGAATATGTGAGCTCATCCCTCTGGAACTACAAAAATCTGTTGGTTTGCTAAAGAGCCGAGAGTAGTGAAGAGCTGAGCTAGGCATGACCATGTGACCCCAAGATACTCATAGGTACTAGGATTGAACACAGGCCAGGTTGGTCCAAGCTGCAGCACCCATGGGCACACCCAAGAAGAGGGTGTGGGGTAGGCTGGGCAGCAACATCTACCAGCTTACACAAAGGCTGAGACAGAGGGGCAGGCTATGCCAGGTAAGGATCTAGTACCTACTGGAACATGTGAAATCTTGGTCTGGGAGTGGGCTTGATGGGGGAACTTGGGGAATTCCCCGGTGGGCCAAAGCTCCTACTGATAAGCATGCAATTCAGGCCTGGGTGTTGGTCGGGTCAAGCAAAGCTGCTCCACTTGTTGGCAGGTGTGTGGGCTGGTTGTGGGGGAGGGCAGACTGATCAGGGCTAGGCCAAACTTTAGCACACTGGCATATGCAGGAGGCAGGATGGAATATAGGCCATGCTGGGATAGGTTTGCATAAAAACCAGGGATGGGGAAGACTGTGGAGGTCTAGGCTGCAGCATCCACAAGAGAGAGTTAGGACTGGGTGCGGGCTGGGCCAGGCCAACTATAGCATCCAATGACAAAGGCCAAGAAGGGTGATGGTTTATGCTGCATGGGTTCAGCGCAACGACTGGCATGTGTGATATCTGTGACTGGGAGCAGGCCCAGTTGGGCAGCCAAGGGGACACACAGATTGGGTTGCAGTTATTACTTGTGAGAGTGAAAGCCAGAATGAATGTGGCAAATTGGGCTAGACATGGTTGCAGTATACCTTGGCATGAGTGTAGACTGGGTCTGGGGTGTGTGCTAGACTGGACTAGGCTCCACTGCTTGTTTGCACTTGTGAGAGCCAGGGTGATTGTAGGATAAGCTGGGCTAGGGCTCAGCACCTGCTGAATCATGAGAGATGGGTCGTCTTGGGATGGACAGGCAGGGCTGGGCTGTAGCACCTAACAGTAAGTGCCAGAATCGGGTGGACTGGACAGGGAAGGCTGCTGTACCTACCAGGACAGGAAGTAGGCTGACTCAGTTTGGGCCAAGCACCCCCCGCCCCCGCCCCAGTGTGCGCACGGGCTCTGCCATTGGGAGGTGACTTGTTAGAGAAGCTTGAGAAACTCTTCTGTTAGGATGCAGTCCCTGCAAGATAGTGCAATAATTGAGACTGGGAACAGCCCAGTTCAGGGTAGATTATAGTACTGGCCAGCGTGTGTGTGGGTTAGGTCTGGAGTTTGGCCAGGCTGGGCCAATTCATAGCACCCACTGGTAGATATGAGAACCAGGACAGAGTGCAGGACAGGCCAGGTTGGGCCACAACATCAGACAGTTCATTCAAGAAATGGAATTGGTGGGGCAGGCTGGCTGGCCCAGGCTATAGCACCTGCTGGAAAATGCTAAGGTAAGGTAGGTCATGTCAGATTGGGCTTCAGCACTCAGCAGCACTTGTAAGACCTGGGGGAATTGACCCGTATAGGGGGCAGTGCAGGCTCATCTGCTGGGTTACTCCTCCTGCTGGTGAGTGTGAGAACTGGTACTTGGGACCAAGCAGGTTAAGCAGAGCTTCAACACCTGTTGGACTGCATGTGAATTGGGTTGGAGAAGATCCAGGCTGGGCTAAGTGACCATATTTACTGCTGTATGCATGAGCCAGAGTAAGTGCAGACTGATCAGTGTTTGTTGCAGCATCAGCTGGCAAGTCCTGGGAATACAGACAAGTTCTGTCAAGCCAGACTACAGAACCACTTGGAAAGTGCAAGAGACAGGGCTGGGAGTAGGCCTAGACGGAACACTGTGTGAACATCTCTGATGGACTGCAGCTCCCACCAGTGAGCTTGAGAACCAGGGCTAAGAATGAACCTGGTTGGACAGGCAGTAGCACCTGCCAGCATAAGTGTAGGCTGGATAATGGGATCAGTTAGGTTGAGGTAGGCTATAGCACCCACTGGTGTGTACAAAAGCTAAATAAGATTTCAGGAGAGACTGAACCAGTCTTTTTTTTTTTAATTTATTTTTTTGACAATCTTGACATAACTAGGGTAAAAAGGTTTAAGCACTACAGGAAGATGGGCAAGACAATTAGTTCCATATTGTTTCCTTAATATATCTAATGTAAAAGGGGATTTTAAGGGAGAAGCTCCACCAGTCTCCCACCCTCCCCCGGTCCCTGATGTGGGGCATGCTCTAAGGGTCTTGCTCAAGTGATTTTGATAGTTCAACAGTTCTGAATTGCTGCCACTCTCACCACTTCAAGCACGATGAGGTCATTGAAGAATCCACTGATTGACATAGTGCATCTTAGAGTCTCCGTTTGTCCAGTTTTTCACTGCCAACATATAGCTGAGGTGTGGCTGATTGACTTGTTCTGTCCTCTTTCCTTTGATAGTTAGGGTTCTGAGTCCGGAAGCTCGATTGGGGGGATCCCCAAAGAGACTTTGTCTGAGGTGTTCCCAGACCAGATTCTTGTATGTACTAGCAAGCACAGGGCCTGGCATACTCCATCGCCCTGATCAGCTGGTGGTTGCAATTGCTGGGTTGGTTCTGTTTCCATCCCTGTCTTCCACTGGAACCAACGAGTGTTTGCAGTCTAGTTTGACTCTGCCCAGCACATACTCGGCCCTCGCACAAATCAATGTGGGCTGCAGCCTAGTTGGAGCAGCCCACGATAACCCCCACCAGGCCCGTCCCCTACCCTGTTTGCCAGTATGTGTGGCAGAGTAGTCCAGTCTGTCCCACATCCCCTTCTGCTCTCATACATGTCGATGGGTATTAAAAACTTGTTCCATCTAACCAGCTCAATTATCTAACCTTCACGGATGTTGTTGGGTGCCTCTGTCTAGCCACACCAGCCCCTGTCCTAGTTTTCGTGCCCTCCTGTGCGGGTTGGTAACCCAAAAGGGAGGAGCCCGCTATTTCCCTCCCAGGCCACTCCCATTCCCAGATTATGCACTCTCCATGTGGTTCTGTGGTTTAACTTGACAGAACTAGCCTCCAGTGCCAGCCCCTGCCAGGTGATGCTGTGGCTAAGCCCCAACAGCCCTCGCCCACTCTAATTGTAGATTGCACCAGTAGGAATAATCAGCTCAGCCTGGTTTTTCCCTGACCTGGTCCACATGAGGTGCACAGGTGTTTGTAGCTCTGCTTAGTCTGGTCTGTCCCCATCCCAGCTCATGCTCTCCAGTGGGAGTAGCTGTCCAGCAAGGGAACCACCCCTTTTTCCCCTGCCATCTGTGCCCCTCCCTTCCTGGTTCTCACGTGTGCTGGTTGGGTGCTGCAGTCACATCTGGCACAGGCAACCTCACCTTGGCATTCCGTGTTGTGCACTGCTTTTGTCGCGACCGAACCTGGCTTGACCCACACTCTGTTCTGGTGCTCAGATTTGTCAGTGGATGACATGAAATGATTCAGCCTGGTCTTCCCCCGACCCATGCCAAATGTATTCCAGTGGGACAATTTCCATGACCTCTTCTGGGCTGTTTCCTTCCATGCTTCTTGCACTTACCTTCTGGGTCTGTGTCCTGCCAGAGGAGTTGCCCAGGTTCCTCCATCAGAACCCCTCCAAGTGCCAAATTTCGTGCATACCAGAGGGTCCAAGAGCCAGCACTACTCAGTTCACCTTCTGTCCTAGCAGGAACAGTGGCTTTTCCTAACTGGCCTTCAACCCATTCTGGTTCTTACTGTTGAATGTTTCAGCGCAGCCATGGCTCGTCCATTCTCACACACAGCTCATACATGGCTCAGTAGGGGCTGAGACCTAGCCTAGTCCATCCCACACCTACCCTGTGGATCAGTCTTTTGTATATGGCATCCGGTGTAGGAACCAGGGCTAGCGGTGTGCCTAATTGGGAACCTAGTAGGCATTTGCTCCTACTGGGCTGCAATTCCTGCTGCTGTACCTGTGTGGTGGGCAGAATTAGGCTGGGTGACAGCATACATTGGTTTGCTAAGAGATGGGGCTGGAGACAGAAATGTCCCAGCAACTGCAACCACCAATGTGTGTGTAGGTTAATGTGGGTGACAGTCTTAGCCAGATCCTGTACTGGCTGGCACACACAGGAGTGTGGTCCGGAGTCACCTCAGGGGAGGTTTCTTTGGAGAACCACCTTTACCCTAAACCTGCCAATAACTGAACTGCTTTACTCAATACTCCATCCACAGGGAAAATTGCAGGGTTTGTTGTCTGACTGTGAAGTACATGTATCAGCACTTGGGCCTCCTCAATTTCTACGACAGAGCAGTGGACATCATGGCCAGGTGCACATGGGAGATATGGCAGTGCATTAGGGCCTGCCAAGGATATCTAATACCAGATCAGAGGATGGAAAGCAGAACAAATTAGACAACTACCTTAGCCAAGCGTTGACAGCAAATATCTGTGCAAATGGAGATTTTAAGTTGGACTGTGTCAGCAATGGGCCTTAGAAGGATTTCCTCACTATTGGAGCAAGGAAATCAATAGCATTTCAGAACTATCAAAGCCATTTGAACAGTTCCCTTGGAGCATTCTCCACATTGGGGATCCTAGCATGGGGTGGCCGTCTGCAATCCCCAGGTCCTGATGAGGTTAGGATGCTGGTTGTGGCTTCTTCCCTTCTCTCTGCCCTTCCTGAGATATAGGAAGAAGAGAAAGAAACTTGGAAACAATGGTCTCATCCACTCTCATCCTATTGCTCTACGCTTCCCACCCTAATAAGCCAGAAAAAAACAAAAAATAAAAGAAATGAAAGAAATGCACAGGCAATTTTTTTTTGTTTTCTAAAGATTTATTTATTTATTTTTATTGGAAAGTAAGATATACAGAGAGGAGGAAAGACCGAGAGGAAGATCTTCTGTCTGTTGATTCACTCCCCAAGTGGCTGCAACGGCTGGAGCTGAGCCAATCCAAAGCTAGGAGCCAGGAACCTCTTCCGGATCTCCCATGCAGATGCAGGGTCCTAAGGCTTTGGGCCGATCTCGACTGCTTTCCCAGGCCAGAAACAGGAAGCTGGATGAGAAGTGGGGCTGCCTGGATTAGAATTGGTGCCCATATGGGATCCTGGTGCATTCAAGGCGAGGACTTTACCTGCTAGGTCACCATACGGGCCCTAGTCCGCTTCTTCTAGTCAGTATGTAGGTGGAAACTCCACTTTCCTACAACTTCAAGAGGAAGTGCTTTGTTTGTTTCTTTTTTCTCTCTCTTTCTTTTTTAAATATTTATTTTATTTTTATTGTAAAGTCCGGTTTAGTGAGAGAAAGGTCTTCCATGTACTGGTTCACTCCCCAAGTGGCTGCAGTGGCCAGAGCTGAACTGATATGAAGCCAGGAGCCAGGAGCCTCTTCCAGGTTTCCCACGCGGGTGCAGTGTCCCAAGGCTTTGGGCCGTCCTCGACTGCTTTCCCAGGCCACAAGCAGGGAGCTGGATGGGAAGTGGAGAAGCCAGGATTAGAACTGGCACCCATATGTGATCGTGGTGCATGCAAAGCTACTGCCCTGGGCCTGGGGAAATGCTTTCTTACAACTTTGCTTCAAAGTTTCTGTTAACACTTCCAGTTGCTTCCTGACTTTTTTGTTTCTATACTAAGCTGAGGAAAGAACTCATTGAACTTCAGCAGTAACAAAAACCTTTTTCATAGTGCTATTTGTCTCAAACACCTCACATGAGGCCCTACTTCCCAACACTGTTGCATTAGGGATTTTTTTTAATGGAACAAAAACATTAAAACTATAGAAGCTAGTTTGTCTCAAGTCTAAAGTGGATGATGATGAAATGAGGACTAAAATTGAAAGCTCTTGTAGCTGGGCACATTGGCATAGCCGGCTGACCCTCCACCTGCTGAGTTGGCATCCTATGGAGGCACTTGTTTATGTCTTGGTTGATCTACTTCTGATCCTGTTTCCTGCTTATGGCCTGGAAAAGCAGCAGAGGATGGTTTAAATCCTTAGGCTCCTGCACCCACATGGGTAAGCATGGAAAAGGCTCCTGGCTCCTGGCTTCTGATCAGCCCGGCTGTCACTGTTTTGGCCGTTTGGTGAGTGAACCAGTGGATAGAAGTTCTCTGTCTCTCTCTCTTTCTCCATCCCCTCCCTCCCTCCCTCCCCATATATATGTGTGTGTGTGTGTGTGTCCTATCTGAGAGGAAACTTTTCTGTCCATTAACTAACTCTTCCAAATGTCCACAAGAGCTTGATTTGGGTCAGAATGGAGGCTGAAGTCAGGAACTCCATGTCTCGTGTGGGTGGTGTGGGCTCATTTACTTGGGCCATCTACTTCTGCCTCTCAAGTGCATTAACAGGAAGCATAGAAGTCAGAACTTGAACAAGCACTTACAATATGGGCTGACGGCACTATAACCAACAGCTTAACTTGTGATTCATACTGGTCCCCCCACTTTCTTTTCTTAGCTATATTTTCGTAGCACAGAGTAAAGGAGGGAGGTCAGCCATCAACAGTTGAACAAATTTGTAGAAGCCAAATGTCTTTGAAACGTCCCAAGAACCAATCTGACAAACCTTTGTGAGTCAAATGTACAGTAATCATTTAACAAGAAAAATTTGACACTTTATTTTGTTATAATTTTAAAGGACATTTTCCTAGTCTGAGCTTTACAGGATGGGCTAATAGCCTAGCAATGGACGAATCTCATATCAGAGTCCCTGGGTTCAAGCTCTGACTTCATTCCAGTTTCATGCAGATGTATGTTGTATTTGGCAGCAGGAGATGGCTCAAATACCAACTTTCTGCCATCCATGTGGGAGACTCAAATTGAGCTCCTGGCTTTTGGCTTACTGCCTGGCCCAGTCCTGACATAGGCATTGGTACTATTTGGGCCATTTGAGCATCTCTGGTGTGAACCAGAGAGTGGGAGTTCTATTTCTTTCTGTGTCTCTGTCTCTCAGTATAATGAATATATAGTTTTAAAAGCTTAATAGCTTTAATTGGGACTGCACAGAATTTTATATTTCTTCTGAAAAGAAATAATGATTTCAGCATTTAGAAGTTCATGATTTTCTTTTTCTTTTCCATTTATCTATCTCCTGCTGCATGTTTAAGGGGAAGAAATAAATCAAGTGAAAATTTTAAGAAATACTGAAAAAATAAGTCCCTCTTTTTGGGTGAGATGGTATTTTTACTGAAACAATGGAATTTACAATTTAAATGCCTCCGCAGTCGTTGTAGTTATCATTGTTTCCACTAAGGTGTGCTAGATCTCCAAATATTATTCATGTTTCCCTTGTGTTAGCAAATGTGCTCCGCTGAGTTCAACCATGTTAGCTTCCTTCCCCTGGGCTGGCAAGGTTGCTGCAGCACAGGACGTTTTCGAGCTGGAACAACAATGTACTGCACACAAATTCAGCTTAGACACACACGATGAAAGACCATTTTAAATGTCAAGTGAAAAGGACAAACGGGTTCATTTTGAATTGTTGATTTTTATGAATAGATTCAGATATTGGCTATGATTTTATCAAGAGCATTTGGTTATCTGAGAAAATCTAGAGAGCTAACACAATAGAAGGAACTCATTTAGGAAATTTTTCCTCTAAGAGAACCCTCTAATGTCCTGTTATTATTTATAACCAGTGTCACAAATGTAAGATACCTCTGCTTAAATAGCACATCAATTTGACTCTGTCATTATTCATGTGGATTCGTGTCTCTAGAGCTTTGGTGAAATCTGGAAAACAATGTTTACAAAAGAAAAGTTCTAAATAAATATTTGTGGCAGGCAGTGGCACAAATTTGGAAGAGTGATACAATCTTTTCATGGATAGGAAGAAAAATTCTTTGTAGCTTAAATTTTTCCCCGAATCTTCAGGCTGGCAGCTAGACATTTTACTATATTGTTGAAAGTCTTCAACATAACTAACAATTCAGTGATAGAGTCTGCAAAGGTTGCCAGGAGAAAATTCAACCTTTCCTAAAAACCAAAGCTGAGCTGAACGTATGCACCATTTTCTGAGTGTAAATATCTTCTCTTGGTCGCCAAAGTCCGCTTGCTGGCAGCGTGTTTCAGCATTCCTATCCTCTCTTTATCTCAGTGGTTTTGTTAAAAGGACAGCTCGCTCTTGGCCATCTCAGAATTACTGTGATTGTGAAGCAGCTCATTTACTTGTATGCTTTCATGATTTTATTTTGACTAATCATTGTGATTCATAGTAATTTTGATAAAAAAATTTAAAAGTAGCAGTTCTAAGTTTAGACTAACCTTAAAGAAAATCTCAAATACAACAATTAATGTTAAATTGTAAACAGGTTTTATTTGTGTTGGCAGAGGCAGGTTATTTGAACAGCTGCGAATCAGTTGATAAGAAACTACTTAGTTATAAATTGCTTTAAAAATAACGATTTTTGTACAGTGAACTTAAAAATTGTCCACCAAAATGAATACAAATACATTCATAATTATAGTTGCAGTTCCATGGAGTATATCATTCTAAAGTATTGACTTACATACCTGGACCAAATTCTAAATTTTGTAAGGTTTAAACAACCTTCTGTTTCTTGGCTATGCCAAGATTTCTTTTATTCTGAGGAATTTTCAAAGTAATTGCAATTACAGTATAAAACCAAGTAACTGATTTTTATATATGTGAAAAAGTTCCTTTGGATAATTTAAATAATTTTTTATTAGGTAAAATATTTGGTATTCTATTGTCTTCTCCTCTGGCTAATAAGTTAATGAGTTGGATAAATGTGAGGTGACATCTGTACTTTTATTAAGTATGCAGTTTAAATAATTAACAGTAGAATAATCAGGAAATAATTCAGAATTGTAAAGTTTTTACAGTGTCAACCTTGAATGGCCATTCATTTGTGAGATCATTTGAGTTGATTTATTGCAACAATTGTCTCCATAATTATTGCCTGCTTAATCATGGTGATTAATTATTCTCTTAACACCCTAAATAAGGAATAAGAATCATTAAAGTCATTTAAAATATGCCTCAAAGCAGAGAGGAGTAAATTCTTTCCCCAAATAGAAGTTCAGAGAAGTTATTAGTCAACATAATATACAAGTAAGACAAAGAGCACTCAGTATGCTCTGTATTAACTCTAGTCGGCTTAAAAATAGTTTGCAAAATCAAAGAGAACTGAACATTGATTATTACAAATATTAAGCTCATACGAAAAGGTATCCAACCTGCTAATTACTTGTTGAAATCCTAGAAATTACAAAATGAAAATCTTCAGAATTTAGGAAGAACCACGCATGTCAAAAGTGGATTGACTGGAAAGTGAGGGAGGTCAGGAGTTCAGGACTTACATTAGGATGCAAGATTTTATCTGTTCTAGCTTAGATTTAGGGAATTAATAAGTGTATTCTCTACAAAGTGTAGATAGTTCGATTTTTAATTAGAAGTTTGGAAACCCTACAAACAAGGTTTAGACCAATTAATGTTCTATATTTAATGAAAAAATGAATGAAATAAAAACATCCTATTTATTTTTGGCAGCAAATAAAACTGGAAGTATTCCCTAGGACTGCTTTCTGAGAAATATAAAAATAAGACAATATGAATTCAGAAGATAATGTTCTTTAGAAAAACATGTGCACATATTGTGCTCAATTTAGTTACCATTTTGACTATTTTTAGGTGAGCAAATGAAATAGAGTGCTAGGTCTGTGTAAATTAGAACACATTACTCATCTGCATCTGAAGAGAAATTTGGCTTTGTTCAAGATGAAGGTTATACTAAGAAATCAGCACTAACTACCAAGACACACTTCATACTCTGCTGCAAGGCTCTACTCACTGTAGAGGTGGGAAACACCAGATAGTCTGTGCAACAGGTGTGGAGAAGTTGGCATGTGGAAGGAGGCAGGCAGAGGCCGGATCACAAGGCCGCTGTCGTGGGAGGCTCTAGGAGTTTGAAAAATACAGAAGGAAAATTCATAGGCAAATCTTAACTTTAGAATTTTGTTTAAGATGTATTTTTTTTTGCTGACAAATTATTTATTTATTTGTCCTATGGCTTGAAGCATTTTTTTTATTACATTGCATTATGTGACACAGATTTATAGGTACTGGGATTCCCCCCACCCCTCCCCATCTCTGGTCTGAATGTAGAGCCAGTATAGTGTCATCCCGATCTATTAAAAACCCCAACATAACATCAGCAACAATTTATAATGTTGTGGAATTAGTGGACATAGCATTGAGTAACCAATATGTTAACAAAAAAATGCAGGTTCTTAACCACATGAGGTTGAGATAATATTACATTTTACAGGTACTGTTTTTCATATTGACATCATTCCATCTTAAATTAAGGCAAACATGTGGTATCTAACCTTTTGGGATTGGCTCATTTCCCTTAGCATTATGGTTTCCAGTTGGGCCCATTTGGCCACAAAGAACTGCATTTTTTTTTTTAATAGCTGAGTAGTATTCCATGGAATAAATGAACCATAGCTTTCTTATCCAGTCTTCTGCTGATGGGCATTTTGGCTGCTTCCATGTTTTTGCAATTACTGATTGTGCTGCTATGAACATAGGGGTGCATGTTGGTTTCTCGTGAAACATGTGTTTTGCATATATTTCTAGGAGTGCTACTGCTGGATCATGCAGTATGTTGATTTTGAGTTGTTTGAATGTTCTCCATACTGATTTCTGTAGAGGCTGTACCAACCTGCAGCTCCACCAGCAGTGAAGTAGGGTTCCCTTTTCCCCTTAACCTTGCCAACAAGTGTTGTTGGTGCTTAAGATGTATTTTTATTGGACAGTCAGATATACAGAGAGGAGGAGAGACAGAGAGAAAGATCTTCTGTTGATTCACTCCCCAAGCAGCTGCAATGGCTGGAGCTGAGCCAATCGAAAGCCAGGAGCCAGGAACTTCTTCCGGGTCTCCCACGTGGGTGCAGGGTCCCAAGGCTTTGGGCCATCCTCGACTGCTGTCCCAGGCCACAGGCAGGGAGCTGGATGGGAAGCAGAGCTGCCAGGATTAGAACCGGCGTCCATATGTGATCCTGGTGCATGCCAGGCAAGAACTTCAGCCACAAGGATATAGTGCCGGGCCCTTACTTTACAATTTTATCAGGGTCACTGAAAATCAAGTTTTCTTAAAGTAGGGGAGTTAAATGTTTTGAAGGAAGAAAATTTTATTAAGGAAAATTTCTAAACTGTTGACAAACACAATTCGGTGGTGGTGAAGTGGAAGCGAATCTTGGGAGACACAAAAGTATTCTCTTGATAACGATCTGTGTATATATTATTCAGCATCAGACAAAAGAAATATCATCTGTGGCCATTGTGGCCATTTGGGGACTGAAACAATGGATGGAAGATCTTTCTGTCTGTCTCTCCTTCTCTCTTTAAATCTGCCTTTCCAATAAAATAAATACTGTTTAAAAATATGTTTGATTTTATACCTATTAGTAGTCAAAACAAGTTATTTTTATAATGTATATAGAGAAATTCAGTTTCTCAGGAGAAGTGAACAAGCTCCCCTTCATTGTGCACTAAAAATATGGAACACATTTATGATTGGCTGTTGGGTCCTTTGTATGAAGCATTTGTCGTTAATTTTTCTTTCAAAATGCAAATATTTAAGTCGAATATAGGCCCAATGTAGTCACTAACACCTATGAGTTATAAATAATTTCTTTGTAGCTTGTGGTTAGACATGGACTTAATTTTGCCAAAGCTGTCCTGGATTCAGTAAAAGAATCATTTATTTTTTTAGGTTTCCTCTCCCAGATTTACAAATTCTAATTCTCTGAGGTTAAAAATGCCTATATTGGAAAAAATGGAAACTTGACTACCTGTAAAAAGTTATTCAATGAAACTACTAAACAATAACAAAATTATTATTTTAGATCAGAATTGTACTGGAACATCTTTATGGTTGTTGACTGAATGCGTATGGTCCATGCTGTCAATAAATTTTCACTATTGATAGATGTAGAGTGAGGAGAAGGGCTGGAATTTAGCCCTTAAGCTAAATTATTAACTGTTAAAACAGTTAATAATCTCATGTCCTATCTCAGAACACCTTTGACACTCTGCTCTGGCTCTTGACTCTGGAAGGCCATGATGATGGCTGAAGCACTTTGGGCTATTACCATACATATGGAATGCGTGAGTGTTCCTACCTCCCAGTCTTGATATTGGCCAAGTTTACGCTCAACTAGGGTCAAGGAGTAAGCCAGTGAATTGAAATTTTCTCTCTGTCTCTGACTCTCAAATAATAGCAACAAGCAAAAACTAGCAATAATTGGTGTTCTCGAGTGTGCTAACTAGGTCATCTTATGGTTGGATTTGGAAAGCGATTTTCTTTTTTCTTTTTTAAGAGAAAAAACATTCATGGAACATAACTTTTTTCTTTCTTTAAAATTTTTAAATATAAAGTGAATGAATTTCATGTATTTCATAAACATGACTTTATTTTATTTTATTTTTACTTCTTTCTAAATTATCATCATCATTCTATGATGCAGTTCCATAGGCCCTGGGATTTCCCCTCTACCCTGCCCCCACCGCCAAATCCCCCTGTATTATCACTATAGCATAGCTCTTCATAAACAGTCACATGCTCATCATTGAGGGAATGGACAATAGCAGAGAGTCCAGCCTCCCATTGTCAAGACACAGCTAATAGTTTCATTAGTAGTCCATCTTTGAAGTAGAGATGTACACTACACTGAATCCTCACATCTGGTTATGATAGTCTCCATTACACAGTCACCACACATCTCTCTTAAAAAAAAAAACCACAGTATGTGACTTTTGATCTTGAGGCAAGGGAGGAGTGTAATCGGTATTTATTTAAGACATAGATCACAGAAAACTTGTAGCGAATAACTTTTAGTTTTAGAAATGATAATGCAAAACTAGACATTGACAGCTCACGTTATTCTTGTGTTTTCACTGTCTTTTCCCCTTTTGTTGTTTTTTTACTTCATATCCTTGAAAATGCTGCTTGGCTATTTTATTGATACTGAAATAGCTACAGCCAAAGAGCTTTTCTTTTTTTTTTTTTTTTTTTTTGAAAATACTTCTTCACATAGGCTGGTTTGTTTAATATTCTTTTTTAAAAATAGTTAACATGCATAAAAAGAACCAACGGGATACACTGAAAAAACCAATTATACTCCATAATTCAACAGCAAGTTGAAGGATTAGTTGGACATACAGTGATGTTACTAAAACTGTGGGTCCAAATACAATTCAAATTCACTTGTGTATTTTACTTTTGCAATTAATTTTTAACATTGGGGTTTACTTTCACTTTTTTGAAATGAATTTAGAGCAGTTAATTAGATAAGTTTTTTGGTCTTGCTGGCAAAATTTCTGATTTCTTCCTATGATGCACAAAGTATTAGAAAAGAAGAGACATAATGCCTTTACTAAGCTATGCATTTTATATACTTTCACTTTTTTGAAATGAATTTAGAGCAGTTAATTAGATAGGTTTTTTGGTCTTTTGGCAAAACTTCTGATTTCTTCGTGTGATGCACAAATGGTGCAAGGAATGTGAAGTACACCATGGTGTTTCTTCTGTCTGGTCGTTCTTAGAGGGGGTGTTTAATGTCCTTGTGCAGCCTTGAAGATACTGATCTCTCTTATGTCCTAACCAAACAATCTTTTATCATGGCCATTCTCCAGTTAAAGAAGAGGAGATGGTGTTTCTTACTTTAATTGGTCAATGGGGGAAATTCCTGCAGTGCGACAAATCTTTTCCCTTTCACGGCTGAACACAGATTTTACTTTTCTCCGTTTCCTGTCCTCACAGTCTGAAGTAGGAGATGTTTTTATCCAGGACACAGTAGTAAGAGTGAGCTTCTAATAGTTGACTTGGCAGGGCATTCGTTTTATTTCTCTTAACTTTTCTAGGTTAACATCTTGGAAGCTGAAAAGTCACATACCATTTCTTATTAGAAGATAATGATGTGTGCACAAAATATTTGCTCCACTTCTAAACATATTCTCTTGAAATCTTTAAAATAATTGCAAGAGTAATAAAAAAAGATGGCACCTGTTTATTTGGACTGGAAAGATTTAGAAGCCTGGTATAGAAGGTGAAATAATATTAAAGATGCCAATATGATCATTCATCTAAGCTAATGTTAGAAATTAAAATGCAATTTTATATGCATCTGAAACAAATTCTGAAATATAAACTAGCAATCCAAAGCATTTCTCAGCTAGATACTCTTAGAATAGGTAATGATTATAATATTAGCTCTTCGTTTCTCTTGTTTTTAAGTAGGAAAATATCCACTAATACTTCTTCACTAATATGGAATATATGAGTTCATGGAAATAATGTGTTAGAAAATATACTACACATGGATCTAAACATTTTTTCCATAGCAAAATGAAAATATTTTAGTTCTGTTTTTTCCAAGAACAATTCTCAGTATCTTTGCACATCAACAGGATTTTCCTCTTAATTACTGGAGCTTGAATATCTGCTGTTTTTATTAATTTTGAATATCAAGTTAAATGTAGTATTTTTGTAGCTAATTCAAGAATTTCTATATTTCTGTACCCTACTTACTTTTGACAGCTGACTAGAAAACCTAAATTTATATATTTACATGGAAACATGCATGAGTCAAGCTTAAACCATGTAAGCTTCATAAACTTATTCACAGGTCTAACATTCAGCGTTAATTTAGCGTAGATAACATTTATTTTTTTTCAGTAAAAATATTTATTTTAGACAGCATATTTCTGGTAGCCATGTATATTTACAATTTTATTTCCTTTTTTCTGTTGATAAAATTTTAAGTTCATGTGTATTTCTAGAGAAATTATGCTCTTTTAAAAGACTTTACAGAGTAGGTTATGATTTTATCCTTCATATATTTGCAACTAGAATACAGGCAGTTACACTGAAAAATACATAAATGAAATGTCTTTTTCCTCCTAAAGACTATAGAGGATTTCTGTGAGATAGTAAAAACTGAAAATTAGAATTAATTGGGAAGGGAGTGGAGGACAACCTACAGTGATGTTGGGGATTTCATAATTTTTCTGTTTGAAAATCTACTATATATTTCCTATGGAATTTACAAAGGAAAATATTATCTTTATGAAGTCATGAATCCTATTTTAAAGAGTGTGTTTATTGGGACTTGTGGTTTGATTTTTTTTGAACTAACAGAAAAACTAAGCACACCAACATAAAACAGCCTTAGGTTTATGCAGAGGTTTTTAGTCAAAATATGGCATTTTTCTGAGGTAATATTTATACAGCAACAGCAGTCAGAAGAGAAATTCTTTCCAAAGGATCTTCATAAAATACTCTCTTATGAGACAAATATTAAACATGGATAAACACTGTCTATTTTTAATTTTCTTCCACATTAACCCACCATGCAATATTGCTTAGTATTCCAGGTAATTCTAGAAACCATTTATTTTTGTCTTGTTTTCATTTAGGTTAGTCTGAACAACTGATTAATAGTAGTGAATAATGTTTAACTCCTTTACTGTGTATTCCTGGTTATAACTTTATTTCAGCAACTTAGAAAAAAAGATGTTACATATGATCACTAAGTTAATAATGCTATACATATATTTGTTATGTGACAAGTGGGAGAAAATATTCAGCAAATGTTTTTATTCATCATCTTAGGACTATAAATTAGTAAAATACTTAAGCATGTGAAATTAGACTGTAAGGATTTAAATGTAATAATAATACACACTTTATGTACCACTACAGTTATATGTCATGCTGTAAACTTCGGAGGCTTTCAAAAAAAGGTCAGGGCAATTGTATTTGTTAGGGTGATCACAGGTTTTAAAAATGATAATTGAAACAAGCTGTTAGAATCGGACAAAATGCAGTTTTTGGTACTGAAATGACAGTAATAAAAATAGAAGCAGTTTGGAAATTAATATCTTTTTTAAGGAGTGCTAGTAAGTAGCTGTGGAAATCTCAGGCGTTTTCACAGTAATGACAAAACATATGTATTATATCACAAAAATTGATTTGTGCTTTTAGCACAACATTTTTGTTTTATTCCCAGCACTAAAACTTCACACAAAGTATTTCAGTACAGACAGGAAATAGCTGCTAAAAATAGTGTCATGGTAGGAAGGGTGATGACAAAAGGAGGTCCTCAGATAAAAATAATGAAATTGTATATTGAAACCTATAAAGATGTTTTGCTTTACACAACAAAATATTGAATTTGGTTAAGCTATTTGTCTTTCATATAAAAGATTGATTTTGATCTAGGAAAGTCATACAAACCACCTTTTTAGTTAAAATTTTTTTTTTGAAATTCATAGAATTGATAACATTAGCTGTAAACATTTTCAGATATTCAGCAATACACCCAGTGTGGACTTGTCTACATCCTCAGATGGATTTCTGAATTTAAAAGCAGTTGTTATTATTTCTATGCACACAGCCAAGCAAACCGAATAAACCAATGCTGCTTTCATAAAGTTGCTTTAATTACTGGTTAAGAATCATTTGTAATTAGTAATCTGCACAAACATAACAGTACTTTTGTTTATACAGCAATTACTTGTGTGTAGAGACTTGTAAATTTGTAAAATACTGTTTTTAAGACCAAAGTTTTTCTTTGAATTAATGTTCTAAGAGGCACCGTTTTCTAAAAATAGACCATAAGTAATTTCACTCAATTAAAACAAATTCTTGCTTAATTTGCTTTAATACATTGCAGAACCAATGCATTACTGTAGAGTCATTAATGAGATGCTTGTCCAATATTTATTTTGAGAGCATTTTACTTCATGCTTCTGCTTTTAGGATTCCTATATTTGTCTCATGTTATGCAGTAGGAAGTTCATATACAAATTCCCTATTGGAGATAATTTGTCTTACACGGAATTATTCACTTTTTAAAAATACTCATATCAGAATTACTTTGAACAATAGTGTATCCTTGATATGATTCAAAACACATACTTCAGTTCAGACATTTTTTAAGATTAGAAGTTATTTCCAAGATCATTTAAAACAGCGCTTTTCAAACTTTAATGCACATACAGATCACCTGGGTGAGACTGTTAAAATGCAGAAATAATTTCAGAGCTTCTGCATGGGTATGGAGGTTGTGCATGTCTAATAAGCAACCAGGTAGTGCTGATCTGAGGACCATATTTTGAGCTACAAGGATTTTTAAATTGTTTTTTCTAAATTCAGTGATTCTGGTGTGCTCTGACCTTCTAAAATTCTCTATTGCAGCAATATACATACTGCATGTTTGTAACCACAGATTTTTCTACAGTAGTATTTCCTAAAGTGATCACAAGAAACTGGTTTTATTAAGAACTGAATTTCATGGATTTAGACTACCTTTTCATTGAAGATATATTTTTTTTTTCTTTAAGTCAGAAGTGACTCAAGGCATAGATCAGGTATTGGGCATAGATTTCAACTTGCATTGTGTGTGGCATTCCCAGTCCTCAGGAAAGGTAGAAAGGACCAATGGACATATTCATAATCACAAGAGGGTCAGGCACCTTGGCTGCCACCCTTACCCTTGATTAGGATGTGTAATACCCATGGGAGGTTAGGTCTTTCTCCCTTGGAGAAGCTTTATGGGCGGGCCTTCCTCACCAATGATGTAGTTTTAGAACAAGAAACCCAATAGATGACTGAATGTTACCCAATTATCAGCTTTCCAACAAGTCCTAAGTGAGCTATGTAAGGAACCTCCCTCAGATAGAGAAAAAACCATTATTTGCCCCCAGGAGACTTGGTTTTAGTAAAATTGTTAGAGAGACGGACCAGCAAGCCTCTCTGGGAGGGACCTTTCCCTGTCGTTATTTCTAAACTCACTGCCATCAAAGTACCAGGAATAGACACCTGGAAGCATCACACCAGAGTGAAGAGGTGGATTGCTGCCAATCCAACAGGTTTATCAAGGGCAAAGACACCTGCTGAGGATATCCCCAGTCAACCAAATTCTCCAGAACCAACATATACCTGTGGACCTCTGGAGGATTTAAAGCTGCATTTCAAAAAGGCACCTAAAAAAAAAAAAAAAAAGAACCTAACAGATAAGTGTTTTCTATTGCCCCCACCCCCACTCCTTGTCACCCAGTATCATCTTTGCAGCTTTTTATTATTACAGGTCCAGCAGGATGTGGGCCCTATAGGCAGGACATTGTATTCTTAACTGTCTTTGTGTTCTTTGTTTCCTGATTAGGGGCCATCAGAGTCCAGGTGGCCTTGAACATGCAAACTTGTATGACGACCAACTTCTGCCACAGCAACTTGGGTGACCCAGACAATCTCTCTGTGGATCCCACACTTCCAGAGGCCCCTTTGGCAGAAAGTAGCCAGAAGGTGTTTTTGCCCTTTGCCCCTACAGAAGTAGGATGTGGGATTTCAAGAGGGGGGAGCTGAGACCATCCAGGCTTTGCTGAGGTGTTGGCCACACTTTCCGATGGGTGGCACAAGCATTGCTTACCCATTTCCTAACTGGTTAAGAGACCACCAATGGGGAACATCTTACCTGTAGCATCTTGCCAAACAAGGAGGGGTGAGGGAACACTTAAAATCCCAAGACCCTTCTTCAACCCTTTGGTGTCTCTCTCTCCCTTTTTTGAGAGGCACCCCACTTCCTGGCTTTCTCTCAGAAGGTGCTTTCCCCTTCCCTTTCCCTTCCCTGTTCACCTGGTCCCTTCGCAGGTGAACTTTCCTATCACAACAAAACATTTTTCTTTTCCTGATTTGTGAAGCTAGTAGACATTAAAAAATCTCCAAGTTTTAGTTTTCCCGTCTATAAGGTAGATTGTTAAAGACTGAACCAGTGGCAGACATACACATATATTTGTTTTGTGAATGAAAGAATTTCTTCTGGTTTTGTGTTTTGTAATTTTGTAAATCAAACATGGGGTGCTTTCATTGAAAAACAAAATACAGTTACAGATGTGATCATGCTTGTGTTGAAAAATCATGAGGTTGAGCCTGTGGATGCAGGTGAGGAGAAACAATTTGAGCAGAAATGCATTGGAACTGTTGTTTCAAGTGACAGAGCTCGGCTCCTCAGTACTTGAGGTTCTGGGGATACCACATGTGCTGACTTGTCCTAAATACATTGATGTAGGCGATGACTTCTTGGATAAGATCTCAAAATCACAGACAACAAATGCAAAACTGGACAGATCAGATTATAGCACACTTAAAAGCTTATGACCAACAAAGAAAGCAGTCACTAAAGCGAAGTCATCTGATGAAACGGAAAAAAAAATCTGCAAATTGCTGACCTGAGAAAGGGTTCACTAATAACCAAAATATAGTAACAACTCAGAAAACTCAATGACAAAAATTTATCTAGCTAAGAAATGGGCAAAGGACCTAAACAGTTCTCAACCAATTGCCATGACTTTAGAAACTCATTCCCATGCGTTTTATCTTCTTTTTAATTTTCTTTGGATTTTCAGTGCTAATGTTCTCAGAAGGTTTGCAGTTATGACTTTGGCTCTCAATCCCTTCTTTGTCTTGATGAACTGAGTGAACAAATCAGAAATTAGGGAAAAGTTCCAGCAGATACATAGCTGGGAGAAGGAGTGTCATTTTCTTGGCAATAAAGAACAGCATGTGTAATGTCAATGACAGAGGAAGTATCATTTCTGTGAAGACTTGCAAATTCCCACTTAGTAAAGGAGAAACTATATTAAGATAAATACATACACTCCTTTTTAAAGATCTGAAATGTTTGTTTATTTATTTGAAAATAAGAATTATGGAAGAAAAGATCCTGGGATTTTCCATCCTATGATTCAATTCCAGGATGATTACAGTAATCAGAATTGGGCCAGTCCAGTAGCCCTTGCTTCTTCTGGATCTCCCAAGTACATGGCAGGGGTCCAAGCCTTTGGATCCCCTTTGCTGCTTTCCAGGTTATTAGCAGCAGATTGGATCAAAAGTGGAGCATCTGATCTGGGATCCATACGGAATTCTGGTGTTACAGGAAATGACTTTAGCTGTTATATGTTGGCTCTAAGACTCATTATTTGAATGTTGTGTGTTGTTTTCTTATGTTTGAAGAGAGAACTAAAAATAGAATAATTAGCTTTAGTATTAATTCCACTAGCTATTATCGGGTAACATATGCTATATTCCTAGGATTAACAATATTGAGTGATTTCAGACATGATTGATTCCCCAAATCTGTAGAATTTGAGAGTTTAATTTTTTTTGTTTTGAGAATTCTGTGATATTATCTTGGCTTTCTGGTTATATTTGGCTACAAACTTTCTGTTTGTTTTCTTTGCAGCTTGTTGCTGCATCTTTCTTTTCTTCCCTGAATAACCCAGATTCTGTTATCATACTACTGCCTCACACCATGCACATTTTATTTTTATTCAATCTTCACCATTCAGGATTGTCACAGCTTGTAGTGCTTCTCTCCTTCCAGTCTGCACTGAAGCTCTAGCTACACATTTTTAGCTACTTCTAGATGGATATTATTTGCATGTCATACAATTTCTCAAAACTAAAAATTTCTCAAGCCAGATTTATCACCTTCCTACACAAAATAACCCACTTGTTCCTAAATATCCAAATTTCTGCCAAATATAACAATTTCTTGCATTATCTCTGCATGAAAAATATGGAGTTTTGTTGAAGTCTTGTATTTGTCTAATTAGGTAACTCCCCTTTCCTATTTTTAACATTCTGCCTGTTACCATTTTAGTTCAAATTCACAATGCTGCTTCCCCATGTTAGCTCATATTGCTATTATCATGTCTACTTGTGTTCTTTATTTAGCAACATCAGGGAATTTAGAATCCATAAAGCAATAAATGTAACTTTCTCCATTCAAGCCTGGGAGCTTAGCATCATATTTTAAGCATAGATGGATATTTGTTAATTTAATTATTTTACTATTATGAACTCCATATTAGAGGGAGAATAATAATAAGAAAACATATAAAATGATGCCCAAATTTAGTCATTGAATAAAGCAGCAAACATAACAGATACTACTTCACTTATTTGATTTGAAAAAGTACCTTGAAGAGCCAATGTAAGTTAAATAGACAACAGAATTTAAAAACATTATTTACCCACAATGTGACAAATCCTATCTCATGAGATTAACTTTAATAATTTAAATTTTTTTTTGGATTTTAAACTTGAAAGCTATGTGTATGTGGGTGGAAAAGAATAATTCTGACTCAAGCTGATAGGATTAAGAAGCAGTGTAGGGCCCGGCGCAGTGGCCTAGCAGCTAAAGTCCTCGCCTTGAACGCGCCGGGGTCCCATGTGGGCGCCGGTTCTAATCCCGGCAGCTCCACTTCCCATCCAGCTCCCTGCTTGTGGCCTGGGAAGGCAGTTGAGGACGGCCCAATGCATTGGGACCCTGTACCCACGTAGGAGACCCAGAAGAGGTTCCAGTTCCCGGCATCGGATAGGCACAGCACCGGCCGTTGCGGCTCACTTGGGGAGTGAATCATCGGATGGAAGATCTTCCTCTCTGTCTCTCCTCCTCTCTGTATATCTGACTTTGTAATAAAATAAATAAATCTTAAAAAAAAAGAAGCAGTGTAGCTGTATGAGTCTATTATTATGATTCAGTTCTAATGTAAAAGGTAGAGAGTTGTATAAAATACTTGACACAGAGACCAATCTTAAAAATAGGAGAGGGAGTTTAGTTTACTAAAATGCTACCCTACTTATTATGTAGTCAGAAAAACATTTACTTGTCTTCAAACCAAGAATTGGAAATGATGCTAGCTTTAAAGCATCAAATAAAACTTGAATATACTTGCTGAATTTCTCCGTTATTCATCTAAATGGAAATAACCTGCCAAAAGTAGATGTACATGAGTGGAAAGACCATTGTGTGTTACAGTTTCCAAGATATGAACTTACTATTCTGGTCAGCTTTGGAATTTGGCAGTAAGTTAGTGTTGGCCTCTGACTTAACTGGTATAGACTTATCATCCCTGACTTTACTAGTATAGGAATCAGGAAAGTCTAGCATCTTCAATTTTAGACTTATTTCATCCAGAGACGATTTTGGATCAGCTCGTAGAACATGCACAGCCCCATGACCATTTGTAGGTAAGGATTACGCCCAGTCCATCTCACATTATCTCTCTAATTGTTACCCTTCCCCATTTATCATTTTCCTTCATATTTTACTTGGATTCTATGCATCAATAGTTTTTCCCATCAGCTGCATGCAAACTAACCTCTGATGACTTTTGCTATTCTGAACTTTCATTTTTTTTAATATTAATTAATTTATTTTATTATTCCATGATACAGCTGCATAGGCTCCAGTATATTCCCCCTCCCCAAATACCAGCCACACCCCATACTAATTTACCCCATTTCATTACAATAGTCCTTCACAAGCAGTCGTAAGTCCATCATTCTGCTATTTAAGTGTATCCTGACATTGTAGGAATGGACATTGGGAAAGAGTTCAGCATCCTATTGTAAAGACATATCCAAAAGTTTCACTGGGAGTCTTCCTTTGATCTGTAAGTAGAGATACACACTGCATTGTATCTTCACTTCTGTATGTGATAGTTTCTACTACATATTTATTATTCATCCCTTTAATGAAAAGCCATAAAACAAAATCAATAGGGAAAAATAGAAAAATTACAGCACCATGAAGTTAAATACCATGCTACTGAATTTCCAATATGTTACTAAAGAAACAAAAAAAGAAAATTGAAGACCTTCCTGAAGCAAACAATGCTGTTACGTGAACTATGAGTCAGGGAGGAAGTTAATAAGAGAAAAACAAAAACTTCCTTTTGAATGAATGAAAATGACAACAAAAATATAAACCCCCCTGAGAAGTAGCAAACACATCATCGAAGGGTCTATTGATCTTATATTTTGCCTGAGGTTGCCATATGTCAGAACATATGATATTTGTCCTTTGGAATTGATTTGTTTCACTGAGAATAATGTTCTCTAGTTGGGACCATTTGGCTGAAAATGCTACAATTTCATTTTTTTTTAAATGGCCGAATAGTACTACATGGAGTAAATGTACCATAGTTTCTTCAATTATTCCTCTTTTGATTGGCATCTGGATTGCTTCCACGTCTTTGTTATTGTAGATTGTGCACTGTGTATATAGGATTGCAGATTCATTTCTCATATACAGATTTTATTTCCTTTGGATATGTTCTCAGAAGTCAGATAGCTGGGTCATGCAGCAGGCCAATTTTCATTTGTCTGAGCACTGTCCATACTGACTTCCATAGTGGTTGTACTAGCCTTAAACTTTCATTAATAGTGAAGGAGGGTACCTTTCTCCCCACTTCCATACCAGCAGGTGTTCTTAGAAGAGTTTTGAATGTAGGCCAATGTTACCAGAGTTAGGTAGAACGTCAGTGTGATCTTTATTTGTATTTCCCTGCTAACTAGGAAATTTGAGCCTTTTTTTCATGTTTATTAACCATTTGAGTTTGTTCTTTCTCAAAAATATCTGTTTATTTCCTTTGCCCATTTCTTCACAAGACTATTTGCCATTGCTTTTTCTGAAACTCTTAATCCTGGATATTAGTCCCTTATCAGTTTTACAGTGTGAAAAGATTTTCTCATATTTTATTGGTTGCTTCTTTGATAATTTCGTTTGCTGTTACTGAAGTATGTTTTAGCATCTCTGGCATGCTGAGATCTTTTAAGATGTGTAAATCAATAAATGTGATGTACCGTATTGACAAAATGAAGAATAAAAACAATATGATCATCACAATAGATGCAGGAAAGCATTTGCTAAAATCCATCACCACTTCATGCTAAAAACCTTAAGCAAGATAGGCATAGAAGGAACATTCTGTAACACAATCAAAGCAATATATGAAAAACCCAGTACCATGGGCCCGGTGCAGTGGCCTAGCAGCTAAAGTCCTCGCCTTGAAAGCCCCGGGATCCCATATGGGTGCCAGATCTAATCCCGGCAGTTCCACTTCGCATCCAGCATCCTGCTTGTGGCCTGGAAAAGCAGTCGAGGACGGCCCAATGCATTGGGACCCTGCACCCATGTGGGAGACACGGAAGAGGTTCCAGGTCTCAGCATCGGATTGGCCCGTACCGGCCCGTTGCGGCTCACTTGGGGAGTGAATCATCGGATGGAAGATCTTCCTCTCTGTCTCTCCTTCTCTCTGTATATCTGACTTTGTAATAAACTGAATAAATCTTAAAAAAAAAAAAAGAAAAACCCAGTACCAGAATCATAAACGGGGAAAGACTCGAAGATTTTCTGCTAAGATCGGGAGCTAGACAGGGATATCCATTCTCACCATTGCTGTTCAATATAGTATTGGAAATCGTTGCCAGAACTTAAGGCAAGAAAAAGATATTAAAGGAATTAAAATTAGAAATGAGGAATTGAAATTATCTCTATTTGCAGATGACATGATTCTCTACTTAGAAAACCAAAACACTCAAGAGACTATTGGAACTCAGAATTGGCAGGGTAACAGGATACAAAATTAATGAGCATAAATTGATGGCACTAATATACACAAATAACTCCATGGCTGAGAAAGAACTTGTAATTACAGTCCTCCTGAAAATAGTGGAGAGGAGCCTCAAATATCATTGAATTAAGCTAACCAAAAATGTGGAAACCCTCAATAATAAAACTTACAAAGCACTAGAAAAATAAATAGAAGACATTAAAATGTGAAGAAACCTACCATGTTCCTGGATTGACAGAATCAATATCATCAATATATCCATATTACCAAAAGTGATATACAAATTCAACATAATCCCTATCAAAACTCCAACAATATTATTTCCAGAAATAGAAAAGATGATACAGAAATTCATCTGGAAATACAGGTGACTGCAAATAGCAAAAGTAATCCTGAAGAATAAAAATTAAGTGGGAGGAATTACATTTCCAGACTTCAAGACATACTGCAGGGCAGTGGGCATCAAAATGGTCTGGTACTGGTACAGAAACTGAGAAGTCAGTCAATAGAACAGAATAGAAACATCAGAAGTGAGTCCACACATGTACAGCCAACTAATCTTTGACAATAGGACAGAAAATAACTCCGACAAGAAGACTGATCTCTTCATCGAGTGCTGTTTGGACAATTGGATAGCAGGCTGTAGTGGTAGGAAGCAAGGACCTCTCCCCACCACCTGTCATCTTATACAAAAATTGGCTCTAAATGATCAAGGACCTAAATTTGCATCCAGAAACCATCAAACTTAGAGTAAAATATAAAAGTACTTTATAAGTTATAGGAACTGGTTAAAAAAAAAAAAACTCCTTATAAAAGTCACTATAAGCACAGGCAGTCAAATCCAAAAAAAGGGGGGGACTACATCAATCTTAAAAGCATCAATGATTTTTAAAAAGCTATTTATTTGAAGGAGAGGAGTGGGAGAGGGAGGAGGAGGAAGAGAAGGTGGAGAAGAAGAATAGGAAGAGAAAGAAGGAGAAGGAGCAGACAGCAGTGGCGGCAGTTTTTGGTCATAAGAATGGAGTAGGGTCAGAAGTGGAGCAGATAAGACATGAACTGGCTCCATTATGACAGCACCACTGGCAGAATATTAGCATGCTATGCCACTGCACTATCCCTAATAATAGTATTGAACATTCTCTACCTTAAGGTTAAAATAGAGGTTGAAAAGAAAATTCATTTCCATGAGAGAAAAATTTTAATATTTTGCCTTACTTTATTGCGTACGTTGACTGTGGGTTACTTGTGTAGCTTTTCTGGAACTTCTAACTGGCTTTTACATTTTCTTCTTCACCACGTAATTGAAATCTTGTATGGAATGAAATGTGGCATCAATTATAGTTTCTGTTCCATTCTTTGTCATAAAAGCATCTTTCCTTTTCTATTTTGTTTCTAATTTTATGATACAATTCCATAGGCTCTGGGATTTTAATTACCTCCTTCCTAGGTTTTTTCCTCTCAGTGGATTTCCTCCATATTACAATAGTGTAGTCCTTCCTTAGCAGTCATAAGTCCATCATTCTGCTGTGTAAGTGTATCCTGACATTGCAGGTACAGGGTACAGATGATGGTAGAGAGCCCATCATCCTAATGTCAAGATACATCCAACAGCTTCCTTGGGAGTCCACCTTTGATTTGGAAGTAGGGATGCATACTGCATTGTATCCTCACATCTGGATATTATAGTCTTTATTATACAGTTACTAGACATTCCCTTAGATGAGAAGCCATAAAACAAAATCAACAGGAATAAAGTTAAAAAAATTACAGCACCATGAAGTTGAAAACATGCTACTGATTAACCAATATGGGAATGAAGTAATCAAACAAAAAACAAAACAAAAAAATCTTTTAGGATAAAATGATGCTACAGTGTGATCAATGAGTCAGTGAAGAATTTAATGAGGAAAGCTATGTTGTAGAAATGAAAGTAAAAACAAAACCATCAAAACCCCGGAGTTGCAGTGAAAACAGTATTGAAAGGGCTATTGATCTTATAGTTTACATGAAGGTTGCGTTATATCAGAGAGAACATACAGTATTTGTCCTTTTGGGATTAACTTATTTCACTGAGCATAATGGTCTCTAGTTTTGTTTTCTTTCAGTGAGAGGCTATTGATCTTAATTTGTTTCACAGTTTTATTCATAGGTCTCCTTTAATTTTTAATTGGGTATTTATGTTAATCAATCATGCTTTTTGTATACCTCATTTAAAAATTTTGGTGTATTTTTTATTTGCCTGAGTGTATTCTCTAATAGTCTTAATGATCATGTATAAGAAGGTTGGGTTAAAGCCCTTATTTAACTTTAAACCTTAGGGAAGATAAATGTAAGTTTTAGAAAATACTTCATTTCAGGTTGTAGATGTTTGATTTCCTTCAGCTTTCAAAAGCGTTTTTCAGTTTCTTCCATGATTTTTTTTTTGGTCTTTATTCTATCAGCGTAGCAGGCAGATACATGATTACATAAGGAACTCGAATAACTCAAGAACAAACCCAAACCAAACCAAAACAAAACAAAACAAATCATCTAATTAAAATGGATGGCATTCTTAGAATCATGTCTATGAACTCGGTGAAATCGTTTATGTTAATAAAAAAGGGAAGGGTTGAAGCAAACATTTTGCAGAGGAGGACACGTAAATGGCTAGCAAGCACAGTAAGAATGTTCAACACCACTGCTCACCAGGGACATGCAACTAAGGCTACAATGAGACATCATCTCATTCCAATTGGATTGGATGTTAAAAAGACAAATATGACAGGCACTGGCAAGATGTGAAGAAAAGTGAAGCATTGCACATTTTCAGTAAGAATGAAAACTAGTACAGTCACTGTTGGAAACAATATGGGGATTTGATTCACAAGTAGTGAATTAAAGCTATCAGGAGTGAGAAGTTCTGGGATATTGCACAGTGTCATGACTATGGATGATGGCAATGTACTGTATATTCTTCGAAAGAAGGAAAAGTCTAGAAGATAGCATTTTGTTTTTGTTTCTTTTTAGTTTACTTATATATACATATAAATTGCACATTTTTCATATGTAAATTTAGAATGTAATGATAATTTCTACCTTCCTTCCCTGCATGTTTTTATTATAAAAATGTTAAATGTTTAAGGTGTTGGGTATATATACTCTGGTTTGATTCTATACAATGCATATATGTATCAAAACATCATGTATTACTTTGTAAATATGTGCAATTTTTATGTCTTCAGTTCTACCGCATACTGATTCAACCTTTTGTTATGCAACTTTTCTGTGATATAATAAATGATTATGCAGGGCCATTTATGAAGCAGAATTACTCAGTTGATAGTATCAGCTAAAAATGTTTGTTAAGATCAAGTGATGTCAAGAAATTGTTTAAAGAAAGCAAAACAAAGAGAAAAAGACAAAGTGTCAAAGAGAAAGTTAATACATTTTGGTCACATAAGTAAGAAGGTCAGCAAAGGACATAAGAGCAGAGTGATGTCATCGTAAATGACTTCAGAAGTGCTAGGGTGGCAGTTAGCCAAAAAGACACTTTATGTTGTTTGTTTATATGTTGCTGTTCAGCTTTCCATGTCCAGACATTGAGGTTATAGTAGATAATTTTCTGAAAGAAAACTGAATGTTGTGAGTACTGTATTATTTTAAACTTTGTTTCCAAAATGCCTTTATTTTTTTCTTTTTTTTTAATTTCTTTTTTTTAATTATTTATTATTTAACTTCATTAATAACATTGTATTATGTGACACAGTTACATAGATACTTGGGTTCTCCCCACCCCTCCCCAAACCCTCCCACCATGGTGGATTCCTCCACCTTGTTGCATAACCACAGCTCAAGTTCAGTTGAGATTCCCCCATTGCAAGCATATACCAAACATAGAGTCCAGCATCTTATTGTCCAGTCAAGTTCAACGGCTTCTTAGGTATACCCTCTCTGGTCTGAAGACAGAGCCAGCAGAGTATCATCCCAGTCAATTGAAAGCTCCAACATACCATCAGCAAAAATTTACATCATTATGGAATTAATTGACATAGTAATGAGTAACCAATATGTTAAAGATAAATGCGAGTTCCCAGCCACCTTCTGTGACCACCTCACCTATACTTCAATTTTAGTTTATACACAACATGTAACATTCAAAACATAACATGTTATACATAACATCATATCATCTTAAATTAAGGCAAACGTGTGGTATTTAACCTTTTGTGATTGGCTCATTTCCCTTAGCATTATGGTTTCCAGTTTGGCCCATTTGGCCACAAAGAACTGCATTTTGTTTTTTTTAATAGCTGAGTAGTATTCCAGGAGTAGATGAACCATAGCTTTCTTATCCAATCTTCTGTTGATGGGCATTTTGGTTGTTTCCATGTTTTTGCAATTACTGATTGTGCTGCTATGAGCATAGGAGTGCATGTTGGTTTCTCATAAAACAAGTGTTCTGGATATATTCCTAGGAGTACTATTGCTGGATCATATGGTATGTTGAATTTGAGTTGTTTGAATATTCTCCATACTGATTTCCATAGAGGCTGTACCAGCCTGCAGCCCCACCAGCAGTGGAGTAGGGATCCCTTTTCCCCGCAACCTCGCCAACAAGTGTTGTTGGTGCTTTTATTCATGTGGGCCAGTCTTACTGGCGTTAGGTGGTACCTCATTGATGTTTTAATTTGGATTTCCCTTATTGCCAGGGAACTTGAGCATTTTTTCATATGTTTATTTGCCATTTGGGTTTGTTCCTTTGTGAAGTGTTTGCCCATTTCCCGTGCCCATTTCTTGAGTGGCTTGTTTGTTTTGACATTTTGGTTGTTTTGTAGTTCTTTGTATATTCTGGAGATCAGCCCTCTATCACCTATGTCGTGTGCAAAGATCTTCTCCCATTCTGTGGGTTGCCTTTTTACTTTGTTGATTGTTTCTCTAGCTGTACAGAGGCTTCTTAGTTTGATGAGGTCCCAATTGTTTATTTTGGTCTCGATTTCTACTGCATTTGGAGTCTTTTTTAGGAAGTGAGGGCCTACCCCTAAGTGTTGCAGTGTGTTTCCAACATTTTCTTCCAAAAGTTTGAAGGTTTCTGGATGTAGGTTTAGATCTGTTATCCATTTAGATCTGATCTTAGTGTATGGTGAGAGATGTGGATCTATTTTTTTGTTTCTGCAGGTTATTAACCAGTTGTCCCAACAGCATTTATTGAACAGACCTTCCCATTTGCCTGGATTGTCGTTTGTCTTTTTGTCAAAGATTATTTGGCTGTATCTGTGTGGGTTTCCTTCTGGTGTTTCTATTCTGCTCCATTGATCTTCCTCTCTATCTTTTTTCCTTTTTTAAAAAAATTTGTTTTTTTTACAGTCTTGACAGAATTAGGGTAAAAAGGTTCAAGCACTACAGGAAGATGGGCAAGACAATTAGTTCCGTATTGTTTCCTTAATATATCTGATGTAAAAGGAGATTTTAAGGGAGAAGCCCCACCCAGTCTCCCACCCGCCCCGGTCCCTGATGTGGGGCATGCTCCGAGGGTCTGGCTCAAGTGGTTTTGGTAGTTCAACAGTTTTGAATTGCTGCCACTCTCACCACTCCAAGCACGATGAGGTCATTGAAGAATCCACTGATTGACATAGTCCATCTTAGAGTCTCCGTTTGCCCAGTATTTTCATTGCCAACATATAGCTGAGGTGGTTGATTGACTTGTTCTGTCCTCTGTCTTTTGATGGTTAGGGTTCTGAGTCCAGAAGCTCGATTGGGGGAATCCCCAAGGAATTTTGTCTGAGGTGTTCCCAGACCAGATTCTTGTATGTTCTAGCAAGCACAGGGCCTGGCATACTCCATCGCCCTGATCAGCTGGTGGTTGCAGTTTCTGGGTTGGTTCTGTTTCCATCCCTGTCTTCCACTGGAACCATTGGGCGTTTGCAGTCCAGGCTGATTCTGCCCAGCACATACTCGGCCCTCACATAAACCAGTGGGAACTGCAGCCTAGTCAGAGTGGCCCACAATAACACCCACTAGGCCCGTCCCCTACCCTGGTTTGCCAGTATGTGTGGCAGACTAGTCCAGTCTGTCCCACATCCCCTTCTGCTCTCATACATGTCGATGGGTATTAAAACCTTGTTCCATCTAACCAGCTCCACTATCCAGCCTTCATGGATGTGGCTCGGTGCCTCTGTCTAGCCACACCAGCCCCTGTCCTAGTTTTCGTGCCCTCCTGTGCGGGGTGGTAACCCAAGAGGGAGAAGTCCACTATTTCCCTCCTAGGCCACTCCCACTCCCGGATTATGCACTCTCCATGTGGTTCTGTGGTTTAACTTGACAAAATTAGCCCTTAATGCCAGCCTCTGCCAGCTGATGCTGTGGCTAAGCCCCAACAGCCCTCGCCCACTCTAACTGTAGATTGCACCAGTAGGAATAATCAGCCTAGCCTGGTTTTTCCTTGATCTGGGCCACATGAGGTACACAGGTGTTTGTAGCCCTGCTTAGT
The DNA here is from genome assembly GCF_030435755.1 of Ochotona princeps. Lineage (NCBI taxonomy): Eukaryota > Metazoa > Chordata > Mammalia > Lagomorpha > Ochotonidae > Ochotona > Ochotona princeps. Next base: position 48,207,497 of record NC_080834.1, read on the forward strand.
CTAGTCTGCCCCCGTCCCAGCTCATGCTCTCCAGTGGGAGTAGCTGTCCAGCAAGGGAACCACCCCTTATTCCGCTGCTGGCTCTGCCCCCTCCCTTCCTGGTTCTCACGTGTGCTGGTTGGGTGCTGCAGTCACATCTGGCACAGGCAACCTCACCTTGGCATTCCGTGTTGTGCACTGCTTTTGTCGCGACCGAACCTGGCTCGACCCACACTCTGTTCTGGTGCTCAGATTTGTCAGTGGATGACATGAAATGATTCAGCCTGGTCTTCCCCCGACCCATGCCAAATGTATTCCAGTGGGACACTTTCCATGACCTCTTCTGGGCTGTTTCCTTCCATGCTTCTTGCACTTACCTTCTGGGTCTGTGTCCTGCCAGAGGAGTTGCCCAGGTTCCTCCATCAGAACCCCTCCGAGTGCCAGATTTCGCGCATACCAGAGGGTCCAAGAGCCAGCACTACTCAGTTCACCTCCTGTCCTAGCAGGAACACTGAGCTTTTTTTTTAAAGAAGCATTTCCTCCAGCTCTTTAGGACTACAAGCTGCCTAAACAGTCACCTGTGGCAAATACCTGTGTTTGATGAGGTTATAGAGAGGAGATTCCAAATGCATACAGAGTATTCAGTAGATTGTCATGTTCTTTTAAAATTATGATGTGATTAGTTCTCTGCAGCCTCCTAGTCTGTTTCAGGTATCATATTTATTCCATTGCTGTTGAAGGTGAAGAAAGGAATCATGTGGAAGTTTACCGGAGACCAGCTCTGGCTGACTCAAGAGCTTGCAAAAGATGTATGAATCGGCCAGAAGACAAGAGGAGGAGACGTGGACCACTACAGCATGATGCTCATAATGAACAACTCAGAAAAGCTGCCTTCTTTATTTAGACACAAATAATCACAAGCTTTTGCACAACATTCAATTGTTTCCTTTTTAGTTCATTATAAAAGAATGATTACAAAAACAATCCCAAAAAACGTTAATTATTTTGCTTTAGAGAAAATATTTTCAGTAAGCTATTACTCATTCAAACCTGCACTCACCTGGCTGAAGCCAGAAACTCTGTGGTTGGCAGTGCACGCGGTTACATAGTGACAAGCAGTTTACTTATATCCAAAATCAATTTTGACTAAACATAAGCTAATATTTCTTAAAATATCAAGAGTACAGAATTTAAAAAAAGCTCTTAAATGAGCTTAAATCTTATCAATCATGCATTAATTACCATCACGTTCCCCTAGTATGGATTCAACTTTTTTCCTCTTTTGCTAAAGGGCAGTGAAAAGGATCAGGGCAACTCATCATTTCTACAAACAGAGGGCCTTTACAAGAAACTTCTTTTTATCTTTTTAAACAGTTTTCTTTCCCTAAATATAAGCGCCAATATAACGTAGAAGTTTTAAGCCATTTTTTGGGGAGGGGTCACATTGTCTCCCTTTAGAAGATGTCCCATATACTTCCTGCTTTCCGTGGTGAGAAACCAAAATTCATCATTTCATGTGTTGTAATAGTTTAAGGCTGCATGGTAAACAAACTCTTGATTGATGTACTTAAGTCATTTACATTCAGTGTCAATATGAATATGTGGCAGTTTAGCCCTGTCATTTTAGCAATGAGCTGTTCTTTGATTTAGTTTTCTATTGGCCTTTTAGTGGAATGTTTTCAACATTTGCTTTTGGTTTTGGTAATTGCTATTTCTTTTCTGTTTCATGAGAACATCTTTGAGTATCATTTGCAGGACAGGTTTAGAAGAGGTAAATTTTTGGAGTTTTTCTTTACTGTGGAAGACTTATTTCGTTTGCAAATCAAAGGAGAGCTTTGCAGCATACATTATTATGGGCTGAAAGTTTTTTCCTTTTGGAGTCTGGAATATGTCATTTTATTCTCTTCTGGCCTATAGAGTTCCTTTGAGAGATCAGCTGTGAGTTTGATTGGCATTTCTCTATAGTCACTTGATTTATTTTTACATGCATACTTAAGGGTTTTGTTCAAGTGAAGAGAGCCTGAGTATTGTGTCATGGTGAAGTTCACTTTTAATCAACTCTGTTGGGAGTTCTGTGATCCTCCTGTATATTGTTTTCCAATTCTTACTCCAGATTATGGAAATTTTCATTTATCATTTCATTGAATACACCTTTAATCCCAGCTTCTCTTTCTGCACCTTCTGGAACTGCCATGAGTTTAATATTGGGCCTTTAATTGTATCTTTTAATTTTTGAATTCTTTTCTATCTTGATCCAGCTCTGCTTCCAGCTTTTTGTTTGTTTCCCCCTGGTAATAGGAAGTATCTTCCATTTCTGGGATTCTTCCTTCTGCTTCATTCATTCTTTATTTAAGACTGTGCACTGTACTTTTAATTTTCTGCATTGTGTTCTTAACTTCTGAAATATCAGTTTTCATTTCACTCATTTTTTATATGGTGTGTTCCTTAAGTTCCTTGATCTCTTGTATTATGTCCTTTATATTGTTGTTCAGGAGCTTTATAATGAGTTTTCTGAATTCTGTATGCCCCATTTTCTCCATGTCTTCCTCTTTTGACTCTAAGGGTGGTAGAGGATTTTCCACCTGTGCTGGAGAGTCTTCAGTTACATTGATTGTGATTCTCTTACTTTTTGTCATTGCAATTCTGGTTGGTGTATTCTTCTCCTTGGGGCAGATTTGCTGGAGGTATTACCTGAAGGTCTGAAGATATTTACATAGTTGATCAGGTGGGAAGGGTTGAGGGATATGAAAAAGTGAGTGTGATCATTCTTTCCAGAATTTGTATCTCTTCTTTCTGTATGTTGGAAAAGGGGAGAAGAGGAGGAGCCACATCCAGCCACTCATCTGTCCCAGTACTCGTGGGTTGGGATGGCCACCTGATATCAACTCCGTGTCCCTGTCATGGCACATATTCCAAGGGTTCTGCCCAAGTGATTTTGGTAGTTCTGAAATACTGTCAAACTTGCCAATCCAAGTGTGAAGAACAACTTCCAATGTCCATGGGCTGACATATCAACCCTAGAGTCCCCATTTGCCCTGATATTACTGTCATTGTATGGTGGAGGCAGTTGTCCAACTTGTTTTGTAAAGGTATTACTTTAAGGAATCATCCAGATAGACTTTTAAAAGTCTATTTTTAACTGTCTATTTTAAGTCTATTTTAACTGATTTTTCAACTGTCTTTGTCTTGAAATGTGTCTTAATATTTCTCACAATAAGGGGAAAAATACCCAGATGAATTTTAAAACTGACCCTGGAGTGTCTACAGATGGATTTTTAGGGACTACAAAGATTCTCTAAAATTAGGCTAACTTATTTTCTGGGAGATGGGCTCATCATCCTTCTGACACTTCAAGGTATTCTCCCCCTTAAGCAAAATGCTTGTGACTACAAAATGTTATAAATTGCTTATTTACGTGACTTCTTAAAAGGGTATATTCATTTTAACACTCATTCAAGATATGTTACACATTCCCCAAATGTGTGTATTTGAGGAGAAAGCCAGTTACAGTTTAATCCCCAGATGTTTGCTATCATTTTAAGTAAACATCTGTCCTGCTGCTGCTCAAAGTCAGATCCGATTATATTAGAATGATGCAGCAAGATACAAAATGATAATAAATTAAATCTCCAAATATTTTATTTTCTTCAGAAGCTTTTGTTTTCATAAAAATTTTATTTCTATACCAAAAGCAAAGATAATTCAAATTAGTTACCAAAGTATTTCTGTCAATCAATCTCTGAAATTATTACAATATTCTGTGTAAAGAACAAGCTATAAACCTCAATGATGGATCAGTGCCAGAGAAAAAATTGTGAAAATAGATTTAATGAAATAAGTGGGCTTATTCCTGGGAATTTAATGTAATTAGAATTGCCAAGTAATGTGAAAGATGAACTCAACAAAATTGTAAGTACTGATTTCATATATTCTGCGCTGCTTTGATGCATGCCAGTACTCCAGTACAGATTCTAGTATTTTCTTATAATCAGCAGGACTCTGACTATGATACAGCCTCTCTTCTCTCCTGCAATCAATAGGTCTGCTCAATTGCTTTAAGGATGCCTTTCTTGAATGTTCCTTGAATTTCTCCCAAAAGAAACTCATCAAGAATAAAGTAAGCCTTCTCAAAATTAAAGATGATATCAAGTTGACACACATTGCCAAAGTTCTTTTCAAGCAATTGCACATAATGATGAATTATTTCCAGGGTAATTAGTTCATTTTCTTGATCCAAATGGCACAGTGAAAATACAGACTTGCATATTTTTTATGCAATTTAACAATTGAAATCTGAAAATCTAACAATTTTCAGATCTTGCCACTCAATCTGCATATTTTAAATTTCCAACTAAAAAGGTCTTAAAGTTACATTGTGATCTTTTTCTACTCTTTGACAATAGGTCATTTGATTTCTGTGCTTGGATCTTTCTCTGAGTATTAAACGGCCACATTAGTGGTGTAGGAGCTGTGCACTATGGATGGACTTGGCTCAACGGGCAGTTTCAGTGGCTAAAGGGAAGTCCCTGTATTGCTGTGTGGAGGTGGAAGCATTATACTGATGGGAAGAAGATGGAAGCATTTCCACTAAGATCCAGAACAGGAGAAGGATGTCACTCTCACCACAGGTATTCAGTGTAATCCTGAAAGTTTTCACCGGAGCCATCCTGCATGAAAAAGAAATCAAAGGCATGAATATTAGCAAGGAAGAAGTCCAGTAATCCTTGTTTGCAGACAGTGATTCTATATTCAAAGAAATAAAAAAAATTCTATAAAGACAGTGGAACTCATAAGGAAATTTGGTAAAGTTGCAGAATATAAAACCAGCACAGAAAGATCAACAGCCTTTGTGTACACAAACAATTCTATGGCCAAGAAAGAGCCTGAAAAATAATTCCCTTTCACAGATACCTTGGAATACATGTAACCATGGATGTGAGAGACCTCTAAGATAAAATTTTTTAAAAAAATGTTAAGGAATGAAATAGGACATCATAAAAGGGAAAAAGCATTTATGTTTGTGAAATGGTAGAATTAATGTTAATAAGTGTTTAAACTACAAAAGCAATTTATAGATTCAATGTTATCCCAATTAAAAAAACCCTATGACATTCATCTCAGGTCTAGAAAAAATGATTCTAAAATTCATATGGAAACACAAATAATGAAAGCAATCTTAAATAACAAAACAAAGTTAGATGCAACATAATGTCAAACTTTACACATTTTACAGTGCTCAGTGTTGTAACCTGGGGGCTGAGGTCCTTGCCTTGCATACGCTGGGGTCCTAAATGGGCACTGGTTCATGTCACAGAGGTCCTGCATCCCATCTAGCTCCCTGCTTGTGGTCTGGAAAAGCAGTCGAGGAAGGCATAAGGCTTTAGGACCCTGAACCCATGTGGGAGATCCAGAAGAAGCTCCTAGCTCTTTTTTGGTTTGGCTCTGCTCTGGCCTTTGTGACCACTTGATTAGTCAATCAGTGGATGGGGATTTTCCTCTCTGTCTCTCCTCCACTCTGTATTTCTGACTTTATAAGAAAAATAAATAAATCTTAAAAAAAAGTTCTTTGTTATGCCTCTGTTTGGTTCTTTTCTGCTCCACCTTTTTTTCTGCTAATCTTTGAATTATTTTTCTGTTATTTTTCTATCTCCTTCAGAAATCTGGTTGCTGTATTTGCCTGGTTCCTTTCTAGTTTCTTAACATAGGCATGAATTGAAATGAACTTTCTTCAACCTTGCCTTAAACTGACACATAATATATGATATGTGTTTTAGATACCTTCATTTGTTCTAAGCATTTAAAAAAATTATCGTTTGATTTATTCTATAATCCGTTGCTCATGCAGCAGCATGTTGTTTAGTCTCTACGTATTTATATATCTTTTGGGGGTATTTCGAGTTATTGGTCTCCAGTTTCACTACAAGATGGTGAGAAGATACATGGTATGATTCTGATGTTTCACATTTGCTTAGGCTTGTTTGGGGCCTGTAATGTGATCAATTCCTGAGAAGGCTCCACGTGGTGGTGAAAAAAAATGTGTATTCTGTGTTTAGAGGATGGAAGGTTGTACAGATATAAATTAAGTCCATTTGTTCTACCGTCTGGGTGGGCTCTTTGGCTCTTTTGTTTCCTTGCTGGGATTTTATTTTATCAACTTGTTCATTTTGATTGGTGGGGTGTTTAGTTTCCCCCTTGTTACTGTATTGGAGTTTATCTCTCCCTTTAAACTCCCTAACATTTGTTTCATGCTTCTAGATGCCTTGGCATTTGGCGTATACATTTATTATCATTATTTCTTCTTGCTGAATGGATCCCTTAATCATTATGTGGTGTCATTGGTCATCTCCTATAATGCTTTTCATGTCAAAGTCTGTATTATATGGTATTAGGATGGCTACACTGGCTCATTTTTCCTTTCTATTATCCTGGAATATCTTTTTTCCATCCTTTCTCTTTAAGTTTTTAAGTATTTTTGTTGGTTAGATGTCTCTCCTATAAGCAATAAGTGATGGATCCTGTTTATTTTTTATGCTGTCTGCTAATCCATGTGTTGTGATTGATGAATTTAAGCCATCAACAGGTAGTGATTTGATTTTGTCCTATCATTTTAACGTTTAGTTTCTCATTGATTTATTTTTCTTTTTAAAGTTTAATAAGAGATTTTCCACGTTTGCCCATAGGTTTGACAGTGCTATTCTTTCTCTGTAACATGTCTTTAAGCAACATTTGTAGCACACGTCTGATGTGAAGAATTTCAGTTTTTGCTTGCTTTGGAAGTATTTTATTTTCAAATAAAAGGTGAAGATTTGCTTTTTATGTTATGCTGGGATGACAATTTGTTTTCTTTTAAGATTTGGAATATATTATTCCATTCTATTCTTACCTAAAGAGTTTCCTCTGAGAGGTTAGCTGCAAGTCTGATTGAAGTTCCTGTGTAAGGTAATTGTTTTTTCAGGTGCATATTTAAGTATTTTTTTTTTTTTATGTTCAATTGAAGAGAACTTGAGTATGCTGTGTTTTGGTTAGATCACTTCTGATCTAGTCTATTTATGGCTTATGCGTCTTTCCTGTATTTTATTTCCCCTTTCATTCTCCATGTTAGGGAAGTTTTCATTTATTATTTCATTAAGTGTAGCTTTTAACCCTTACCAAGCTTCTCTTTCTGCACCTTCTGGAACTCCCGTAACTTTTTTTTTTTTTAAGACTTATTTTTTTTTTTATTGGAAAGTCAGATATACAGAATTGAGGAAAGACAGAGAGGAAGATCTTCCGTCGTATTTTTCACTCCTCAAATGATTGCAATGGCTGGAGATCAGCCAGTTTTGAAGCCAGGAGCTTCTTCTGGGTCTTCCATATAGGTGCAGCATCCCCAGGCCTTGGGCCATCCTTGACTGCTTTCCCAGACCAGAAACTGAGAGTTGGATGGGAAGCGAGGCTGCTGCGATTAGAACTGGTGCCCATATGGGATTCTGGTGCATTTAATGCAAGGACTTTAGCCACTAGGCTACTGCACTGGGCCCTATCGTAACCCTTAAGTTTGGCCTTTTCATGGTGTTCCATAATTCTTGAGGCTGTTTTTAGCTTGACTCAGTCCCTCTTCCAGCAATTTCTTTTTGTTTTTAATTTTTTTTGCAGGAGGTGTCTTTTATTTGTGAGATTCTTTCTTCTACCTCACTTACTCTACTATCGAGGCTTTCCATTTAAGTTTTAACTTACTGTATTGTATTCTTCACTTCTGATAATTTGATTTTGTTTCCATGTTGTTATTCCTTGTGTAGCATATTCCTCACATTCCTTGAACTGCTGTAGTTGTTTCTTACTGTTTTTAAGGAGCTTTATAACAATTAAAAAAAATTCTTCATCTGGCAGTTCCTCAATGTCTTCCTCAGTTAACTCTGAATTGAAATAGTCTTTTGCTCCTTTGTGAGTGAAGCATTGGTAACCTCATTGATTGTGCTTGTGCTTCTTCTCTTGCCTTTGGCCATTGCAACTTTGATTAGTAGATTATTTTCCTTGGGATCCAGTTTTTAAGCTGTGTCATCCCCAGGTCTATAGATTAGAGTCACTGTTTCTGTTCATTTCTCATATCTCTCCTTGTGTGCTTGTACCCTCCCTCCAGTGAGTTCAGTCCCAGGGTCTTATGTTATGCTCCTACCACAGCCTCTGAAGCTGGGGCTCCCAGATCACTACTTTGTAAGCAAAATTTTAGGTGTAATTTTTTAAACGTTTGGAGAGTACAGAGATGTGGCACTCTAGGGTAAGTCATTGCTCATAAACACCATATGACAACCAATTCAAGTCTTGGCTATTCCACTTCCGATTCAGTTTCTTGTAACATATCCAGGCAAGCAACAGAACATGGCTCAAGTGTTTGGCTCCCACACTGATGGAGATTGTGGCTCCTGGCTTGAGGCTGGTCCAGTCCTGGCCATTGTGGTTATTGTAGGAGTGACCCCATAGTTTGAAGAACTCTTTGTGTCTCCCTGCCTGTCTATCTGTAACTCAGTTTCAAATAAATAAATACCAACGAATAATAAACAAAAAAGAAAATAAGTAATACGTTTAAAATATTTTAACTGTTTTCTCTAGAATTAAATATTTTCATTTGATTTTCTACCTAAGAACAATGTTAAATATTTTTTGCTGAGCTTTTCATCATGAAACATTGGGATAATAAAATATAGAATGAGAAAAAAGGGAAAATGTAAATCTGAAATGGTGTTATTTTGCGAAACATTTCCATTTGTTTCCTGGCTCAAGTACTGAAGGGTGTCTAACAAAAAGCTGGAATAAATGACCATTCAAACCAAATAAGAATTACAGCATAATTACTCAAGGATGATTTAAGTTTGAGAGAGATAGTTGTTGCTTTGGCTGATAAATGATCAGATATTCTAATAAAATCAGAGCCAATATATTCACATGCACCTAGGTTTTCAAAGGAACACTCCCTAATAACAGAAATTCTTGGTTACTTTTCAATGCAAGGAGAGGTTAGCCAAAGACTAAAGTTTACTAAGAGTACCCAAAAAACTCAGGCACCACCCATTCGATGAATCCATGCCGCTATCAGAAATGGAAAAAAAAATATGAGGAGTGGAGAATGGGTGGAATGGGGCAAAATGGGAGAGAAGCAAGCAGAAAAAAAAAAAAAGATAAGAAAATGAAGTTTTTAATCAGAGGAAATTTGTTGTTTCTTTCTTTCCCTCTTTCCCTCTTTCCTCGTCTCGTTTTTGCCTAGTTAGACATGTATGTTGTAATTTCTCTGGAATTTCAACGTAGCATCATAGAATGGATGTCTCTGAGTCTAGAGTTTAGCTTAGAGCCAAGCCTTGCTCAGTACAGTCCACTAAGAGCCCATATTATTTTGTGTACCAGTGAGAGCTGCAGCCTAGTAGCAGTCTCCAAAGTTCCCCTAAGAGCCCCATTCCCAGCCTCAGATCTTGGAAGTGTCAGTGAGTGCTTCTATGCAGTCTGGCATGGACCTCCTGCAGTTTTAGCTCTTGCTGGCAGGTATTGCAGTCCACCTCAGCCCATACCCTGTCCTGGCTTTCATGCACAAATGGGTGTTGTAGCCTGGACCAGACATGGCTAATACACAGGCTAATGAATACATCATCCTTGTCTGGCCTGGCAAGGCCCAGTCCCAGCTTTCATGCTCCCCAGATTGAGATAGAGCCTAGAAGGGGAATTACTCTAGCTCCCCTACCAGGCCTACTCCCAATCTCAGATCTCACTAATGCCGTTGAGTGCTGCAGATCCGCTCTCAGTGTCAGCATTTTAGTGTGACAATGGCTGGTGGTGTAACCTGGCCCAGCCTGGCCTCCTCCATGTTCCAGATTCCTATGAGTGTTGGTGAGTTCCATGGTCTACCCTGATTCATCCTGTCACCACTTCAGCTCTCTGTGCAAACCAGCAGATGCTGCATTCCCACAGAGGCAAGCCCATGAATCTTCTACAGAATCTGCCCTCAGTTCTGGTTCTCCGACATGGCCCACCCTCTGCCCTGAAACTTGACAGTGAGTACTGTGGCCTAGTCCAGCCAAGAATTCACCCTAGCCCATGATTTTGTGTGTACCTGTTGCCATTGAATGATCCAACTTAGCCCAGTCTAGGTCTCCAATGTAGGTGGATGACTTGGACTGACCTGGACATATCCTCATGTTATCCCTGCTGAAGCACTCCATCAGCTCCCTCACATAGCTGTTAATACATTGGTCTCATCTGTGGCAGCCCCCAGAAGTCACTATTCCCACGTCAAATATGTCCTTGGTGGCTTCAATTCCATTATGTCCCCAGGCCCTCTTCCTTGAGAAATTTGTAGCACCCTTTTGCCTCTCTCCTTGTCATGCAGCAGCAAGTAGTGTACCTGAGGTTTGGGGTGGCGAGCCTTGACTTGGTGTTCCCCACATTTCATTGCTCTGTGCACCATGGTGGCACTCAGAATTCCCACATAAAGTAGACAACTATGCTGGCAATGCCCACCTGATATTTACTCTTTCTCCCACCAGTGTAACACTTGCTTAGGTACACTGCAATCTAGGTAATTGCTTACAGCAGGGGACAAATTATTTATTTACTTATTATTTTTATAGAATTTATTTATTTTCATTGGAAAGAAAGATTTACAGAAAGAAGAAGAAGAGGGAAAAACATTCTATCTACTGGTTCACTCCTCAAATGACTGCAATGGCTTATAGCTGAGCTGATCTGAAGCTAGGAGTCAGGAGCTTCTTCAGTGTCTCTCATGTGGGTGTATGATCCCAGTTCTTAGGACCATTCATCTCTGCTTTCCTAAGCCACAATCAATGAACTGGATGGGAAGTAAAGTAGCCAGGATATGAACTGGTACCCATATGGGATCCTGGCACTTGCAGGTGGAGGATTACACAAATGAACCATCACACTGACCCCATGGATATAAATAATTCTTAAAACAATTCCAATAAATGTTTATGGAAATCAGGTGATTGCATGCTTGTCAACCAAACAGTCTTGTTTGCTTCCCACAATGTGTCAACCCATTCTTTTGAGCCTCCTTAATTTTTAAAATGAAACTGAAATGTGAGGACACTGAGTAGATGTGCTGGGCAGTTCGTTGGGATATGTGGGAATTTCACAGTTGTGTTTCAGTTGGCCATGCAATGGAGAATATTTTTTTCTGCTTTAGTGTATCAGCAAGTACTCTGGATACTCCAGTGATATTTAAGAGAAATAAACCAAAGAAAGCAATTAAATAAGATAACTTTTGAAGGGCATATAATGGATGTCAGAAAGGACTAATGAATGGCATGCAAAAATGACTGTGAAGATTTGGGGAACAAAAGTGAATGATCTTGCCTAAGAAGACCTGGCCATTTACTACTGGGATGGGCACGAGTGGCAAGACGAATGATGGGAACAAGATTGAACGTGATGACTGTGTCCTGCTCCTGGTTCTCTCAGAGTCCTGCATGTGTGCTCCTAGATTTTATACTGTCATGTGCATAGATACGGTTTATTCACTCCTTGGGACTTTTGCTCATTTTATATAAATATTCCCCTAGTGGTTTAAACATATCTGGAAAAACTTATGTTTCTTAGAAGTAACTCTATGCTTTCCAGCCAAGAGGCTATAAGAATGTTGCTAGTCTTAACAGTCAAACATTATTTTCTGTAGCCATGAAGGATCCTTAATATTCTCATGAGGAAAGCATTGTCAGTATTCTGAAGTTTTGGAAGCTCCTGTGTGCATCCAGCTATTTACCTATCTATCTAAATACTTGTGTTTCTAGATGGCCACACTCTGGTAGATGTCTTTATGCAAGCTGGTCTGTATTATTATTTATAAATTCATGTTTCAACAATTTAAACTTGGGAAAAACTTGAGGAAAGTTTTATTCTTCCCAAACAAAGCAGATTTTAATTACAGTATCCTTCCAACAGCAAACATTTCAAATCACCATTGGAAAAAACAAAAATAGATTACTTTGAAACTATATAGCTTTAAATTTTGATTTTCCCAACTCTAGAGTTAAGTTCAGAATTTCAATCGTCAATTCATTGACAATGCAAATTATTTTCCAGCATTTGGAAGTCAAATAGGGTGAGAGGGGAGAGCCTTTATGTATTCCAGGTTTATTATCTATGCTCCAGATGGAAACAATTCCACAATGAAAGAAAGAAATCTGTTAGGATATTTTGGAGATCGCTTCAGCAGCACATCACTGCTTATGGAGGCCAACTTCTCAAAGTACGTATTTGAATTGCAGATACTGAAGTAGTGCTCTCATTTAACCCAGAAAAGGCTGAAAATTTGACTTACTTAGGTTTTAATATTTCATAAGATGAAGAGCACCAATTTTGCTTTCCCAAGGATGTTTCTATGTGCTCAAAACAGAATTTTGAGGAAAACAAATGGTCTTCTGGGAAAATGAGCAGGTGATAATAGTTTCACTGTTAAAACTGGAACTATAATGATTTTAAGGAAATTATAAACTAGTTTATACATGTTTTTGCTGTAAAATTATCTTTTCTTTCTAAAAGCAATTTATGTCATTTGACATTATAAGATTAGTAATAGACATGGATGACTGCTTGGCCTAGCAATTCTAGTACTCACATTCCATCAAAATGCATGGGCTTGCGACTGGAATCCATCATGCTAAGAGAAATGAACCAATCCCAAAAGATTAAATACCACATGTTTGCCTTAATCTGAGATGAAAAGATGACAACTTGGAAGATAGTACCTGTATATTGTAATATTAGTGCAATCTCTAACAACCTGTATCCAATGCAATAAGATAACGCAATATAATCTATAAACCAACAATTAATGTCAGAACACTTAAGATCTACATCGAAAAACTGTAAAACCTACTATACCCTCAATACGCTATGTTAACCTGTAATGGGGAGGGAGTGCAGGGAAATCTTTCAGGACAACAAAAAGAGTGAGAAAAAAGTACAATATAGCCTATCAAGATCAAATCTGGTAATTCATAGACAACAGACTCAAAGCGGCACTAAACAACAATAAAACTACTATTCCAATGCATGAGTGGGGAATTGGGTGCGATCCTGACAACCTCTTAACAGGAGGTCATGTGCGTGGAGCAGGGGGGCACTGCAGAGTGGAGCAGGTGGTAAGGAGGAAGCTTGGATCCCAACCATGAAGACTCCCAGACCTTCACCAAAAACTATTAATACGAGCAACAAGGACTATATCCCAACTGCCAAGGAGGCCACAGGGAATTGGATGCCCTCGGAGGCTGAGTACTCTGAGGTCACCCACCCCCAACCGGAGCTTCCGCAGGGGATGGAAGAAGTCCAAACACTACCGTGCAGAAACCAACGTCATTGGAAAGACAACCAAAAACCCTGAGCGGTTCGCAGACACAGAAGGACAAATAAATGTCCTTCGGGACCAGGGAGGAGAGCTTTCTCTGGTCCGAGCCTGGCTCCACAGCTGGACCCCCACCCTCCCTCGCAATGACCATCGGGATCGCTTCGAAAACCCCTCACAGCAAGCAAACAATCATACAAACTAAAAAAAACCTAAAATAGACAAACAACAGAAAGTAGAGCTTGAAATCTGACAGGAAAGAGCTGGCGTGGATTGGCTCATGCCTCGCTGGGTGGGACACAAAGATTAGTTACTCCTCACCATGGTGTTGGGGATTTTCCTGCACACCCCCCCCCCAAAAAAAATGTTCTGCACCTTAAATGTCGACAAATATCTTGTTAGAGTTACAAGCCAGTCTAGATTATCCTAAAATCTGCCAAGATCAGCAAAATTATACTTCAACACAACTGGCTAAATACTAAAATGAAATAGAAACGAGACCGCTGAGTGGTACCTTATAGCCATTTTAAGGTATATAGCAGCCAGTCCTGTATATAAACTAAAACTGAAATGTCAATGAACTAATCATAGGTTGTGGTTAGGACTTGCTTTTTTTTTTTAACATACTGGTTACTCAAAACCATGTCAATTCCATAATATTGCGAATTGCTGTTGATGTTATATTGGGACTCTTAATTGACTCTGATGATATTCTACCAGCTCTACCTTCAGACCAGAAATGGTCTCCCCAAGAAACTGTTCAACCCATCTGGACAATAAGTAGCTGGATTCTATGCTTGGTATATGTTTGCAAGGAAAGAATCTTGATTGAATTTGAACTGTAATACTGCATCAAGGTGGAGGAATCTGCCAGGGGGGAGGGGAGGGGGAAGGGTGGGGGGATTCCCAGAGCCTATGAAACTGTCACATAAAGCTAAATAATTAATGAAAAAAAATATATATAATAAAACAAACAAACAAACAAACAAAAAAACCCGCATGGGCTTGGTTCCTAGCCACAGTGACCAGATTACTGCTTCCTGCTAATACAATCTTTGGGGAGAGCAGTGATGGCTTGATTGATGGGAGCGCTACCACCCATGTGAGAGCCCTTGACTAAATTCCTGGCTCACAGCTTTGGCCTGATGTTGTGTGCATTTTGATAGTAAACAAATAAGAATTTTCTTTTATAGTTCTCTCCCTTTTTCTGTCTGCCTCTTGAAGAAAAATAAACTTACAAGCACAGTTAACAATGTAGAAAATAAGGTTCATTTTGGTGCAAAAAATAGACATTCTCTATAAACTCTTTGAAAACACCACATAAATAAGTTAGCTCATGATCTTTTCAAGTAAATTATTTAAGGAAGTTTGAATAGAAACAAATTGGAACAAAAGTATGGTAAATAGTAAATGGTTGTGCTTTAACTATGAAAGACTGGTAAACTAGTAGGGTGTAAGCAATAAATCTCAGGGAAGGCCTCTTTCGTGTTCATACCTGTGTTTCCTGGCAAAATAAGTGTCAAAATTGATAATCATATGACAGCAAAATTATGTACTGCATGATGAATTATAGATTTTGGATGAAATCCAACTTAAATACTTTCAAAGGAACTTGACATGATAAACAAACATAATCCTTTCCCAAATGGCAGTTTGTTTAAAGCAAAAGCAAAATGTTGCTATTGAAAGGATTATCAAATGGAAATCTTTCTCATCTTTATTGTTGCATTTTTTACTTCATGTAAGTTAGAGTGCTTACCACTTTATATTGTCATTTATGTACAATGTGGGTAGAGTTTAAAATGAATGAGGGCAGAATTGATAGAAAGGAGGCAGTAAGTTGCAGCTTGAACAATTTTGGGGGAGGAGAGAATGGTATGAATCCTGAAACATTGCAAAAAGAGCAGAATATTCATTCTGGAACCACCTGACTTGCTTCTATCATTTCTGCTATATAATTGAGAATTATGTAAAGGTAAAAGAAAGTGAAAAAGTTGTTTCTAAAAATTAAAAAAATTTTACCCTAGAGACTTTTGTGTTTTCTTTTTGTCACCCATGCATTGCTTATTCAGTGGTATGCTGCACACCATGGTGCTGTAATATTGTTGTTATCCTGATTCATACTAGTTGTTGACCTTATTTTATGGCTTCTCATATAAGGAAATGTATAGTGATGGAGTAATAGAGGCTAGATGTGGGGATCCAATGTGGGGATGCAATGTGGGGATGCAATGCAATATGCACCCCTGCCTCCAAATCAAAGATGGACTCCCAATGAAACTGTTGGAAAGGTGTAGACAATGGGATGCTGGAGTGTTTGACATTATCTGTACCAGCAATGTCGGGGCACACTTAAGTAACAGACTGATTGAATCATGACTCCTTACGAAGGACTATACTATTGTAGCAATGTGGGAAAAATTAGTTGGGAAGTGGGATTTTGGGTGGAAGGGAAATTCCAGTCTCTACGAAATTGTACCATAAAATTCAGAAATTCAAAATAAAAATTTAATAAAAAAATTTAAAAAATTTGAAAAACAAAGATAAGAGAAATGAAGAGACAGGCTGAGAGTGATTCTCAAAAGAGAAGAAGAGAACAGAAGAGAAGAGGGGAGAGGAGGAAAAAGGAGGGTAGAGGGAGGAGAGGAGGAGAGGAAGTGAGGGATGTGGAGGGAAGGTGAGGGAAGAGGAGGGTAGAGGGAGGAGAGGGGGAGAGGAAGTGAGGGAAGGGGAGGGGAGGGGAGGGAAGAAGAGGGTAGGGGGAGGAGGGGGGTAGGAAGGGAGGGAAGCGGAGGGGAGGGGAGAGGAGAGGAGAGAAGGAAATATCTATGTACCGGGCCACTTGGTTATAACAGCTAGGTCTGGACCAGGCTGAAGCCAGTAGCCAAGAGGTTAATTTTGGTTCCCCACATAGGTGAAAGCGGCCACATCATTTGAGCCATCTTCTGTTTCCTTCCCATGTGTTGGTAGGAATTTGTATCTGCAGCAGAGTAACCAGCATTACAAATGACAGTTTAATTGCTTAAAACTGCTACAACACAATGCTAGTACTTTTTTTAAAAAAATGTAGCTATTTACATCTATAAAGTTACTCTCAAGCACTGCTCTGGTGGAATTCATGAACTTGTCATTTAATTTTGTTTTCAATCATTTTGAAGTATATAGTAACTTGCCCTCCATTTTCTTCCCTGATTATTCATCTGTTTATTTTAGGAAACTTTTTTTTTTTCGTTCTAAAGGTTTGTTTATTTGAAAGGCAGAGGGGCAGAGTATGGGAGGGCAAGGTCTTCCATCTGGTTCACTTCCCAAATGGTCACAACAAGCAGGGCAAGATCACGCCAAAGCCAGGAGGCAGGAATTCCATCCTTCAGGGATGGTAGGGGGCCAAGCACCCGGACCATCCTCCACCGCCTTCCCATACTCCTTAGTAAGGAGCTCGATGGGAAGTGGAGCAGCCAGGATTTAATGCTTAAGCAGCAGTGGTTGTGGATAGGGTGGGTTGTTAGTTTAAAGTGATTTATTTAATAATTGTGAAAGTCACAGTTATAAAGATGGAGAAAAGGAAGAGAGAGAGAGTAATTTTCCTTCTAGAAAGAGAGAGAGAGAGAAAAAGGGAGAGTAATTTTCATCGAGTGATTCATTCCCCAGATGTGTGCAATGGCCAGATCAGAGTCCACAGTCAGAAGTCAGGATCTTCTGAGTCTCCTATGTTGGTGGCAGGGGCCCCAACACTTCAGCTATCTTCCACTGCTTTCCCCAAGCTATTAGTAGGGAGCTGGATAAGAAGGGAAGGAGACAGGATCTAACTGGTGCCCATGTGGGATGCTGCTTTGTAGGTGGTGGGTAATTTATCCACTGTACCACGGCCAGCTCCAGTAGCGTTTCTGATTCCTATATACTTGTGAATCTTCTATATTTTTTTCTATTGCTGATTTCTAACTTCATTTCATCATGACGGAAGATCATGCTTTGCATTATTTTAATCATTTCAAATATAGCAATTTTGATTATGATCTAAAGTGTAGTCTTTAATAGAGAATGTTCCATGTGCCTTTATGTGAAATATGTATTCTTTTTTTGTTGGGAAATATTAGACAGATTTATATTACATACAGTTGTTTTGTAGTGTTCAAATAACCATTTTCTTGAAAATAAGCTTCCTGATTGTCCTACCTATTATGTAATATTTGCATGTCATGTTTGCAAACACTGTTGATGAGAGGAAAGGGTGCTGAGGGCAGCAAGTGTGCAAGGAACATATGGGTGTCTTTTAGGAGCTGAATGTATGAAATTCAGGGAGTGTATTTTCTTAATATTGATAAAAAAGTAAAAAGAAAAATTAGCTAGCCCAAAGAGGAATGAAGAACTGTAAGAAAAATAACAAATCCTGGACACAAAATAAAATTACTGAAAGAGTCAAAACTGCCTAAGTATAGGGGAAGGAATCTGAGAGATCAAATTTTTTCTTTTAAATTTTTAAGACAATCCTTTTAAATGCCTTTCAATATTTAAACAGAAGTTGTGTACTTCAAGGGAAATAATATAGCCTTTGCATTGAACATTTCAGCTTTGCCAATGTCAGATCATAGGAACATGGATTTAGGAGTCCATCAGTAAGGGTAGCAGTTACTATAAATTGAAAGGAATACTGACCATCTGTGAGACGCATCCAAGATTCAGGCCTGTTAGTTTAGTCAGCAACAACAATGAGACAGGATCTTAAGTGGAAATATATTATGATGTAACTCACAACCTCTCAAGTGAAATGAACCTGATAAGGTAGGAAAGCCAAATAGCCACATACTCTTTGCAAGTGAGCTGGAAGAAGAACAATTGCAAACTGAAACACTGATTTAAGGCGTAAGCAGTGCATCTTCAAAGAACATCCTGTGATGATGTCTTGTTGAGAGGCAAGTGTCAGATGGAGTAGCTTGAGCACTATTGCCAAGAATTAGTGGATAAGAAGTAGTGGATTTTTCTAAGCAAAAATTTGAACCAACCATAGTACTCAAAAGGAGAAATTGAGAAACAACAGGTACTGTAAATACATGGTGGAGTGGAACCTCATGGAGCAATTAGTATATAAATATCCATTATGGAATGACTTGGGTCACATGTCTTCGATTTATGCCCCCACCATTGTCTCCATTAATGATCGTGAGCATTTTCCTCTAGAATTACCCCCAACTCAGAGAGACCCTTTTTAATGTGTTGCCAGGAGCCCATATTCTTCATAATAAAGCATTAGAAATGTTCATGTGAGCTGAATGTAACCTTAATTAAAATGTTCTTTTGCTGTTAGATCTATTATCAAAAATGCAAAAGTAATAACTTTTTTTCTGTCACTTTTAATGATCTTTGGATTTTTTCCAATCCTGTCTTTTTTTTCCCCTTTGGTACTCACTGATAACGATGAATCAAATTAGACTTGCTAAAGTAGAAATGTTTACATTTCCTAAGGAGCTTCATGTTTTCCTCAATATTGGATGTGACATACTCATCCTGTAATATATTCAGGTGGAATTGAATTCAAACTTAAAATGTGTTTATTTTTACATTCATTACATAAGCTTTAAAGGAAGCTTGGAATCCAAATGAGTGTATTTTTATCTTACCAAGAGGAAAAAATCTTACCTCTTCTGCTTGGTTTGAAATAGTGGCTTTCAGAACACTAATTTATCTGAAGTTCATATTATCATGGACTATTTCAAAAATAGCCAGTTAAATTTTGCTAGAAATTAAATTCTCCTAAGGTTACTCCTAAGATTACTCCTTTTACATGAGCTTAAGAATTTAGAGATTTTTAATGGTACAAGGATTATTTCTATTAAAGTTCAGACATTTAGAATCGCAATATACTCATCTATCACACTCATTAATGTTTAAAATCCTCTGACACTCAGCTGATTTTTCCAAGAAAGTTAAGCTGAACAGTATTTATAACCATATATCCATGTTTAGACAAGAAATACTGGGAGGTCTGCCTGTTCTTTGTCTGAAATATTCTGTGCGTATTTGCTTTATAGATTAATACAAAATGTTCATTATTTTAGATTTAGCAATTTGGTGACAGTTATTTGTAAAATGATTCCAGCTGGTCTATCTCCGAGTTTTCAAAATCAATTCTTTGTCCTTTCAGGAGCAATTTTTTGAACTTTATTTTCGTTGTCCATTGATATTTCTTACCCACCCTTCCTTTCCTAAATTGGTGGCTTAAAATAATTCTTTTATTGTTAATGATTCTGTGCATTAGGAATTCACAGGAGATGACTAATTTGTGTTTCACTTGTTGTTGGGTTGTTGGGTGCACTGGCTTGGCAGATTCCAAGCAGGTCTTATGCACGTATCTGGAGCCCTGATATTTCATGCTTGAAGAATAGCATCAATCTCCTTTAGCTGTCTTTTCTCTGTTCATGTGATGTCTTATCGTGAAGTTGCTAGCATGAATTTCTTCCCATGGAAGTTAAAGTTTGAAAGGGCAAAAGCAAATATTCAAGACCTCTTAAGGCATAGCTCATAACCGCACAGGACTGCTTCAACAACATTGGGAGAATGTCCTAATTTCAAGGAGAGTGATAATGGACTGTACTCCTCAATGCAGTGGATGGCTTATACACATTGCAAGGTAGCAAGTGAGTAACCATTTTGGCAAACAGGATCCAGTAATCCTAAATGAATGAATTACATGCTCATGCTCCCTTACTAAATTGTAAATTAGTATTCTTTCTTGAACTTCAAGTTGGTAGCAATTGAATGTCTCGGTAAAGTGAAGTGAATTGTTCATTATGTTTTCAAAATCTTTTATAGTTTGGTGTGTCTTGGATTATGCCTTGCAAAATAGGTGAGTGCGGGGATGCCATTAGCAGCTTTGTAGGCATTCTTCAAGTAGATCTGAAGAACTCGGTGTGATTAGATATACATATACAAATAGATTTGAGGAACTCAGTATGATTACAAACAAAGGTGACGCTGTTTTGACTTACAGCATTTGACTTACTACCCAGAACTCTTCGTGTCCTGGTGGTGATGTCATACACCCAAAGTTGTGTTCCATGCCCCACTTAGGTCAGTTTTGTCCATGTGACTTGTTTTTGCCTAAGCAATGTCAGCAATCTTGATGAGAGCAGTTGTTTGAAACGTGTTTTCTGCAGTGAGACTTGATTTATTTAGTATCTTCCATCATTGTTGGTGAAAACAACCCAGGAAGAGTTCACATACAGACCTAAGCAAGAAACCAGGTCCAGCTTGATGCAAACTTGGCTAAAAAGCCAATGTATATCAGCCAACTACCAGGTTTTTTTCTACAGAAAGTTTCTTGAAACACAAAATATTGCTTTTCCTTATGGCAGGAGATACAAGCTGAAATTGAACTGTGCAATAATATGGTATACATGGAAGCAGAGAAATCGATAGAAGGGTACTCCATTTTGTCTCTTTCTGTGTATATATTCAAGTTTTATTGGAGCAATGAAGATGTTCTAGAGGACGCTAACACACTACTAAGTCTCAAAAAATACAAATGAAAGTGTTTATAATTTCCAAAAGAAGAGCAGGTAATAAAAACCAAAATGACAGGAACACAGGAAGATGGATACATTCTAACACAAGGCAGAATAAGTGTTTCTGTATTCATGGAAGTTGAATGAATGGCACAGTCTTGCTTTTCCAAGAATTGTAACCCCCTGAATTGGCTTTGCAGTGCATTTTGAGTCTAAGAGAATTATAGGATAATAATAACTAAGACTTACCTGAGCTTTTATTTCTGTCTTTATAGCAAATGACATTACAATTCAGCCAAAGATTTCGACTGAATAATGAAGAAAGGGTGCAGGTAGTAATTGTGGGCTAGATTTTAAAAAGAAAGCTAATTAAAATGTATTGTGTGGCATTTTATGTAAAAATTAGATGGTCATGTTTCAAACAGTGTCTATTCTGAAAAACATTTATACATAGATTATGCTAGGTATCACTATAAAGGTATCATAATAGGGAATAATTTTATAAAATATGGATATATTTGTTTCATATATGACTTATACCATGTTTTTAAAAAGTAAGACTTGAATTTGCCCAGTAATTTAGTAGGTAGTTCCTATTGTAATTTAGTAATTGATTCCTATCTTAATGTTAATTTTTAGAATTTAAAAAGCTTTTCAACATATTTTATTTCTAATTCCCTTTACTGGCAATGGGAACTTGGGCAAATTTCTTTTTTTAAAAAAATATTTACTTATTTAATTATTTTGACAATCTTGACATAGTTAGGGTAAAATCAAGCACTACAGGAAGATGGGCAAGACAATTAGTTCCGTATTGTTTCATTAATATATCTGATGTAAAAGGAGATTTTTAAGCGAGAAGCCCCACCCAGTCTTCCACACACCCCAGGTCCCAGATGTGGGGCATGCTCCGAGGGTCTTGCTCAAGTGGTTTTGATAGTTCACCAGTTATGAATTGCTGCTACTCTCACCACTCCAAGCACAATGAGGTCATTGGAGAATCCACTGATTGACATAGTCCATCTTAGAGTCTCTGTTTGCCCAGTTTTCATTGCCAACATATAGCTGAGGTGGTTGATTGACTTGTTCTGTCCTCTGTCTTTTGATGGTTAGGGTTCTGAGTCCAGAAGCTCGATTGGGGGGATCACTTGGGCAAATTTCTAACATTTCTCTACCTTTTTTTCTTCTTATCAGTAAATTATAGTATAATTGATATTATCATTAAGGCCGTTATTATAAATAAAATTTACGGACAAAATTGCATTGTTTGCTGTTTGACCAAGAGCAAGAACCCAGTATGTTAACTACTTACTGTTATATTTGTAATAGTAACAATAAAATTAATAATTATTATTTCACCTGAACTCTAAAGTTGAACAAACATGATACCTGGGGAAATTAAAGGACTTGAGAAATGATTTGTGTTTCCCAGCTTCAGAACCTGAAATTAATTTTGGTCTCTCATTTTCATGTTACTACTTTTCCCTGCACAAGGCTACCCCTTCCAGCATGTTCTCAAGTTGATGACTAGAGTTAAGAGGGATTCTGGAAATTACTAAACTGGTGAAACCACCTTGAAACAGAAAAAAGCAGCATCTCTAAATGTTAGCATGAGAAGTCAGCAGTTGTCCTAAAATGTGTGTCAGCAAAAGCAAATATTTTTATTCAAAAGAGTTGTAGTAAGACTATGCACTTGTTTCTTGGAATTGTCTATTTTTCATAAGCAAAAATTATGAGTAGTTTCCAATCTTGTGGTCACATTTCCTGTGGAAGCAGAAAGTTTTCACATAAGACTATCAGATGGTAAAGATAAACACAAAGCTGTTGTTTGGTTTTGGAGAGTATAACTGATAGTTATTTCAATTATATCCAAATGACTGCACACAATCTTGCTTCAATTTCATTACAAAGGTAAAATTAGAAAGGTTAAACATTAAGTCTTAGGAAGAAGTATGATTTGATTGAATGTCATTGGAAACCAGTGCACAATAGAGAAGAATATGGAGCAGGTTTAACCACTTTCATGCTGCATAAAACGTCAGCCCTTGAACTATTCACCTACATGGTCCCAGGTGTACCTGTAGAAGCTCACTTATTAGCTCAGTCATTTCAAGGTACGCCATTTTAGGACTGCATATGTATACTATTAGCAATAATGAAGTAATGGGGTATGTGTAGTAATATGATAGCAAGTTCAGTAGAAATTCGATTTGAACTTAATTCTATAGCATATGAACATAACCCACAAAGGAGTAGTCTGACCTACAGTGAAGAATAATTCACCTACTGCTCTGCTTTGCAATTAATGGAAGTCCTCAGGAAATCCAAAATTCTGATTGAAGAGTTGATTGTGATTAATGTATCCAAATTAACTGTCAAAAAGGAAGCTACCTCAGAATGATCCACATGGTTCCTACAATTTTGAATTCCTAAGGCTACTGATATTTCTGCCTTTTTCTGCCTTGCCTTGTCTGCCCCCATCCCAACCCACACTCTCCAGTGGGAGTGGTTGTCCAGCAGGGGAACCCACATTCCCCCTACCGGCTCCACTCCCTCCCTCCCTCCCTGGTTCTCACATGTGCTGTTGGGCACTGTGGTCACATCTGGTATGGGTAGCCTCACCTTGGCATTCCATAATGTGCACTGGTTTGTGTTGTGACCTGACCTGGCTCGACCCACACTCTATTCTGGTGCTCAGATTTGCCAGTGGGTGACGTGAACTGGTTCAGTCTGGTCTGCCCCCCACCCCCGTACCAAATGTATGCCAGTGGGTACCTTTCCATGGCCTGCTCTGGGCTGTTTCCTTCCATGCTTTTTGCGCTTACCTGCAGGGACTGTGTCCTGCCAGAGGAGTTGTCCAGACTCCTCCATCAGAATCCCAATGCCAGGTTTTGCGCATACCAGTGGATCCATGAGTCAGCCCTACTCAGTTCATCTCCTGTCCTAGTAGGAACAGTGGCCTTTCCTTGCTGGCCTTCAACCCAATCTCGTCCTTACTGTTGGTTGTTTCAGCACAGCCAAGGCTTGTCCATACCCACACACAGCTCACACATGACTTGGTAGGGGCTGAGAGCTAGCCTAGTCCAGTCCACATCTACCCTGGTCCTCCAGAGCACCAGATGGTGTTGGAGTCTAGCCCAGCTTGGTGCATCCAGTCCCAGCCCACACTTGTGTCAAGGGAGACTACAACCATATCCAGATCAGAATGCAGCACCTATTCCAGCCTCCGTGCTCCTCTGTGGGAACCTCAACCCAGCTAGGGTGTCCCCTTAGCTCCCCAACTGGGCCTGTTCCCAGCCATAGATTGTGCACATGCCAGTGGTTGCTGTGACCCAGCTTGGCACAGCCCCTCACCTGTCCTGACCTCTGCCTTAGACACTGTGGCTTAGTGTCCCTGACTCACACTGACCAGTAGGTGTAAGAGCCTAGCCTGGCATGACCTTCGCTCTATCCTGCTTTCTAATTTTGCTTGTGGGCTAAGGCTTGCTCAGTCCTGCCTGACCAACCCACACATTAGCCAGCTGTTGGAGCTACTTTGCCCAGCTTGTCTGACCCCCAAGTCTACACCATGTGTTCACCAGTGGGAGCTATGACCCACCAAGGGAGTTTCCCAGATTCCTCCACTTGATCCACTCCCAGACCCTGTTCTCATACATGCCATTGGGTTTTCGGCCAGTGTCTGGCATAGTCTGACCTTCCGTTTGGCCGTGTATGAGCTGGTGAATGTTGCAGCCTGGCCTACCTCACACCCTAGTCAGGATGCACATTCGGGTGCTGCTTCCTTGACCAGTCTAGACTGTTGTGGGTTCCTTTACCTGTGAGTGATGGGAGGTTCCTTGGTCACATCTAGCTTAGTCCATCACCACCACACCTCTTAAGCTAACCAGTGGGACAAGTATTTCCACAGGGTTTGGCCTGCACACCCCCCACAGAATCTACCCCCAGAAATAGTTCTCTCATGTGCTCGTTGATGTCATGTTCCTGCCTGATGTGACCTGTCTCCTGATGCATCATTATGTCAGGTAGTAGAATATGATCCTGCTAGACAAGCCCCGAGCCTTAGCATTTGCATGGACTGGTGTTCGGTGGTCAGCATTGTTCTGTGACAACAAATTCTACACAAGATTCAAAGGAGGCTGATATATCAGTCTTATCCATAAGGATCATCTGGTCCGTCTCCATTCTACCAAGTCTTAGTACCCTTGCTTGCTTTCAAAGGAAAAGTTATTCTGTCATTGTTAGTCTTCAGGATTGATTTGAAAAAAATAGAAGCACAGTGGTCTCAACATGGAGTTACCTAAGCAGCAATTCAAAGCCCCCAAACCCCAAAGCTCGCAGCAGGGAGGCCAGCAGGTGGAGCCTAGTGCGAAAAGGCAAAATGGTCACCCTGGGACAGCTCACTGCATGTATGTGGTGGCTGGAATTGGGACTCTGAGCATGAAGACGATCCCGGCCTGGCACCCAGCAGTAGCCAACAGGCTGCTGAAGGTTTAACCCCCAGACCCCCTGATTGTGGATTATACACTTTAGTTCTGTTAAGTGATTTCTCCAGTCGTATACTTTGATTACTTATGTATTTATTTTTGTTTAATTTCAGATTTTGGTTTGTGTTTATGTTGTCTCCTAAAATTTTCTTTTGACTATAACAAGTTATATGAAAATAATAAAATGCTAGTTTTGATTATAAAATGAGGAAAAGAGACAAACAGATAAAAAAACACGCTAAATTTGTGTTCCATTCCTTTCTTACTTTTGAGTTAAAAAATATTTATTTTATTTTTATTAGAAAGGCCAACTTTGCAAAGAGAAAGACATACATAAATAAAGCTCTTCCATCTGCTGATTCATTCCCCAAGTGGCTTCAACTGCTGGAGCTTAGCCAATCTGAAACCAGGAGTCAGGAGTTTCTTCCAAGTTTTTCAAAGTTCCAAGGCTTTGGGTCATCCTTGACTGTTTTGCCAGGTTTCAGGCAGGGAATTGGATGGAAAGTGGAGCATCCGGGACATGACATGGCACCCATATGGTATCCTGGCACCTACAAGGTGAGAATGTAGCCACTAAGCCATTGCACCAGGCCCTCCTTTTGAATTTTTGTTATAATATTTTTATGGCATTTAAACTTATTCTTCCTCAGTTGGAGATTTATATACAGTAGTTAAGTATTGAATATTTACAATTTACTGTAGTATTTCTGTTGAAAAAAATATATAAAAAACCTGATTAAATAGTGAAGTACTGTCATTTGGGATTTATCATATGTCACAGCTTAAAGAACTAGTCTTCAGCAAATATTAAAAAAAATCTTGGTAAAGTAGGCAATATTTATCAGAGACGTTGATTTATCAGAAAAAAAAATCCATTAAGTTTCACCTGAAAATACATTGCACAGTTCTTTGTATAAATATCACAATTAAAGAAAATAAGTATGGCAAGCAGTACAGATGTCGCCCTTGACCTCTGTACATATTGATTGTCTCATTTAGTTATGACACGTTATAACATTTGGAACGTTTATTGCAGTAGAGATGAAATTACTTTTGATTTATTTTATTTTGGAAAAGAAACAGAATGAGAAAAGGGACAGAAAATAATGAGAGAGAGAGCTTTTGTCCATGGGATCACTCCCTAGCTGGCTGTGATGACTAGCACTGGCACAGGCTGAAGCCAAGAGCCCGGAGCCAGACTGTGTCTTGTATTTGGAACATAGAGCCAAAATACTTGGGTCTTTTGCTGCTGCTTTTCCCAAGCCATCAGCAGGGAGCTGGATTGGAAGTAAAGCAGCCGGGACATCAACCTGTGCCCACACAGTATTCTGCCTTCACAGATAGCAACTCTGCCTGCACACAATACTGGAACTACAAATGCTTTATTTACCACTTTAAATCTTTTGATTGTTCTGAATTCGTACATACAGTTACTATTACCCATGAGTTATCTTTCTGTTTTTCTTTTTTAAAAATAGGGAATGCATCGTGAATCTACATGTCACCCTTTCGCCAGGACCATGCTAATCTTCTCTGTATCTTTCCAATCTTAGTTTATGGTTTGCTGAAGTTAGCACTGTGTTTTCTGACATTTCTTACCTTTTAACATCTCTCTCTCTTTTTGTTCTGGTTGAAGAACTCCCTTTAGCATTCTTATAACACAGGTCTGGTGGCAACACATTCACTCAAAATTTGGGAATGTATCCCCCTAACCTCCAACATCTGAAGAATTATTTCTCTGGATGTAGTGTGCTTGTCTGTCATTTTTCCCCTCAGTACTACAGAAGTTTCAACATTCTCCCTTATAGTCTGTAAGTTTTCATCAGAGAAGTCAGGTGTATTGGGACCTGTTTATGTGGTACTTGCTTTTATCTATCTATCTATCTATCTATCTATCTATCTATCTATCTATCTCAGATCTTATTTTTGCTTTAATTTTGAAGAGCTTGATACAATGTGTCTTGGGGTATACTTGGTTGGGTTGAGTCTGAATGGTAACATTTGACTCTCTGCTTATATGATGCTTAGGTGGGCTCACTGCAAAAAATTGCACAAATCAGCCTCTGGTGGTGCTGTGTAGGGTGTAAAATAGCTCAACCACGATCAGAGAACTCTGCTAGACTCTTTAGAAGGTCCACGGGCCCCATCTGCTGGTACTGGACTGGGGTTAATAACCATCGGAAGCTGCTAAGTGCTGTTTTAATTTTAGTATTTAGCAGTTTATAGCGTTGAAGCATAATTTTGCTGAACCTGTTTTTCGGGTTGTTGTTCCGATGACCTTGGATCCTGTAAGGCAGGATTTGGGCTTCTTCCATCCCATGTGGTAGATCCAAATGGGGGTGGATGACCTCAGAGTTCTCAGCCTCCGAAGGCACTCCAATTCCCCGTGGTCTCCTTGGCAGTTGGGATGTAGTCCTCAGTGCTCGTACTGATAGTCCTTGGTGAGGATCTGGGAGTCTTCAGGGTTGGGATACAAACCTCCTCCTGTCTGGCTGCTCCACTCTGGGGTGCCCCCCTGCTCTGTGCGTATGACCTCCTGTGAAGAGGTTGTTAGGATTGCTCCTGATTCCCCTCATATGCCTTTGTAGTTTTGCTATTGTCTAATGCTGATTCGAGTCTGTTGTCTATGAGTTACCAGTTATGATCCTGATAGGTTATACTTCCCGTCTTCCTCACACATTCTAGGGTGATTTAAGATTTCTCTGCTCTCCCTCCCCATTTCTGAGTAGCAGAGAGCCTGACAAGTATATTAGGTTTTACAATTCTTTGATGTAGATCATAAGCAGTCTGACTCATATCGATTGTTGGTTCATTGGTTACTTCACAATATCTTATTGCATGAGATACAGGCTGTTTAGGGTTGAAATAATATTACTTTTTTTTGGATTGACATCTTTTCATAACAGCCATATCAACAACAACAACAACATCAACAACAAATTATATCACCCTGAAAAAATAACATGCCACTGAGTAACCAACACATGCACGACAAAAAGGAAACACAGAAGTCTTTTGGGAAAAATGTTGCCATCGTATACTTCATGAGCATGTGATGAATTCTACTAGAGAAAAGAGATTATTTGGAATTAACTAAAGTGAAATAAAAAACATCAAAACACATGGGATACAGCCAAAAAGCAACCAGACCATCAAAAAAACAGTACAGATTGGACTGTTGGAATTACACTTTCCATGTTGGCTTCCTTATATGAGAGAGAATATATGGTATTTGTTCTTTTGTGATTGACTCATTTCACTGAGCATGATGGTTTCTAGTTGGGACTCCCTGGTTGTAAATAGAATAATTTCATGCTTCTTAATAGCTGAATAATATTCCATGGAGTAGATGTACCACAGTTTCTTTAACCACTCTTTCTTGGACGCACATCTGGTTTGTTTCCATATCTTTGCTATTATAGATTGTGCTGCTGTAAATATAGGATTACAGATCCCCTTCTCACATGCAGATTTCACTCCTTTTAGGTATATTCCTAGGAGTGGGATAGCTGGGTCATGTGGCAGGTTTATTTGCAATTTTCTAAGCACTCTCCATACTGATTTCCACAGTGGTTGTACTAGCCTACACTCCCACCAGCAGTGAAGGAGGGTGCCTTTCTCTTCACATCCATGCCAGCAGGTGTTGTTATTCGGGTTCTGAATGTGGGCCAGTGTCACTGGAGTTAGGTGGTACCTCAAGGTGGTTTTCATTTGTATCTCTTTTATGGCTAGGGAGAGCAGGCTCCTTTCCTTAGGACAGGTTTCTAAGCTGTGTCACCCACAGGTCTACAGTTTGATTTTACTTATTGTGTTTGGTGCTCACTTCTTTGCACTCACTGTGCCACTTCCTCCAGTGAGTTTCAGGTCTTAAATCTTGTGTTAGGTTTCTACCACAGTCTCTGTAGCCTCAGATCCTGGCTTAGCTCTCCACCTCCTGTGATCCTGTGCTGTGGCTGCACTGTGGTCTGTATGAGTTTTCTCCCACTTTCAGTTTGAGCATTTCCCAGAATCAGTGAGATACCAGGTGTCCTAAATAACTAGGTTGTTGGTGGTGCTGATCTTGCCAGAATCTGTTGGCCAGGTCAGTTAGCTTAGTGCATGTCCAGTGCACATGCGGCTCACTGTTTTCTCTTCATTATCACAGCCTTTGCCATACGGTACAACATGTTACCTGATGTGCCACTGGTGGAGTTTTGGGTCTGCCGTCTGTTTGGTCTGGGGGCTACCCAGGCCTATTTTTGGGAGAACCAGTTGGATGCCAATGTGGTGCAATGCAATGAACCAGAAATGAGTTCACTCCCAGCTTAGTGCATGCACAGTCCCATTCTACAGCCTTTGCCTCCCTACACAAATCGTGCCTGATGTGGCTCTGGTGGGATTCTGAGCTTTGGTGTCCACATTGATCTTGTACCACCTGTTTGGAGTAGATTGCTCTATCTCTGTTCTTAGTCAAATTAAACCTATCAGCAAGATGGGCAATTATTTGCCTGGGATCACCCCCTGAACTCCTGGGGATTTTCCCTTCTCATTTGGTTCCTGGTGGAGCTCTGGCTATCAGTGGGTCTCAGTTTGCTGCTCACTGAATTCTTGTGGGGTATCTAATCTCTGCAGTAGCACACTGTTGTTTCTGCTGTTTCTCTGTGTCTGTTAGTCTCTAGGTGCCACCCTGTTGTTGGCTTGTCCTATCATATTCCCTGGAATGTGGCCTCTCTGCTTCACCCTGGCTTATGATTCTCTGTTTAAACATGCCCTGGACCTTAGTCCACCATCTTCATTCTCAGTTCTATGTATTTCATGCCAAAACTCAGCCTTAACCATGGTGTAGGGTAAGCAGCTCACAAGACAGGTAGTCAAAGTGAGTGTTCCCAGAAGCATAAAGGAAATAAGTGGTGCTGGACAAAAGTAGTGTTTCTTTGTAACTGTATAAACTTTGCAGAACAGATTTCAAGAATAAGAAATTTAAAATTTTTGAATTTATGAATTGGTTTAAAAGTATAATCTCCGTCACAAATTCCTGGTGTTCATAACTAGAAAAATTAAAAATACTGTGTCAATTGAAGTAGAGTATCTGAGACCACAAAACTGTTATTACATGGAAATCATATGATCTTCAGGAGACATGGTACACCAGCATCAAGATGGCACTTTAAGTTACAGCTGCATTTGAAGCATCCTTCTAGATTAATTCTTGCAAGTATTTCAACTATTTTCTGAATTGAGCCTGAGTAAAAGCTACCCTCTTCACAATATATTTTAAATTCACTATAAACCATATTGTTTTTTTTCAGAATAACTATATGGTGGTTTTTAACAAACCTCTTTTTCCAGATTAATCATGACTTAAAGAATTCCTCTGAGTATTGTTGAAATATAAATGCCCAAAAGAGACCTTTCTGTTATTAAAATCTGGATTTTAAAGAGCAGTGAATGATAAATCAGTAAGAGATTCCAATTACAGAGAGGTGACTTGATGTATATTCCTACTTAAAAGTGCTGTATGTGGTTAAAGAACAGATATTAACTATCTAAGGTAGAATGTAAACAAGGCTTCATGTTTATTCAGTATTTTATTTTCCATATTTTCATGATTTGAGATGTATCATTAAGATACATTTAAAATGCTGAAGACTGCCAGAAACAGCTAATGTATACCCTGAAGACATCATTTAGTCACCCAGAGAGACGTTTAATTCTTATTCTGTCTGTATAATGACACTGCTTCTAGAATTTTAAGAATCAATGTTGTATTGATGAGGACTTCAAAAAAATAAGCAATCATAAATAAATTATTTCAGTACTGGAATTAATGAGATGATAATGAATAATGTACAGCTTAAAAGTCTATGTTGTAACATATTTACTGAACCAGTGTTACATCCATCTCCAAAACAAACCAGAAATGTGTAATGTATTATCATGTAGCCACTTAACTTTTCTAATTCTTCGCTCTTATTTGTTTGGAGAGGGAAAATGTCAAGAAAACTGTCTTCAAATTTAGCAGCAAGTCACTGCTGCCAGCATTATTAAAGCTTAAGTGTAGGCTAGTTCTCTGTGCCATAGTTTATATATGAACAATATTAATCATTGTCATCATCAGCAGCAGCATCATAATCATCACAGTTGCCTTTATCCATGGTTCTTAGAGTAAATCTTTAATAAAAGACTAAATGCAGGAGTTAAGTTGGGTTCTGTGACCCCAGGGATCAGACAGGTGTGATAGCAAATCAGCATACGGAAAGGGGCAGTGCAAGAATATCTTGTCAAGGTGACTGCTGTAGCAAGTGATTAGTTTCTTGAACCCACAGGACTGCTGAAGAAGCCGGACATCCTGTGCCTGGAGATCCTCTGTATGTAGCGAAGATGCCAGAGAGCATATACTCCCTGGCTTTTCTCACTGAATGGATTGACACTCTGATAGGAAAAACAGATGATGAGAGCTGTCACCTTCATGTGCTGCTTCACAACACAAGCTACTGCATCTCAAATACTTTTACTTCAACTCCAATACCTAGATTATAATATTCCTTTAATTCTCTCCATGTCCTCATACTCCTGACTTCAAATATCATGAGTTCATTCCCAAAGAAGTATCTCCTATGCTGCTTACACTGTGACTAAGCAGTTAAGAGGAGGATCACCTGGGCTATGGCATCAGACTTCTCTAGAGATTCAATGCATATCAACACTGACTTTAAGAGTTTCTTGGGCTCTGTATAATGCCAATTGCTTTCTTTATCTGGACCTTGTCACCTTCCTCTACCTGGCCAACCTTTATTCATATTTAAGAGAGAGAGAGAGAGAGAGAAGAAAGCACATTCAAATCATTGGTCAAATTTCCCAAACGCTTGACATGGCCAGGGCTGGGCTCGGCCAAAGACAGGAGTCAGTGACTCAATAGAGCTCTCCAACCTGGGTGGAAGGGGCCCATTTGTATACAATATCAGGAAGCTGGAATTAGGAACCAGCGCTGGGTTTGGAACTCGGGCCTCCCTCCAACACAAAATGTGAGTGTATTAACTGCAAGATTAGATGGAGAAAATGGGAGAAAATATAAGCATGATAGCTTCCTTTTTTTTTTTATACAACTGCAAAACTTGCTTTGAATTTATTCTTTTTATTTGATTGTTTTGAAGGTTTTTACTTGAGAAAACAACAAAACAAAAAAGGAAGTTTACAATTTACCAATGCTATTGAACTTATGAAGCAGTAAGCTAAATATTGAAATATTTTTATGACGTTGTTATTAGTCAATAATGAAGCTGCAGCGTCATTGCCCACATTATATCATTTCTAAAAAAGATTTATGTATTTTTATTGGAAAGGCAGATTTACAGAGAAAAGTAGAGACAGAAAGACAGATCTTCTGTCTGGTGGCTCATGTTCCAAGGAGCTGGAAGGGAAGTGAGGCAGCCAGGACATGAACCGGCACCCATATGGGAACCCGGTGGTTGCAAGGTTAGAATTCAGCCACTTACAAATCGTATTTGGCCCACTTTATATCCATTTCATGCCTTTTTTTTTAAACCCTCTTCCCTACTATTCCCTGTTTCTCTTTCATGCTCCTAGTTCTCTTTGTCTCACAATATCCTCATTGTACAGTTATAGTTACTGTGATTTAAAATTACTCATTTTAAGGAACCCTGAAATAAATTTATGGGTCATTCTCTATGTTTAAAATCACTTATCAACATATTTTTTTGTCCAAAGACTTTTGTTCTGTGGACTCTTACTACCCTAAGCTGCGAGAGTGTTATGTAGAGAGAATGCTACTTAATTTAAAATTTCTTTTATTGTTTAGTTAAGTGAATCTCAACATTTTTTGATTTTTTTCAGTAAAGAATGTTTGAGCCAACATGAACTTGGATTCCTAAATATAATTTTTCAAAAGATTTATTTATTTTATTACACAGTCAGATATACAGAGAGGAGGAAAGACAGAGAGGAAGATCTTCCATCCAATGTTTCACTCCCCAAGTGAGCTGCAACGGCTGCTGCTGCGCCAATCTGAAGCTGGGAACCTGGAACCTCTTCCGGGTCTCCCACGCGGGTGCAGGGTCCCAATGCATTGGGCCGTCCTCGACTGCCTTCCCAGGGCACAGGCAGGGAGCTGGATGGGAAGTGGAGTTGCCGGGATTAGAACCGGCGCCCATATGGGATCCCGGGGCGTTCAAGGAGAGGACTTCAGCTGCTAGGCCGCTGAGCCGGGCCCCAATAAATATAATTTTTGATAGATTACTAACAGGCATTCTGCAATGCTAAATAACATTAATGATGCTTTACCATTGACTTTTGAGTAAAAATTCTGCAAGTTTTGCTGTGTTCTTCACATAAATGTATGTCCTCTCATATCTTCTGGGCAGGAAAACGACTCTGGTATCTGGGCAAGCAAGCATACTCTCACTGTTTGTTTATTCAAAGGGGTATCATGTCTATTAAGATAAGGAGAATTATTGCTTCCTTCTTGTTTTCACTTCTCTGGTGCTGACTGAAATACTCAGTGATTGTACCAGATGATTTTAGAATTGAGGCAAAATTGCATGGAAGATTTGAATAGAATCCTTCTGAGATGCTTCAAAACAAACTCATGAATTTATCTTACACAACCATGAATCAACTAGAAATGATTGTTTTTAAATGTTCACAACAATATTTTAGAGCCTCTGTTCTTATTAGTGTCATTAGGGAGTTGTAGCCACATAAACTGCTTGATAGACACATATTTGCGGCTGGGAGGAGTAGAAGTATTTCAGCTTAATGATTTTCAGATCTGGAGCATCCATCACTCAAAAATTCTAAAAAGAGAGATATAAAAGGATAATTGTTATAACATGTGTTTCACATTTATAAGCAATTAGCTAGAGACCTCAAACTTTCCTTTATTTTTCAGCCTGCATAATAAAATAATGCTTCATATTGGGTAAGCATTTTATACTTTCTGAAGATATAAACTTACTCATTGTTTCTTTTGATTTTATAACAATCCTGTGAGATAGTCAGGAATGATTATCTGATGTTTTTCTCTGTTAAAAGGATTCATAAAGAGAAGATGGTATAAACAGCTTAAAGATCATACAGCAAATCTGAGTAGGAGACCCTTAGTCCTGTAACACTTTAGATTTACTTTTCTTCCATAGCATTTTTTGTTTTGGTAAATATTTAATAATTTATGTAATTTACTTATGCATTTTTGTTAATAAAATTTTAATAATATCAATTATACCAAAAATTGTAATGTATATACTACTCTGGGTAATATAAGTGGAATAAATATAGTCGACAAACCAGATGCCCAAGCTAATTCTCCAATCTAAGGACCAAATAATTGGAATGAAACTCTTCCTTTTTTTTTTTTGTGGAGTTCTGTCATTCCTAATGTAACTGTGGTTATTTCTATTTACCTATTAAATTTCCAAATACCCTTGGGATAAAAATTGTATGTAAGTTTGAACACTAAGGTTTTAGAAACTATATTTATTTGAGAAGCACATAAACAGAGATACATAGACAGTGCTCTTACATGCTGTTTCCTTTCTCCAATGCCTTTAAACTGCTGTGGGCGAACCTGGGCTGAAGCCAGGAGCCTGTGATGTAATCCAGGCCTCCAGTGTGGTTGCCAAGGACAGGATGACTTGAGCCATTCCTGCTGTCGCCCAGGATCTGCCTTAGCATGAGGGTGGACTTAGGAGCTGGGGTTGGGAACCAACTTATGCACTGATGCAGAACATCTTGACATCTAGGCCAGATGCCCACCTGCAGTGATTTTTTAAATCTATGAAGTGAAGTTAAATGTGCCAATTTAGCAAAAATTTACTTTAAAAACAAAAAAACTTTAGAAGGAAAATCTTACAATACTGAAAATCAAGAGTTGGCATCCTAACTTGCTAAAGTTTGCATAAGTGAGTGCTTCCCTAGAACACAATTTTCAGGTTTGTATCTCAAGTGCTGTTGATCAATAGAAAAATTATTAACAAGTAAGCAATTAAATTGCTTTAATCTTTAAGAAAGTCTTCCAATCTTTAGCTATAATCTGTTGTTTTTTAGATTATCATCCAGAACATATATGTCGTACATGTTTTCCTGTATCATGCCACTAATATTCTCTCTCCATTACTTTTGTAGAAATGGCAATTGAATTTTGAATTAAAAGCAAAAAGATACTTGATTTTTTAGAAGAGATATGTAAATTTTTTAATGAGTTTTCATTTTCTATCCAGGGATGAGGGTTAAAATATACATTAAATGCTGATGTATGGTTCATAAATATATAACTTATGTTTAATGTAGTGTTTCCTTGTAAGTCAATCTGTGAGGAAACTGAATTTCAGCAAGATCTTGAAAGGTGACCAGTTGATAGTGATGAGTGTCAACCTCAGTCTAAAGAATGATGATTTAAGGGAGTCAATCAGAGGTAAGAAGCAGATTTTCTTTTCTAAATGATTAAACTTTTAAAACACAGTCCACTATCTAATTCTAGCTTCCCAACCATACTTTTGCCAAATCTCTTTGTATTGTTCTTTCTGAATTTAGGAAAGCATCTCTTGTTTTTCTCTAAGAAGAGGAAATTTTCATTGTTAGGGAGTATAAAGGGTCCCCAAAGAGACTGTTCCTGTGCAAACCAGGATTTCCAATGAAACTAAATTCCCATTTTGCATGATAGTCCTGGGATCATTTTTTGAACTTCATATCCCTTTGGCTGTAAATATCAGTTTAAATGTCTTTAGATATCAATGCATTTTCAGAATTGTTCTTTCTATATGATGCAGTATTATTGTATTATAGTCTGCAATTCTTTTGTTTGTTTCACTTTTTTATTATTAGTATAATTTTATGATACAGTTCCATAGGTCCTGGGATTTCCCCTATCTGCTTTCCTAATCCCACTCTGCCCAACACACACACACACACACACACACGGATGTACACACACACTGAGGTCTCCCATATCATTATAACAGAATAATTCTTCATAAATAATCAAAAGTTCATCATTGTGGCCATGAATATTGGCAGAGAGTCCAGCATCCCATTGTCGAGACACATTCAACAGTTTCACTGGGAGAATAAACCTCTTCCAAACCTGCTGTACAAATGATACTTAAAGATGTTCTCTTGACAGAGAAAAGGAATAGCATCCACCAAAGTCAAAGGCAAATGTAGAGAACATCCAGCAAAATGACAACAGAAGACTACATCAATGAAAAATCCATTGCTAAATAATAGGAACAAATTACCACCTATTTATATTAACTCTGAATGTGAATGGCTTAAACTCATCAACAAAATGTCATAGATTAGTGGACTGGATTAAAAACACAAAACCCATCTGTTTGTTGCCTATAGAGGATAGGCATCTCATCAACAAAGATCGGCAGAATCTATATCGCATGGATTTTGATGTTTTTGTTTTTAGCTTCATTTCCTCAAAACATTTTTATTTCTCATTAATTTTTTCCCAGTGAGTCATAGATCATACAGAAGCAACATTTTCTTCAGGAAGTTCTTGATTTCCTTTTTTCATTTCTTCAGTGACACATTAATCATTCAGTAACATGATATTTAACTTGGTGGTATTGTAAGTTTCTACTTTTTCTTCCTGTTGTTGACTTTGTCTTGTGGCTTGTCACTTAACGGGATGTATAGTAACTGTGTAACAGAGACTATCATATTCAGTGGCATGTTGTTTAGCTTCACTGCATTGTAAATTTTTGTTTTCTTTCCTGTTGTTGACTTTGTTTGCTTTCACCTGGGGGGATTTATAGTGACTGTAGTGGAGACTGACATGTCCATTTGTGAGTATACAGTGCAGTGTAAATCACAATTTCTGGATCGAAGATAGACTCCTGGTGAAACTGTTGGGTGTATCTATATTTCTTTTAACATGAGATCCTGAAACTACTGAAAACTATAGATTACACTTTTGACAGAAATTATCTTTTCTATCACAAGGATATTTTTAGCATTAAAATATTAAAGGAACTTGATTTATTATATAGATCCTATTGGGTAAATAAACAGCAATTTTGCAGTGCACCGATTTGTGGGGGTACACACTGCACTCCTGATAGCTGTGACCAGCTGGCTATGGTAGGGACTGGGCCCCTCAGAGGTCAGATTCTTCTTGCTGAGGCTTTACTATGGGAAGTAGAACTATCTTTGAACTGCTACCACAGAAAGACTGTGGTGACAAACTTTTGAAAGTGTCCAATCTTAGGAAATGTTTCCCTATTTATTCAGTGAAAAACCTGTTCATCAG
Source organism: Ochotona princeps (assembly GCF_030435755.1). Classification (NCBI taxonomy): domain Eukaryota; kingdom Metazoa; phylum Chordata; class Mammalia; order Lagomorpha; family Ochotonidae; genus Ochotona; species Ochotona princeps. The sequence continues at coordinate 48,245,039 of NC_080834.1, forward strand.
TAAGTTCCAGATGGGGCATCTCTTATTTTATCACCCATAAAACATTAATCATATGATGTATTTAATATGATGATGGTGATGTGGATGTAGCATAAAGAACACTTGCAAATCTTGGTAAACTCTTTCCTGGATTTTTCTCCTGTGACTGCAAGGCCTCCTTTTTTTGGCTTCATTTTGCTTGCTTTAGGAAGAATTTTGAAAGGCCATGAGGATGGTAAGGAGGAAAGAAGAAGTAGCAGAAAATGGTTCAAGTGTCTGGACAATTTAACCCATGTCAGAGACCTGGAGAAAAAATTGCATGCATCTTTAATACTAGAATTTTACATATAGAGATACCACTTAAATTGAGTCTCATAGTTTAGTGTGCTGATCCCTGTACTAATGTTAGAAGAAATGTGGAAATTCACAAATTAAAAAAAGACTCAATGATAACCTGTATTATTGAAAAAAATATGACAGTTTATAAAGAAGAAAATGAGCAGTTAAAATATTATAAACAAATGTGTGAAAGAACTTTCACAATTAAGATTCAATGTCCAGATGTGGTTAAGAAATCGCATTTATTTTTAACATGTTGGCTGCTCAATACTATGTCAATTAATTCCATAACGATGTTAATTGTTGCTGATAATATGTTAGTGCTTTTATTTGATCGGGATGATATTCTGCTGGCTCTGCCCTCAGACCAGAGAGGGTCTCCCCAATAAGTAGTTGGACTTGACTATAAGATGCTGGACTCTATGCTTGGCATATGCTTGCTAAGAGGGAATCTCAACTGAACTTGAACTATGGTTACGCAACAGGGTGGTGGAACCCACCATGGGGGGAGGGTGTGGGGAATTGGGGGGAGAATCCCAGTTCCTATGAAATTACAACACAATGTAATTAATGAACAAATTTAATAAAAAAAAGATTCAATGTCCAGAATCAAGATGGTGGAATAGGGTAAGGACACATTTAAATGAACGGAGAAACATTTAATCAGGATAAAGCAGAGAGGACACATTCCAGGAAATAGGAGAGGACAGAACAACAGCAGAGGGGTACCTGCAGACTGACAGACACAAGGTGTAGTGTTGCAGTGACTGATACTCCAGCAGCATTTAGCTAACAGCAATCTGAACTCCACCAGCAGCCATAACTCCACCAGCAACCAGGTGGGAAGGGATTTTCACTGGGAGCTTGGGAGGTAAACAGAGGCAAAGAACTGTCCATCCTGCTGGTCCATTTGATTTGACCAGGAGCAGAGACAGAGCAGCAGATCCCAGATGGACAGTGTGAGAACAGAGTGGATTTCACAGCCCAGTCAGCCCCCTTGAACTGAATTGGGCGCCATTTTGCATAAGGAGGCAAAGAAAAGGGAAGGGACTGAGCATACGCTGAGCTGGGAGTGAACTCAATTCTGACTAAGTGAACTGCATCAACGTGGCTTGCTACAGGTTCCACCCAAGACAGGTCTGGGTAGCCCTCACACCTGACAGCAGATCAAGAACTGTAGTAGTGGTACGTCAGGTGCCGTTTTGTACACTGTGGCAATACCTTTAGGACTGCAAGGGGCAACAGAAAACTGCGCATGTGCTGAGCTCTCAAGAACTCACTGAGTTCCGTGGATTGCACTGGTCCCGCGGGAAAATAGTACTAACTGTGGCATCGTATGGGTCAAAAAGGTCCGTGTGGCACCCAGCCCTAATGTCCAACAGATCCCGACAAGATCAGCGCCACCAACAACCTAACTAGATAGGACACCTGGTGTCTCTCTAATCCTGGGACCTGCTCCAACCAGAAGTGGGAGAAAGATTGCAGAGACAACAGTGCAGCCTCAGCACGGTATCACAGGAGGTAGAGAGTGGTGAGTCAGGAGCTGAGGCTGTGGAGACCACAGTGGAAATCTGACATAAGAACCCAGACCTGGAACTCGTTGGAGGTTGTGGCACAAGTGGCTGCAAGCAAAGTGTTGTGTACCAACTGCAATAAGTAAAATCAAACTGTAGACCTGTGGGTGACAGCTTAGAATCCTGCTCCAAGAAGACTGTGCTAACCAGAAATGCAATGACCAAAAGCAAAAGAAGAGAGACAAAGGCACAGTAAATACTACTGAAAACTCCCCTGCAAAGGAGCAAAACCCTATGCCAATCTCAGAGTTAACTGAAGAAGACATCAAGAAATTTGGGGATACAGAATTCATACAACTCATTTTAAAGCTTCTGATCAACAATGAGAAGCTCATGCAAGAGTTCAAAGAATTTAAGGAATATTTTTTCACAAGCAATAGCAGCAATAAAGCAAATCAAGACTGGTATATCGGAAATTAAGAACACAGTAGAGCAAATTAAAAGTACAATGGAGAGTCTCCAAAATAGAATGAAGCAAGCAGAAGGAAGAATCTCAGAATTGGAAGGTATTTCCTGTCATCAGGGAGAAACAAACAAAAAGCTGGAAACAGAGCTGGATCAGGCCAAAAAAAGTGTTCAAGAATTGAAATACACTATTAAGAGGCCATATATAAGAGTTATGGGAGTCCCAGAAGGTGCAGAAAGAGAAGCTGAGTTTTACAGATATATTTAATGAAATAATAAAGGAAAATTTCCCTAATCTGGAGAAAGAATTGAGAAACAAGATCCAGGAGGGGCACAGAACTCCCAACAGGCTTGACGAAAAGTGATCTTCACCATGACATATGGTAATGAAGCTCTCTTCAATTGAATGTAAGGATAAGATCCTTCAATGTGCACGTGAAAAAAATCATTTGACATATAAAGGAATGCCAGTTAAACTCACAGGAGTTCTCTCACAGGAAAATCTACAGGCAAGAAGAAAATGGAGTGACATATTCCAGATTCTAAAAGTAAAAAAGTTGTCTGTTTAGGATAACATATCCAGCAAAGCTTTCTTTTGTCTTTGAAAATGAAATAAGATTCTTCCACAGTGAAGAAAAGTTACAAGAATTTGCCTCTTCCAAACCTGCCCTACAAATGGTACTTCAAGATGTTCTCTTGACAGAGAAGAGGAATAGCACCAAACAAAACCAAAGGCAAATGGGAAGAACATCCCAGTAAAATGACAACAGAAGACTAAACCATTGAACAACCCATTCCTAAAATGACAGGACCAAAGTACCACCCATACATATTAACCCTGAATGTAAATGGCTTAAGCTCAATCAAACGTCATAGATTAGTAGACTGGATTAAAAAACAAAACCCATCTACTTATTGTCTGGAAGAGACACATTTCATCAACAAAAATCCGCAGAAAGTATATTGCGTGGGTTTTGTTGTTTTCTGTTTTATCTCTTCAAAGCAGTTTCTTCCAATTAAATTCTTCACTGACTCATAGATCATACAGTAGCATCATTTTCTGCAAGAAGGTTCTGTATTTTCATTTCTTCAGCTATATGTTAGTCATTTAGTAGCATGTTATTTAACTTTGTGGTGTTGTTAATTTCTTTTTTCTCCCTGATGTTGAGTTTGTTTTGTGGCTTTTCATTTAAGGTGATGTATAGTAGCTGTGTAATGGAGACTGTCATATCTAGTAACATGTCATTTAACTTCATGGCATTGTAAACTTTTATTTTTCTTTCTATTGTTGATTTTGTATTATGACTTTTCATTTAAGGGGATGTACAGTAGCTGTGAAATGGAGAATAACATATCTAGATGTGATGATAGAGTGCAGTATGCGTCTCTACTTCCAGACAAAGATGGACTTACAATGAAACTGTTTACTATATCTTGACAATAGGATGCTGGACTCTCTGCCATTGTCCATGCTTGCAATGATGGACATATGACTGTGTATGAAGAACTATATGTTAGTAATGATATAGAGGAACTAGGTGGGGGGGGGGATCGGGGCTGCGATAAGGGAAATGCCAGGAGCCTATGGAACTCTATCCTAAAGTAATGATAATAATAATAATAATATAAAATTAAAAAAGATTCAATGTCTGCTGTTAAAAGTTGCAAAGGATGATAGACAATGGCTAGTTCTGAAACCAATCATATAATATCTAATCTAAATTTTTTAAAAACTGAATTCCTAATTTAGTGTGTCTACAGCTTCTTTCATTCTGTCCAGTTAGTTACTTATGATTTATTCCATATTAATATGACTTGTTTTATTCTGTGAAACTATTGTTTACCAAATTCAGAATTTTCAGGTTTAATCAGTGTCAAAATCATAAATTGTGTAACTAGAAACTAGATAATCTATGTGTAGGCATTTGACACAGTGATAAGAAGGCAGTTGAAAGGCCCACATTCCATAACAGAGCGTAGGGTTCAATCTGACTACTACAATCTTAATGTTCCAGAAGAGGTTTACCTTGGAAGGCAGCAAATGATCCCTCCACTACTTGGATTCTTCCCACTCATATGTAATGTCTAAATTGTTTTCTGGCTCGCAGTCCTTTGAGATGTGAACAAGTAGATGGGAGATCTTTTTTGTCTGTCTGTCCATCCCTTTATGTTTCTCTGCCTTCCAAATAAATGAAATAAATAGAAAACATACAGCAGGTGGATATGATTTGCATTATTTTGATGATTAATGATGTTGAATATTTTCATGTATCTGTTGGCTATTTGGAAGAATTAATTTCATGCACATATTTGTAGAAATTATAGCTAAAATTCCATATCACTTCACTTCATTAGTGGATGTTGTTCAAAAACAATGAAACAAAAACTAAATGTTGGTAAAGGTATGGAGAAACTGAAACACTTTCACTCTGATGGTGAAAGTGTAAAATAGTACAACAAAGAAGGAAAACAGCACAGAAAATCTTCAACATATTAACAATAGAACTTTGCAGTCTAATTTTTGGATTTTGATGGCAAAAGAACTGAAATTTGTTATTCAAAATGCTACCTAACACTTTTACGTTCATTACAGCATTAATTAATTAATAGCAAATATGTGCAAATAAACTAAATGTTTGCCAACCAATGAATGGATCAAGGAGTGTGTTATTTTTATACAAGGGCACATTATTCAATTCTAAAAAAAAATCAAGAAATCCTACTGTATGTTACATATAGATAAATCTTGATTAGATTACTCCAAACAACCAAATAAGTCACATAAGCGCAAATATGTTAGAATTCTATTTACGTGAAGTATACAAAGCAGTGAGAAAGTTGTTCCAGGTTTATTGGCTGGCCAATTCCATCTTAGTGCATTCACAGAATAAATGGCACCAAGGCTACCTCTAGCATTAGTTTTTGTTTGCCAGCATATGCTGTGACCTACTCCAGTCTGTCCCACAACCCATCTGGCTCTTGTTCCTATCTCATGGGTGCTCCAGCTTAGCTCAGCCTGACTTACCACCAAACATGGCCCACATGTATGCCAACAGGTGCCACCACCTTGACCAGCCTCAACTTACCCAACTCTGGCTCTCATGGTTGCCAGAAGGAGCTGAAGCCCTGCAGGTGAGTGCTCAGAGTTTCCCTACCAGGCCTGCTCCCAGCCCTGGATCTTGCACCTGCCAGGGAGTACGGCAATCCAACATGGCATGACTCCATCCAGTCCTGGCACTTGCCAGTGCATGCTGTGGCAAAGCTTGGCTGTTCTTCACACATTCTGGCCTTCCTGTGTCTGAACAGATGCTGTGATCTGGCCCATCCTAGCCTGTCCCCCGACTCAATCCACACAAACACTGAGGAGTGATGTAGCCTATCCTGGCCTGGCCCACCCCCAGCACTGCCTCTTGTGTTCCACAGCTAGAGTTGTGACCTACTGGGGGAGATTCCCCAAATCCCCCATACCAGGCTCAATCCTGGATCTCATTTGTGCTGGTCAATGCCATGGCATTGTTTGCATGGTCAGCCCTTAGTCATGTCCAATGCCTGTGCCAGTGGGTGCTGTAGTCTGACCCATTCTGACCTCCTGCCAGTCCTGGCTCCATGGAGTGTCAGATGAGTTGGTGGTCCAGCCTGGCTTAGCCCATCACTGTATCCATCTCCCACAGCAACCAGTGGGTGCTGCAGTCCCACATAGGTGAGCCCACAAGTAACTTACAGAATCTGCCCCAGATCCAGTTCTGTTGCATTTTGGTGGGTGCTACGCCAAGCGTGATGTGGTCTACTCCTTGATATGACCCTTGTGAATGGTTATTGTAGCCTAGTTCAGCCAGGCATGCCCCCTAGCTGCAGCCTTTGCTTGTACCAGTGGGTGGTGGGTGATGCGACAGAGTCCAGTCCAAGTCTCCCACTAGGCAGGTGCCTTGAACTGATCCAGACATGCACTCTGGCTTCCCCCCTCTAAACTCCATGTTAGCGCTATTGCCCACTTGCAAGCACAGTGGACAGATTCATGACAACCCTCAGAAATCATTCTGTGAGTTACCAGTTATGGTCCTGGTAGGTTATATTTCTTGTCTTCCTCACACATACTAGAGAGATGGAAGATTTCTCGCTCTCCTGCTCCATTACGGAATAACATAGGGTATTAAAAGTATATTAGGTTTAGCTCATGCAAGGCCAAGGGGAGGGCTGGACTGCACCGGGCACTGGCCTAAAGCCCAGTGGCATGTATGAGAACTGGGTCTGGGAGGGGATCAGGGGGAGAAATTTGGGAAGCTCCCCTGATGAGTTATAGCTCCCACTGGTGAACAGGTGGTCCAGACCTGGGGGTCAGACAGGCTGGGCAAAATAGCACCAAAGGCTCGTCAATTAATGAAAAGGCGGTGGAATGGGCGCACTGGGCAGTACTGAGCAAACCTTAGCCCACAAGTAAAATTGGAAACCAGGTTGGAGCACAGGACATGCCCAGCTAGGTTTTTGCACCAACTGATCTGCACGAGCCACGGATGCTGAGCCACAGTGTCTAAGGCAGGGGCCGCGACAGTTGAGGGGCTGTGCCAAGCTGAGTTAGAGCAACCACTGGCATGTGTGTGATCTCTGGCTGGGAACAAGCCCGGTTGAGGGGCTAAGGGGACACCCTAGCTGGGTTGAGGTTCCCACCACGGGGCGCACAAGCGGGAATGGGGCTGTGTTCGGGTCAGGATACAGTTGTAGTCTCTCTTTGCAGTAGTGTGGGCTTGGACAAGACGCACCAGGCCGGGTCAGACTCCAACACCGTCTGGTGTTCTAGAGGACAAAGGTAGATGTGGGATGGACTAGGCTAGGTCTCAACCCCAACTGAGCCGTGTATGAGCTATATGTGGGTATGGACGAGCCGTGGCTGCGCTGAAACATCCAACAGCAAGAACCAGACTGGGTTGAAGGCGAGTTAAGAAAAGCCACTGTTCCTGCTAGGACAGGAGATGAACTGAGTAGTGCTGGCTCTTGGACCCACTGGTATGCGCGAAACCTGGCACTCGGAGAGGTTCTGATGGAGGAACCTGGGCAACTCCTCTGGCAGGACACAGTCCCTGCAGGTAAGTGCAAGAAGCATGGAAGGAAACAGCCAAGAGGCCATGGAAAGTGTCCCACTGGAATACATTTGGCATGGGTTGGGGGGCAGACCTGGCTGAATCAGTTCACATCAGCCACTGGCAAATCCAAAAGCCAGAACAGAGTGTGGGTCGAGCCAGGTCATGTCGTGACGAAAGCAGTACACAACACGGAATGCCAAGGTGAGGTTGCCTGTGCCAGATGTGACTGCAGCACCCAACCAGCACACGTGAGAACCAGGAAAGGAGGGGGCAGAGCCAGCAGCGGAATAAGGGGTGGTTCCCTTGCTGGACAGCTACTCCCACTGGAGAGCATGAGCTGGGATGGGGACAGACCTGACTAGGCAGGGCTACAAACACCTGTGTACCTCATGTGGCCCAGATCAGGGAAAAACCAGGCTGAGCTGATTATTCCTACTGGTGCAATCTACAGTTAGAGTGGGCGAGGGCTGTTGGGGCTTAGCCACAGCATCAGCTGGCAGAGGCAGGCACTGGAGGCTAGTTTGGTCAAATTAAACCACAGAACCACCTGGAGAGTGCATAATCCGGGAATGGGAGTGGCCTAGGAGGGAAATAGTGGACTTCTCCCTCTTGGGTTACCACCCCGCACAGGAGGGCACGAAAACTAGGACAGGGGCTGGTGTGGCTAGACAGAGGCACCCAGCCACATCCATGAAGGCTGGATAGTTGAGCTGGTTAGATGGAACAAGGCTTTAATACTCATTGACATGTATGAGAGCAGAAGGGGATGTGGGACAGACTGGACTAGTCTGCCATACATACTGGCAAACAGGGTAGGGGGCAGGCCTAGTGGGGGTTATTGTGGGTTGCTCTGAATAGGCTGCAGTTCCCACTGGTTTATGTGAGGGCTTTGTATGTGCTGGGCAGAGTCGGACTAGACTGCAAACACTCGTTGGTTCCAGTGGAAGACAGGGATGGAAACAGAACCAACCCAGCAGTTGCAACCACCAGCTGATTGGGGCGATGCACTGTGCTGGGTCCTGTGCTTGCTAGAACATACCAGAATCTGGTCTGGGAACACCTCAGACAAAGTTTCCTTGGGGATCCCCCTAATCGAGCTTTCCGGACTCAGAACCCTATCAAAAGACAGAGACAGAACAAGTCAATCAACCACCTCAGCTATATGTTGGCAATGAAAATACTGGGCAAACGGAGACTCTAAGATGGACTATGTCAATCAGTGGATTCTCCAACGACTGTCGTGCTTGGGGTGGTGAGAGTGGCAGCAATTTGGAACTGTTGAACTATCAAAACCACTTGAGCAAGATCCTTGGAGCATGCCCCACATCAGGGACCGGGGGTGGGTGAGAGACTGGGTGGGGCTTCTTGCTTAAAATCTCCTTTTACATCAGATATGTTAAGGAAAGTATATAAAAAGAAAAAAGTGTATTAGGTTTTATAGTTCTTTAATGTAGATCATAAGCAGTCTGACTTACATTGATTGTTGGTTCATTGGTTACTTCACAATATCGTATTGCATGTGAGATAGGCTGTTTGAGTTTGAGATAATGTTACATTTTACAGTTACTATTTTTCATATTGACATCATTTCATCTTAAATTAAGGCAAACATGTGGTATCTAACCTTTTGGGATTGGCTCATTTCCCTTAGCATTATGGTTTCCAGTTGGGCCCATTTGGCCACAAAAACTGCATTTTTTTAAATAGCTGAGTAGTATTCCTTGGAGTAAATGAACCATAGCTTTCTTATCCAGTCTTTTGCTGATGGGCATTTTGGTTGCTTCCATGTTTTTGCAATTACTGATTGTGCTGCCATGAACATAGTGGTGCATGTTGGTTTCTCGTGTAATGGGTGTTTTGGATATATTCCTAGGAGTGCTATTGCTGGATCATATCTGCACAGTAAGATGCCAGACTCTATGCTTGGCATATGCTTGCAATGAAAGAATTCAACTGAACTTGAACTGTGGTAATGCAACAAGTTGGTGGAATCCACCATGGACGGAGAATTTCGGGAGGGGTGGGAAGAATCCCAGTACCTATAAAACTGTGTCACATAATGCAATGTAATTAATAATAATAAAAAATAAGTAAAAAAGAAAAATATTGTACAAAATCTTAGAATTAATAAAATGTGAATAGAGATATCCTACTCACCTACTTATGAGAGTGCAAATTGACAAAAGTTTTATAGATGTTTTATTAAACACTGTCTATTATAGTTATTGCTTCATACTACACTTCCACAATGGCTTAAAGTAATAAACATTTATTATTTCTCAGAAATCAAAAACTAAATTTAAGTTTGGGCTAGTCATCGTCATTCATAATTCTGTGGTTGGCTATGGGTTGAGTAGGTGTTTCTGTTGAGCCTTGCTGGGCTTTCTAACATGTTTGAAACTAGCTAAACATAGAAATGAATGAGCTTTCTTAGTTTACTCAGCAGGTGACTGCTGCTTGTTCACAGGTGATGGCAGGGTTCCAAGATGCTGAGAAGCATGCAAGGACTGTTGAAATCCAGGCATGGAGAATTTGGAATATTATAAATTCAAAATTTGCATATTTTGTTGCAAAAACATTTTTTTCTAAGGCAAATTCAAGTTCAACAGTTGGAGAAATGTTTCCACCTTTCAGTGAGAGGAACTGCATAGATACATTCATTGCAAAAACATAGATAATAACGGTCTAAGTCTGTTTTAATCTTTAAATATAGCCATAGTTTAAGTCTCATTCATTTCTTGTCTTCTTTCAACACAGATATGGATAAGATGTTAAGAATGTCTGTGTGTTTCATCCTTTGGAGACACTGGAGAGTTCAAATCATAGAAACCTTTATCTATGCAGGAACATTTACTTCTGTTTCGGCATTCTCACCATCTCAGCCACTTAAAAGTCAGTCTCCTTTGCTTTATATCTCAAGGTATATCAGCCCAGTATGCATGGTATAATCTCTCTTCTCCAGGGTTCACTATCCACATAAAATATTTTCACACATTCTTGGTGTACGTGTGTGTATACTATCATCACTCTTGACACAAAATCAAGTTTTATGGTCTACTCTGGAAAAGCAGTGTAGGAAACAAGTAAATATGAATATCTGTAGCAATTTGGGTAGTCTATTAACGTAGCAATTGCCTCTTTCTATTAGTCACAGTCCCCATATCTCAGTAGTTGATAAAGCAAAGGTGGTTTTATATTGCATATCCTTTTATTTGCAGTGGGATTTCATCTATTTCTGTTGACTCTGACTGCGCACATGTCTAGCAGGAGTGGAGAACATCTGTCCCACAAAATGACGATGACATAATCTGATCTGGCCCTACCAAGGCAACAACAGATAGGACTTGAAATCCTGTGAATGAAGATGTTATAAATAGATTGTATAAGTATTTTGCCTTTTACTAAAGATTTCCATGGAGAAGATGTTATAAATATCCAAATGAGACCTTGCAGAAAAAGATCCAGTGCTCTTGAGCATCATCATGGTAGCTGGTAGCGTGATAGACCTGATACAGTTATCTTTCATTTTTTTATCCTGGATTCCAACACATTGGAGCAGTCCTTAGCTGGTAAATGTAGTTTTAATGTCAACAACAATTAGGCAAAAGAGCTGGAGCAAAAACATGATGACAGTGTAAATTTTTACTTGGATAGAGTACAGGCCATTCTTGCTTACATGCCATTGGTCTAAAGAATTCACATATGCAAGGTCATGAGATAAAATATTCTGTCTGTAAAAGATACTGTGAATCATACAATGAGAGAATAAATTATCCTCTGACGAGAATGGAGGATGACATAATCAGGAGTAATAATATACATTTCCCAGGTGTTCTTGTAAAATAATCAAAAGCATTTCATTTCTTTAGCTAAAAAATTTAAAATAATGAATTAACTAATTAACACATAAGAGGGAATAAGTTGAAATAGGGGGAGAGAGAGAGAGAGAGAGAGAGAGAGAGAGAGAGAGAGAGAGAGAGAATGAGAATGAGAATGAGAATGAGAATGAGAATGAGAATGAGAATGAGAATGAGAATGAGTTCCCATCACTGATTCGCTCCACAAATGCTTTTGGTAACTAGGGCTGAGTTAGTCTGAAGCTGCAATTTGATAAATTAATGCAGGTCCCACATGGTTAAAAGAGACTCAGTTACTCATTTTAGGCTTTTAGTTGCTGTCCCCCGGGGTCTGCATTGGCAGGAAACTTGAATCAGGAGCCAAACTGGAGACTCATAGAACAGAAGCGTCTTAACCAGATTATTAACTACTAAGCCAAATGTTCACAACGTCTTCCTTTGTTTTGTACTTGATAGCTCTCTCTCTAAAAATGTAACTTTAGAAAACAAGATGTTTGAGACTAGGAGGATGCCTCGACCTTTTGGTAGAGATATTCCTATTACCAGTAATTTTTAATAGATAGAAATATTTTATTATGTTAGATTATCATTCATTTAAAAATATATTGAAAAATGCTTATCATTATTCATAACAGCAAAAATGAGCACCACATTGTTATGCTGTAAAATTTCATACAGAGTGTATAGACAAAAGTGTTTATAGTTGAAGAAAAATGTTTATATTACTGAATGTTAAGAAAATGCCAGCGCACCCTTAAACATGCATAGAAACCAATTGTCTACTTTTTTGTTTCACTTGGATGACACCGATTTTCTAGTTTGTGATTTTTTCTATTCAACGTTTATGAATTTACAAGAAGTGGTGAAACCTCAGGGATCTGTAATGTAAAAAGGTTGAGAAATGCAAGTTTTTTATTCTTGAATTGCAGGCCCCGGTCTCCCAAGGATTAACTCCACAGCTTAACTTGTTTCTCAGAGCATAACAGGATTGGTAATTTTGGCCTGATACATATAGCCACTGGCTTAACCGCAAGTTCCTGCTTCCTATTGTCAAGTTATCTGCCAAGGGATTGGATAAAACTCAAGGGATTTAGGGTGGCCACTAGAGGATTGGATAAACACTGGGAGGAACTGAAGGGATTTAGGGTTGCCACTACTGGGAGGAACTGAAGGGATTTAGGGTGGCCACTACTGGGAGGAGCTAAGCAGAGTATAAAAGAAAGTCTGGAGTTGCAATAAAGATCATTCTGTCATCGATCGGCATTCGGTGTACTGCGTGTTGCCTTGTCTTGTCTCTCTGCGTTGTCTGCGTTGCAACCCTAGTCCCTCCGCTCAGCTCGGATTACGTGGCGACGCGGGCGTTGCCAACATCTGGAGGTTCCCACCGAGATTGAGAAAGAGAGGATACGACGAAGGGTCGTCCCAAGAGGCTGGCCAGCTGATCCAGGTAAGTGGGACGTATTGTAAGTCTCTGCTAAACTGGTAGGAGAGGGAGGTTCATTTTGAAATAGAGTCAGGTTTTAGTTTTATTTTGAAATACAGTTAGGTTTTAGACTTATTTTGAAATATAACCAGGTTTTGGATTTATTTTGTAAGTTTTCGATTTATTTTGAAGTATAGTCATGTTTTAGATTTATTTTGAAGTATAGTTAGGTCTTGGTGTTTAATTTATCCGGTGAAAAGGACGATAAAATGGGTTCTGCCTTCTCCCGGGATAAATTGGCCACCGAGCTTGAAGAACTTCTACGTCAACTGGGGATGCCAGTTAAATTTAAAATGATTAGAAATTTTGTTAAAGCCATTCAATCTAGCAGTCCTTGGTTTATTGTTTCAGGCAACTTGAGTATTCCCGATTGGGAACAGGTTAAGGCCAATTTACAATCCTGTTTACAAAAAGACCCAGATAATTTCCCCATTGTTAACTTTTCTTTGTGGCGCTTAGTCCGTGATTCATTATTTACTGATAAAGTGAAAGTTGAGAGACAGTTAAGAGAAGTACAGACTACTTTTGAAGGAATCCAGAGGTGGGAAGTTCTACGGTCCTTGGAAGCCTGGAACGAGGTGGCCTCGAGTGAAACCACCCCGAGTGAGACCTCTTCTTTAGAGGAGAGTGAGGTCTCTTCTTTAGAGGAGAGTGAAGCCTCTTCTTCAGATGAGAACGAGGCCTCTTCCTCGGAAGAGAGTGAGGAAAAACGAGATGAGGAGGTTTTCTTAAAGCGGAAAATTAAGGATAAAGAGAAGGTTTTCTTAAAGCGGGAAATTAGGGACATTAAAAGAAAGTTAAAGAAAGCAGGAATAGGTGCACGTTCCTCTGGCAAATTGTCCAGTTCAAGACCACCACCATATGCCCCTAATTTTGTGACCCCTACCGCTCCTCCTGAGGAGGAAGCCGCGGGCCATTCACCCAATAATTACCCCACACGGCCATGGAATGACGGCCTCACTGATCAGCCGGTGGGTGGGGTTCGATGCTTCCCTGTAATAGAGGTCCCAGTTCGAGGAGGTCCCCCTCGCCGGGAGCATCAGGCCCTTCAATTTAAAGACCTCAAAAATGTAAAGCAGGCTGTTAAAGATTATGGTGCCCAGGCACCCTTTACTCTTGCACTCATAGAATCCTTTTTGAGTTTGAATCTTACTCCTAGTGATTGGATGCAATTGTGCCACTCTGCTCTCGATGGTGGTGACTTTCTCCTATGGAAAGGGGATTTTCAAGATAGGTGCAGATTTTTTGCTGAGCAGAACGCGGCTGGGGGACACGCAGATCGAAGCCTTGAAATGCTTACTGGCACTGGACCTTTTGAGGGCATCCAACAACAAGTTAATTATGACCTAGGAGTTTATGCACAGATAGCAAATGCAGCCCTTGGAGCCTGGAAGGCCTTACCTAATGCTAATACAGGAGACCAGCTTTCCAAGGTCTTGCAAGGCCCTACAGAACCTTTTCAAGAATTTGTGGACCGTATTATGCAGGTTGCTACTAAGATCTTTGGTAACGTGGAACCAGCAATGCCAGTAATTAAGCATATAGCCTTTGAGAATGCTAATAAATATTGTCAGGATGCTCTCAGGTTCCACAGAGATAAGTCCCTGCATGATTATCTCAAAATCTGCAGACATATTGACTCCACCCATGCCCTTGGGCAAGTGATAGCAGCCGCTGTTCAACACCCTCAGCCCCACCCTAGGGCGCCTCCCAAAACCTGTTTCAGATGTGGACAGCCTGGACATTTTATAAAACAGTGTCCCAAAATTCTGCGACAAGGAAGATCACCCCCACAATCCTTGCAGGCCCCAGATCTTTGTCCAAGATGCCATAAAGGCTATCATTGGAGCAGTGATTGTAGGTCCAGATATGATGCCCAAGGCAATCCCCTATCGGGAAACGGGGTCAGGGGCCCGCTCCGGGCCCCCCAACCTCAGGTGTACGGAGCCCAGCAGACACCTGTAACTTCCGGAACAGCGCAGACTCCTTCCAGAGTCCCTCTCCCACGGCGAGGAGCACCGACATTTCAACCCTCCTCAGAGCAACACCAGGTAGCGCAGGACTGGACCTCTGTGCCACCTCTGGAGAGGTATTGACCCCGCTCCTGGGACCCCAACGGATAAAAACAGGAGTCAGGGGCCCCTTACCTAAGAATACCTTGGGCCTGATCCTAGGAAGAAGTAGTGCTACTATGCATGGAATCAGAGTACTCCCAGGAGTGATAGATGAGGATACCCCTGCAGAAATAGAAGTTATGGCAGAATCAGCCAAAGGCACTATAATCATTCCACCAGGAGCTAGATTTGCCCAGCTAATCTTGATCCCCAAGGTTCCAACTGACAACCCCATTCTTAAGAGAGATAGACAAGGAGGATTTGGACATTCTGGCCCCTTGGCATGTTGGGTCTCCGACATGCAAACCCGACCCACCTTACAGTTAGAGATAGAAGGGAGAAAATTCACAGGTTTACTTGATACCGGGGCTGACAGTACAGTTATATCCCAGGCACAGTGGCCAAGTTCCTGGCCATTAGAGGCCACCCCAACCGTTCTCCAAGGGATAGGAACTTCTCAGCCACAGAAAAGCGTCAGGTTGTTAAGGTGGAAGGATCAAGAGGGGCATTCAGGAGTTTTCCAGCCGTATGTCTTACCACATATTCCTATCAATCTGTGGGGACGAGATTTGTTGAGTGCCATGAATGTTGTATTGACCTCTCAGCCTGTGCCAAATATGCTTAATAGACAGGGATACTTTCCTGGAAAAGGTTTGGGCAGACATCTTCAAGGTGACCCCCAACCAGTCTGTGACAGGGTTAAAAATTAGAGGCTGCAATTGAATTGGTAAAGGAACAGCTTGAGAGAAATTAAAAGAAGCCCATTGTTTACAGGCCTTTGCCTATATTTTAATATAACTCACAAAACAGGCATTCCTTATAATCCTCAGGGTCAAGCCATTGTCGAACGTGCCCTGGAAAGTTCAGCTTGCTCAGCTGACCCTTCAACTCCTGTGTGTCTGTGAAGTCAGTTTAAAGATAACTGGGGAATGCTCATCTTTCATTCGCCTTTTATGTAGCTCCTACAGAGCGCCATTGGCTTCGCCCTGCTAATGAGAATAAAGGCCAAGTAAAATGGAAAGATCTGGCCACAAATAAATGGCGAGGACCAGATCCAGTACTAACGTGGGGGCGAGGCTCTGTTTGTGTTTTTCCCCAGGATGAAGAAACACCTAGATGGGTTCCCGAGAGACTTACACGGCAAATCTCCTTGGCTCCAACTCAACATGATCCCACTCCTAATGATGTTCTTGCAGGATAGGAGACCCTGACAGCAGTGGTGCAACTTCCTGATATCCTGCTCATGGGATCTCCAGCTGCTCCCCGATTTACCATCATATATGTGTTACCCCTGTGAAATGGCATTTAACTGGCAGCATGGATGTTTTAGGAACAAAGCGGAATCTTGGCCATGAGGCTGATGGTCATAGCCATGATTGCAGTACTGTTTAGTCTTCTTTGCCGCCTATGCAGGCAACAAGCCTGGGAGCAGGTCATTATTTGACAAACCATGATGGCTTTAGCTGTGGAAAACCCTAGTGCTGAACATGGTGTGATGGGCAGCCAGAGACGGGTAAGATCTGGCAGCGCTGATGACCAACCTAAGACAGGGATTCCCCAGGTGGGGCTCCCCATGACGGGTAAGGCGTCAACTGACTGCTGGACAACCTAAGACAGGCGTCCATTAAAAAAAAACAAAAAAAGGGGGACATGCAGGCCCCGGTCTCCCAAGGATTAACTCCACAGCTTAACTTGTTTCTCAGAGCATAACAGGATTGGTAATTTTGGCCTGATACATATAGCCACTGGCTTAACCGCAAGTTCCTGCTTCCTATTGTCAAGTTATCTGCCAAGGGATTGGATAAAACTCAAGGGATTTAGGGTGGCCACTAGAGGATTGGATAAACACTGGGAGGAACTGAAGGGATTTAGGGTTGCCACTACTGGGAGGAACTGAAGGGATTTAGGGTGGCCACTACTGGGAGGAGCTAAGCAGAGTATAAAAGAAAGTCTGGAGTTGCAATAAAGATCATTCTGTCATCGATCGGCATTCGGTGTACTGCGTGTTGCCTTGTCTTGTCTCTCTGCGTTGTCTGCGTTGCAACCCTAGTCCCTCCGCTCAGCTCGGATTACGTGGCGACGCGGGCGTTGCCAACATTGAATGACAGATAATGGGTTATCAGGAATTCAGTGCTAAATTTAACATGCAGATTTCAATGTAAAAAAAATGTTAAGCACAGATGGCTCTTGTTCTTAAAGGATATTGATCTGGATAACACAAATCACAATATCCCAAAGCAAGCTACTAGAATACCTCCACGGCAGAACTCACGCTGTCAGCATCTAAGATATGGGGAGATATGTACTGACATTCTTTGTCTTGGGTTTTCATCATCTAGGGATAAGCAGAAAAATAAAAATAACCAAGGAAACATTTTTGGTTAATTGCCATTTTATTGGATTATAAATATCTTCCTGAAGAGGTAGGGCACTTGTGTTGCTACATAGTTGGAAAGCAGGGACCTTGTTTATTTATTAGATTTATTTATTTGACTTATTTATTTATTTTTATTGGAAAGGCAGATATACAGATAGGAGAAGAGACAGAGAGGAAGATCTTCTGTCTGGATGGTTTTACTCCCCAAGCCGCTGCAATGGCCGTAACTGCGCCAATTGAAGCCAGGAGCCTGCAACTTCTTCTGAGTCTCCCAAGTGGGTGCAGGGCCCCAGGGCCTTGGGCTATCCTTGATTGCTTTCCCAGGCCACAAGCAGGGAGCTGGTTGGGAAGTGGGGCTACCAGGATTAGAACCGGTGCACATGTGGAATCCTGGTGTTTTCAAGCTAAGGACTTTAGCCGCTAGGCTATTGTTATGGGCCTGGGACCTTGTTTTTGTGGCCTGTGTGTCAGAACCCCTAAATGGATCTGCCTCTCAGACACACACCTGTGACTGATGGCTACAAGTATGCCAAGACTATTTTAAAAGACCATGAATTACCTTACGATGTGTTTATGGGGATGGTGTTTGACACTGTGGCTCAGACATCTGTTTTGATGTCTGCAGCCCAGGTTAGAATGATTAGAGTCTTGATTCAGGTTTCCAATTCCAGCTTTCTGACAGTGTACACCATGAGTAACAGCAGGCAGTGCTTCAGTTAGCTGGGCCCCTGCCATTCACATGGGAGAACTGGATTGAGTTCCCAACACCTGGCTTTGCCTGATCCAGACATTTGAGAGAGCATCTGTTATTCTTTGCATTAGGGAAGTGGACAAACAAATAGAAGATTGCTCTCTTTCTCTACCTTTCAAATACAAAGAATGAAATAAAATAGATATATTCAAAAGATCATCAACTTTCCATTTTCAATGGCTGTTTCCATAAATACAACAGGATAAAAATTATCATACCTATATTACAGTTAATCTACATGATTGATTATACCTAATATCTGTGCACAGGCTAATCAAGGAGGACATTTGGGTCAAACTACAGAGATTTTGTAAATTATGTCTCTTGCCTTCAATGTGAAATTTGTGTAATTCTAAATTAGTATACAAACACATACTAAATTCACAGTAAATTTAGTATGTTTGATGATATTCCATAGAAATGATAGAAAGAACATGTATATTACATAGAACTGATGGAAATTAAATGTACCCCGGGACCAGGGAGGAGAGCTTTCTCTGGTTCTAGCCTGGCTCTGGCTCTGGACCCCCACCCTCCCTCACAATGACCATCGGGATCGCTCTGGAAACCCCTCATAGCAAACAAACAAACACACAAACTAAAAAAACCTAAAATTAATAGACAAATAACAAAAAGTAGAGCTTGGAATCTGAGAGGAAAGAGCTGGCGTGGATTTGCTCATGCCTCGCTGGGTGGGAAACAAAGATTAGTCATTCCTCACCATGGTGTTGAAGATTTCTCTGCACACCCCTCCAAAAAAAAAATGTTCTTCACCTTAATTGTCGACAAATGTCTTATTAGAGTTATAAGCCAGTCTAGATTATCCTAAAATATGCCAAGACCAGCAAAATTATACTTCAACACAACAAACGGCTAAATATTAAAATGAAAATAGAAATGAGACAGCTGAATAGTACCCTATAGCCATTTTAAGGTGTATAGCAGCCGGTTTTGTATATAAACTAAAACTGAAATGTCAATGAGCTAATCATAGCATGTGGTTAAGAACTTGCATTTTTTTTTAACATACTGATTACTCAAAACCATGTCAATTCCATAATGTTGTAAATTGTTGCTGATATTATGTTGGGACTCTTAATTGATTGGGGCGATATTCTACCAGCTCTACCTTCAGACCAGAAATAGTCGCCCCAAGAAACTGTTCAACCCATCTGGACAATAAGTTGTTGTACTCTATGCTTGGTATATGTTTGCAAAGAAAGAACCTTGGTTGAATTTGAACTGTAATACTGCAATAAGGTGGAGGAATCCACCAGGGGGGAAGGGCATGGGGAGGGGTAGGGGGATTCCCAGAGCCTATGAAACTGTCACATAATGCAAAACAATTAATAAAAAAAAGAAATTAAATGTAGCAAATGACTCTGCTCATTAATGAGGATTACGTTTACTCAGGGGATCATTTGTGGAAGGCAGTGGCCTAAAATATTCAATGGTTCTAGCAGCATTTGAGTAATTTTTATGTTTCTTGCAAGAAACTTCACATTTTGAGATCAGTTAAACCTCTTAAGGGATATAAACACATAATTCTAATTGGTCTGTCAGTGGCAATTTTATGAAAAACAGTTACTAAAAAAACTTATTTTGGAGGGAGATTCATTTTGATTCCTCATATATTATAAAGATTAGGCAGTTTGTGAAAGGATGAGTAAAAGTTTTTGTTATTTTTATGGCTTCCTGTAAGCATCAGGATAATTTCTTCCAGCAAGAGCTTTCTGACAGTCTAATTTATTGCATGGAGCTACTATGACCTGAGCTATGGTCTAAGAAAGGCTCTTGGCTGCTGGCCAAATGGCATCCATGATTCAGTTCTTTTTCTTGATCTTTACTATAACTTCAGAGATCTCCTGGAATCCAGAGAACCTGTTTTGAACAACTGATTTGAAGGATAAAACAGCATTTTGTTCTCGCAAGCAAATCTACATGTCACTCTGCTCACCACTAACACTTCTTAAGTTTGTTCCATTAAAGCCCTGGGTGCTTATAAGTTGTGTTCACTTCTTAAGAATTTATGTTTTTTACAAAGACAAGATGTGACACTCAGTATTTAATTTACACGGTTTAACCTGTGATTAAGGTAACAGAAGGCTTATTTAGATGCTTGCATGCAGGGTTCAACCTGCTGTACACACTGGGTTCTTATTTTAATAGGGTCAGCAGCTGTGACTTGGAATTTTGGAACCAAAGGTTATAAGCCTAGAAAATGTGAGAAACAGAGGGCATACATTTTTCTTAATCTATGGAAAGAAGTGTGTCAACTTAGAATTTTAAATCTTGACAGAACAAAGCAACCTTTGAGACTTGCATAATGTAGTTATTATAGGAAATTAGACATTTAGAACTAAGTTGCATTCACTAAAGAACAGCAAAAATGTAGTTGAATTCCCCATGTTTTTAATCTTTATGCAATTCAGTCCTGCACCAATTATCTTATGCTTAAACCAATAAATTAGTAAGTACAAAGGACCTTAAATAATTTAGAGAGTTCAGAACCAAATAAGAATGTGAGTTCATTTGTTCAAACAGCAGGGGAAAACCTAATGCAAGGTATTAAAATATGAAACTTTTCTTTTTATGTTTTTCTTTGATTTATAATGTTTTTATTTAGTGTTATGTTTTAGTAAGGGAAAGTTAATATATTGTATGATTGGCATAGAGCTGGGTGTTTCAACTAGTCCTTAAGATACCCATTAAGACAGACACCTGCACCTCATATGGAGTGTATAGGTTTGAGTTCCAGCTTCAGTAATGATTCTCCCCTGCTAATGCACAAACTTCGCATCCTGAAATGCAGAAAATATCAGTTCAGGTGGTTGCGTCACTGCCTTCAACAAACAAGCCTGGATTAAATTCTGTGTTTTCAACTTTGGGCTGGTCCAGGTCTGGATTTTGGGAGAACTGGGAGAGCGAACCAGTTACTGATATTTTTCTTTTCCTCTTTCTCAATCAGATTAAAGAAAGAAATAGTATAGTCTGGCATTAAAGCCGCACACCACCATTTCATATGGACACTGACTCACACTACAGCTGTTCACTTCCAGCCCATCTCCATGCGAAAGGCCTAGGAAAAGCAGCGAAAGATGACCTGAGTGTTTGGGTCTCTTCTGCTTATGTGAGAAATCTGCATGAAACTCCTGGCTTCTGGGTTTGTTGTGACCCAGACCACGCCATTGTCTGGAGAATGAACCAATGGCAGATGCCTCTGTCACTTCCCTCTGCCTCTCTCTGCATCTTTGACTTTCAAATAAGCACATATTTTAGAAAAATTTGTATTAATTTTGTTGGTTTTTTGTCTTATATAATTGAAGTTTAATTCAAAATTATGATAATTTAATTTTTACATGCAATCATCAAAATTATACAATTCCTGTTTTAAACAGATCTTATAGTCATATATGCATATGTATTTTGTTGTCGTAAGAAGAATGAAAATACTACCCCGAACTGGATAAACTCCTTTAGTGACTGTTTTATATGTGTGCACTCCAGCAAATATTTTCTACTTAACAGATCACTGTCAGTAGGAAGGAATTTTCTTCTATGTTATCGTTTTCACACAGATGACTTGATCATATAGATAAGTAGTAACACAAGTGAGACTGCATATAATAGGGTTCCTTTGCTATTTGTTTCCAGCACAGTTTATTCATTAGCCGAAAGAAGTTTCTGGTTCAAATGAAAGGAATGCTATCTTTGGAAGAACAGCTCCAGGATGTCAACATTTCCATGGCGGCATATTGTAGAGGGTAACATGCTTGTTTTGTACTGTGAATTTTGGTTGTTGGTGTTTATTGGCCATGCCCTCAGGTACTCTTTTCAAACTTGTTCATGCTTTCTAATTCTCTATGTAACACAGCCCATTTTGTTTGGCTTCTGCAATGTTTCTTGTGCTGGGTGACTTTTTGGTCAAGAAAGAGAGAAGAATCAGTAGCAACAGAAGATGCATGGGAGGTGGTAGTTGAAACTTGTCCAGAAATACCTCTTTTCACCCTCCTGCTGTCTTTTTCTTTCCTTTTCTTTTTGTGAATTTTGCCACTTAGTCATATTTTGGTCTTCCCATCTTGTTTAGAGATTCTACAACATGATGGTGCTCTAGAAACATGGCTTAAATGATTGAAATTAAATGTTGTGTTCTCTCAGCATGTTATATTTGAATGTTTTTTTGGTGTTACCCTTTTGTAGCAGACCAAATAATGGTTCTTTCAAAGACAACTTTGTCCTAATCCTTAAAATCAAGTATGTAGCAGGTTCACTCTGCATTGGTTACCACATCATCAATGGAGGCTGCAAGTTTTACTGTTTGTACAAATGCATAGAGAGAATCTTTACATGACTTTTCGGAGTAAAACAACTGTGTTGCTTGCAGGTAGCAAGGTCTAGCAAAATCCTGGCATTTATGTCTTGCTCAGTCTATAAGAAAGCTGCACAATTGTGCAAGATTTCTACTGCATGTGGTGTAAGCTGCATTACGTCTCAGGAGCCTGAATGGGTCCTGGCATGGGCTTTATCCCTATGGCTCAACAGGAGTCATTGCGGTGAAAAACCGTAGGACATTCTGTTCTACAAGAGATAGTAAGACAGTCTGGGATTTTGTAGTAGTTTATCTTTATCTTTGGGTATTGCAAGAGAGACTACAGGGACAAGCGACAAGTGTAAGAATCTACAGAAACTCGAGGAAAGCTTAGCAAGCTAAAATATTTCAAGAAGAACAATTAATTAATTTTCTGAGAATGAAAAAAAAAAAATGAGTGGCAATCTGCTTGTTTGCTTAAAGGAAGAGGAACCATGAACAATTGGAAGTCCCAAAATGGCTTCTCAGAATAAAAATAATATAAAACCATATTGTTTTCAAGAAGAATAATGAGTGAATACATGCTTGGTTAGGTAACAAAGCTAAGAAATATGATAACATAAAATCCTAAAATAGCTATTATTAATATAAAGATAATAGATTTCATAGATAAAATTCTAAGCAGATAGCCACCTTCCTCCCTTTCCTTCCTGTGCTTTAACTGCCCCTCCATAATTTTTTTTAAATTTAAATTTAAATTTTTCATGAAGCAGTTCCGTAGGCATAGGAATTTCCCCCTCCCTCCTTCTCCTTTCTATCCGCCAACTATTTTCCATTATCCTATAACAATAGTATACATATTTTTAAAATTTATTTTTGTAATAACATAACTTCAATTTATAATTATAGGTTTAATGTACCGTTAACCATAATGTTCAACAAGTAAAAATTAGCAAGAGCCCTGTCCCACAGCAGTATAGACAAGGATTAAAAAAAATCAGGTCATAAATGTCAATTGCATTCTTATAAGTTTTGGTATTCTGTATTAACTACCACAAACAATGTGTTTTTTCCAGGGATAATGGTCTCCAGTTGTGTCCATTCTATTGCAAAAGACAGAATTTCTTTCTTTTTTATGGCTAATGTTCCTTAGTGTATACATACCACTTTTTCTTTATCCTTTGATCCATTGATGAACATCCAGGTTGATTCCATATTGTAGCTAGTGTGAACTGAACTGTAACAAACCTTGTGTGAACTAATAACTATCTTATATGCTGCTTTAATTTCATCTTGGCATATTCCCAGAAGTGGGATAGCTGGTTCATAAGCTTGATCTATTTTCAGGTATCTGAGACTCTCCATACTGTCTTTCATAATGGTTACACTACTTTACATTCCCAGCAACAATGAATTAGGGTGCCTTTTCCATTTCATCTTCATTAAATTTAACAATTTTTTTGAACAATAGCCTTTCTAACTGGCGTAAGGTAAAATCCCATTGTAGATTCTATCTGCATTTCCCTGATGGCTAGTGAGCCTGAAGACTTTTTCCCATGTGTCTATTGGCCTTTCTATTTAATTTAAAAAAAAATTATCTGTTCATGTTCTTTATTCACTTCATAATTGGATTGTTTGCTTTGTTATTGTTGAGTTTCTTGAGCTCTTTATACATCTTGGATACTAATCCAAGTTTTCTCTCATTCTGTCAATTGCCTCTTCACTTTGTGAAATGTGGTTTTTATTTTGTAAGGCAGATGCTTTCCAGCTTGAATATAATCCCATTCATTTAATTTTACTGTTATTACCTGTGCTTCTGGGGTCTTATCCAAAGAACATTTTCCTATTCCAATGTCTTGTAAGAATTCTGCAATGTATTCTTCTAGTAATTTTCTAGTTTCTAATCAAAGATTTTAATCTTTCATCCACTGTGGGTTGACTTTTCTATACATTATAAGACAGCAATTTTGTTTCATACTTTTCCATGCATACATCCAACTTTCCCAACATCATGTATTGAAAAGACTCTTCTTTATCCAGGAAATTCTTTTGGCACCTTTGCCAAACATCAGATGATTGTAGGAACATGGATCAGTTTCTGGGATTTCTATTCTCTTCCATTGGTCTACATGTCTATTTTTGTGCCACTAATAAGTTGTTTCAGTGATAGCTTCCCTGAAGCATCTCTCAAAATCTGATATTTAAGTGATACATATATTTTAGATATCTAGGCAATTTCTGTGCTGTCTTCCATAATTGTTGCCCTTGTCTACATTTCACCAACACTAGCTTAGTACCTTCCCCCATATCATCAGCAGCAGTTGTAAATTTTTGATTTTGGATGATGCACACTCTAACTGGGATGAGGTGCTTCCACCTGATGATTAGTGAACCTGAGTGTGTTTTTCATATGTCAGTTGGACATTTGAATTTCTTCCTTTGAGAACTGCCTACTCATGTCTGCATGAATTATTCAATTTTGTTGCTTAATGTTTTATAAGTTTCAACTTCAGTCTAGGTTTCAATAATTACATCCTCACAGATTTACAGCATTATCTAGCTGACTGGTAAGTGGGTCATAATACCCAGAAATAGACTTGGATAAGTGGGAAAAGTTGCCAGGTGATGAAGAGAATGTAAAGGATTCACAGAAAGAAAATCAGATTTTTCAATACATTATGTTACATCAACCTTATGAACTTGCTAAAATTCTACAGTTGTTAAATCCTGATTAAGGTTGCAAAAACAATGAAGTCCAATCATCTCTGTCAGACTTGGATTAAAGGGTTCTCTTAGGTCTGCAGGTTGTAGATGGCAGATTCGTGAACTTCTCAGCTTCTGCAATCTCATGAGGCAATCCTTTATGAACCATCTCATTGCATTTGTTCATAAATAGCCGACTGATTTTGCTTCTTTGGAGAAATATTTTATACACACATATGCTTAAAATTAAAATAATAAAAATAAATGGAATTAAAATAGAGAGCATCAGTCTTGAGATACATGACTGTTTATTACTAAAGGAATAAAACCAGAATCTAGGGACAACTATCAGTGGATTTAACTCTATTTAAATATATATATGTATTTTTAAAAAAGATTTATTTATTTTTATTGAAAAGGCGGATATACAGAGAGGAGAGACAGAGAGGAAGATCTTCCATCCAATGGTTCATTCCCCAAGAGGCCACAACGGCTGAGCTGAGCCAATCTGAAGCCAGACCCAGGAGCTCTTCCGGGTCTCCCATGGGGGTGCACGGTCCGTTCTCAACTGCTTTCCCAGGCCACAAGCAGGGAGCTGGATGGGAAGTGGAGCTGCCGTGATTAGAACCGGCACCCATATGGGATCCCGGGAGGTGCAAGGTGAGCACTTTAACCACTACACTGTCATGCCGTGTCCTAAAATATATTTTCAAAAGTGGAGAGAGAGATGGAAGTATACTTTGGAAAGATGCAACCAAAATACTAGTAAGTCCTGCTAGGTATTTGGAGAGATGTGTTCTTCCACTTGTTTTTTGATGAAAAAGGTACTTTGATGAAAAAGGTTTGTTTTTGATGAAAAATGTTTTTTTGATGATAAGAGGCATTTATGCTTTATAACATTTAAATTAGAAGAATTTGAGTAGTTATTTGGCACAGCTTGGCAAACTGTGAATCAGATGAGTTATTAAATATGTGAAACATTGAAAGTAAAAAAAAATAGATAGATGGTGGTGTTTCCAAGAAGCTCCCAAGATGCTGCTGAGAACCTGTTTAAAGGAACGCCCTGGAGTTCAAGGCAGAGGTGCAGAAGAATGAAGAGATAAATTTATTCCAGGGATGCAAGTAGTGAAAGAAGCACTACTCAAAGAAACGAGGGGCAGTGGATTTCTCAAGATGAATTTGATGGCAGGATTAGGGAAATTATGCGTTCTGGATTTCAGAAGTTAAAATAGTCAGAGTAATGATCAGTTGCAAAGAATGTTTCTCCCCCCAAAATTGCAGCACATATGTCAAATGAATGCTGTTTCAGTTGTGCAAAGTGAATGAGCATCAGTAAATATTTTCAAAAGAGTTTTTCCTTGAAGGAAAAAACTAAGAATGCTCTCAAATGTTTCAAGAATGGACAAACAATGTTTTATGTATTAATTGTCACTATTAATATTATAAAAGCTTGTAAATGTACTGACACAAATTTAAACCAGGAACCTCACTTTTACACAAATTAAACAATCTCAGTGTACTACATTAAACTGTCCTTACGTCTTGCACTACACTACTCTAATTTTTCCAATTTCTTAAGTAGCTCTTCATACTCCTTTAGTGCCTAAACTAGGAATACTGCTTAATCAGTAGAAACATCCATGTCCTTAGGTTTTTTTAAGTTATGTAGTTTTGACGCATACACCGCATATTTTAAAATGATTAGTTTTAATGTGACTGGCACTAGCACATGTATTAGGTGACCTCTATGATTCATATTAGTTGACACATAGTTCTGTTATTTAATAAAGATGTCTAATGAAAGAAGTTTGAATTGACTTACTGGATTTGTTTGTACATCTATAGCGAAGGATAAATGGATCATACAAGAATTAACAACTCAGTTGTTGGTTCACCACCCCTGCCAGCTCCTCATAAAACTCAAGTTTTGTTTCTTAGAGGACCTATTTTTTTCTGAAGTTTGCTTTCATTACATTTTATTTGAATGTCTTTTTACAATTTCCTCTCTAATATTAGTGTCTACTAAAGATGGAAAGTCTTATTTTGTGGAATTATATGGAATTACATCTTGTCAAAATCTCTCAGTAGGAAAAGAATAAAAAATACACAAAACATAAATAATTATGTGCTGAGTGTTAAGAACACATTATGTTTAGTTCACAGTCACAATTTGAAAATGCGGAGCTCTTCTGTGTAATGTGGATCCTCCTAACCCTGCTAAATTAAGAAATTTAATGATAGGTAAGATGAAGAACAAACAGTAGTCATCTAAAAACAAATGGTATTGAAATAGTTTCTTCATTATGGGTTTATTTTAATTCTTAATATCAAATAATTTTTTACTTTGAATTTTTCTATTAGAAACATGTAATGATAATTCACAGTATATTCTGAAGAAATCTGAAGCAGCTACCTGTATAGGTAAAGTCCTGATTTTGCTAGTCATTTTTTTTTTCTTCCAAGAACCCCAACAAAATTGAATCAAGGAGTTTTCCATAATTAGAACATTTTATTGTGGTTAAGAATCTTTAATATCTCACATGTAGTCCTCACAATCTATTTCAGCTTCACATTTTCTTTAAGATAAATTTTGTTTCATAGAGCAGACTGCCATGACAAGCTGACAGATTTGTGATGATTGATTCACTGATGCAGGCTGGATTCTTTCCTTGAAAATTTCTATTTGAAGATCCAAATTCAGTGCCTTTGAATTGAGCCATAATTGGAGACACGGCTTTCAAAAAGCATTATTAAGCCTAGTGTCTGTATGGTGGCCCTAATTTAACAGGATTGGATTTCTTAAAAGAAGAAAAACAAGGCTCCAACATTGTGCTGTTGTAGTTAAAGCTACTATCTGCACCCATGTAGGTGCTGGTTTGCATCCTTGCTGCTTCAGTTCTAACATACTGTCTGCTAATGTGCCTAATAGAGCAATGGAGGATGACCCACATGCTTGAGTCCCTGCACTTGCATAGGGAGCTCAGATGAAGCTTTTGGCTCCTGGTTTCATTCTGACACAGTTCCTGGCTGTTGCAGCTGTTTGTGGAGTGGTTCACTTAGTGGAACATTTCTCTCTGTCTCTCTTCTCTCTCCCTACCCCTCCCTGTAACTGCGTCTTTCAAATAAATAATCTTTAAAAAGGAGATACATAAGCATGCGTGTGTACAGCGAAAACATCATGTGAGGATGCAGCATGAAGGTGATTTGTGTAACATGAACAGTTCTCAGAACAGAAACTACTGGAGGCATCCTTATACTAGACTTCCTAATGTTCTACAGGGAAGTTGTAATCAAAACAGTCTGGTACTGGCACAAAAACAGGTATTCAGCTCATTGGGACAGAATGGAAATACAAGAAATTAACCCACACATCTACAGCCAACTAATTTTTAGCAGGGGAACTGAAATCAATATAGGGATAAAGGACTGTCTCGCCAACACATGATACTGGCAGAACTAGGTCTGTGTGTACAGAAGTATGAAACAAGATCTCCTATCTTATACCTTATATGAAATTACACTCAAAATGGATCAAGGATCTAAATCTATTACCTGATCCCACCAAATTACTACATGAAAACCCCAAGGAAACTCTGCAAGACACCCGTCTAGGCAAAGACTTCCTGGTAAAGAGCTCCAGAAGCCCAGTCTAGTAAAACAAAAACAAATTACAACAAGCTACCAAGATTCTGCACTGCCTAGGAATTGTTCAGCAAAGTGAAAGGCAACTGACAGAATGGGAAAAAATATTTCAACTCATGCAACTGATAGAGGATTAACAGCTAGGATCTCTAAAGAGCTCAAGAAGATCAACAACAAAACAAAGAATCCAGTTAAGAAGTGAGCAAAGGATATGATCATATTTCCAAAAGACGAATAAAAGGCCATATAGACACATTAAAAGTGCTCAGGTTAGCAAGCTACCAGGGAAATGCAAATAGAAACAATAAGATTTCACTTCCTTCCAGTTAGAATTGCTAGCATTCAAAAACTAAACAAAACAAAACAAAAACCCAATAAATATTGGTGAGGATGTTGGGGGAAAATAACAATCTGCGATTGGTGGATATGTAAACCGTACTAACCATTATAGAAGACACAATGTGGGATTCCTCAGGGACATGAAAATAGATCAACCATAGAACCCAGGCATTCCACATCTGGGAATATACCAAGCAAAATTAAATCAGCATATGTTATTATTAGTATATTAGGCTTGCTGTTGCTTAGTTCATGCTAGCTAGGCTATATAGAATCAACCTAAATGTTCATCAACAGATCAATGGATAAAGAAAATGTGTGTGTATTTATATTTACACACTACTCAGCCATAAAAAAGCTAGAAATTCTGTCTGCAATTCTGTCCATTATGCCTAGCAAAACAAGTCCATCTCAAAAAGATAAATCTGTATTTTCTTTGATATGTGGAAGCTAACAGAGAACACATGCAAAATGTAAGTATGAAAAGATCACCTTGGGATGGGATTATCATTTTCTGCCTATATACTGCAGTAGAAATGTGATCTTGTGATTGCTTTACCTTCTACTTGTTGAACATTAAGATTAGTAGAAAATTAAATATCTGAATACAGTGTAGACTAAAATCACATCTGCAAATACTGTTGAAGGGAGGAAGGAGTACTGAGATAGAAGCAGGGGCATAAAGAAAGTGTATGTTTACTTGAACCATATATATGGAACATATAAAATCTGGTCTTTACACTAACAAAAATGTAAAAATTATGAAAAGTAAAAATAATAAAGATAAAAAATAGAAAGAAACTGAAATAGCAACTGTGATCTTTGCTGTATATTCTCCAGAACTGAGAGGACCAAATTATATTGTTTAAGCTACCCAGTCTATGGTGCTTTTCTGTTACCTGAAGAAGATTTATGTCTTTACCAGTAAGTGATGACTTGCAGTATATTCTCTAGGTATGAACTGGAGGTTTTGCAAATGAATGTCTCATCATTTCACTATTCTAAGGCAAATAAACAGAAAAAAATTTGGCACACCCTCTTGGGAAAAGACCCATATTACTAGTTCTACAGTGTTTAATGGCTGGTATGAGATTCTCCAGAATTATTTCCCCTTGTCCAAGTGGCTGTGGAAACAAGATCCCAAACTGATGATGTTCTTTGACATTTAGAATTTAATCCTGTGAAACCACTGAGCTTGGGATAAAGAGTGTGTGTTTCTATCCTTGCTAATATAAGCATGTGTTACATTGTAAAAGTGAATAACAAATAACTAATACTTTCTTGCAATTAGGAAAGACATACAAATGCAGACATTAAGCTGGAAGTTGAAACATTGGTTAAGATGTCTATGAAGTTGGAATCAATTCTTGGTTTTAGGTCTTTATTTTGATTTCCTGGTAATCAGATTCTGAGTAGGTTATAGCTTAAGTGTCTGGGACCCTGGTGAAGGTGATGTTTGAGAAGTTGGGGGCACTTCTACCCGTGTGTGACACCTAGATTGAGTTCCCAGTTGATGGTTTCAGTTGGGCACTGTCTTGATTATTGTGGGTATTTATGAAGTGAATTTCTCTCTCAAATCAGAGCAGATTTAGTTTAAAAGGAAGACAAATTAAAAAAATCAGATTATGGTTATATGAGCAGCAAACATACTGCAATACTTAGTTTCACAAATTGTTGAATCCACAGATAACTTGGTCACACGTGTTTATCATGGAACAAGATTAATAATCTTTCATTTACATCAAGAGTCGGATATTTGGTGATTAAAGGCCTAGAGCTGGCAAATGTGGTTCTTCACTGTTTATAGAACAGGTTTGGCAAGATTCCTAAGCAACACCAGTTACAAAATCATAAATATCAAAATGAATCAAAGCCAACGTTCATTTGTGCAGTTTTGCTGCTGTAATTGAAACCACTTAAGGATGTTTATTGTTCTCAGACCAGAAACAATAAAGGCAGCATAAACATGAAACTGACCCTGTGTGATGCTATCGGGTGAATCAAAGAAAAACAACTGAGTTTTTACATACATAGTTGAGCTTATTCTCTGCCTGTCTGTGATTAACTTGCCAGCATGAAGCCTTATATTGCCTATTTTTTTGAAACTGGGGATGAGGAAAAGGGCAAGTCCACAGTGGCAATAAAGACAGCCGCCTCAGCATGTTTCTCTTACATCTCTTCTTTTAAATTTATGTGTAACAACATAAATCTGAGTAGGATGAAGATGATTAGTGCAGCCTGTCATTCTGGACTCCATGAAGAGAAGACAAAATATTTTTTTTCCCCTAGTAAAAATATTTGGTTAAGGAAGTAAATGTGTCTTACAGGAAGACGAAGAATATTCTGCAAACAAAATAATACAGGTCAAAAGTGAAAATAAAATGAAGTAATTCCCAAATATTTGATATTAGGAGATTTCTGAGATGCAGGTTGTCAAGCAAGAAAACAACAGAAGGTACTCGGGTGGTGCCCTCATCTAAGAAACGATAGGCTGTTCCTAGTGCCTTCCGCTTTGTTGTTCCTGTTGCTGTAGAAATGTTCAAATTCAACGCTGGTAATATGTGTGAATGGGAGTCAAGGGAAAAAATGGCAGAAGGAAGTTACAGATGTTATCCTGTTAGACGTCAAGTAACCCCTGAATGTGCTCTTTGGGCAAAACTAACAACTAACTTCTTTTTTTTTTTTATTAATTATTTTGCATTATGTGACAGTTTCATAGGCTCTGGGAATCCCCCCACCCTTCCCCCTCCCCCCCCCATGGATTCCTCCACCTTGATGCAGTATTACAGTTCAAATTCAATCAAGATTCTTTCCTTGCAAACATATACCAAGCATAGAGTCCAGCTACTTATTGTCCAGATGGGTTGAACAGTTTCTTGGGGAGACCATTTCTGGTCCGAAGTTAGAGCTGGTAGAATATCATCCCAGTCAACTAAGAGTCCCAATATAACATCAACAGCAATTTGCAATATTATGGAATTAACATGGTTTTGAGTAACCAGTATGTTAAAAAAAAAAAAAAAGCAAGTCCTAACCACAACCTATGATTAGTTCATTGACATTTCAATTTTAGTTTGTATACAGGACCGGCTGCTATATACCTTAAAATGACTATAAGGTACCATTCAGCTGTCTCGTGTCTAACGACTAACTTCTTCAACTGCCAGACTTTAGATATGTGGTGTGAAGAAGGACATGGACAGGTAGGTTCAGGAGATAAAGATTCTACCAGCTATGACCTCAGATGAGATGACTGAGCCCCAACCAGAACAGCCAGCAAATCATACAACATGGCGGTGAAGGCTCAGGAGACAGTGATGCCAAAAGCCGTCTCATCCATTTTGATAATCAATTTTGTTCTTTTGTTTTGTTTCATGTTTTCAAATTGTAATGGAAGAAGTCACAGACATTACAATTTAGAGTCTGTGTTTACTTGAAAAAAATGTTTTATTGGGAAAAAGAGATGCTTATTTTTATTATTATTATAGTGAAATCTCCCCCTGATAATCAGTAGAAGGTCTGCTCATGGAGAGTATATTTGAATTTATCATACAAGTCCAAGCAGGAGGACATGTGCACAATGGTTGTTTTACATAGTCACGATTGATCCCACTACCTATTCATTAATACTTTCTATATGTAGAGTATTGGGCCACTTATTTCACTGATCGGTGATGTTAGCTATGATTTTTTAATTGCTAATCTTTTAGTATGTAAGTTTTGATTGCCGCACACTGTTCCTTTTAGTTATTCTGACAGCTGTAATGTGCATGTGTATTAAGGCTTAATTTGAAATGAAATGTATAAGTTCCATCTCTATTTGGGAATTTTATCAGAATTTTGCCTTTAATTCTCATTTTATCTTTTTTATGATGTTCATACCTATTTACTCTTTTCCTCTCTCTTCGCTGTTTTCTTCTTCCCCTACCGTTAGCTATTTGCCTAGATCTACCACATCTATTCAGTGGCCACATTGTCATAGGTGCCTCCATAAAGATTTAGTGAATAAATAGGTAGATATATGATTCTTGAGACTGTTAAACTTGAA
This sequence comes from Ochotona princeps, assembly GCF_030435755.1. Classification (NCBI taxonomy): domain Eukaryota; kingdom Metazoa; phylum Chordata; class Mammalia; order Lagomorpha; family Ochotonidae; genus Ochotona; species Ochotona princeps. Next base: position 48,278,037 of record NC_080834.1, read on the forward strand.
AAAAGATTGCATAGCCAAAATACAATTTACACTTCGTACTACTATTTCAAGAATATTATCTTCTAGTTAAATACAGGTAAATATTAATCATAGTAAATCAGAAAGGCGTAGACAAATGAAATTGATGGAAATATCCAGTTTAAGTTGATACTTAAGTTCACTTTATGGTGTAAGTGATAATAAGACACTCATATAACGTCAGTCGATTACACTGAAAAGTAAGATATATGTGGCTAAGAGTGGTGTAACATTAGCTCTTGAAGTAAAAATATGAAAATTCTCATAAAATGACTGAATCACACATTATGTGGTTCATAGTTTGAGTTGTTTAAACAATGGAAGGAGATGAAAGGTATCTTGCGTTATGTTGTCTCAGCATAAGGAAAGATCATTTAAGTATTTTCTGTTCTGAATCTGACTCTGATTTAATTTTCACTTTTCCATCCATATTCTTGTTTTGGAATTTCTCAAGAAATAATAACACACTAAGTGTCAGTTAAAGGACTTTCCAGTTATCAGTGTCCTGTGTGGAGTGCTCGATAGACTCTTTATTCCTCTGCTCATCTCATTGATATTGGAATTAGTGCTAGACAGCTATCAGTCAAGGAATTTATGATCATGATGTTCACCAGTATCTCATGTTTTGTTGCTATAATGCTAATACAAGGGGACTTCAAAGGAATGATCAACAAATGGTAAAATAAAGAATAAACAAATAACAAAATAAAGTTTATTTCTCAACATAAACACCATCAAGTTCAAAATTCTTTTTAAACACGATGAAAGCCATTTGGCTCTTGTCTAATGAACTGAGGTGCCTAGGAATTTAATCATGTAGATGATGTCTTTTTTACATAATTGCAGAAACATTGATGCCCTTTAAAAATTTCTAAAAGTTAAGAAATAAAACAGGTAAGTCAGCAGGAGCCAAATCAAGATTTTCAGGTGGTTGTATGATGATTTCCCATTGAAGTTCCTGTGCAGTTGACCTTGTTGGAGGAGAAGAATGTGCAAGAACACTGTTGTGGGCGAGGAGGCCTCCCTGGTGATGTTTTTGCCAGAATATTTCTGGTAAAGCTTTGGCCAGCTTTCTCAAAATATTCTCACAGTAAGCAGATGTTACTGTTCTTTCACATTTGGGAGAGAACATGCAAAATGCCTTGAATGTCCCCCAAGTTACTGTGAGTGACTTTGGCTCTGGACCAGCCAGCTCTCACTTGCAGCAGGGCACTTGCAGCTATTGGTCATCACTGCTCTGGCTGCACTTTGTTTTCAGACCATCCTGGTAAAGCTGTGTTCCCACCAGCCATCACAGTTTCTTGACAAAACACTTAAGGATCTTGATCTCATTGCTTTCATTTCTGTTAAAAGTTCTGATCCTGTCTGTAGCCAAGCTCAAAGTTTTGGCACCTGTGATGCAGGAAGCCTGATTCACATTTATTTTTCAAAATTATAAAAATGGGGTCCGCTGACATGTGAATGTTGTTACCTATTGTTTCTGTTGTTAATAATTGAACATCTTCAATCAGCAGATGAACAAGATTAGTTAATGTGGATTTATCTTCAACATTATCCTGTCCATTTAAAAAATAAATTATCCACTTTAAACTGCTGATTTCCTGATTCCTTTCACAAGGTATCTATGATTTTACCCACTCTTTTTTTCCAAACTTCACCATAAATTTTATGTTTGTTACTGCTTTACACTTAGCAGTTGCTCTGATAGGAGCTCCTTTTATTTCATTTCTGTATTATTATCTCATGATGCAGTTCCACAGGCTCTGGGATTTCCTGTCCCCCTCTCTAAGTCCTCCCACCTCTATGCCTACTGATTTCCCCTTTTGTATTACAATGCGTAGCCTTTCAGGAATAGTCCTAAGCCTATCATGCTGCTATTGAAGTGTTTCCAGATATTATAGGCATGGACCATGTCAGAGAGTCCAGCATTCTGTTAGGATATATTCAACAGTTTCGCTTAGGTTCCATCTTTGGTCTGGATGCAGAGATGCATACTGTACTATGTTTCCACGTCTGGACATGTCGGTCTCTGTTACACTTCTATTATACAGCCTCTTAAATGCAGAACCAGAAAACAATCCACAACAGGGAGAAAAATAAAAAATTTACATCAACATGAAACTAAACGACATGTTGCAGAATTACTAATGCTTCACTGAAGTGAAGAAACAGAAAATCAAAAACAGTCTTGTAGAAACTGAGGCTACTGCATGATCCATGTGGCACTGAAGAAATGGCAATAAAAACAAGAGTATTGACACTCATGAGATGCAGCAGATACAGTGTTGAAAGGGACATTTACAACACCAGGTACTCGTAAGACCATTGTGTTGTTGATAGGAGCTCTTTTTATACTGAAATCTAAACTTTACTGCCTCAAAGTAAATCATGTTCAAATATGTTAGAACAAGTTAGTATTAGTTTGTTTTGATACAAAAATAATTCTGAGATGTAATGGTTAGCTTTTTTTATACACATTTACCATGACATTTTTGAAGACCTCTTAAGTTATTAATAAAGGAAATATTTAAAATCTTATCTAAAAGCTACTTGTTACTCTAAATCAGTGTAGTAGTGATGAAGACATAGGACCTTATACCTCAGGACTGCTTCCAATTCTTCCTCTACTTGCTAGATAAACATGCTTAGGCAGAGTACTTTACTCTGGCACTATTTAGTTTGTTTACTAGAAAATTTTCTAAAATATTAAGCTCTACCTTGTAAAGCTGCTGTAAGGATCAAGTGTGTTATCAAGTGTGAAGGGCTTCAAACAGTGAGTGGGCAGAGCATGAAAATATTGGGTCACCTAATCACTTCAGATTCAGAAACAGTTGTGGAAGAAAATTATTCGAACAGAGAAATAGATACCATCTTTTACAAAGGGTATAAATACGCCTAATCTGCCAAACGGACAAGGAAAATACAGCCCCCTGCCCATCTTTCAAAAATTCCTATAGCAAAAGGAATTGTTTTACATGGTACAAAGCTTATCGCTGCAATTAATAAGACAAAAATCTCTAGAGATAAATATTTTGGCCAAACATTATAAAAACAAAGTGGAAAAAACAATGCACTTCTTAATAAGGAAAATGTTGTGATTGGGGGAAATATTCAAGAAAGTTGGATAACATCTTGCTGTGAAAGCAATTTAACACCCCAGTGTGTAAGTTACTGAAAAATGTCACTATCCTGTTCAGTTTGAAAGGCAAACTAGGTCATCTTTCCATATGCCAATTGCAAGTAGATTCTCTTTTCGGGTCAGCAGAGAAAACAGGTTTTTTAGATTTTTGTATTATTTCCATCTTCACAACCCAAACCTTCAGTTTGTGGCAGAAATGGAAATGCTTAAATCAAATGAAAAAAAGAAAAGAAAAGCCCACATTTTCTCTAGACACTATTATAGCACCTCTAAATTTACAGCAAGAGCGTCAGAAAGCTACCATCCTTTGTTTCTAAGTGTTTTGTGTCTCTTTTCTCCAGTTCAGCTGTCAACCTGACACCTCCCTCCACCATTGGTGGCTTGCCCTGTGCTGGTCCATCCGAGTTTATGTTAAAATGCATAAAGACCAAATCTTCTTGGAAACTTGCTCTTCCTTTATACTGTTAGAAAAGGGAATGCTAAATTACTTTACCACATGAGAAAAACCGATAAGGAAAATCATAGATGCAAGTCAACAGATATGGCTTATAGAAAATGAAAACCTTAAAAAATATATCATGTCCTGTATACAAGGCAGCAGGTGAAAACTTGGGTGACTCAGAACTGAAAGTAGAACAGAATAGACATTAATTACCATGAGAATTTTTTAATTGATTCAGTTACTTCTTGGAGTATCCGTAAGAATTTTTCCAGGCAGAAAATATTTTAGTTTGTTTGCTTTTATCCCTGCAGTTGTCTGAAGGTAAATTCTTTTTTTGTAAGATTTATTTATTTTTATTACAAAGTCAGATATACAGAGAGGAGGAGAGACAGAAATATCTTCTGTGCAATGATTTACTCCCCAAGTGGCCGCAACGACTGGTGCTGTGCCGATCTGAAGCCAGGAGCCAGGAACCTCCTCCAGGTCTCCCATGCAGGTGCAGGGTCCCAAAGCCTTGGGCCAACCTCGACTGCTTTCCCAGGCCACAAGCAGGGAGCTGGATGGGAAGTAGGGCTGCCGTGATTAGAACCGGCGCCCATATGGGATCCCGGGGCGTTTAAGGCGAGGACTTTAGCCACTAGGCTATAGTGCTGGGCCCTGAAGGTAAATTCTAACAAAAGCAATGTAAGCCCATGGTCAGTTTGGAACTGTAAATAAAAACAGCTAGATGATTGCCATTTTTCAGACAGTAGAGTTTGGTGTATTTAAGCAATAAGCAATGTCTTGAATGCTTACAACTTTTTAGTTTTCAAATAGCTCCTATGTTTCCTCACTTGACGAGCTGTAATTTTTCAGTTAGGGCGATTGTGGAGTGGCCTGGACATAATACATAGAGACTTCTGTATTCCATCAGAAACATTTTCACAGGAGAATATTCATGATTGTATGAACCAAGGCCTTCTTTATGCTTTCATTGCTAGAGTTAACTCATAAGTATGTCAACCATTTGAAGTTGTAGGCCAACAGATCCTGCTTGTATTTGTAAAAGTTCATTTCACCCCGTAAGTTTGGTTCCCAAGTAATCACACATATTCTTTAAAAGATTTATTTATTTTTATTGGAAAGGAAAATCATATTTATGGAGAGAAGCAGAGACAGAGAAAAAGATCTTCTCTCTACTGTTTTACTTCCCAAGTGGCTGCAATGGCTGGAACTGAGTCAATCCAAAGCCAAGAGCCAGCAGCCTTTTTAGGGTCTCCCATCCGGCTACAGGATCCCAAGACTTTCACAGGCCACAGCAGGGAGCTGGATGGGAAGTTGAGCATCCAGAACACAAACCGGTACCCATATGGGATCCAGGCAAGTGAAAGGTAAGGATTTAGCTACTGAGCCATTGTGCTGGGCCCTATTCATATGTTCTGTAATCCAATCAGAGTAACTGTATATTATAATAAATAAAAATTCAAAGGAAAAATATTTTTACTAAAATTGACTTAAGTATGTTATGCTGTCATGTATGCAAATAATAAAAAAACTAAAATAATTCTTATTCATCCAAGTACAATAGTATTTGATAAATAAAAATCAAGATTAATGCCAGTGATAGCCAAATAACTGTTTGAATATTGCAATTTGTGTTTTTTGGAGTTTTAAGCAAAAATACATGCTAAATAATGCTCTTTATCATATTTATTACATGTTTGACTTTTAGCCATATTAAAGAAAAATGTTACACAGGGCCCTGGCGCAGTGGTTTAGCAGCTAAATTCCTCACCTTCAATGTGCCAGGGATCCCATATGGGCGCTGGTTCTAATCCCAGTGGCTCCACTTCCCATCCAGCTCCCTGCTTGTGGCCTGGGAAAGTGGTCAAGGATGGCCCAAAGCCTTGGGACCCTGCATCCGCATGGGAGACCTGGAGGAGTTTCCAGGCTCCTGGCTTCGGATTGGTGCAGCACTGTCTGTTGCGGTCACTTGGGGAGTGAATCATTGGACGGAAGATCTCCCTCTCTGTCTCTTCTCCTCTCTGTATATTTGACTTTGCAATAAAAATAAATACACCTTAAAAAAAGAATGTTGCAGAGTACTAACCAGCGATACTGTAACATGATGACACTTTGTTGCTTTCATTCTAACGTAAATTTCTTTAGTTTCGTTTCTTAGAAAAGTAATCTCTGGTTACTGAAATTTCTGTTCAACAGTGCAGCTCCATTGAAACAGCTTATTTGAACAACGTTAAAACTGTATAATTTTGCTGTTTCTACTCAAGCACTTTCTAACTCTGCAATAATTGAGGATGGTAAACAGAGGGATGGCAGGGCGTGGCGTACTTCTCTGATCTAATCACAGCAAAGTTGCATTTGGCCTATGTCTTAAAGTGATAAACGCTTAATTCTACCAGAGGGGTGGGAATGGAATATATGTAATATAGACATATGCTTGGAGTTCTGTGTTGCTAAATAAAAACTTCAGGAACTCTGGGCACATGCTGTAGGGCCATTTCATGTGCAGACCTGTGTAGGTTTTCTGGGTCAGTTGTTACCAGTGTATTTTTTTTTTTGTATCAGTTTATTGGAATTTAGAATTTAATTAAATAAATGTGTGTGTGTGTGTGTGTGTGCTGTGCGTGTGTCTGTGTGTGTAGGTTATGGGGCTTAAGATATGCTACTCCAAAGCTTAAGTTGAAAAATTTAGACTTTCATGGGCAGGAACTTCATCTTCATCTTCCCCTCAGAAGCAGATGGTAGAGCCCTCATTTTACAGTGCATTCCCTGAGTTCGGAAGAAAGGACATTGCCATGAAGACACAGGAACACACATAGAGAAAGATTTGAACAGTCTATTACAATTGGATCATGGCCACCTTGCCCTATCATATTTTACCACATTCGCCTGAGATATATACTGTTGAGTCAAATCCTTCAGGTCTGCACTTCCAGTGAAGGATCCACATAAAACTTACAAGTTTGTGGAAATACGTACTGTGGAAAAAGAACCCTATGTACTGATTCTGATTTTTTAAAACAAAATCAACTGTTTAATTTCATTTTCTTCTCATTCAGTGATTTAGGATGCACTTGTGTAAGGCATTTGCTGCAAAAAATGACATTTAATCACTCTTCTCACCTTTATGGAGGTGGACAGCCATTTAAAAATCACATGAATCAGTGACTTTTACAGCTTCACCAGTCATTGAGAAAATAGCTTGCACCATTTGACTACAGAAATATCCAGATTATGAAGAAATACTGTTTAAGTAAGTTAGTTCTCTTCAGTGTTTAGATAACAGCTGGAGGGACTTCTATTTTATTAACCTTTTCAGTGGATAAGGAATAGAGAATTACAATCTTGTACAGGAATTTCACTTTATCAACATCTGACATGACATCAGAAAACGCTGATGGTCTTGAAATAGTTTGTTGCTCAGTAAGTCTCCCATCACTGAAAGCATTAGAGACTTATCGAATAAGAATTGATTAAACTTATAGCTTCCCAGAAAGGCTATTAATGTAGATTAATGAGTTTCTGGGAGATTAAAGTTTGGGAATTTTGATATAAAGTATGTGCCAAAATTAGCCAAATGCCCTGTCAGATAACAAGGAAAGAAAAATGATCTTCAGGCAGATATTTATGCCTGATCATTTATTCTTTATTTATTATGTAGTTACAGGTATAAATATTTTAAGCAAAGATGATGCTAAAATACTGTTAATATTGTTTTAATAAGTACTTTTATAGTAAATATATACTTAAAATCTTATCCTTCAGCATAAAACACTTTGGTTATCATAGGTTAAGCTCTGTATCTTGCAGATTGGTGCCAGACCAAAAAACGAATGTCCTATATTCCCTATTCAATTTGTTTCTACATCCTGTTTTTCTTTTAAGATTTATTTATTTTTATTGCAAAGTCAGATACATGGAGAGGAAGATCTTCTGTCCGATGATTCACTCCCCAAGTGACCACAACGGCCAGTGCTGCGCCAATCCAAAGCTGGGAACCAGGAACCTCTTCCAGATCTCCCACATGGGTGCAGGGTCCCAAGGCTTTGGGCCATCCTTGATTGCTTTCCCAGGCCACATGCAGGGAGCTGGATGGGAAGTGGAGCCACCAGGATTAGAACTGGTGCCCGTATAGGATCCCTGGCACATTTAAGATGAGGAATTTTAGCTGCTAGGCCACCATGCTGGGGCCCTGCATCCTGTTTTTTAGTTATACTTTTTAAGAGGCTACATACTATTCTAGAAGTCTAAGGTAAGATTCTACAGCTAATAATCCACTGAAAATTTTGAATTAGATTAATAGATTGCTCCAATGCTCAAGGTTTTGATAAGTACATTTATTGGCGACTTAAGGGGGAAAAAATCAATATTGTAAAAATATAATATTGCTCTATCAATTCCAGTTTTCATTTGAACCTTGTGGTAAAGCTTTCAAGGCCAGTGCTGTGGCACAGTGGACAAAGCTGCTGCTTATGTGGCTGGCATGCCATATGGTGCCAGTTTACGTTTTGACTGATGCGCTCCTGATCCAGCTCTCTGCTATAAAAGCAACAGAAAATGGCTCAAGTGTTTGGACCCCTGTCAGCTATGTGGGAGAACTGGATGAAGCTCCTGTTCCCTGGCTCTTGACTTGGGCCTGATTTCAGCACTGGCCACTGTAGCCATCTAAGGAACAAAGACAGAGGATTTCTGTCTCTCTCCCTTTATTTGTAGCTCTGTTTTTTTTTTAAATAAATAAATATTTTAAAAATGAGGACTTTTGAGGTGGTTATGTGGCCAAACAACCAAGACGTTGCTTAAGATGCCCACATCTCACATTGTAGCACCTGGTTTTAAGTCCTTACTCTACCATCCAGTCCAGCTTACTACTAATACACATTAGAGACGCAGCAGTTGGTTGCTAGAGTACTTCAATTTCTGCCACTCATGGGGGAAACGTGGACTGAATTCCCAGCTTCTGGCTTCATCCAGATGCAATTCCTATTTGCTGTGTTGTAAGATTCTTTCTTCACAACTCCCTCCCTCTGTTATCTTGTGTTGTTGCTGAGAATGGTATATTATTTCTTAAAATATTTCATTACTGGTTATTGTACTAACAAAGAGCAGTTTCCCGTTAGCCTCATAATGACTGTTTTGAGTTTGATAACAATTGTCATCGTATGAGGTTTTCCTGGACACTGTGGACTATGGCAATATTAACGTTTCTATTCAAGAGATGCTAAAAGCACCATTCCTTCAAACCTTACCCACAATTTTGATAGTCGAAATGTTTTCATCTATTTTCAGATGAGTGGTGGGTGGCATATCACCCCAACTGAGGAACCATTGTGTTGAGACATTGTTTTCTGTGCTAACTTACACTTTAGAAGCTGAATGTGTACTCTTTTTTTTTTTATTGATTATTTTTCATTATGTGACAGTTTCATAGGCTCTGGGAATCCTCCCACCCCTCCCCCCTGGTGGATTCCTCCACCTTGATGCAGTATTACAGTTCAAATTCAATCAAGATTTTTTCCTTGCAAACATATACCAAGCATAGAGTCCAGCTACTTATTGTCCAGATGGGTTGAACAGTTTCTTGGGGAGACCATTTCTGGTCCGAAGTTAGAGCTGGTAGAATATCATCCCAGTCAATTAAGAGTCCCAATTGAATGTGTACTCTTAACAGTTCTAATGATTTGAGGATTCTTTTGGTTACTTAATACAAGAATTATTTGCCATGTTCTTTATAAACATGTTTTATTAGATTTATTTATTTATTTGAGTGAGAGTGAGAGCAGGAGGGGGAGAGGAGAGAAAGCTGACAGAGAGAGAGAGAGAGAGAGAGAGAGAGAGAGAGAGAGAGAGAGACTGTCCATTGACTGATCACTCCCCAGATAATCTCAATGGCTCTAACTGATCTAACTGAGCCACGTCAAAGCCAGGAATTTCGTTTAGATCTCCCACGTGGATGGCAGCATCCCAGGAACTTGGACCATCTTTCTCTGCTTTCCCCAGGCTATTAGCAGAGAGCTGGTTTGGAAGTGGGGAAGCTGGATGTGAACTTGCACCCATATGGGAAGCTGGGAATCCATCATCACAGACAGTAGCTTTACTTGCTACACTATAATGCTGTCTCCCAAATAAAAATGTTTTTCACCTTCAGTTTCCAATCCTTGCATATTAAGACATTTTCTTACATTATTACATTAACTAGTATCCCATGTTCATTTTAGAACCTCAGAGGCAGTACTAAACATGCTTTTCTAATTTCACACCTTAGGAAGCAGTGCCTGAAAGTTCTTCATTGAGCATGATATTTGCTGTATTTTAAGACAGTCTTTAAGTAGAAAAATCACCTATTTTAAGTTTTCTAAGAGTTTTTCTTTCTCTCAAAATCATAAATAAGCTTAGAATGTTATCTTTAGTTTTATTATTATACAAAAATTCATTTTCTGCTTTCTTAAGAGATTGTCAATTTGTTTTCCTTTTACTATTTCCTTAGTATTTGTATGACCCATATATCTTCTATCACCCCCCCCTTCCGTTTTCTTAGAAATATATATCACACCAGCTAGAAGACATACTTAATTGGTGATTAATGGGGTTACCCAAGCCATGATGACTTCACTTGTGAGTAAGTTTAAGGTACTGTGCATGTCCCATGCAAAGAGGATTCATTAGAGAAAGCTGGAACAAACGATCTTCATTTCCTCTAAGCACCTCTGGTATGACAAATGGGACACATTATAGCTGCACCAACCAAGCCAGATTTATTATTTTCTCTTGGTGAGGGTCATAACAGGGACACAAACCTCTTTGGAAATTTGATTTTGTAAATGTTTCACTACATTTTACTGCTTTTGATTCATTTCCTGAGATAATGGACAGAGAGATTCTGAAATTCTAATTCACTTATGCTTTTTTTTCAAAAATTTATTTTGGGGCCTGCATCAAGGTGTAATGGGTAAAGCTACCACCTGCCAATGACAGCAACCTGTATGGGAACCAGTTTGTATTCTAGCTACTCCACTTCTGATCAGCTCCACATACTGGCCTGAGAAAAACAGAAGTTGCCCAAAGTAAAAGACTGATTTATTAGTGGGGAATGTAGCTGTTACCCATAATCTCTATCCGTAGTTTTAATAAATGTGATTTTTTTCCTGTGATCTGATTCCCACAAACAAGATCTGTAAGAGACAGATTTATATGGAATTATAGAACAGAATCTCAAACAAGGAAGACATTGTGAATTCAGATTTTTTTTTCTACTCTTGAATGCTATGGAACATAATTGCTATTACCTACTCTATATAACATTTCCAGGGCATTTTTCTTATGATTAGCATTTTTTTCATATGTAGTTTGCTACCACTAATCCCAGGAAATTTGACTCCCAGGAATCTGATTTTCTCGTAGACTGACTTCATTCAGATCGCTTTTCTCTCTTCCGTCAGAATCTGTGAATCCAATAAGATGAAAACTCCATCTATTCCGTGCCTATAGTCTCACGAACCTGTGTGTCCTTGTAGCCTTTTCTTGGTTTTGAGATTGGATCTCATCTGTGGAGATACAGATTTAGAACACCTAATGATTAAGAAGAGGTTGAGCAGAGCAAAGAAATGGTGCCGTCTCCTCACTTTAGGGGATTAAGTGTTCAGTTTTCTTTCCTTACTCTTGGTAGCTGAGTAAGATGGTAGGTTCTGATTTTCTTTGAATTATTACTTTTCTGCTCTTATCATAAAATAGCCCCAAGGGCTTTAAGAAGAAATTAATTTAACAATCTTGAGCATATGAGAAATTGAGGGGCCTAGACTAGAGAAGACAAGAGCTAATACAAGGTGTCTTCAAAAAGCCATGAAGAAGTATATATTATGAAAAAAAACACTGGATGCATTTTTTTTCACCAAATAAGCTCATCTTTTAAATCAGTTTTCTGAGAAACTTTTTAAGTACCATCACCCGTATATATACATTACACAAATATTTACAAGGTCAAACAAGTGTGTTCAATGAGACAAGAAAAGAACTGATTACATAAATACACGGTTTAGCTTATAATATGATCATGACTGCTACCCAACAAACTAATGATACCTGTGTACTACAGGGAAAACTGTGATTTTTAGTAGTTTCTCATAAACTTTGATGTTAAGACCAAGGAATTATCAACTTCAGTTGTCAAAAAAGGAAACCATGTTTTTCTTATATTCTGGGACTGTTATTGCTTCTGCATTAATAATACTTTAAAAAAATTAGTCATACAACAAATTTAGCCATCATTACCTCTTACACAGAGCTTATAGGCAGGAGGGGATAAGGTTGGAATGAGAAATGTGGTTTCAGGGCAAGAAAATTTGTTTGTTTTGCTAGAAATCTGTGTGTTCTTTTGCTGCAATTTTTATCTTTTAGCACTTGTTATTTGTATCACTTGCTTTAAATGGAATGAGCTACATCATCACTAAATTGTGAATTCTATCATGTATTTGAAAACACACCTGGATTACGATGATAGTCTTACATTGATAAAGCCAGAACATTAGGTACTGAGAATGCCAGGACAAAGATGACACTCATACGCAGAAATAATATTTGACTTGTCAAATTTTGTTAAGTGTGGGCATCCTATGAAGTATATAACTGCCTTACTCTGTTCACAGTTATTTAGCAAATGAACACAAACTGGGCAGATTACAAATATCTCAGTTTTTCACCCACTATTTTGGAATCTGGAAATCCTATAAACAAATTTCTGCCAGAATAAGTTTCCAAAGAGGACACCCCTTGATACAGGCTACATCTTACTGCTATGCCTTCCTGTACTGGTAAAAGAGCTCCTCTAAGCCTATTATTATTATTATTTTATTACTACTACTACACTAATTATATCCCAAGGCTCATCTAGTAGTGTCACTTTGTGGGATAGTATTTCAACATATGAATCCAGGAAAATGAACAAGCATTTACAACAGAGTTTGTATCTGTGTACACAAATGATTGTGGCTACTCTGATACACAATCGTGATACATGTAATAGATTAATGGAATTATATGCTACATCTAATATCTATTTAATATTTTATGCTTTCATGGGATGTTCTAGCAGTGTACAGTTTCTTATTTATCACTTTTAAAAATAAAAAGAACAACTAGTTCCTGCACTGTAAAAATGCATTAGTCTCTTCCAAATATACATGTATAAATATGTATAAAAATAGAGCAGAGGTAATGACAATAAGATGAAATGAGCTCACCATGCTCTCATCAAGAACTATCTGGGACCTGGCATGATGGTGCAGTGGTTAGGGCCCTCGCCTTGCAGGCTTGGGGATCCCATGTGGGCACCGGTTCTAATCCAGCAGCCCCGCTTCCCATCCAGCTCCCTGCTTGTGGCCTGGGAAAGCAGTTGAGGACGGCCCAAGACCTTGGGGCCTTGCACCCATGTGGGAGACCCGGAGGGGCTTATGGTTCCTGGCTTTGGATTGGCGCAGCTCTGGCTGTTGTGGCTACTTGGGGAGTGAACCATCGGACGGAAGATCTTCCTCTCTCTCTCTCCTCCTCTCTGTATATCTGACTTTCCAATAAGTAAATAAATAAGTCTTTAAAAAAAACCTATTTGATGAGTACCTGCTATTAGTGAGGCACAGTACTAAGAAAAAGGATAAGAGAATGAATGAATCACACCTAGTTTCTGCCCTCTTGACACTTGCAATGCTTTTTGGAACTTTATATAATGTTAAAAATATTGAATTTAGACAGTTGGATAAGAAAGATGTGGAAACTTTTGAATTACTTTTGCAACTGCAATATAAGTCTAAAATTAGATCAAAGGAAAAGAATTGTAAAGTGCAATGACATTTATGACAAGGCAAATTCCGAGTTTATTGGGACATTTGATGAATGAAGAGGATCTGGGATTTCTGGAGAGAAAGGAAGTAATTAGATCCAGGCAAAGAGACTAATGTGTGTGATGGGCTTATTGTGGAAAAAAATGTGGATAGTCGGGTCAAATAGAATGACATCCCAGGTACTGAAACTGAAGTAGGAGCAAGAGGGGAAGGGATGTCAGCCTATTTGGCCATTTCCACAGTAAGTTGCTGTTCGGGGAACAAGGTTTTGGAAAAGCCAGAGCTGCTAATTGCTAACATATAATTTTGGTTTTATCCTTTCTTCCTTCCCAAGTGTTGAATAATTGATGCCAAGCAGCTGCCCAAGATTTATACTAAACCTAACTCGCATTCTTTCTCAAATAGCCAACAGAACGGGAGTATTCAGGAAATTGGAACCAAAATATAGAAACAGCCTGTGTCTCTAAATTCCCACAAGGAAGAGACCCGATTTTCACGAAGAAACTTTTGTGTTAAACTCCTGCTGTGTCAAGCTACTAATATTTTCTTGTTGATCACAGTGGTTAGAGTTGCTTTAGTCAACAGACACTAACTTCTCCATGACTTGTTTTGGAGAATCTTTCATTTTCCAGATTATTAAATAATGGTGCTACATAATTCTTGGTCCTCACATTTTAAGGCATACCCCAAACTCTGTTTCAGTTTAACAATTATTTGTTGATTATCAACTTTAAGCAAGAAAGATAAAAGATAAAGCACATAGGAAAGTAAGAAGAGCCCTGGTTATGGGAATGGAAAATTGCTATCAATTCCTGCTGGTGGAGTGCTGGCATACCTAAATTTAACCTTAATTTTTCTTGGTATATTGTGAATAGCAAGTAGACTTTGCGTAGTTCTTTATATTTCTAAAAATAAAATTCTACTTAAATGATTTCAATTCTTTTTTTAATATTTTATTTTCTATGCAAAGTCAGATATACAGAGAGGAGGAGAGACAGAGAGGAAGATCTTCCATCCAGTGGTTCACTCCAAAGTGATTGCAACTTCCGGAGCTGAGCCGATCCAAAGCCAGGAGCCAGGAACTCTTCCGGGTCATCCAAGCGGGTGTAGGCTCCCAAAGCTTTGGGCCGTCCTCAACTGCTTTCCTATGCCACAAGCAGGGAGTTGGATGGGAAGCGGGGCTGCTGGGATTAGAACCGGAGCCCAGACGAGATCCTAGCACATTCAGGGCAAGGACTTTAGCTGCTAGGCCACGCTGCCAGGCCCAGAATTATTTCTTAAAGATGACCCTTTATTATTTACTCAATATAGTTAGTATACCATTACAAGTTAATGAGTTCAAGGTATCTTATTAAAAGGTTCTTATGTTGAAAAATATTGCAGACAGTAAAGCAATACAGATTTTCTGCTCCTTCCTCTTTAAGTTTGGAGAATAGCGTAGTCAATATAGTGCAGTGTAGGCTACACTAGCTTACACTCCCACCAGTAGTGGAGTAGGGTACTGTTTCCCCCACATCCACAACAGCAGGTGTTGTTAGTAGACTGTCAAATGTAGATCATTCTGACGGCTTTGGGCCATCCTCGACTGTTTTACTAGGCAACAAGCAGGGAGCTGGATGGGATGCAGGGCTGCTGGGTTTAGAACGTGTGCCTATATGGGATCCTGGTGCATGCAAAGTGAGGACTTCATTAGGCTACCGTGTTGGGCCCCCAATCATCACCTTAATTGAAACCTTTTGAGATACTTTGAGTCAGATCCACCCAGGAATGCACTTTTCAAGTCTTACCCAATAGAAACTGCTGGACAATTAACGCTTTTAAAGAAGGGAAAATGTAGAGATAGAAAATACAGAGATACTAACAGACTGGGGAAGGGAAGGGCAGAGAGAGAGGTGGAGAGCTGCCATCTGCTGGTTCACTCCTGAAATATCTGCTACAATCAGGGCTGATGTTGGGAGCTGGGGAAGCAATCTGGGTCTACACACGTGTGTGGTTGGCAAGTATTTGAATATTAGAGCCAAAATCAGAAAGACATTGGCAACTCATCAGACATGGAAGCTGAATAAGAAAAAGTGAGCAGCCAATTTTTTTTGGACATTTTGGCACAGTTCTATTTGAGGATGAAATGTTACAAAATTCTGGGCAGGTAGAATAGTCTCTTAAGCTGAATTTGTATGCTATCATACATCTGACTCCATGTATCCTTGGGATCTGCATCTGTGGATTCAAATAACTGCAGCTGAAAACAATTTTTTTTTGTTATATTGTTGCTGACATGTACCGTGTGGTTAGACCTATGATGTTAGCACTGATACTAAAAAGGTGTAGATTCAATTTTCCTGTTATTATTTCATAAATAATAGAGTAAAACAACTATTTACATGGCATTTTACAAGGCAATAGCTATTATAAGTAACTGAGATGTAATGTAAAATTACAGGCAGTGGGGGTAATTACATGCAACTGTTATGCCATTTTACTTAAGGGACTTGAGATTCCATGAATTTATTTTCTTTTTATTTTTTCTAGAGGGGCATTGGAGCCTGTTTTCTTCTTTCTTCTAAGATTCATTTATTTTTATTGGAAAGGCAGATTTATAGAGGAAAGACAGAAAGATATTCCATCCACTGGTTCATTCCACAGGTGACTGTGATGATCAGCGTGGAGCTGACTCAATCTAAAGCCAAAAGCCAGGAGTTTTGTCTGGTTCTCTCACATGGCTGCAGGGTCCCAAGGCTTTGTTCCTTCCTCTACTGCTTTCTCAGGCCACAAGAATGGGCCCGGCACCGTGGCCTAATGGCTAAAGTACTCGCTTTCAATGCGCCAAGAAACCCATATGGGCGCTGGTTCTAAACCTGGCAGCTCCACTTCCCATCCAGCTCCCTGCATGTGGCCTGGGAAATCAGTCGAGGACGGCCCAGAGCATAGGAACCCTGCACCCGCATGGGAGACCAAGAAATTCTTGGCTCCTGGCTTCGGATTGGCTCAGCTCAGGCTGTTGTGTTCACTTGGGGAGTGAATCATCGGATGGAAGATCTTCCTCTCTGTCTTTCCTCCTCTCTGTATATCTGACTTTGCAATAAAAATAAATAAATCTTAAAAAAAAAAAAAGAATGGAGCTGAATGGGAAGCAGAGCGACTGGGACATGAGCCAGTGCCTATATGGGATCCCAGTGCGTGTACTGTGAACATTTAACCACTGTATCCTTACAATGGGCCCTGGAATTAATTTTCCATAATTAACTAGAAATAATTATGCATATAATTTTGCTGCATATAATTTTGGGGGCAGGGGGGTCAGTTCATAGCAACAGTGAGACAATTACATCAAGTTAAGAGAAAAAAAAATCAAATTAATTTAATCACAATGGTTTACAATGTAAACTTTAAATTTATTGATGCATTTTCTTTGGGTTTCTGACATATTTATCACACCCACTCTCTGTCTTCCATAAGTACCTTGGATGGAATTATTATTACTGCTTAACAAATGGAAAAATATGTGTTGCTGGCCATTTGAGAGTAAGTAGCCCACAGTTAACCTTCTAAATGCCACAGATGTATGAGCAAACCTAGGCTGATTAACCAAGACTGGCCTATACCAGTTATTATTCATTAAGGTAGTGAGCTAAATAATTTGGTTATTGCTGTTATTTAAACTTATTTTTAATTTTGACTGTTAATTTTTTATATACCTGAAAGGTAGGCAGACAGATATTTGCTAGTTCACTCCTAAAATATCTGCGAAGACTGGAAGGGAGTGGGCAAATCTTTGTTCTTCCAAATGTATGACAGGGGCCCAATCACTTCTGTTGTAACTGTTGTCCCATGAGGTGTGCATGCCAAGGAACCTGGAATTGAGATCTTACCTGAAAGTGGACCTGAAGCATTTTGATATGGGATGCAAGCACCCCAAGGATATCCTAACAACTGTGCCAAATGCCCGTCCCTTGTTATTGTTTAAATTATGAATTGATGGATTCAAATCATTCCTTTGTGCATAAGACTTGCTTAATTTTGCATATTAGATTGCTGTAAGAGCCGGTATTATTTATGTCTCAGTTATGATGCAAGTCACTTCGTATCTTAACAATAAACATTTGTTGAATTGAATTGAATTGAATTTCCCATTTTTCAACTTCCACCAAGCTTGAATTAAATCAAAGAGAAACAGTTGACAACCTCTAGGTAGCTAGGTAAGACAAGCCTCATCCAGTTTTTGTCTAAATGTTACTTATGGCACAAAAACCACAGACTAGAGCCTGTTGCCTTATTTTCCCCATAAGGTTCTCATTTATCAATGTTTAAGCTAATATGTTTTTCCATTTCAAAATCATATTTCAATTCCTAGTCCAATTCTGCAGAGTTTTACCTTTTGGCTCTCATGTAAAGTAAAAATCTTCTGAAAGACACAGCACTATATTTAATAGCTATGGCTAGGTGGAGGCAACCAGAGCATTACTGAAATCAAATTAATTGGCCAGAAGGGACTGAGCCTGGAAGCATTTTGGATTAAAACTGTTCTCTTCACTGCTGTCTGGAACAATCTATTTCCAATAAAACTGATTTACATAAAAGTTCTGTTGCAATTCAATCCTACAGAGAATTTTCTTTCTCACAAAACACCTCGAGTGTTTTTTCAATAAAAAACAATGAGTGGGGATTCTGTTTTATCTTTCTTTACACTAACTTCACATATTTCCCGTGATCAAATTAAAAATAGCTCACCTCCCTTCTGCACTGACTTAGTAGTGCCTTTATGTAAATATCTTTATGAAGATTTAAGGAGTACAAATACATACATGTTAATATGTGAATCCATAGATACCAGGGTATTCATGAGGTGAAAAGGAGCCTTTAAATATTAAAGGAAGAAAAATCTTGGAAGAATGAAAAGTGTTATTGGTTCAGAGATTGTGCTAGAAAAGGCAAATATTCTCCTCTGAAATAAGTGAAATCTGAAACTAAGAAAAATGTGTCAAAGATCGTAAGCCCTTCCTTATGTCTATATATGTGATACTTTTGCAACGTGTTTCACTGTAAGAATTGCAGTGAAGCCTGCAAATGTAGGGAATGTGACACACTCCTGCAGTAGCTGTACTGTAGCTCTTTAAAAACAAGACAGAGATGTACTGCTTCTTTTGAAACTACACATTAAGGAAATCTTTCTAAGCTACTAAGTATACATTTAAACATTTGTGTCTGTAAGATTCTTTTACTTCTAATCTTTTTGAACATGGCTACTATAGAATTTTAATTTTACTTTTTATTCTGAAAAGCTACTTGATATATGATTCAGGTAGGAAAAAGTAAGGGGGAAGAAAAAGAAATTATTGTTAAGAAGTTACACAAAGTCTAATTTATTGATTTAGGTTTTGCAAATGTATTTTTTCACCTCCACAATGGAAGTAACCTCTGAAAGTTCAAGAGATAAAAAAAAAAGACATAAAAAGTGAGAATCTTTAGGGCTGAGATTTCATCTTGGTGGCTGTAGAAGTCATATGGAAAATGATTGTCCAAAGACTTGGATGCAAGTTATGGAAATGTAATCAAAATATGTGTAGAGCTGAGCATATTTTTTCTTCAAAATCATTTTTCTCTTTATTCCGGAAAGAAAAGACTACTATAGGAAAGGTTATAAGCCCAATTCAAAATAACTAACATGAGCATAGATCTGTTAATTGGTTTGTTGAAACTGGATCATAACTTTGCAGAATTTCTCTCCTTATATGTTTTTCTTAAAAAAATATCGAAGCCTGGACCAGCACAATGGCTCAGTGGCTATTGCTCATATTTCATACACTGGGTTCCCAGAGGGGTGCAGGTTCATGTCCTGGATGCTCCATTTCCCATTCAGCTTGTTTGTGGCCTGGAAAAGCAACTGAAGATAGCCCAAAGCCATAGTACCTTGCACCCATGTGGGAGACCCAGATGAAACTCCTTTTCTGCACACCCCTCCTAAAACTGTTTTGTTCCTCAGTCATTAACATATGGCTTGTTAGAGTTATAAGCCTGTTTGGATTGTCCTTAAATTCACAAAAGTTCAGTAAAAATCACGCTTGAATACTATAAGCTACTAAATATAAATATGAAGGAAAAAAAAGACACGAGACAACTGAATAGTACCCTATAACCATTCTAAGGTGTATAGCAGCTGGTTATGCATAAACTAAAATTGAGATGTCAGTGAAGTATCTTATAGGATGTGGTTAAGAACCTGCATTTTCTAACACATTGGTCACTCAGTACCATATCAGTTAACTTCCGTGTGTTGTAAATTTCTATGTTTCTTCCTGTTGAATTTGTGTTGTGGCTTTTCATTGGAGGGGATGATATTCTACCAGCTCTACTTTCAGATCAAGGATGGTCTCCCAATGGAAACTGTTGAATTTATCTGGACAATAAGATGCTGGACTCTCTGCATGGTCCATGCCTGCAATGATAGAATTATGACTGGTTATAAGCTGTACTACTGTAATAATGGGGGGAGGGCTTGGGGAGGGTTTTGGGGGAATCCCAGAACCTGTGGTACTGTGTCATAAGATGAAACAATAATAATATTCATCATCATCATAATAAAGAACTTAGGGAAGGAGACAGGAAATCCCAGAGCCTATGGAAATGTATCATAAAACAGTAATAAAAATAATTTTCAAAAAGAAACCAACAAAGTGGGAAATAATATTTTCACATTGCACATCTAACATCCAGGGTATACAAAAGATTCCAGAAAAATCATAACAACAGAACAAGTAAACCAGTTAGGAAATGGGAGAAGGAAATGAGCAGACACTTTCTTTTTTATATATATATATATATTTTTTTTTTATTATACTATTTATGTATCTGAGGTGAAGGGGGATATTGAGGGAGAATCCCCACCCAGTCTCCCACCCATCCAAAGTCCCGGATGTGGGGCATGCTCTGAGATACTTGCTCAAGTGATCTTAATAGTCCTCCAGTTATGGATCGCTGCCAGTCTCATCACTTCCAGCTTGATTAGGTCATTGAAGAATCCACTGATTGTCACAGTCCATCACAGAGTCTTCATTTGCCCAGTATTTCGCTGCCCAACATTTAGCTGAGGTGGTTGATTGACCTGCTCCGTCCTCCGTCCTCTCCTAGCCAGGGCTCTGAGTCCAGCAGTTCGATTGGGGAGATCACCAAAGAAACTTTGAGGTATTGCCAGATCAGATTCCCACATGTTCCAGCAGGCACCGGGCCTGGCACAGTCCATCTCCATGATCAGTTGGTGGTTGCAATCGCTGGGCTGGCTCCGCTCTCAGTCCTGACTTGCACTGGAACCAAGGGTGTTGCAGTCCAGCCTGGTTCTGCCCAGCACGCACTCGACTCTTTCATCAATCAGTGGGGGCTGCAGCCCAGTAGGGGCGACCCACAATAACCCCCACCAGGCCCGCCCCCCACCCTGGCCTGCCAGTATGCATAGCAGACTAGACCAGTCTGTCTCGCTTCCCATTTGGCTCCAGTACCTGTCAATGGGTATTGAAGCTTAGTTCCCTCCAACCAACTCAACTATCCAGCCCTCACGGATATTGCTGAGTGCCTCTCCTTCTAGCCACCCCAGCCCCTGTCTTAGTTTTCATGCCCTCCCGCGGGAGTAGTGACCCAAGAGGGGGGAACCCCACCACTTCCTTCCTGGGTCTCTCTCAGCCCCGGTTTATGATCTCTTTGGGTGGTTCTGTGGTTTGACTTGGCAGAATTAGCCCCCAGTGCCAGCTTCTGCCAGCTGTCATGAGCAGACACTTTCAAAGGAACAAATCCAAATGTCTGATACACATAAGAAAAACATGCTAAAGCTCCTTAGTAATAAGGGAAATTCAAGTAAAAAGAACACTCAGGTTCTACTTAACATTAGTGAGAACAGTCTCCATACAGAAAACTGCCAATACCATCTGGTGAGGACGTGGGGAGAAAGGTGACCTTCTCTGCTGGTGGCACTGCAGTCTGGGGCAGCCACACTGAAATTCAGTATAAACAATACACAGGCAACTGAAGATTCATCGACCATGTGACCCAGCAATTCGACTCATGGGAATATATCTAAAAGACCTGATACATTTGAAAGACAAAGAAATGTGCACCCCCATATTCACTGCAGCACGATTAGCAATCACAAGAACATGAAAACAACCCCCATGCCCATTGAAGGAGGACTGCATAAAGAACCTGTGGTACATCTACTCTTTGGAATGCTATTCAGTTATTAGAAAGAATGAAATTCTACTGTTTGCAACCAAATGGGCCCATCTATAGACCATAATGCAAAGTGGAATGAGTTAATACCAAAAGTATAGATAGCATAGATTCGCTCTAAGATGACTTCCACTGAAAATACAGAACAACAACAAGAACAATAAAACCTAAATGTGAATCAACACACATGTGTCACCTCACAAAGGATATAATGCAAACCAGAGTAGCAAGAATTAAAAAAAAATTACAGAATGCATCTCTACTATGGAATAAAAGTAGATTTCCACTGAAACTTGTAAATCCTATATAGCAAAATATTAGACTTTCTCCCATTGCCCTTATCAACAATGTCACGACCCAAGTAAAGAGCAGAGTGTTGGATCATTTCTTTTTCATTTCTAATTTTAATTAGCTGTTCTCTTGTGCTGCTTTATGTTAATATGCCTAAAAGTTTGTTTTGCTCATGTTCTTTAAAAATGGCTCTTTCAGACCTGGTGCAGTGGCCTAGCGGCTAAAGTTCTCACCTTGCACACACCCAGGATCCCATATAGGCACTGATTCTAATCCTGGCATCCCCGTGTCCCATCCAGCTCCCTGCTTGTGGCATAGCAAAGCAGTCGAGGACAGCCCAAAGCCTTGGGATCCTGCACCTGTGTGGGAGACCTGGAAGAAGCTCCTAGCTCCTGGCTTTGGATTGGTGTAGCTCTGGCCATTGTGGTCACTTGGGGAGTGAATCATTGGATGGAAGATCATCATCTCTGTCTCTCCTCCTCTCTGCATATCTGACTTTCAAATAGAACTTCCAAATAAATTGCTCTTTCTTGATTTTAGTTTTAAATCCACTTATTTTAGCTATGAGGGTTGCCTTTTCGCGCTTCTTGTCCAGTTTTTCTTTTTTAATAAGTCCTTGAGATGCTTATCATTAGTATGAGACAGTTTGATGGTCTACTAGCACTTGATGTAATAAATATCCCTTTAAATACTGTTTTTGCTACATCTCATTGGCATTGATACTATTGTTTGAATTATTTCTTCAAAAAGTTTTTTTCTTTGTCTCTTATTAATTTCTTCAGTAACACATAGGGCATATAGTAGCATGGGTTGCTTCCCAAAGGTTTTAAATTTTCTTTTTCACTTCTATGACACATAAGTCATTCTGTAGCATGTTATTTAACTTCCTGTCGTAAATTTTCTAGCATCCCGTTGTTGACTTTACTTTATAGCTTTGTATTTTAAGGCATGTATAATAACTGTGTAACAAAAACTACCATATCTAGCTAGCTGAGAGGATGCAGTGCAGTGCGCATCTCTACTTCCAAATCAAAGTTGGACTCCCAGTGAAACTGTTAAATATATCTTGACAATAGGATGCTAGACTCTGCCATCGTCCATACCTATAGTGTCAGGATAGACTTGAATGGTGGAATGATGGACTTAAGCATGTTCATAAAGGACTATGTAATGTTATAACAGAGAGGAACTCTGTGAGGAAAAGGTGAGAAAAGGGGAGAGGAAACCACAGACCTATGGAATTGTATTATAAAATAATAATAACTAAACAAAATTGCATATAAAATTCTTACAATATATCAATTAAAAAACATATGGTTAAAAAGCACACACAGTAGGATGGGGCAATGGTTAATCCTTTGCCTGCAAGTGCTGGAATCTGATACAAATGGCAGTTTTCATGGCAGCTGCTACATTTCAGAACCATCTCCCTGTTTACAGCCTGGGAAACCAGTGAGGGATGTTCTCAAGCCATGGGATTCTTCACTCATTGGGAGAACTGGAAGAAGTTCATTGCTCAATTATCTCTAGACATTGTGGCCACTTGAGGAGTGAACCAGCAGAAGGAAAACCTTTCTCTCTGTCTATATTATCTCAATAGATCTGCCATTCCAATAATAAATAAACCTTTAAAAAAGCAAAATGGGGGGGTGTCAAAATCTTCATTTTTCCATTCATGATAGTGCAGCATATCAGCTAGGAATTTTATCTATGAAATGTGCAAAAAGTAACTTTTTTGGTACACAAATAACCTTGAAATTGCTGAAAAGATTACGACACAGGCACTATTAAAAATATATGAGCACCTCCCTCTTGGGTTGCCACTCCCACTGGAGAGCATGAGAACCAGGACTGGCACAGGCTTAGCTAGACAAAGAATGGCACCCGCCAGCACATTATGGGCTGGATAGTGGGGATGGTTGGGTTGAACCAGGCTTCAGTGCCCATTAACATGTATGAAAGCTGAATGAAATGTGGGACAGACTGGACCAGTCTGCTGTACATATTGGCAAGCATGGGAACCAGGGCAGGAAGCAGACCTGGTGGAGGTTATTGTTGGTTACTCTGATTAGGATGCAGCTCCCACTGGTTTGTGTGAGGACTGAGTGTGTGGTGGACAGGATTGGGCTGGGCTACAACACCCATTGTTTTGTGTAGAAGAAAAGGCTGGAGACAGAACTGATCCAGCAATTGCAACCACCAACATATGCATAGGCTGATTGAGTTAAGGGACTGTATTGTATCCTGTATCGGCAAGTACACATAAGAATCAGATCTGGGATCACCTCAGATGAAGTTTCTGTGGGGATCCAGCCAACCGAATTGCTGGACTTGGGACCCCAAGAATGGAGAGCATTTCAGATTCCATGGTCTGATGCGCTCTACAATCAGCTGGGCCTCCTCAGTGGCTTAGATGAAGCATTGGACAGCATATCTAGGTGTACATAGAGGTTATGGCAGTACATTGGAGTCTGCAGAGGACATGTTATACCACAACAGAGGACAGAGGACGGAACAAATATATCAACTATCACAGCCAAATGTTGGCATTGAAAATCTGGGCAAACAGAGACCCTCATGTGGACTATGTCTGCCAGTAGAGATTTCATCGTGCTTGGAATGGCGAGATCGGCAGTAAATCAGAGCTGTTGAACTATCAAAACCACTTGAGCAGTGTCCTCGGAGAATACCCCACTTTGGGTATCCTGGGATGGGGTCAGAGGCTGGGTGGGGCTTCTCCCTTTATCTCCTCCCTTACCCCAGATACAGGAGAAATAGGGAGAGAGAGAGAGAGAGAGAGAGAAAGAAAACAATGGTATTATCCACTTTCCTGTAGCCCTTGACCCTTTATGCCCTAATAAACTATGTAAAGAATATCAGAATTAAATAATAGTAATAAAAAAAAGAAAATAAAAAAATGAGAATCCGTTTTAAATATTTTTTATCTTATATGTTGGAAAGATCTAGAGAAAAGCAAATTTCTTGTGAAAGCAGCTTATATATGGCAAGGTAGACTGAGTTTTGTCTTCCCAAATTTATATATTTTGAAATCTTAATCTTTTCAATGATGTCACTAGCAGCTAAGAGCTTTGGGAGGCAGTTGGTTCATAAGAGATCTGCATGGCATGAGTGCCTCATGAAAGGGACTCCAGGCAACATTCTAGCCATCACTTCACCATGTGAGGATACAGCAAGAGGTTGGCTGTCTGTGACCTGAAAGACTTGCCCTCACCAGTCCCCTACCAACCTGGTCTTGAACCTTACAGCCTTTACCACCTTGAGAAATACATTTTGTTTGTGTGTCACAGTCTGTGGTACTTTACTGTTGTTGTTGTTGTTGCAGCCTGTTATAAAGCATGGCTCATCTAGATTAAGTTAAAAACTAACTTTGAAATGGAAAAAATGGCCTTTGATATAAATTTAATAGATGTGAAGAAATATAGAGTTTTGATGGCAAACAATAAGTATCTACTATTGATCAAACGCTTAGAGTGATGTAAAACAAAAAATGTTAAGTGGATTTTCTATGATTCTCATGAGAGAGAAATATTTGCTTGGGGTACGAAAGTGAAGACATTGCAAAACTTTAACAAATGTATTGGTATTAGCTTTTTTTAAGTACTTGGGGGGAAAGGTTTTCTTTGATAATTAAAGTCAGACAACCATCTTTTATTTACAGCTAAGGCAGACAGATAGTTACATGTATAGAAGAATAAAAAAGGAAGATGAAAATATTTTACTTAAAGGAAAGATGCATATAATTCTTACAAATGTATTTTTTGGAAGTAATAATGTCTATTGATCATTTTTAATGGTCAGCTTTCCATGGAAGGCATCTGAGACTTACTGAGAAATAAGAAAAGTCAAGTGTGAGCTTATATATCTGTCTTATTTCCTGACTGGATTAAATTATGCACAATAACTATAAGGTTGTTGGCTCCAAACTAGAATTTTTCAAGATTAAGGTTGACGGCTGTTTTATATCCAGCCAAAATTTATTATCTCTAGAAACAATATGTATGTCTTCTGCAATTATGGAAATTTTACATGATCCTGGATATGGTATTTTACAGAAAGAACTAAAATGCATTTTTTAATAAGTACTCTGATGTGCCAAACAGATTTTTTTCAGAAAACGGTTTGACTTGCCTAAAAAGAGGCAACAGTTTGGAAGCTGAATGCATAGAAATTTCAAAAAGTAAAGAATTTCAATTGTGGGATGTAAAAACCCGCTACTACCCCACCATTTTGTCTATGTGAGAACACACACCTACAAATTCTAATAAACAGCGGTCCTCTTTGAAGACAGAATGCTCATCCGCCTCCAGCACATACCTATATTGACGTGTTTCCCACCTGTCCAGGCCAGTGTGGAACGGATATGAAACAGACCCACAAACTAAGTTAGCTGATACACCAAGCTGGGATGATCATATTCTCAGGAATTTCAATCCAATGTCAGAGGCAAAATTTGACTTCTTTGGATGAAACTTCTTTTCATGAAATATTGGTAAGGAGGGGAATTTTTGCTGAGATTAATAGGAAGTTATTTAAAGTTCTTGATTTATCCATAACCCAAATATATAAGTGTCTTCCTTTCCCAATGACGTTATCAATAAATCAAGAATACAAGATGTGTTGGTAGCTGGTATCTCATCAGTTAGAGACCTACAGCGAGTCACTGGGATCCCCCAACACCCTGCCTACATCCACTATGTAGCTTTACAGAGCTTTGTTAGGTACCTAGGTGGTTCTCCCACATACAACTGCATGTGAGTCTTCAATTTCAGGAACATTCCAATTGGGAGATCATATTTGACAAGGATATTCCCAGATTCATGGCTAAGTAGGCCCTTAAAAAATTCTGATCTTGAAGTTATATCAACAAATTGTGAAATTATACCAGGCTTATTTGATGTAATTTGTATTTTTTATTCTTTGTGTTCTCTGATATTGTCTTAGAAGTTTCAGATCTAGTTTCAATATTGACTAACATTTTCCTGACTGTGCATTCCCCATTTTCTGCACAATCCTTGTTCTTACTGCTTGTCAAAATCCATCTTAAAATTTGTATCTTCCAAAAAGTTATTCATGATTAGCTTGGCTTGTTATTTATGAATGTATTGCTGTCATATTCAGAAATGAGTTTTGAGCCATACTGAGTTGTAATTCCCTTGCATAGTATTCCCCAAGGGCACTTCAGCTGCTGATTGCAGGTAGCTGTGTGTTTACTTTCATCATGATTTCTTGAGGTTAGATTCTGTGCTATAGATTTATTATACCTCTTTGTGTCTCCATAATGCCTTGTTTTCAAAGAAACAAAGAAACAAGCCTAGTTTACTACCTGGAACCAGAGTATAGGAAGGGATTTTTGAAAGATTTGCTTATTTACTTCAAAGACACAGACTCTCTCTCTTCCATATACAGAGAGAGAGAGAGAGAGAGAGAGAGAGAGAGAGAGAGAGAGAGAGGGAATTTTTTATGTATTGCGTTATCCCAATCCCATCTGATGATTGCTAAGCCAGACCTAAGCTGGGAGCTAGGTGCTTCTTCCAGGTCCCATGTGGGTTGCAGTGACCAAAGCACTTGAGGCATCTTTCACTGCATTTCCAGCCCAACAGCAGGGAACTGAATCACAAGTGCACCCTCTGGGTCAAGAGCTGGTGTCCATATGGCATGTGGCAATGCAGGCTGGTCCCTAAAAGGTCTTTTAATTGGACAAAAACAAAAATGCTTTGTAAATGTCCTGTTGCTTTCCCAGTGTTTTCTGTCCTGCACATGGCCTGCTGAATGCCATCAGTTCGTACATGTCATCTACTCTAAAATTGGCAGATGGAAAATAAAAATTATTTGAATTCACTCATGAGGCCCGACCAGTGTGGAATGAGCTACTCTTGGCTGGACTTGACTGGGTTTTCCAAGCCTCAGGGATGACTGGGTTATTCTTTCCATAGCTTTTATCATTCTCCTTGCAGAGTTACAGGAGACATGATATCAGTGCACCGGTTGAGGTGCAAGAGAGCAAGTGACCATTAGGCAATCACATTTCAAGCACTTTCTTGCCTCTCTGCTGACATCCTAGAGATTAATGTCAAACATCCTAAAATCAATGGAATAATAAGAATATCATGCCCAAAGCAGGAAGGAAAAGGAAATATTTCCTGAACGATAATCTGAGGTGTTCATCGTCCTAGACTCTTCCCTACATAGGTGCATGTTATTGTGCAAAGCATTTTTTTAGGACTCTGATGGTTTAGTCTAAAGCTCTTGCCAGACTCCTGCCATTGTCTCACACAGTATCCGCTGCCTGAAATCTTTGTAGCTGTTTGGCTAAGTCTGCCAAGACTTCAAAATTTCCTCAACATTGTCTTGGCAAGATTGGACTTAAATGCCTGTGCTCATTAAAAAAATTATTAATTTTTACTCCAAAGTCAGATATACAGAGAGAAGGAGAGACAGAGAGGAAGATTTTCTGTCCAATGATTGACTCCCCAAGTGACCGCAACAGCCAGAGCTGAGCCAATCCAAAGCCAGGAGCCAGGAACTTCTTTCCGGTTCATCCAAGTGGGTGCAGGGTCCCAAAGCTTTGGGCTGTGCTTGACTGCTTTCCTAAGTCACAAGCAGGGAGCTGGATGGGAAGTGGAGCTGCTGCGATTAGAACCAGTGCCCATATGGGATCCTGGTGTATTCAAGGTGAGAACTTGAACTGCTAGGCCACCGCACTGAACCAGCTCCCCTCATATTTAAATATAGTTCCTAGCACATCAGTTTGAGACATTCCAATTTTATATTTGTTACCTATAATTGGCAATAAACTTCTCTAGGATGTTTCACATTTTAATTTTGATACTTAGTAAGTTTCTATAAAACTGGAATGAAAACAAGTCTAATGCATGTTCTTTATCTGGTTGGTAAAGATCTTTTCCAACTGTTCTAACATAAAATATGCACAGTACTCCAGTAATAATAAAAGTAATGGGTCCCATCTGCACAAGACATTTGAGTTTATTGGGTACATTATATTGAAGCAATAAGAAACAAGAAGTCTACTGTCTCTGTCCCCTATATTTTAAGTTGCTTCACTCATTCTCCATTCACCTGTTTGCTTTCATTGTGCCTGTTTTTTGCCCAAGAAGTTATCTCTCCTCCCTCGCATTCAAGCAATCTCTACTGGTTTTTATTCAAAAGACCGGTACACTTTCTGCTGCACTCAGCTAAATTACTTATTTATCTTTTTTCCATATAGTCCAGATTTTTCTTCATAAAGGCTGATCATCTATAGTCAGTAATTGTTACATATGTGCTAAATAAATATAGGCTATCCAAATTGATGAAGTATATGATCACAGAGGAAATTACTAAGAAAAAAGTGTAAAAATGAGGACTATTGATGGAATCCAACTTACAATAAGTTTGTAGACCATATATGATTATAAATGATCATCATTAGGAGCCTGGGAAAAACAAAAACAGTTGGAATGAAGACATTCGTTTTCCTTTTCAAGTGATTACCTGCTGATTGTACCATTTTGGAAAAAGAAATGAGTAAGAAATCAATTTTGAGTTACTGTTTCAAGGGTAAAAGTAGAGAACAATGCATATTTCAGACACAAAAGCCTGACTGAGAGTGTGAGCAATGCTTAGGAAAAAAAAAAAGTCACCGTGAATTACCTGAAAATTTATTAGCCAAGCTGAAAATAAGACCTTATGAAACAGAAAGCACATTTCAAATAGATTTATTTATATACCTTATGCCTCAATCTGATTTATAATTTGCAATTATAAGCATTTCATTAATCAGTTAACAAGGCATATTCATAAGGCACATTAATTCACTAGTTTACAACAGTAAACTAACTTCAGTTTAAAGGCAACCTGGGTATATTAGGCAGGAAAAAACTTATTCCATTGCCTGGTTTGTATTGAAGTGATGGGATGAGAATTAGGTTTAAGACATAAATCAACTAGTGCTTCAAAAAATGCTACAGTTTATTACTAATAGTTTAAAGAAGCAAATTGTTGATTGAGCCTGGATAATACATGATAGATGGAATATGAGTGTCTACATTTTAGAAACATACAAGCAATTGAAGGACATTATTAAAGAAGTATCATTTCATGTTTGCATTGTTGGTTTTCTATCTGCCATATCTATGAAATGCGATCATAATATAAAGACACTTGCTAATAGCCAAGTTGAAATACACATAAAGGAGAACTGAAATTTTGTAAAATTCTAGGAGAAATTTATACTTTATTATTTTGTAATACTTAAGTTATTACATAATATTTTGAAAAGATATTTTAATGCACCTGCGAGTTATAAATGTGAACTACGTGACTGATGATGAACAACTATCCCAAGAAAATTTAAACTTTTTCAGTTAAATAGTATACAAGCTTTCTTCTCTCCATTTGAAAGTCCACTGATGCCAGAACTACTTTAAATAGAGTCCATTAAAATGAGCCCCAAATCACCTCTTATTCTTTGGGGCAGTGCCTATTTTGTTATTTTAATCTTTTATTTTCTCTTCTGAGCCAAAATAAATTTCTTAGTATTCACTTATCTAACCTGACACTGATCATCTCATTAAATGTAAAAACTATTTTCAGAAGCATAATCAATGTTTGTTGAAACTCCCATGTCTTAACAGTTAATCCAAAACCTCATTGTTCAATAACAAATCTTACCTGATAATTATGACTACACTGCTATTTAAAAGAATACAAGAAGCATGAAAATCTTATTTTATGCATTTCATCTAGCAGTGTTGCATACGATTAGCATACAGTGCCTGGAGCTTTAGTGAAAGATATTGATTAGCTTTCACATAATGCTATGGGTGATAAAATGTGGAATTTTGCTGCAGGTAAAATGCATCTTGTCAAATAATAACCAACAGCCAATTCATGTGTGTGTGAGGACATTCACATACCGTAACTCATAAACCAAGTTACACATTAGCATTGATTTGAGTATTCTTACTTGTTGCTAACATTTATCATGTATAGTCTTCAAAACATTTTGATTTTTTACACTAATTTACACTAACATTACTATTTATGTTTCCTCAGTTAAAAGTTACCCTATGGACTTGCAATTGTACTGTTTCATTTCCCATCTATGAAGAAAAATGGCCAATTTTCAAAATCATGCTGAAGATTCTTTCAGTTCTAAGTGATATACATTTAAAATGCTTGGGCCTTATCTCAGAGGGCATAAACTTTGGTGGGAAATCCCTGGGATCAAAACCCTGTATTGAGGCTGGATTCTGGCAATGAACATTTCTGGGCCTGTGAGTATGTCTATTAACCTTTCTGGATTTCAGTCGCTGCAGAGTGGCAAATGTATCAGATTATCTCCAAACTCATTTCCAGTTCTAAGACATGTGACTTTCAAAACCAGGCAATTCTAATTTTTATGCTATCCTATCCTTTTTTCCTTTTAAATTATTTAATATTATTTGGCATGAGTCAAGTTTCTCAGTATAATTAGTCATTGTAATGATTGCTGTGTTTCAGCTGTGGTTGATTGGATTGTGGCCACCTGTTTCTTTGTGACATTCTTAAAAAGAGAAATGAAATAAAATCCGTGTACTACATAAGGAAATGAATATGTGAATAAACTGAACAAATACATCTAGCACTTATAATTAAGGCAGGTGCCTCTTAGAAAGGAAAAATTGTCCTTTAACACTCTGTTTTTATGATCCAGAAATGTGGTGTGATGAGTTGGGTGAAGAATTCAAACAGCTACATAATTAATTCACATATCACTAGCAAATGAGCACATGATTTTTTTTTAAAAGAGCTTTTGAATAAAGATCTGAATTGCTGCCATTTCACCTCTGGAGAATAGAGTATTTTCTTAATATTGTAAGCTATTTCATTAAATAGCAGGTACTACCCACAATAAACTATATTGCAAGTAGCTAAGCAGAAATAGAGATTTACAGCATCTTATCGCCTTGTCATTAGCAGGCACAAAGGCAGAAGGCAACTTCTTTGTGCATAATTGCATTTAAATTTTATACCACAACAGTTGAAATGAGGTACTTTAAAGATTATTTTAATGACACGTACCTTGGCTATTTAAGTAGGCCTAAAAATAATAACAGGAAGTTTTGCTTGGAAAAATACCTCACTTCATCACAGCCCTTATCAGAATCTATTCATGTAGCTTTGTGCTGCATGAATAGGTTTACGCAGGTGGCTATAGGGAGAGAGGAGATTGCCAAGTAGCCAGGGGCCTTTCCTTTTTCTAATACTGGAAATCCCCTCTCAATCACCAGAAATGAATTTAATTTAAATCATTTGGTATCAGGTATGCAAAAATGATAAGGAAACAGAAATGAGAAAAAGACAAAATGAGAACAAGAAAAAAAAATAGAAAGAAGCAAAGAGCTAGAAATCTCTTCTAAAATAAACAAACAAAAACCCAACTTCAATCTGGAGTATCCTGAAGAAATACGTTAGTGATTTAGGTTGTTACTCATGTACCAGAAAAAAAGAGTATCCAGAAGGCACTTGGCCTCAGGGTGATGCAATCATATACTTTCTTTTTGGTTATACTACTGCGTTCTGATAGATTTGCAGAAACTTCAAGGGAATTTAAAGGAGAGGCAATTGATAGAGTAAGATGAAAAGGAAAAAAGAAAATGAAGATGAGAAAAGTTTGAGGGAAGAGAAAATCTACCCAAGCACGGAGACTTGAAGATAGTGAGACAGGAATGATAGATAGACATACGTGTATATATGTGTATGAGAGAGATACAGATATGTGCATGTATGTGTGTGTGTGAGACACACAAGTGTGTGTGTGAGAGATAGAAATGGGGGGGGGAGATTAAGAGGTGTAGGTTAATTGGAAGAAGGAAAATTGATTAAAGCTCTTTTGGCTTCTTGATATTTCTACACTCCAGAACCGTTAGAAAAGAAATGTAATAGTGAGAGTCTATGTGGTAAAGCAATTTCTTTCTAAAGAGAATTTACCAACCTCACAAGTTAGGAAATTAGGTTTCCTTGAAGTCATCATTATTATTTTATTGGCATCTGGGCAAATACTAGGAATTGTTTATGATCCATGAACACAGATTTAATCTCACAGGTTTTGATTACCTCCATTTGATCAGAACTGTATCATTAGAATATCAAAACTCTGTTCTCTATTAAACACTTTAAGTATCTGAATTAAATACTCTGATTTAAGAATCATATTTTGTTATATTTTGTTATTCAAACATTTATAAATGCTGATGATAACCTTCTTTTGCAGTGCTATGGAATGACATTTACAAGTTGAACACATAAGTTGTCATGGTCTCCAACATCAATATAGAGATGCTTCATTTGAGTGTTTGCTCTACTCCCAAGCCCAGGTGTTCCTATTGCACACTCTTAGAGGCAGAGGGGGATGGCTTACAGGATGGCATGTGTGAGACCACATGGGAGACTTGCATTGATGCTCAGCTTCCAGCTTTAGACTGGTCCAGCTCTAGCTTTTACTGGCATTTGGGGATTAAATCAGCAGATGAGAGCTTCTCTCTCTCTCTCTCTCTCTCTCTCTCTCTCTCTCCCTCTCCCTCTCTTTCTCTCTCTCATAATCTCTTTCAAATGAATAAAATTAAAAAAATATATGAAGTACACATATGTGATTGGAAAAGTGCTATTGATACTATCAATAGAGTTACCTTTACTAGCAAAACATGCACATTTACTTTGAAAATTTTATTCATCTTTTCATCACACAGTGTGTGAATCTTATGCAAATTACCTTTTAATTTTGTATCTGCCCATCTATTTATATGAATACTTATTTTAAAGTTATTATTTCTATATTTATTTGAAAGACAAGAGAGTGAGAGAGAGAACTTCAGTCTGTTGATTCACTCCTCAAATGGCCTTAACAACTGGGAGCCAGGAAGGCCAAAGTCTGGAGCCAGAGACTCCATCTAAGTCCTGCTAGGTGTTAGGGGCACAAGTATTAAGTCACTCTTTGTTGCTTTGCTAGGCACATTATCTGGAAGATGGATAATAAGAGGAACACTTAGGATTTGGGCATGTAATCCTGGCATTGAAGGTGACAGCTTGACCTTAAACACCACAATGCTGGCTCATTATGAATTCTTATGCTCACAGAATTCTGTCTTATTGTACATACCAGCATGTTTTTGGTATTGATTTTGCAGTTAATGTCATGACAACATTGTTAGAGAAATGCGTGTCATAGTTTCAGGGTCATTTCCAACAAAATCAGGTAATGAAGAGCCAGCAACTTGGTAGAGGAGAGGGGCATTTAGCCATCTATGTTAAATATAGAAGCCACAAATAACTGAGTGATGGTGGTAATATATGAGGTTGATGTCAGTGATCTGGGCTAGGGCCTGGAAACGAACAGCTTGTTGGCTACATCTGACCAAAAAAAATGCTTAGTTTGGTTCACAGAGTATTTCGGTCTGCTTAAAAATTGTGTTAGTGATCAATATCCACAAACTGATAGGTTTCACAAACAAAACCTGATGGGAAGTTTTTGGGAAGCCACAAGAGTTAGAAGATCAAATATTACATTACTATATGGCAAGTACTGACTGGAACCAAGAGTGGAGACAATGAGATGGACTGAGAGTTCTGTAGTATCCTCATTGCCTCACATCCAAACTGGCCTTTACTGGTCTTTGAATTTACAAATACAAGTGCCAGTCTAGATGGAAATCTCACCATAATGCTTTTTATTGATAATTATCATCTGTGTGTGTGTGTGTATAAAATTGTGTTTAACATCTTCTTGAATCCAACTACATAGGGGACTATGTAGGAATCATTTTTTTTTCTTTGTGGCCTTCATAGCATTTTAACTTAACATTATAAATTCCCAGTCATTACTTGATAATTGGCTTTTGATGAACTTTAGTCTAAAAAAATTTAGCATAAGATGTGATACACTTAAAGTATATTAAAAATCATATTCCCACATGAGCAATATCACAGGTATAACAAGTTACAACATCTATTAAGTTTCCACATACATTAATTGAGCTAATGGGAGACCTCATGGCAAACAATTCATTTAAACAAAAACTTCAGTGTTTTATCTTCAATATGCTAGTAAAGGATCTTATTTCCATACCAGTTATATATGGATGTTGAATGTAAACAGCAGGGTAGATGAGCTATTATAGTTTGTGGTTTTAAAGTAATATAGCACAGATGACCTTTGTATGAAATGTTACATCTAGTCTTTATAAACTGAAGATCATACTCCTGAGTAAATAAAACCATTCATCACAATGAGCTGTAGAGTTAATGTACAGCTTTATAACAAGCAAGCAGAGGAGGAATACAGAAAATGATACCAAAAAATACCCTATGGAGACTTGGAAATAAAAATCTCATAGGAGTAATGGTTTTAAAATTCACATGTGGATACTTGAAAACTTTCTCATGTCTTCTATAGCCCTCTTGGCTCCATCTAAAGTTTCATGCCTTCATTGTAGAGAAAGATAGAACTGAGGGGAAGAGGGATTTTCTTTATTATCAAATCATCTACTTTAAATGCATGCAATATGTTTTCCATTTACCCTTTCATAAAATCTCTTTCTTGGCTGTATTGTTCTTTTAAGAAGAGTCATAAAAGGGGAGTCTCTTTGGGACTGCTGACCTTGACTTATCAGTTATCTAGGTCTCAGCTGAGTAGTGTTTGTTTTTCATTTTTACCAGATACAGAATTAGAACGCAGTTTGAGCTCAAACATGAGGCTTGAGAGGAAAGAGAAAGGAATATGCAAGCACAGCATTATAAAGGTTATAATGTATAAAGGTTGGAGGTTATGTCTTCTTAACATGTCAAAGTCCATACTATCTAATGTAGCAATGACTGCATCAGCTTGCTTTTCTTTTCCACTAGCCTGGAATATCTTCTTTCATCCTTTCAGGTTCCACATATCTTTGTTGGTGAGATGTGTCTCCTGTGGCAACAAAGATGGATTTTGTTTTTTGACCAATCTGATAATCTATGCCACTTCATTCATGAGTTTAAGCATTTACATTCAGGGTTAATACTAATAAGTATTAATTTGGTCTTGTCATTTTAGAAATGGGTTACTAATTGTTTGATTTAGTCTTCTTTGTTGTTTCATTAGGTTGCTCTTAATGTTTGCCTGTGGTTTTGGTAGGTATTATTCCCTTTCTATGTCATCAGAACATCTTTAAGTATCATCTGTAAGACAGGTCTGGAAGAAATGAATTTTCTTTCATTTCCAAAAACAAAGGAGATCTTTGCTGGGTAAAGTATTCTATTTCATTGATCTTCTCTACCGGTACTGGTAGATGAGATGGGGCAACTTCGTCGTGGAGAACCTGAAGGTGGCCAACACAGACCCCACTGCGCCACCCTACGACTCTTTGTTCTGTTAGACTGCAGAGGCAGCAGTTCAGACGCCGCCTCTCTGAGCTCCCTCATCTCCTCAACTTCAGACCAGGGTCAGGACTACAATTACCTCTGCAAGTGGGGCAGCTGCATCAAGAAGCTGGCCCACATGTATGGCGGTGGAGAAGACGACTAGGCTTTCGACCATCCTACCCGACTGGCCGGGAACTAAACATAGGCGCCAGCCACCTTCCGTTGGAGACCTCATGGGGCAGTGGCAGCCTTGGCAGCTTGCTCCAAAGAAGGCCTGAGGCTGCTGTGGAGAGGGTTGGGATCTCAGGCTTCCAGAATGGGAGCTGGTGGCAGCCCTAAGTTTGGGGATTGACTCAGGGGCCCCACCTCCTGAAGTCTCAACTGCTACAGATCCATCCATGTCAGGCCCTGGAATGGACCCCTCTGCTTACCCAGGCCTCTTCTGTCCAACTCTGTCTTCAGAGTTACGAGCGAGTCCTCTGCCATCCCAGAGTGCCTCCAGAGGACCCTGGCCACCCACCACGCACGTCCCTTCTCCAGCCTCCAGGCCTAGGTCTGGCCACGTGGATGGAAAGCTGAGTTTTTATATTGTGTGTCTAGGTTGTCCCTTATTTTTTATCCCCCCTGCTGTATGCTGTAGCATAAGGGTGGTAACAATTGTGTACATGTAATTAGGGGCTTTTTTTTAATTAAAGAAACTCTTCCCAGAAAAAAATCTTCAACAAAAATCTTTATCAGTATTGGACTGTTTTGGTTCCCACTGCTCTGTAGTATGTCTTGCAGTCTGGAATTGTGATTCCTTCAGCTTTATATTTATTCTTCAGGATAGCTTTGGCTGTTTGCAATTCCTTGTTTGTCCAGATGAATTTTGTCCCATTTTTTACTGTTTCTGAGAAGAATGTTTGTCATTTGATTTGGATCACACGAATCTGCATAATACCTTCAGTAATACGGACATTTTGATGATGTGAAGTCTACCAATCCAGGAACATGGTAAATTTCTCCATATTTTAATGTTTCCTTCTCTTTAGCTTTTTAATGTTTTATAGGTTTCATCGTAGAGGTCTTCTACATCTTTGACTACATCTTCCAAGGTATTCAAGATTCTTCTCTGCTGTTTTAAAGGCAATTATACTTAAAAGTTCTTCCTCAGCCATGGAATTGTTTGTGTTCACTAAGGCCGTCAATTTATGTACATTGATTTTGTATCCTGCTACCCTGCCAAACTTGCTTATGAGTTCCAATAGTCTCTTTATAAAGTCTTGGTTCTACATGTAGAATCATGGCATGTGTAAACAGAGAATTTTAATTACTCATTTCCAATTTAAATTCTATTCTTTTGCTGAATAGCTCTAATCAGTACTTTTAATTTTATGCTGAATAGCAGTAGTAAAAGTGAATATCCTTCTCAAGTTCAAAGTCTTAGTGCAAAAACATCCAATTTTTCCCCATTCAATATGATTTTCATAAATTGCTTTGATGTGTTATAAAATGTTCTTCCTATGCCTATCTTGCTTATGGTTTTTAGCATGAAGTATGTAAGGTTTTATAAAATACTTTCTCTACAGCTATTGAGTTGATCATATGTTTTTATTCTGCATTTTTCTGATCTGATGTGTCACATTTTTGATTTGTATATGTTAGATTATCCCTTTAAGCCAGGGATAAATCTCACCTGATCTGGATGCATGATCTCTGATGTATTGTTTGATTGTGTTGGTTGTATTTTCTTGAAGATTGTTGTGTCTATGTTCATCAGGGATGTAACTCTGTAGTTGTTTTATTTGTAGTAACATAAGAATATTGACTGTTGAGCAACCATGCTAAAAGACAAACTTTTCCAATATTTTATTAGTAGAAAAATGCTATTTAATTTTAATTTTAAAATAGCAGGTTAGGTATAACTCCAGGAATACAATGACATTCACCTTCTCCCAACCATTTCCTTCCCTTCTCACCACCATCCATCTCCACACCTGTATCTTTATCTATCTATCTATTTATTTTTACTTTTGATGGAATATCCTCTAGATTTTCAGAGCATTAAAAGACTTAATACTCCACCAAACAAGTTTAGCAAGTTAAAAGCCAAAAGACCCTTAGTTTAGTGGGATAATAGATAATGATTATGAAGAATAACTCAATGGAAAAGTGTTCATTTCTTCGGTATACAGTAAATCATGAAGGAATTTCAGATCATTGAAACTAAAGCTACAGCATTCTCAGCCACCAACTTAACAAAGATGCTAATTCCTCCCCTGCTGTCTCTCTGGGTGGAAATGAGGGAGAAATGGAATGGGAAGTAGTGGAACCATCATGATGTAGAATGGGATTCACAAGCAGAGATTTAACAGATACAAGATACCCCCCCCCTTGCCACAAAAAGACATCTTTTTAAAATAATAGTTTGAAGTTTTTACTCTATCATAAAGGAATGTATAAGGTTGAGCATTTATACTCATATGGGAATCAACCACCCCATGTCGAAAAAAACAAGTCTTTGAAGTAAGTTTTTATGTGTGTGTGTGTGTGTGTGTGTATGGCAAATGTGAAATTTTAACACCTGTTTTTATGTAGTGTCCAAATTAAAATAAATATTCCTTAGGAGGCAAGATGGTGGCATAGAGTACAGACACATTTGATAAGACGGAGAATCTTTAGGCAGGAAGAAGTACAATAAGTAGATTGCAGGGAAAAAGTAGGGCTCAGGCAGTAAGCAGGAGGTACCAGGAACCCTCCTGGACACAGGGTAGCTGCAGAAACAAGACAGCAGTCTTGTAGTGGATCAAAGAACCCACCAGGAGTCGGCGAGCAGCAACTTAGATCCCAGTGATCCAGGCTCCAGAGATCCGATTCCAGTGACAGCCAGACATCCAGCAGTGGCCTCCACACAGACGTTGTGACCGCCAGGTGAGAGCCTGGGTCCACGTGGGGAGCTAGGAAAGTGAGTGTGGTCTGGGAGTGTACAGACAAGCTGAGTGATTGGGACCAGCTGCAGGCGGAGAGAGTCCGGGACTCAGGGCACCATCTTGTGTGGAGAGGTGGAATGCGGAGTTGACAGAGTGGCACAGAGGCCCCTTTCTGACTGTTCATATGGAACTGATCCAAGGGTGGAGGGGAGCACCAGCTTTGCTCCCTGCAGGGTCAGTGTGGTCCCTGGATCTGCAAACTAGCAGTTGCAGCTCTCTGCCTGGCGCCATCTCGGGTAGCAAGGCAGCAAGTGTGGACCCCAAGTGAAGATCCAGAGTGGGCATGTTGCTGGCCAATTGTGCTGAGCTGAGCCCAAGGCAACAGCCTTGCAGCCTGAGGCGTCTGTGTGGTCCTTGGAGCTGACGGCCGACAGCCCCCTGATCTTTGCTGGTGCCCCTATGGGCGCCATCTTGGACACTGAGGCAAGTGCTCCGAAAACTGATAAACTGCAAGAGGAGGGGTGGCAAACTGCGCATGCGCTAATTCAGCAACTCTCAGATAACAGTGTCATGGGACCAGACACTGTTACACTGAAGGGAGGTCAGCTGAGTCACCCAAGAACTGACCTGGGGACAAAAATACCACCAGTTTAGAGCACTGCACAGACTCCACAGAAAAAACAGCCTCTATAAGGCATGCCACCAACTCCACCCAAAATAACCCCAGGAGGTACTTAGACTTATTGGCCAGCAGGGGGTGACAAGCACAGTGCTGCTTACAAAAGCAGTGCAGTGGACAAAGCAATTATTCCTGGCAGCTGTGTTCCCCAAATCCAGGGCACTGATTGAACATAAAAATCAACTTATAGACCTATAGGTAATAGACCATAGAGATGATGTCGTCAGATTGGCAACTACAAAAGGTAAAAAACAAGACAAAAGCAGTATGAATGTTACTCAAGTCTCTCCAACAAATGAGCAAAAGCTTCGCCCACTCCCAGAGTTAACTGAGGAAGACATTGAGAAAATGGGGGAAAAAGAACTCAGAAAACTCATTGCAAAGCTGCTGGTCAGCAATGAGAAGTACAAACAAGAGTTCAAAGAAAAAATAGCAGTAGTACATCAAATTAAGACTGATATATCAGAAATGAAGAACACAGTAGAGCAAATTAAAAATACAGTGGAGAGTCTCAACAATAGAATGTATGAGGCAGAAGAAAGTGTTGGCAACGCCCGCGTCGCCCCGTACCCCGAGCCGAGTGGAGGGACTAGGGTTACAAAAAAGACAACACATAAGACAACACAAGACAACACGCAGTGGGTCATTCTTGTAAAGAGAATGCCATTTATTTGAGGTCAGCCTGCCTCTTTTATAGTCTGCCTAGTCCCTCCCAGTATTATCCCAATGTTCAAGCAACACCTAAGCTCCCCTGGGGGCATCTTAAAAAGGGGGAAGCAGGAAAGAGGAACTTGCAGTCAAGCCAGGGGCTAAAAGTATCAGGCCAAGATTGCCCATCCTGTTACCCCTTAGAAACAAGCTAAGCTGTGGAGTTAACCCTTGGGAGACCGGGGCCTACAGAAAGGATTTCAGAATTAGAAGATATTTCATGTCACCATGAAGAAACAAGCAAAAAGCTGGAAGCAGAGCTAGGTCAAGCTAAAAAAAGTATCCGAGAATTAAAAGATATGATTAAAAGGTCCAACATAAGAGTTATGGGAGTTCCAGAAGGTGCAGAAAGAGAAGCTGGGATTAGAGGTGTATTCAATGAAATAATACAGGAAAACTTCCCTAATTTGAGCAAAGAATTGGAAAATAATATCCAGGAGGGCTACAGAACTCCCAACAGAGTTGACCAAAAATGAACTTCACCACGACACATGATAATCAAGCTCTCTTCAGTTGAACAAAAAGAAAAAAATCCTTAAATGTGCACGAGAAAAAAAATCAAGTGTCATATAGGGGATCCCCAATCAAGCTCACAGCTGACCTTTCAGAGGAAACACTATAGGCCAGAAGAGACTGGAGTGATATATTCCAGATTCTAAAAGAGAAAAACTTTCAGCCCAAAATAACTTGCCCTGCAAAGCTCTCCTTTGTCTTTGAAAATGAAATAAAATTCTTCCACAATAAAGAAAAACTTCAAGACTTTGTCTCATCTAAACCTGCTCTACAAATGATACTCAAGGATGTTCCCATGAAGGAAAAAAGAAATAGCAACCATCAGAAACAAAGGCAAATGTGGAGAACATCTCACTAAAAGGCTAACAGAAGACTCAATCATAGAATAACACATTGCCAAAATGACAGGACCAAACTGCCCCTTATCCATAATAATGCTGAATGTAAATGGCTTAAACTCATCAGTCAAATGCCATAGATTGGAGGATTGGATCAAGAAACAAACCCAACTATCTGCTGTTTACAGGAGACACATCTCACCAACAAAGATCAGAAAAAAATGAGAGTGAAAGGATGGAAAAAGATATTCCAAGCAAATGGTAAGAAAAGATGAGCAGGTGTAGTCATTCTTATATCAGATGACATAGACTTTGATGTAAAGAGCATTAAAAGAGATGCAGAAGGATACCACATAATGATCAAAGGATGCCTTCAGCAAGAAGAGATCAGCATAATAAATATTTACGCTCCAAATGCCAAAGCATCTAGCTATGTGAAACAAATATTAACGGGCTTAAAGGGAGAAATAGACTCCAATACGATCATAGTGGGAGACCTTAATACCCCATTAACACAAATGGACAGATCAAAAAGCCAGAAACTCAGCAAAGAAACAATAGAACTCACCCAAACTCTAGAGCAAATGGACTTAGTTGACATCTATCGAACCTTTCATCCTACAGACAGAAAATACACTTTTTTTTCACCAGTACATGGAACTTTCTCCAGAATTGATCATATTATAGGCTATAAAACAAGCCTCAGCAAATTTTAAAAAGTGGAAATCATACCATGCATCTTCTCAGACCACCAAGGAGTGAAGCTTGAGACCAAGAACTCGAAACACCAAGGAAGACTTACAAACATGTGGAGGCTGAATAATATGTTACTAAATGAGCAGTGGGTTAGAGAGGAAATCAAAGGGGAAATTAAAAAATTGCTTGAAACAAATGAAGGCATCAACACAACTTATCAAAACTTATGGGACACAATCAAGGCGGTGCTGAGAGGAAAGTTCATTTCAATCAGTGCTTATGTCAAGAAACAAGAAAAGCACCAAGTAAATCAGCTAACCTTACAGCTGAAGGAACTAGAAACACAACAACAGAGCAATCCCAAGATTAGTAGGAAAAAAGAAATCATCAAAATAAGGGAGGAAATAAACCAAATAGAGACCAAGAGGACTATACACAAGATCAGTTAATCAAAGAGCTGGTTCTTTGAGAAAATCAACAAAATAGACTCCCCACTAGCTCGACTAATTAAAAAAAGGAGGGAGAAAATACACATCAATAGCATCAGAGATGAGAAAGGAGATAGAACAACAGATACCTCAGAAATACAAAGAACCATCAGGAACTATTACAAGCAACTATATGCGAACAAATCAGAAAACCTAGATGAGATGGATAGATTTTTGAACATATACAATCCACCAAAATTGAGCCAAGAAGCAATTAACAATCTAAACAGCCCAATAACATATACTGAGATTGAATCAGTAATTAAAGCCCTCCCAACCAAGAAGAGTCCAGGACCAAATGACTTCACTGCTGAATTCTACTAAACGTTCCAAGAGGAACTTACCCCAATCTTACACAAGCTTTCTCAAACAATAGAAAAAGAGGCAATCCTTCCAAGCTCTTTCTATGAAGCTAATATCACCTTAATACCAAAGCCAGAGAGAGAAACAACAGAAAAAGAGAACTACAGACCGGTATCCTTGATGAACATAGATGTAAAGATCTTCAATAAAATACTAGCCAACAGGATCCAACAACACACCAGGCAGATCATTCACCCGGACCAGGTGGGATTCATCCCAGGCATGCAGGGATGGTTCAACATTCACAAAACAATAAATGTGATACATCACATTAACAAATTGACAAATAAAAACCATATGATCCTCTCAATAGATGTAGAGAAGGCATTTGATAAAATTCAACACCACTTCATGTTAAAAACCCTAAACAAGATAGGCACAGAAGCAACATTCTACAACACAATCAAAGCAATTTATGATAAACCCACTGCCAGCATCATACTAAATGGGGAAAGATTGGAAGCCTTCCCGCTAAGATCTGGAACAAGACAGGGATGTCCACTCTCACCGCTACTCTTCAATATAGTTTTGGAAGTCCTTGCCAGAGCTATTAGGCCAGAAAAAGCAATTAAAGGAATACAAATTGGAAATGAGGAATTGAAATTATCACTATTCGCAAATGACATGATTCTCTACATAGGAGATCCAAAAGACTCAGTCAAGAGACTATTGGAACTCCTAAGACACTTTGGCAGAGTAGCAGGATACAAAATTAATGAACACAAATCGATGGCACTAGTGTACACAAATGATTCCACGACTGAGAAAGAAATTGTGAGTATAGTTCCCTTTAAAATAGAGGAAAGGAATCTTAAATACCTAGGAATTAAGCTAACTAAATATGTGAAAGACCTCTATGATGAAAACTATAAATCATTTTAAAAAGAAATAGAAGAAGACCTTGAAAAATGGAGGACCTTACCATGTTCTTGGATTGGCAGGATGAACATTATCAAAATGACCATATTACCAAAAGCAATATACAGATTCAACGCAATCCTAATCAAAATCCCAGCAACATTCTTCTTAGAAATAGAAACGATGATACAGAAATTCATCTGGAATCACAAAAGATCATGAATAGCTAAAGCTGTCCTGAAAAATAGAAATCAAACTGGAGGAATCACAATTCCAGACCTCAAGACATACTACAGAGCAGTGGTTATCAAAACAGTCTGGTATTGGTACAGAAACAGAGAAAAAGATCAGTGGAACAGAATCAAAACACCAGAAGGGAATCCACACATGTATAGTCAACTAATCTTTGACAAGAAAAGTGAAAACAATCCAGGTAAAAAAACCTGG
This sequence comes from Ochotona princeps, assembly GCF_030435755.1. Lineage (NCBI taxonomy): Eukaryota > Metazoa > Chordata > Mammalia > Lagomorpha > Ochotonidae > Ochotona > Ochotona princeps. The sequence goes on from NC_080834.1 coordinate 48,322,364, forward strand.
ACTATTCAACAAATGCTGTTGGGACAACTGGATAGCAGCTTGCAGAATAAAGAAGCAATATCCACACCTGTCGCATTATACAAAAATCAGCTCTAACTGGCTCAAGGACCTAAATCTACACCCAGAAACCATCAAACTATTAACGGAAAACATAGGAAACATACTCCAAGATATAGGGACAAGGAAGGACTTCTTAGAAAAGACGCCTAAAGCAAAGGCAGTCAAATCCAAAATGAGCAAATGCGACTAGATCAAACTAAAAAGCTTCTGTACAGCAAAGGAAACAATTAACAAAGTGAAGAAGCAACCAACAAAATGGGAGAAAATTTTTGCATACTACACAAGTGATAGGGGACTGATATCCAGGATCTACAAAGAGCTTCAGAAACCCAGGGACAGTAAAAAACCCAACCCTGTAACAAAATTGGCAAAATAAATGAACAGACATTTCTCAAAAAGAACAGGTTCAAATGGCTAACAGACATATGAAAAGATGCTCAGGCTCTCTAGCCATCAGAGAGATACAAATGAAAACCACCTTGAGGTACCACCTAACTCCAGTGAGACTGGCCTACATTCAGAACTCGAAAAACAACACCTGCTGGCATGGATGTGGGGAGAAAGGCACTCTCCTTCACTGCTGGTGGGAATGTAGGCTAGTACAACCACTGTGGAAATCAGTATGGAGAGTGCTTGCAAAATTGCAAATAAACCTGCCATATGACCCAGCTATCCTGCTCCTAGGAATATACCCAAAAGGAGTGAAATCTGCATGTGAGAAGGGGATCTGTAATCCTATATTTACAGCAGTAGAATCTACAATAGAAAAGACATGGAAACAAACCAGATGTGCGTCCAAGAAAGAGTGGTTAAAGAAACTGTGGTACATCTACTCCATGGAATATTATTCCGCTACTAAGAAGAATGATATTATTCTATTTAAAACCAGGTGGTCCCAACTAGAAACCATCATGCTCAGTGAAATGAGTCAATCACAAAAGAACAAATACCATATATTCTCTCTCATATAAGGAAGCCAACATGGAAATGGTAACTGCAACAGTCCAATCTATACTTTTTTTTTTTTTTCGGTGATTGTCTGTTTGCTCTTTTGGCTGTATCTCATATGTTTTGATGTTTATATATCAGTTTGGGTGCTTCCAAATAATCTCTTTTCTTTAGTAGAATTCAGTATGTGCTCATGAAGTATACGATGGCATCATTTTCCCAAGAGACTTCTGTGTTTCCTTTTTGTCGTGCATGTGTTGGTTACTCAGTGACGTGTTATTTTTTTCAGGGTGATATAATTTGTTGTTGATGTTGTGGTTGCTGTTGTGATTGATGTGGCTGTTGTGAAATGATGTCATTCTGGAAAACAGTAATATTATTTCAACCCCAAACAGCCTGTATCTCATGCAATAAGATATTGTGAAGTAACCAATGAACCAACAATTGATATGAGTCAGATTGCTTATGATCTACATCAAAGAATTGTAAAACCTAATATACTTGTAAGGCCCTCTGCTACTTGGAAAGGGGGAGGGAGAGCAGAGAAATCTTATATCACCCTAGAATGTGTGAGGAAGACGGGAAGTATAACCTATCAGGATCATAACTGGTAACTCATAGGCAACAGACTCAAGTCAGCATTAGACAATAGCAAAACTACAAAGGCATATGGGGGGAATCAGGAGCAATCCTAACAACCTCTTCACAGGAGGTCATACGCACAGAGCAGGGGGGCACCCCAGAGTGGAGCAGGCGGACAGGAGGAGGTTTGTATCCCAACCCCGAAGAGTCCCAGATCCTCACCAAGGACTATCAGTACGAGCACCGAGGACTACATTCCTACTGCCAAGGAGACCACAGGGAAATGGAGTGCCTTCGGAGGCTGAGAACTCTGAGGTCATCCACCCCCATTTGGATCTACCACATGGGATAGAAGAAGCCCAAATCCTGCCTTGCAGGATCCAAGGTCATCGGAACAACATCAACCAGGATCCCTGAGCGGTCCGGTCCACAGAAACAGAAGAACAGTAGACTTCCTTCGGGACTAGGGAGAGGAGCTATCTCTGGTCCTTGCCTGCTTCCAACTTTGGGTCCCCACCCTCTCTCATAATGACCATCAGGATCGCTCTGGAAACCCCTCAAAACAAACAAACTATAATAGACAGAGAATAACAAGGAAAGCTTAGAAACAGGAAATGGTCATTGGGAATGCACTTATAAATCACTGGGTGGGATACAAAGATTGGTCACTCCTCACTGGGATATTGGGGATTTCTCTGCACACCCCTCCTGTGGCTGTTCACCTAAACTGTTGACATATGTCTTGTTATCGAGTTAGACTACCCCCAAAATAGCCAGGTTCAGGGAAACCATGCTTCAATGATATAAACTGCTAAATACTAAAACTAAAGTAGGCATGAGACAGCTGGATGGCAATCTATGGCCATTTTGGGGTGTATAGAACACAGTTTAATATAAACCAAAGTGGAGATGTCTATGAGGAGGTCACAGGTTGTGGCTGAGAACCTGCATTTTACTGTTAACATATTGGTTAATCAATACCATGTCAAATAATGCCATAATGTTGTAATTGGTTGTAAATATTATGTTGGGACTTTTAATTGATTGGGATGGTACTCTGCTGGCTCTGCCTTCAGACCAGAGATGGTCTCACCAAGAAACTGTTAAACTTGCCAGAACAATAAGATGCTGGACTGTATGCTTGGTAGATGCCTCCAATGGAAGAATCTCAACTGAATTTGAACTGTGGAGATGCAATGGGGTGGAGCGGTCCACCGTGGGGGGAGGGTTTAGGGAGGGGTGGGGGGAATTCCAGTGCATGTAAACGTGTGACACATAATGCAATGTAATTAATAAAAAAAAAATAAATAAAGTAAAAAAAAAGTGCTTAGACCATACGTCTGAGAAGAAAAAAAAAAGTATTACTCTCTATCCCTAACTTCGTAGAAACCTTTTGGGGATCCTTTGATTCAAGCAGAAGGATTCCTGAGAAAGTCACTGGAAACTGTCTGCAGCTGGGATTGGACCATGGCTTGCTCTGACATCATAAAGAACCATTGGTAGGTCACAATTCCAAAGCCTTATATAAAGCCCTGGCTGGGGCTGGGCCTTTTGTCCAGGAGCTCTCTGTGGGAGAGGTCTGGACTTGCGCTGAGCTAGCTGGTTTTCACTTGTTTTATTTGAGCCTATTTTATTGATTTGTTCTCTTTTCTATATTATTCATTTTGTTCTTTCCCCTTAACTTCATTTTGTTTTTTGCAGCATGTATTTCTTTTTCTTAGACACATCCTCACTCCTCAAAATTTTTGACATTTTTTGTCACTTGTTTTTTATTTTCATCGTTTTTTTTTACATTTTAAACTTTTAATTTCCATTTCTTGTCGCGTTCCATTTTCTGTTTTCTTCTTGGAATCTTCGTTTTTGGATTAATTTCTTTTTAAAATGTATGTGTTATTTTCAGATTGATATTTTTGTTTTCTGAAAAAGAGAAGTGAGGAAGTGTCTAAGGGGAAGATGGAGAGACTTATAATGACCGATCCAAAGTGTTATTCCTAACACATACTTTGTACTCCCCTATCTCTTCTCTATTTTCTCATGACTCGTATTTTTGATACCTTCACTACCTGCATATTTGAAAAACGTTTTATCTCTGAGCAAGATTTGCATCGTAAGCATTGGCCATGGACGTTGGCCTTATTCTCATCCTAAGTGATGAGTTCATGTGACCAGTGCTCCACAGAGTGGTGAGTGGGAACCACAACAGAGAAGAAGATCAGCAACGGATTCCAGGTTCTCGGCACGACCAGCCAGGACGGGTGCCGCCAGAAACACTGCCCCACAGCCTGAAAGCAGCAATCAAGTGGCCACCAACTGTCACATCCTCCTTGGATTGGTATACATCCTCTCCTGATGTTGAAGTACACGGGCCCAAAACCAAATATCCCTCTACTGAAGGATTTTTCTTCTGTCACTGGATTGTCTTCTCACTGGACCAAAGAACACTCAGGCACAAAATGGCTTGAAACAGCGGCATCATACATCTTTAGCTGAACATCTAATGCCACCGATGCTAAAGGAAGACTTTATGGCTTGCAGCATGAGCACTTTGAACTGTTTCAAAATCATGGAGGAGCTACAAAGTTTGCAAAGTGCTTCAAGGTGTTACCAACTAGAGCAGCAGTGGAACCATTCTGAGGAGCTTGTCCTACCATCCATAGCCTGCCAGTCTGCTCACCATCAGCCCAGCTGTCGCTGCTGGGCACATGGGCTTCCAGCGTTCCTGCCCAGAGACTCTCCATCACGAACAGCAGAGGAGCCGCTGCTGAGGAGCCAGGAGAGTTTCGACAGTGCTGTGAAGTCCAAAGCAGGCTTCCCGGAAGGAACTGCCAAAAGTCTGTGTATTGAGTGATTTTAAGGGTATCGGGCCACCTGATGGAGACTGGAACCATCAATCCTGGACAGTTTATAACATCGTTTGGGCATATGAAGAAATCTGGAGACTATTATGTTACAGTTGTAAAAGATGTGCCTATTGGACAGATTATTGCTGTGGCAACTCTGATGCTAGAACTTCATCCACTTCTGTGCAGACAGGTAAAGAGTGGAAGATGTTGTTTCTTGTGATGAATGCAGAGGGAAGCAGCTTTCCAAACTACTATTAACAACCCTTCCTTTGCTAAGCAAGAAACGAAACTGTTACAAGATTCAGCTTGAATGTCTACATCACAAGCTTGATTTCTGTAACAAGTTTGGGTAGGCAGTATCTGAAGAAAACTACATGGAAAAAGTTGGGAAATGCAAAAATAAGTTTAGATAGGCAGTATCTGAAGAAAATTGCATGTGTCATAGGTTTCTGAAGTAAAAATATTTTTTAAAAATTGCCACAGGCATCACTACTACAAAGCTGTACTCTTCAGACACAAAACATTGTTGCTGCAAGCCTGTGTCCTCCATAAGTACCTCACTGACATGTAGAAGATAGAATGTATATTACAGTGTAATGACAGAAGAGTTCTTTGGACTGGTGGGGCGTACTATGAGTTTAGATTACATACGAAAATTGTAAATGGGATGATTTGACCAAATCAATGTACTTTCAACTTGAAAAAAATGCCATATGGGAATCAACCGAAAGCAATATAGCATTCAATTGTTCTACCCAATCATCCTGGTGTTTGTAACCCTTAATTATATTCTTACCTCTACTACAGTTATTCCTGCAAATGTTTAAAGTGACAAGATTTCATTCGATTAGACAGTAAATTCATCAAAAATATTGAATCAATAAAAAATATATATTCCTAAGGAGGGGACCTCATATTTGCTGAATTTTTTTTTAAATTGTGAAATGATGGTGAATATCAGCATATTTAAACATTGTCATTGAGTAAGTAAACTTAATTTAGAAAATTTGATAGTATATTCACAAATTCTAAAATTTTCAATCTAAGAAATATACTGCATAAAAATTGCCAGGTTTCTCACTAAGAAAACATTTTTCCATTCTGAGTTTCATTCAAGCACATGCACATGCCTTAAAGTAATTTTATAAATAAATGGAAGTAGGAAAGGAAAGTAAATGAAATATAATTATATTGAGTAAAATCGAAAAGCAAGTAAATACAAGATTCGTCCTCAGAGATTAAGTCAAAGGATTTCAGAAACTCGGAACTCAAATTTCAAAGAATAACAACTTAATTGACTGTAAAAGGTGGGGGTATAAATGAAACACTTAAGCAGCTTCTCTTTTTTAATATAAATTTAAATAAGTGCGTTTACTAAGTTGCAGAATGGTTAGTTATGCTTTGGGACATAAAAGTAATTGTGGAATTTACTTCCAGTTTAAGAGCAACCTGCTGAGATGTTAAATGTTTTCACCTTGTCTACCTGGTTTAACTTTTCCCATAAAATGTTGCATCTGTATTGTTTGTTTCATTAGGAATATTAGCCAAGAGAGCAGGTTACTACAGACAGCTATGAAATCATGATTTCCGTTCATTTCAGAATAATTTATCCAGTGAATAGGCCTTTAGATTTCAGAAGTGTCTAGATTATTTTAGAGTAATTGGCACTTTATTCTGCATGGAAACTCACATGAATGTTCAGTTTTGGAAGAAAAGCAATGCTCAACTTTAGTTCCTAAGGCAGGAGAGTCTGCTCTAATTCCTTGCTGTGGGTTAAAGACCTATACCAAGTGTGAGAACTAGAAATAAATAAATGTTTTAAATTTATTTAAATGTAAATACTTCTTTAAAGTTAATACTTTTAAAATAGTTTACTAATACAGTATTTTTCTTTTGTTTTAAGTTTTTTCTTTTATTGGAAAGGCGGATATACATAGAGGAGGAGAAACAGAGGGGAAGATCTTCCATCCAGTGGTTCACTCCCCAAGTAACCACAACGGCTGGAGCTGAGCCAATCTGAAGCCAGGAGCCAGGAGCTCTTCCGGGTCTCCCACGTGGGTGCAGTGTCCCAATGACTTGGTCCATCCTCAACTGCTGTCCCAGGCCACAAGCAGGGAGCTAGATGGGAAGCAGGGCCGCTGGGATTAGAACCGGCGACCATATGGGATCCTGGCACGTGCAAGGCAAGGACTGTAATCACTGCGCACTTGTGCCGGGCCCTAATACAGTCTTTTTCATCAAAGAGAGCACTATTTGTAAAAATAACTATTGTTTAAAAGAATATATATGCATTAATTGTTGTAAGAGAGAGAAAGTGAAAATTGTGGAATCCTCAGATAAAACAACTCAAGGACACAGAAAACCTGTGTGAAAATATCTCACGGTTTTCAGTGAGCTAACTTCATCTCATGGGTAAAAGACAGATATCAAGTAAGTTTTAATCCGATCTTTTCCTCAGGGGACAATACCTGGCACAAGGTGAGCAAGGCCTTGGTGGACTTAAATCTCTTACTCTTGGTTCATTCAGTTTCCACATGAGTACTTTTTTTTTGAGAACTTGAAAGACAGCACTTTGTTCATTACGGAGGGACACGTAGGGGAATAGTAAAGGAAAGCTGAACCACACTCTTGGACTCTAGGGTTTTTGAAACATATAACAGGTCAAAGTCATACAGAAAAGATCCAGTGAAAGATTTGCAACAACCTGATGGCTTGGGTCTTTACAGCTGGCATAGCTTGAACATTTATGATGAAAACTAACAGTTGTCTCGCAGCCCAACCACTCTGCAAACAATACAAGCAGACACGAAAGCAGTAAAAGGAGATGTAAAGGAAGTATACAAAAAATGCTGAAAGACTAGCATTTTTGATAATAACCTCATTTATAAAATAAAGAAAATCAATGAAAAGTAATCATACATTGTATGCTCCAGAGAAATAAAAAGTTTGTTACCCTATTATTTCAGTTATTTAACATTCGATTTACATTAAAGGCCGTTTTGTTGGCTATTTCCTTTTAACATAAAGCATTATCATTGTATGTTTTACAAGACAACTATTTAATAGTTTCATCTAATTTTATCAGAGAAATGGAGAATAAGCAAAAATAAAACATTTTGAAGCTATTTGGCTATCACTGCTTTTGATTGAAAAAGCTGCTTTGGAGAAAATTCAGGATGTATCTTTTACTCTAGAATTTTTCACTCCGTAGTTTCATTTTTGAATTCTTTCTTACCTATATGTGTGGCAGAATTTCTTTGATTTCACTGATCATTCTTTATTTATACTTTATTATTATTAATACTCAAACTTTCTCAATATGTGTTAGATCTGTTGATTCTTCCACAGTTGTCAAGCGTAAAGGTTATCTGAGCCAAGAGTTTGATCTGGTTGGAGCAGCTATTTATACATCCCATATTGAATTTGCAGTTATAGCCTCATGAGATCGCCCAGTTACATTTCCACTGTTTTGCTTCAGTTGCAGACAATTCTTTCCTTAACCATTTTGTAATTACTTCTAAGCTGTTAATATCAAACTTGAGTCCTTTGATGTCTTGGAATTTTGATCCTGTCTGTTCATGTGTAGCTCAAACATGTGCTAGGTAATTAACATGATTATTACGACCTAAGGCAGTGGTACTCTCTTTGAACAGTCTCACTTTAAGGCTGGATACAGTGGGTACTCTATGGATTTTCATACTTACAAATACCAAAGTTATTTCTGGAATAATATATTCCTGTCAAATACATTAGACAAGTAGTTATTTCGTCCAGTAAAGTTATTTTTTAATATCTGAATTTAACAGATTTTTAGGTCTTTTTTCTGGGCTAAATCAGCCATCCATCTACCTTTCCATAAACCAGTCTATATATCAACTATTTATAAGTAGCAGCTATTGGTCTAGGTATTCTTAAGGCGACAGAATAATAATACAGATGTCTGTACAATCTTCATCGAATTTGGAGTTTAATTAGCAGTAAAGATCGATGGATAATCAAACAATGATTTTGAAATAACTGAGTCAACCATATGAGGTTTGTGAATTTAGAGAAGAGTTCCTGATAGAAAGACTATTTAAGTGTTGTAGTAAAGTTAGATTAAGAAACAGTAACAGTGAGGGAGGCCAATTACATGTTAAAAGTGATAACATAGATTTTGAAGGAATTGATATTAGTTTAACACAATATAAGGCAGACACAGGGAAAGAATTTAGAAAACAAACTTCAGTCATATGTGGTATCCTAAGTATGAAAGGCTCCACAGCCAAAATAAGTTATTTTAACCCAAGGCCAACACCAAAAGGAATTTCTTAATGTAAAGAATGAAGAAGCACAATGGTTTGGAAGAAATAATCAGGAAAATGTGTAGTTCAGTTTGAGGCTATTTTAGGATCTTAGGCAAGAGATGAGGTTGATTAGGACTGGTATGATGGTTTAGAAATGGATTTCAGAGAAAGTTTAAAAGAAAATGAACAAACAGATTATGCAAGATTAGTTGTGAATGGGAATACAGAATTAGGATAGTTGATGCATTACACAGCAAAACTGGGAGATTTAAGCTTAATAAAGCAAATACATGTATTTATATATTTAAGTTTATTTATTTATGTGCTTAAATTTATAAAGATTTACTCATTTTTAATGGAAAGGCAGATTAACAGGGTAAGGAGACAGAATGATTTTCATCTTTCTAATTCATTACAAAGCCAGGTACTAGGAGCCACCTCCAGGTCTCCAATGTACGTAGAGGGTCCTAAACACTTTGGTTATTCTTCACTGTATTCACAGGCATTCTAGTGGCGGGGGACAAATCAGAAGTGGAGCAGTAAGGACATGAATCAGCACCTATATGGGATGCCCGTTTAGCAGGCAGTGCCTTAACCTGATAGACCACAAAGCTGTCCTATTTATTTGTTAATTATTCATTTATTTTTTGATCAAGTTTATCTAAAAGGTGAGGAACTTTCAGAAACATATCCAAGTATGGAGTGGGCAGAGAGGGGAAAGGTAGATGAGAGACGATTATACTTCACTTTTTTCCTTGGGAAGACAAAAAGCTTCTCCATTTCCTGGCTTCTTGAAAATCTGAGAAAGGCAGTGGTTACATGATACTACCTTTCAGTGCTGGGCGACAGGAAGTACAGCCTATAAAAAGGTCATTGGGTTGACACATAGGCAGACTGTTTACATGATTGGAAGCCACATGATGGGAAGCTATGGCTTCCAGTTCATGAATCTAAGCTTACTACCTGCCTGTTGCATTTCATTCGCTCCTGAGACATCCATACCTGATTTTTAAGCGTTGCTAATGGTTGTAGTTTCATCTCATCTTCTGTAGCTACTTCCTCCTGATTATTGGTGATGGCCTTAGATGTCCTGGATTTGGAAATCTCTCCCTATCTCATCTAACAGATTCACAATCCAGAGATGGTGTAACTGGACCAGTGGCTGTGTTCCTTGAATTGTCATCACCATTCTGAGAAATCACAAGCCTTTTTTTTTTTCTGTCTTTTGATCCAACTCTCTGCTACTGTGCCTGGGAATGCAATGTTATATGGTTCAACTGCTTGGACCCTTACAAGTATGTAGGAAACCTCAAATTCTTGCTTCCTTGGCTTGAATATGTTTATCTTGCTCAACTTGCTCTTGGGGCCATTTAGAGAAAGAATGAGAGGATTGTAGATCTCCCTCTTTTCGCATGTTCCCCTTATCTATATCTCTGGCTTTCAAACAGTGGAAGCCAGTCTCAGGCTATGTTCAGTTATTATAAGGTCTTTTTTTTTTTTAAAGATTTATTCATTTTATTACAGACAGATATACAGAGAGGAGGAGAGACAGAGAGGAAGATCTTCCGTCCGATGATTCACTCCCCAAGTGAGCCGCAATGGGCCGATGCGCGCCGATCCGATGCCGGGAACCTGGAACCTCTTCCGGGTCTCCCACGCGGGTGCAGTGTCCCAATGCATTGGGCCGTCCTCAACTGCTTTCCCAGGCCACAAGCAGGGAGCTGGATGGGAAGTGGAGCTGCCGAGATTAGAACCGGCGCCCATATGGGATCGCGGGGCTTCCAAGGCGAGGACTTTAGCCGCTAGGCCACGCCGCCGGGCCCAAGGTCTTTTTTTTTAATTAAGATTTATTTTTATTGGCAGATTTACATACGGGTGGAGAGATAAAGATCTTCTATCTTTTGATACACTTCTTAAATGGTTACAACATTCAGACCTGAGCTGATTAGAAGCCAGAAGCCTTCTTTTGGGTCTCCTACATGAGTACAGAGTCCCAAGGCTTTAGACCATCCTCCACTGTTTTTCCAGAGCACAAGCAGGGAACTGGATGGGAAGTGGAGAAGCTGCGACATGAACTGGCATCCATATAGGTCGGTGTACTTGGAGGTGGAGGATCAGCAAAATTTGAGGCATTGTGCCAGTCCCTATTTAAAGATCTTTAATGAAATGTTACTTCTGGAATGAAGAGACTTTTTATTTATTTATTTATTCTTCTTTTTAGTGGAAGCCAGGATAAGAATTGGTGAAGACAGAGGGTATAATGTGCATAATCAGAACTAGATCAAGTACCTGGTGGGTTGGTGTGTGGGTGGCAGCTAACAAGATTCTGACATTTCCTCTTCTCGTCATCTTTTCTTCTGTCCTCCAGTAGGGAAAAGCTGGGTAGCAAAGATTTGAAGGGAAATGTTAGTAACTGAAAGTTTAGTTTCCTTGAATTCAAGGAGTTTAGTGAAAAGGGAAGAATTTCTAAGGCATTTCCCTCTGTTTTGGATGTAATATCTTCAATGTCTTCAATTTGTTTTCAAAGGTATTTCTCTTATGACATTTGCACTCCAGTACAAATTTCTACTTGGGCTTATGTAATTTATATTTAAATTTATCCTTGAAATATTTATTAGATAACTGATAATAGATAATGTTAAACTGTTACACTAGATTATGTTCCTAGTTTTTCACATATTTCATTATTTCTAATGTGAAATTAAGGTGTTTTGACACAATTACAGTTTTGAAAATTACTTATTTGAAGTATTTTAACTATAATATTTTAATATATGATATTTTCTTTTTAAACTAAATTGCGCTAATATGTGCTAAATAACTTTTTCTTTGTTTACCTGTTCCCATTGTTCTCTATGTCTAATGGAAAAGTTCTGTAAACAAAATGTCCTGAACAGAAATATGGCATTAACATGGCATAATGTTTGCCTGCCTCACTAAGAAGGTCACTTCATATTCTGTGTAGATCTATGGTAAAGTGTTTTTGGTTTTGAACTGGACCACCATTCTCATTCATTCATTCATTTCCCCTCTCATACCATAACAAGCGAAACTTTCCTTTTGGGCAGCTTTTCTCCAAACTACATTGTACTATATTCATGCCCTCTGACTACCAATGTACTGAATGACTCAAACTATAAAGTCTTTTTGCTTTAAAATAAATTACTACTTGCAAGTGTAATGGAAATCACAAATGAAACAAGACATTAGAAAATCTACACTACGTTAAACACTATGTCTGCTACAACACCAGCTGCCTCTGCTACTGGTGGGACGGAGACAAACACCTGGGGCTGCTGTTGTCATGGAAGCCTGTTGCTGGACGATTGATACCTGAAGTGAGTTCACAGAGGAGTGGCTGGCTAAGCTGCAGGATCCTTCTCTCTGTACTGCAGTGATACCATCATGAACTGTGCAAGGATCTGTCCCAAGGCAGGAATTCAAGCTATTCCTGAAATCAAGAAAATGATAGCAACCTATGAGGAGAGGAAAGCTATTCCCATGCTGCGAGCGACCTGTAACCCACTCAAGCTTAGCATACCTTTGTAGGTAAACTTCCATCAAAGGTCTTGATTTTCCATTGACACAGCATGTGTAGTAAAAATATTAAGCAATGTTTATTAAATTCAGTAGAATTTTTACATGTGTTCCTTATCTACAGATCCCAGTATTTTCATTCTTTTTTGGTAAGATTTTTTTTTTTAAATCTGTTTGTCAGGCAGAATTACAGGGGAAGGAGAAGAGACAAAGAGAGTTTTCTGTGTTGGTTTACTCCCCAAATGGCTGTAGTGGTCAAGGTTGGGCCAGGCACAAATCAGGAACCAGGAGCTCTTGGTCTCCCATATGGGTGTAGGGCCACAAGTAGTTAGACCATCCTCTGTTGCTTTCTCAGGCATATTAGGTGGGGGATCTGCATGGAAAGTGGAGCTGCTGGGAAAGGAACTGATGCTTATATGGGATGCAGGTATTGTCATTGGAGGGCTAACATGCTACTTCATAGTAATGGCCTATTCCTCTTATTTTATTTTATTGTTTCTAGAAGTTCGTAATGGATTTCTGTTATGAACTTTCAGTATGAAGGGCAGAATCTATATAATTGCATCCCCTATTCCTTGATTCTATATTGGTAACAAAATGCACATACTGCATAACCATGTACTAGATGGATTCAGATAATTTTTGGTTATTTCTTGAAGACTGCTGTGCAGTGGTCCTCTACTTCAGCAGACCACTACAAAGCATCTTCATCCACTATCAGTTTAAGAATGAATGAAAAAAAATGAATGAGGACAGCATTTTTGCCATATAGTTCATATAAATCATCAAGAAATGTTAATTTATCTTTTCTCTCCTTTATCCTCAAAGGGTTGCTCCAAGAAAGATGGGAAAGTTTAACAAAAACGTCCTGTGTAAATAGAAAATTACACCAATTTTTTGTTATAATAGCATATCTGAGACTCGGTGATAACCTTATTTCTTACAGCTTGGGAGACTGAGAAGCTCAATGTCTGATAAGGGCCTCTGTGCTGTATTATCCATGGTGGGAAGAAGAAAGACAAGGAAAGATATAAAAAATAAATAAAAAATCAGACTATACCTTATCCCATTATCAGAAACCCACTCCCATGATAGATAATCCACTACTGTAATAATAGAATTAATATGCTGAGGAGGGCAGGGCATTGAAGACCTAAACCTCTTAAAGACCTCATGGTTAAATACTGTCGAAATGACAATCTAAATCAAGAAGAATTTTGGAGGAACCATTAAAACCATAGCGTTGTCTACACAATGTTACTTCCCATTCTACCCTCTCACACACCTTCCTTCTTCCTTTCTTACTTTTCAATTGAAAGCTTAATCCTACATGAAATAAAAAATCCTGTAAGTAGTATGTAAAAAAACCACATTCCTTAGGTTTATATACAGGAGCTATAAATAATAATACAACCTCAAGGAGGTTAATTTCACTACATACTTTTTTAAATAAAGCTTTTTATACTGTCTATAATAGTTCCACAAATCCAAGAAAATATATGATAGTTGTCTTTTTGGGAATGGCTTATTTCACTAAGCATGACAGTATCCAGTTACATCCATTTGTTGTAAAAGACAGGATTTCATTGTTTTTTTTATGATTGAGGAATATTTAGTTGTGTATTTACAACACAATTTCTTTTTTCATGGGACACAATTTTTTAAAAATTGATGTATTTTTATTTTATGCTTTGATGATGTTTACATAGTTGAGAAGGATGCATACCTACTGATTAGAGTGGAGAGAGTCAAAGAATGGAGGAAAGTGGGTAAGACAGCTGTTTTCATTTTTTTGTTGTTGTTTTTTCTGTATCTGTGGGTATAGTGGAGAGAAGGAGGGAAGGCTGCTGCCAGCAGCCATATCACATAGGTACCTGGAGATGGGGGACAACCACTTGATGTCATCTGAGGAATGCCAGTGTGGTCCAAGATTGAGGAAATCCTCCCAAGGTCCATTGATTGACATAGTTCACCTAGAGTCTCCACTCGTCCAGATACGTGCTGTCAAAACTTAGCTGGGAGAGTTGTTCAGTTTGTACTGCCATCCATTGTACTGGACATCCTCAGAACTCAATTAGCTGTCATGTCCCCCTTGTGAATCTGGGCATGCCATCTACTGCATATTACAGCAAACAAAATCTTTTTATCCAGTCATTAGTTGATGGATATCACAGGGTTGATTTGATATCTTAGCTACCATAAATTCATTTGCTATATAATGGGGGTACAGATAAAGTCTTTTGTGTGCTGGCTTCATTTCCTTTCATAAATTTCCAGCAATGGAGCAATGCTTGGATCTTCATATTGACTTTTGTAGTTATTATGCTAGTTTACATATTCCCACAAAGAATGTATTAGTGTTCTTTTTCCCCATGTCCTCACTAGCAGGTATTAGTTTCGGAGTTTCAGATGAAAAACATTCTAACTTTGGTGAAATAAAACCTCATTAAGATTTTTATTTGCTTTTCCTTGATAAGTGGTCCTGTGTATCTTGCTATGAATTTTTTGGGCTATTCGAATTCCAGCCTTTGAAAAATGCCTATTCATATCCTTAGCCCATTTTTCCGCTGGGTGACTTGTTTGGTTGATTATTTGCTGTTTCGTTTCTTTTTTAAAATTTTCAGTGTTTTTTCTTTATCTTATAATTTAAACATAATTTTTGGTCTCTTGTTTATAGATTCTTCATATATTCTACCCAAATGCCGTGTTATCTAATTCAATCTTGTGGCTTGCTAATCTGTAGTCTCTGTACATAGTCGTATTGGAGCTCTCTACAACTTTATATCCTCTATCCTTGCTAATGTTCCATAGGAGTTTCATAATTAAGACAAAAGTGAATGAATATCTGAACATCCATGAGTTGCTTTATTGATGTGGCATCAAAGCCTTCCCCAGAATTGGTTCCAGGATATGATGGCAAACAATTAGATGAGAAAGCCCCATGTTTAAGCTCCTTGTTTAATTAAGAAGCTTGATGTTTTTGTTCATACAAATATCACTACGTATTAATGGGAGATCTTGCATTTGAACACTTTCTTGGGTTTTGCTTCAAGGCAGCATTCAGATTCTCAGTGTTTTGGTCTTCTGTGATGATGCTTTACCTCCAAAATATTCACACAGGGAAATTTTACTGTAGTTATTACATAGGTTGATATTGAATCCAAAATACTGAAGCCAAATATTTGGGCAAATAAATTCTTTGCTAGATTGTTAGAATTTAGGCTAACTGCAACAATCATAACAGGTAATTTAACTTCCCAATGGTACAGCTGTTTCACCTTTCATTTGTTATTGTGCTACATTGCATACATGATAAGGTTAAGGTTAGGTGAATTAGTAAAATTTGAATCTAATAGTTGTAAAATATTATTAAAGGGTGGCCCAGAGCGGTGACCTAGCGGCTTGGGTTCTCGCCTGGAACACACCAGGATCCCATATGGTCGCTGGTTGTTATCCCGGCAGCTCCAGTTCCCATCCAGCTCCCTGCTTGTGGCCTGGGAAAGCAGTTGAGGACAGCCCAAATCCTTGGGACCCTGCACCCACATGGGAGACCGGGAGGAGCTCCTGGTTCCTGGCTTCAGATCTGCACGGCACTGGCCCTTATGGTCACTTGGGGAGTGAATCATTGGACTGAGGATCGTTCTCTCTGTCTTTCCTTCTCTCTATATATATGACTGCCCAATAAAAATAAATAAATCTTTTAAAAAAAGTATTATTAAAGACATTTGATTTTAGGAACTGAAGATTAAGATTATTCTATGATTATGTAGCATTAGAAATTTCTGGCACTATATTTTCTTTTGACCTTTAAGTTTTTGCTATTGTGAAAATTATGTAATTTATTTTTCAGCTTAAAAAGAGAAAAAAAATCTATGTTTTGGTCAAAATCACAAAGAAAGTCATTTTTTTGGTGATTTTTGCTGCTTAAAATGAAGCGTTTTCCCTTAGTTTGAAAATATTTTTTAAAGAAGTATTCTTCGTGATTTTAACCTTAGTAGATATTTACTTTTTTATATTGAGAGTCATTGAAAGGTGAAAAATAGTTGAAAGTAACAGAAAAGTTTAGTGGAAAATAAAACTGAAATAAAACTAAGAAAATGAAATGTTAAGGACCAAGAAGCTGTTGAACTTGACTGGACAATAGGATGCTGGACTCTATGTATGGTATATGCTTGCAATGAGGGAATCCCAACTGAACTTGAGCTATGGTTATGCAACAAGGTGGAGGAATCCACCATGAGGGGAGGGTTTGGGGAGGAGTGGGGAGAATCCCAGTACCTATGAAACTATGTCACATAATACAATGTAATTAATGAATAAATTAAAAAATAAAAAAAACACAACAGGAATAAAAAAGAAATGTTAAGGACCAATTTAGAACCTTCAAAAAGAAACTGACACTTTAAATTAAGATCAGAGCAGTGCTATCACATTATGTAGTCTTATAAATTATAAAATTTGCATATTATAATTTGAATAGGAGCTGAATTTATAAAGTAAATGGTATCTGTGAGGTGTCTGGGACTCTGTGGAAATCAAAGAGGCCAATGAACTAGAGGCAGAAAGAAAGCAATTACTCATTACTATGTCAATTAATTCCATAATGATGTAAATTTTGCTGATGGTATGTTGGAGCTTTTAATTGATCGGGATGATACTCTGCTGGCTCTGTCTTCAGACCAGAGAGGGTATACCTAAGAAGCCGTTGAACTTGACTGGACAATAAGATGCTGGACTCTATGTTTGGTATATGCTTGCAATGGGGGAATCTCAACTGAACTTGAACTGTGGTTATGCAACAAGGTGGAGGAATCCACTATGGTGGGAGGGTTTGGGGAGGGATGGGGAGAATCCAAGTACCTATGAAACTGTGTCACATAATACAATGTAATTAATGAATTAATAATAATAAATAAATTTAAAAAAATAGAGGGGTTGGCATGGTGGCCTAACAGTATAATCCTCTGCCTGTAAATGCCAGCACTCCATGTTGGGACTGGTTTGTGTCCTAGCTTTGCAACTTCTGATTCCTATTATGGCCTGGGAAACCAATGAAGGATGACTCAGGTTGTTGGGGAGACCTAAAGGAAACTCTTGGCTCCTGGCTTCATATCTGCTTACCTTAAACTTTTGTGACCATTTGAGGAATCAACCAGTGAATGCGACACCTCTCTTGCTGTCTCTCCTTCTCTCTGCAAATCTAGCTTTCAAATAAAAATAAATAAATCTTTAGGAAAAGTATAGTCTACAGTTGTTTTGAGAATTCTGTTCTTGCAAACATACATTTTCTGTATAGTTCATTATTTTTGCTCTTAAGTGTTTCCATCTATCATAAGAATTTTGTCCTATAGGTAAAAAACACTAGAACTTTATAAAGAAGTTAAACACTGAAGTAACTCAGGGTAAGCTGAAATGACAATCCCAGCATAAGAGACTCTGTTGAACTGGGATTCATCTTAGATAAAACACCATGCCCCTTCCCCGCTCCCCCAATCTGGTAAGAACACAGCATCCTGTTTAGCAGAATACTCTTCCATTCCTCTAACTTTTCCCGGCTAAATTGCCCAAACACAACTAGAGGAACAAAGAAGTGCCACCTGGCCCAGTTACAAAAGCTTGTAATGTTAGTAATTTTCCATCTCTAAAGTAGTTTCATATTTAGCCAAGCTTGAGGTTAACCCCTGAACTCTCCTGTATGTAGTTTTTGCCTTTATAAACATTACTGTTTTACATTTGAGGGTAAAGAGATATTTTGGGGCATGAGCCCGTTCTTGACATTTTGTTAACAAAGGAGTTTAGAATGTTTATCAGTGTTTATATCTCTTAGCTACATCACCTTGATTTGGCCATCTTTGTTCCTACAGTCTTTTTTTTTTTTTAAGATTTATTTATTTTTATTGCAAAGTCAGATATACAGAGAGGAGGAGAAACAGAGAGGAGGATCCTCTGTCCAATGATTGACTCCTCAAGTGAGCCGCAACGGGCCGGTGCTGAGCTGATCCGAAGCAGGAGCTAGGAGCTCTTCCAGGCCCCCCTCGCGGGTGCAGGATCTCAATGCTCTGGGCCGTCCTCGACTGCTTTCCCAGGCCACAAGCAGGGAGCTGGATGGGAAATGGCTCATTTGGGATTAGAACTGGCACCCATATGGGATCCTGGCACGTTCAAGGCAAGGACCTAAGCCTCTAGGCCACCACGTTGGGGCCATTCCTACAATCTTTTATTGAAATTAAGGCTAAAGTGCTTTAATTTTCCTAGAACATGATAACTGATTTTTATAATATGGAAGAATTAGGACTTCAAAGTATTGCCATCTTACCCCACTTCTTTGTAGTGTAATCATGCATTTTCAATGCAAGAATTCACTTCCACCCGGAACATTTCACTTCTTGGAATAACAAAATTCATATATTTACCTCACATTTTGAATCTTCTTTTCTTTTTTCTTGTTCTGTTCTGTTCTGTTCTTTTCTTTCTTTCCTTCCTTCCTCCCTTCCTTCCTTCTCTTTCTTTCTATAGAATTAAATTTTTGAAAACATTTTTTTCTCTGAGTGGAATAAGAATTTTCTACTAAGATGAGCATTATATAAGCGGAATATACTGATTTGTTTTTATGAAGGTACTATTTTGCAGAACTAGTCATGCTTTCAAAAGTTAGCTGATTTTCTAAAGAGGTCACGAGGGAGTAGGGAATATCTATATATGTAGATTATCCAATAGTATTTCTTAAACAGGAAGATGTGAGTTTGAGAGTTAATGACACAAACTTTAGCAAAAATCATTTGCAAAGAGTGTTTTTGTTACACTCTTTTAGAAAGTGTTAATGGCTATAAAGAGTCTTTTTTAAAGACAGCTGATTGCCTATTGTATATATAAGGATGTTCTCTCCTTGAGTTTTGAAGTTCCATTAAATTTGCTCCTTGAGTTTTGAAGAAGTTCCATTAAATGAAATGACCCGATTAAGTTAATGTTAATGATTAAGGCACCATAGGTTTTATTTTAAACTGCTCTGTAAGAAAAAATTAAGCGTACATATATGTTTTAGTTATCTTTTTGTGAATATATATGTAAAGGAACTTCAAGATTTTGTGAAAATTGGTATCAACAGATGCATTTTGTGCAAAATGTTTTTAAATCTGGTGCAATGTTTTAATAATAGCCATTTTGGCCAAAGTTTTCAACTATCTTGAGTGTTCATAAATGCATGATGCATTGTATAACCTAAACCTAGAAGATAGCTAATCTGTGCTGAAATATTTTCATCTCATATCTTAACTCTCTTAATGTTTTCCAAACAACTTCTGCAAGATTTTGAAATGTAAATTCTTAAAAAATGTTTGTTTGGCATTTTGAAAGTTGGTATAAAATTCTAGGTTTACATGTGAACACTTGATAAATAATGGCTAAATATATTCCAAGAATAGGCAAAAAGTATGATTCTATTTGAATCTGTCACCTCATATCAATTGGTATAATTCAGTATTTCTTAGTTGGATGACATCATTTGGTTCTAAAGCAAACAAAAGACTTCATCAAAATAAAACTGTCAATGTTGAGTCAGTGGAGACCAAAGCAAATTCCCCCTACCTTCACAATGAGAAAATCTTGCAGAGACAAGTGTTCTGGAAACTTTGAAATGATGCTGCAATAACAAGGGCATATGCCGCTTTAATTCCCATAAACATAATGTTATAAGCATGTAGCATTGACTGCGTTCAGCGTGACCATGTTTAGAGTTTGTAACATGTGACATCAGAAGTTAGAAACTGCAGGAGTTTGATTTTTTGCTTTAGTTTGCGATGTTCTCTGTCTTACTCTATCTTTTGTAAAAACGAAAATAAAAATAGAGAATGAGTTTCCAGGAATTCCTGCCTGACTTGAATGGTTATCTAATACGAATCCTTATGTATGCCATCAACTCCCCCAGAGTAAAGAAATATTTCTGTTGAAGAAAAAGGGAAAACTTAAGCAGCTGAGGAATTACATTTTTCTCTGAATATTGATTTTGGGAGCTATTGTGTTCTTTCAGATTTTTCCACACTCTGAAAATTTCTCTTTGGGCCACTTTGGATGGATCTATGCTGGGCTTTTAAAGGTTGAGCTCTAGTTCAGAAGAGGAAACTAAAAAGCTATGTTTTCATCATCAATGAAAATTAAAAGAGATATTTTTGAGAAGCACAATTGAGTTAGCCAAAGTGGAAATGAGCCAACTAAGTTTCATTAACAGGCTGAATTTGTTCCCAGGTTTTGGTTGCATTCTATGTATAGTCTCATTGTTACTGCAATGGCAAAAGAGTAAAATGAGTAAATGGTAGAAGTGGAAAAAGAACAGAATTCGAATTTTCTCACAAATTAGAGATGATACCTAAAGCTAGCAGCTTCCCTTCCAACCCAAAAATCAATGTGAGCAATTTTTCTAAGTAGACACTGGAATGTTCCCATTGTGAATAAGATATAATGTGTATAGCTGGCATGCTCACCCAAGAGGAACTATTGTTGCCTTTGAGGGATGGAAGCCAACTCACTTCAAGACTTAAAGACTCATTTATAATGCATCAAAAAGCAAATGGAATCAAAAAGTACAAAACTATTTCAAGTGACAATTTATGTGCCAGTTTACCAAATGTAAAACAAAACAAACCAATCAGAGAGAGAGTTGGGAGGCTAACATATATATTAAATATATATAATATCATATTATTATAAACATTTATATTAAAATAGAAAACTAGCATTAAGATTATAATAAAAATTGGGGCAAACATTTAGTGGAAGGGTTAAGGTACCATTCGCTTGTCCTCGGGCCATTTTAGAACGCCTTATTGTGAGTCCTGGATCCACTACCTATGCCAGCTTCCTGCTAATGTGAACCATGTGGAAGCAGCAAGTGATTGGTCAAGTAATTTTGTTCTTAAAATCCATGTCTGAAACCCAGACTGAGTTCAAGACTCCTGAATTTGTCATCACTATTCTACTGTTGTGGACATTTGAAGTGGGAATCATTGGATAGAAATAGCTGTATCTGCCTGATTTTGTTTTGCTTTTAATCATTGTTGGTCTGTTTTGCAAGTAAAATGAGATTTAAAAAGTTAAAAAAACATTTAAAAAACTATTATGAAATATTTATTAATTTTAACTGGATATAGCAAGATTTTGGTAGTGGATCCAATATGCAGCTTACTATAAACATCTATCTATATTTGCAGACAGTTCTTCCTGCATGAGTTATTTCCTTGCTTGTGGAAACTAGATTAGCTGTGAATCTAACAGAGCTCGTTTTGGCTCACACATCTGGAGAACAACAGCCCAGTTAGGAAAAGAGGTAAAGACGAAACTGAAATGGCAGGCAGCGTTAGAGCTCTTGCTTCTACTGGCAGAAAATTGTTAGAAATGTGAGATCAAAGCTTAGGTATTGGCTCAGGGCAAAGCCATGCAGAGGTGTTAACTAGTTGGAATAAACCAGAAAGCTATTTTCAAAAGCACACACAGATTTTTATTAAAAATACTCATACTGAGGCTTTATCAGGAAGGATAGCTAACACTTAATGTTAATACATTAACTGTGTTTAATGTATTAAGTGTATTAAGAAGAATTGAATCACCATTAACTTAGAAATCAATTTGCACTTGTAGACCATTTAGCTTTACTTTTTTTCTTCTTTGAGACTTACATGATGACAGCCTGGGCACACAATAATGCAAATAAAATACTCTTAATAAATGTATGAATTTCTGACAGCTATTTAAAGTAAAATTAATACTTACCATGGAGATAGGTTCAAGAAATAGAGTAACTCTATAAAATTGATGGCTTACAAAATATGCTTGATTTTTTTGTTATAATATTTCATATACATTTAATTAAGTAGAACTGTACATTATAGCTATATTTAAGATAGAGTAGTGAGAAGTGATGCATTGTAAACTCAAGGAACAGTGCTAACTTTTGTAAATATTGGAGTTTATGGTATCCTTCTTTTACATTTGCTATTTCAATTTATCTTGTATCAGATAAAATCTTTGATCATTGACTTTTCAGCTCAAACAATATTTCAAAATTCTCTGGAGGCAAAGGTTTATTAGAAAAACACAGCAATTGGTTTGGGTCAAGAAGCATTATGGTGGCCTGGAGAGGAGTTGCAATGGGAGGCCTCTTTTGTTCCCCAAAAAAGTTGTGGGTTGCGATTTGCTACTTAATCCTAGCACTTTTTATTTATTTGCAGCATGATCTTGTCAGTTACTCTAATATCTGGATGGTAATGTTAAAGTTGGTAAACATATGTGTTACAATTGCAAACAGTTTGGTGACTGCCCACACTTGGTTTACAATGTCAGTATAGGTTCAGGGATGAAAATAAAAAATTCAATTTTATGTCTCTCTCTCTCTCTGTATATACATACCTTCAGTATCTTTTCACTACATGGAAAAATATCCTCCTGGGTGAATAATACACAGCACACTGAGTCTTCTTGCCTCACACTAGATTACATTAGCTTACCTTCATTGGTTTGTGCCCTAAGTTAATATTGCTTATTAGGTCTGAGAAAAATATGATCATGTCCTTGATGCCTCTGGACGTGCACACTGAAACAAATCAATTATTTGAAATGCCACAGAATAAATGCTATCAGAATAAGCTCCTTGGAAGGAGAAAGGTGTCATATAATTCAAGCCAATTTATAATATCTGCTTTCAGACAATGTGAGTCTGATCCAGACATCTTCCTTCAAGTGGGCTTAAGCATAGCTGCTCATCCCATGATTACGTTTTACTTGTTTCATGCCTAGAGTGATGGTAAAGCAACAGAGTTCAAATATCTTCTCTAATATTGGCAAAGCAACAGAAAAATAAGATAATTGTTTATAAAGGGACATAATAAAGGAAATTACTTGGTTTGAAAAGTCACAGCTTGAGAAGCAGATTTATTCCCATTGGGATGGCAGAATCCTTGCTGAGATTTTTATGCTTTTTATTGGGCATTGAAAAATGGATGGAAAATAAGGTTTTAAAGGTTTTAAAGTAAATGAATTTTATAGATTACATGTAGAAGGAATTAAAGTTCTAATGTAGTAGTATTGCTACCAAGCATGATGAAGAATGCTGGATAAGATAATATGGATAATATGGATTACAGATAAGTCTTCTATGAGCAGCACACATTAAATAGGTGATGGGAAAACAAGTAAGTCATGTAACCATTAAGGCACACGTAATTGTATAGTTCCTGAATTAAAGTGTATCAATTGGGGAAAAACAGAAGAGGGAAAGAAGATAATTTAAATTGTAATTACACTGAAAAATAAAATAGATTAAATGAAGCAAAACTCTAAACTAGTCAACATAACTGCAAAGTGTTCTTGACAAGGTACTAAACTTTAGCTTTCAGATCTTTGATGTTGACACTAGATGTTAATATTGCGTTGTTTGATAAACATATCAAGACAGCAATCTCTATGCAGAAGATTGGCAATTGAAATTTAGTGAGGGGAGACAAGAACATACTAACCATAAGCTGGTGCAAATGTATTTTTGAGACATTTATGCAAACGATTTTATGAACATAGAGAAAGTGTCTAATCTATATTTATTTGGAAATGAGAAGGGTTTAGAAAGAATAACCTGGAATATATATGGAAAAACATGCAAAAATTACATATAAAATATGTGCATAGTGTGGCATATTAATAAACATTACTATTGTTTTTTTCACTATATAATTGAGAATAAAAGCACTGGAATGAGAGTATACCACATGTGTAAAATCTAATAAATATGGAACCACATGATAAATTTGAGGAATGTGAAAGGCTTCGTAGGCCTTGGAGTATGGAGAAAGAAAACCTGGAGTCTGATTTGAAAGGCATAACTTAGATTCTAATGAGAAGCAAATGAGAATCATGGAAAGAATGAGACAAAGAAAATTATATTTTATTTGCTTATTTGTATCATGTATGTTAAAAAGTAACAGTTTATGTGATTGAGTGATCATAAGATTTGTAAGAATATCAAATGAAACTTTCTTTAAATTCCTTTAAATCAAATTCACATAATTCTCCATTTTAAGATTGTTGGATTCTTAAGTTTGAGAAAAGGTTATGAGACAAGATAGAAATAGCTTTCACTAAATCTACTCCTTTTTCTTGATGCATCTCCCTTGTCTGAATAGCCACCCCAAATCCTCACTGGCCTATTGTATTTCCTTTTTGCACACTTACCCTGAAGTGTGATCTTCCTGGGGTGAAGAGAATAAAATCCCACTAATCTGCATAGAGCACTGGAAACTGATGATCTGTGTGGAGGGGGATAAGCCAGAGTCTCAGGCTAAGCATTTTCTGAGCAGGACTGCCATGCTTCCCCAGACATAAACACCCCTGTCCAGATCCCTTAATTGAACCAGTACGCAAAACTCTTCACACCACACTGTCTTTTATGCTCAGGGACAAAGAAGACAGGAGGAGAAAACCAAGCAAGGTTTCCATAAATGCCTAAAAGTCAGTGCAGAAATATGAGAAAGAAGATCTAGAAAGACAGTAGGAGTACCCAAAGGGAACAAAGCAAAACTTCAGTATTCAAATATAAACACAAAGGGTGTAATGAAATCTCTGTCAGTGAATTCAAAAAAATAACCCTAATATTATTTAAAAAAAAAGAAATCAAGGAGAAACAAATTAATGAGAAAAAATGAAAATTCAAAATAGATCTCAGAGGAAATAAAATGATTAATTCAATGGCTAACAATCAATGCAGAGGGTTTTGTGGGGTTCTGAGGGGCACTATGATGCCTTCTGAGTATATTCTCATCCTACACTTGCAGGTAATTTTGTTTTGAAAATGAAGCCCAGACGGGAGAATCAAGATGGCGGAATAGGGTAAGGACACGTTTAAATGGACGGAAAAACATTTAATCAGGATAAAGCAGAGAGGACACATTCCAGGAAATAGGAAAGGGCAGAACAACAGCAGAGGGGTACCTGGAGACTGACAGACACAGGAAAGCAGCAGACACAACAGTGTGGTGTTGCAGTGACAGATATTCCAGCTGTACATTCAGCTAATGGTGGTCTGAACTCCACCAGCAACCAGTGGGAAGGGACTTTCACCAGAAGCTTGGGAGGTAAACCCAGACAAAGAACTGTCTGTCCTTCTGGTCTGTTTGATTTGACCAGGAGCAGAGACAGAGCAGCAGATCCCAGACAGGCAGTGTGAGAACAGGGTGCATTTCACAGCCCAGTCAGTCCCCTAGAGCTGAATTGGGTGCCATTTTGCGTAAGGAGGCAAAGGCAAGGGAAAGGACTGAGCATATGCTGAGCTGGGAGTGAGTTCATTTCTGACTCAGTGAACTGCATCAACGTGGCAATCTACAGTATCACCCAAGACAGGTCTGGGTAGCCCTCGGACCTAATGGCCTGCAGATCAAGAACTCTAGTAGTGGTACATCAGGCACCATTTTGTACACTGTGGCAATAGTTTTACCACTGCACAGGACAACAGTGAACTGTGCATGTGCTGATCTCGCAAGAACTCACTGAGCTCAGTGGATTGCACTGGTCCCGCAGGAAAATAATACCGACTTTGGCATCGTATGGGTGAAAATAGGCAGTGTGGCACCCAGACCTAATGTCCAACAGGTTCCGACAAGATCAGCGCCACCAACAACCTAACTAGATAGGATACCTGGTGTCTCTCTAATCCTGGGACCTGCTCCAACTGGAAGGGGGAGAAAGGTTGCAGAGCCAATGGTGCAGCCTCAGCATGGTATCACAGGAGGTGGAGAGTGGCGAGCCAGGAGCTGGGGCTTTGAAGAGTATGTTGGAAATCTGACATAAGAACCCAGACCTGGAACTCGCTGGAGGGAGTGGCACAAGTGGCTGCAAGCAAAGTGTTGTGTGCCAACTGCAATAAGTAAAATCAAACTGTAGACCTGTGGGTGACAGCTTAGAAACCTGCCCCAAGGAGAAAACTCTGATAACCAGAAGTGCAATGACCAAAAGCAAAAGAAGAAACAAAGGCACAATGAATATTACTGAAAACTCCCCTGCAAAGGAGCAAAACCCTATGTCAATCTCAGAGTTAACTGAGGAAGACATCAAGAAAATGGGGCATACAGAATTCATAAAACTCGTTTTAAAGATTCTGATCAACAATGAGAATCTCATGCAAGAGTTCAAAGAATTTAAGGAAGCAATAAAGCAAATCAAGGCTGGTATATCAGAAATTAAGAACACAGTAGAACAAATTTAAAGTGCAATGGAGAGTCTCCAAAATAGAATGAAGCAAGCAGAAGAAACAATCTCAAAATTGAAAGGTATTTCCTGTCATCAGGGGGAGGCAAACAAAAAGCTGGAAGCAGAGCTGGATCAGGTAAAAAAAAGTATTCAAGAATTGAAGGACACTATTAAGAGGCCCAATATAAGAGTGATGGGTGTCCCAGAAGGTGCAGAAAGAGAAGCTGAGTTTGCAAATGTATTTAATGAAATAATAAAGGAAAATTTCCCTAATCTGGAGAATTGGGAAACAAGATCCAGGAGGGGCACAGAACTCTCAACAGGCTTGATCAAAAGTGATCTTCACCACGACATATGATCATCAAGCTCTCTTCAGTTGAGCATAAGGAAAAGATCCTTCAATGTGCACATGAAAAAAATCATTTGACATATAAAGGAATGCCAATTAAACTCACAGGAGATCTCTCACAGGAAACTCTACAGGCAAGAAGAGAATGGAGTGACATATTCCAGATTCTAAAAGAAAAAAAATTTCGGCCCAGGATAACATATCCAGCAAAGCTTTCTTTCGTCTTTGAAAATGAAATAAGATTCTTCCACAGTAAAGAAAAGCTAAAGGAATTTGCCTCTTCCAAACCTGCCCTACAAATGATACTTCAAGATGTTCTCTTGACAGAGAAGAGGAATAGCACCCAACAAAACCGAAGGCAAATAGGAAGAACATCCCAGTAAAATGACAACAGAAGACTAAATGAATGAACAACTCATTGCTAAATTGACAGGACCAAAGTAACACCCATGTATATTAAACTCTGAATGTAAATGGTTTAAGCTCAATCAAACGTCATAGATTAGTAGACTGGATTGAAAAACAAAACCCATCTATTGTCTAGAATAGATACACTTCACCAACAAAAGTCAGCAGAAACTATATGGCATGCATTTTGTTGTTTTCTGTCAGTTTCATCTCTTCAAAACACTTCCTTCTGATTAAATCATTCAGTGACTCATAGATCATGCAGTGGCATCATTTTCTTCAAGAAGGTTCTTGATTTTCATTTCTTCAGCTACACGTTAGTCATTTAATAGCATGTTATTTAACTTCTTGATGTTGTTAATTTCTTTTTGCTCCCTAATGTTGATTTTGTTTTGTGGCTTTTCATTTAAGTGGATGTACAGTAGCTGTGTAATGGAGACTGTCATATCTAGTAACATGTCATTTAACTTCATGGCATTGTAAATTTCTATTTTGCTTTTCATTGTTGATTTTGTATTATGATTTTTCATTTAAGGGGATGTACAGTAGCTGTGAAATGGAGACTAACATTCAGTTGTGAGGATACAATGCAGTATGCATTTCTGTTTCCAGACAAAGATGAACTTATAATGAAACTGTTTACTATATCTTGACAATAGGATGCTGGACTCTCTGCCATTATCCATGACCGCAATGCTCGACATATGACTGTGTATGAAGAACTGTATTTTAGTAATGATATAGAGGAACTAGGTGGGGAGGGATTTGGGGAGGGGATAAGGGAAATGCCAGGAGCCTATGGAACTGTATCATAAAATGATAATAATAGTATTAAAACGTAAAAAAAGGAAATTAAGCCCAGAATATAAGTGTAAATACCGCAGAGTGGCAATTAGCCTCCAGTTTAGATAGATTATGGAGTATAAGAAAACCATGGCATTTTATATATAGGTATGTCTACTGTTTTGTTGAGTATAAACTTTCTAAAATTTTTATTCATTTACTTTTTTAAAAGATGAATTTTTTATTGGAAAGGCAGATGTACAGAGAGGAGGAGAGACAGAGAGGAAGATATTCCATCCCATGAATCACTGCCAAAGTGGTTGCAACGGCTGGTGTTGAGACAATCCGAAGCCAGGAGCCAGGAACTTCTTTCCAGGTCTCCCACATGGGTGCAGGATCCCAAAGCTTTGGGCCGTCCTCGACTGCTTTCCCAGGCTACAAGCAGGGGGCTGGATGGGAAGTGGAGCCGCTGGGATTAGAACCGGCGCCTATAGGGGATCCCGGGCGTTCAAGGCAAGGACTTCAGCCACTACGCTATTACGCGGGGCCTATGCATTTACTTTTATACTTATTTGAGAGAAGAGAAAGCAAAGAAGGTGAGAGAAAAGGTGAGAGTGCCAGCTCTCATCTACTGGCTCATTCTGCAAATGCAGTTAATAGCTGGAGCCAGGAATAGGGGCTGGGAATAGGAATAAGTAGGGTAAAGTCAAAATTCCTTGAACTCAGAAGGTTCTAAAAATAATTCGGAATGAAGATGTGGTATACCCAGTTTTCTCTGTGTTTGTAGTGCATGAACACATCAGAAAGAATCAGAGAAACATAGACACAAAGAGTCCAACAGACAAGGCAACAGAGTTCTTGTTTTCCAGCTTACTTTTCAAACATGGCCCACAAAGGACACAGCTGCACCTGATACAGCCCTATGAGGAGAAAATGCCATCCAGGTACTCCAGGAGGAAACAGGAACCCAGTTACCTGAGGCGTCCCCAGTGCATCCTGGAGTCTATGTTGGTGGGAAGCTGCAGAAAAAAGCGGGAGCTTGGAATCGAGCCCAGGCACCCTGAGATGGGATAGAGGCATCTTAGCTACTGTGGGAAGTGCCCACACTAATTTGAGTACTTTACTTATCAAAGTGCAAGTGGAGGTAACGTATTCATTAATAGATAATACTTTCTGATGAAATTTCACCTTATCCCGCTAGCATGTAACTCTCTTGTGTGTGGTTTGGTTGATTCTAAGCTTTCACTTCAGACCGTGAAGGTCTAGTTGCTGATTGAATAAACCAATACAAGTTTAATTGGTCGTATGAGTTAGAAACTCTTCTGCAAATTCAGACAAATTCTAAAATGATACCATTATAGTCTGCTATTGCCATGCTAGGCATAAAGCCTTGGGACCCAGCACCTGTGTGGGAAACCTGGAGGAAGTTCCTGGCTCCTGGTTTCAGATTGGCTCAGTTCCAGCCGTTTTGGTCACCTGGGGAATGAATCAGCGGACAGCTGGTGTTTCTCTCTGTCTCTCCTCCCTGTAAATCTAACTTTAAAATCAAAATAAAAAATAAATCTTAAAAAAATTATTGCAAAATTTCTTGTGGGTAAAAATAATATTTTTCATGAGAATGCATGGCAGTTGGTATAGCTTTCAGGTTATCTCAGGTCACTTAAGAAAAACATAATCCTAATGTGATTATTGTCACTCAATAAGAGAAAAAAATGTATATGCTGTTTTCTCCAGGTTTACTAAAAACTCAAGGGCAAATAAACCAAAGTCAATAAGACAAACTGAGAAGTCATCTTGTAATTAGTCTTTAAAAAGGTGAAAAAAATTACTCCACCTATCGTTCCATTAAGTGTTTATCCCCTTGCCTGGAGTTGTTTAGTAGGATGCTGTTATGTCTCCGTGTATGCACGTTATGTCAATATGACTGATGGCAAACAAGTAGCTTTGGCACATTCACTGTTTGCTATCTGTTTTCCCTGCAGTCTCTGGCAGTTTGTTATCTTGAACTCCATTTGTGAGCGTCAAACTGTGGAAGTGCCAAAAGCATGTCTGATATTATTCACATGTATTTTTTTTTAATTTCTAAAAATGAAAAAGTGGTAAATGTGTGGAAGGCATTAATGAGAGTGTGCCCTTAAAGATTGTATAGAAGTCGAGATAAAAATTGAGTCAATGGAGAGTAATGCTGTAGAGTTAGTTTTTCATTTTTTTAAAGTAAAATACATTAATCAGGGAAGGCAATAATTTTAATATTTACTTTTTGAAGAGATATAGCAATATGTAATATCAAAATGAAACGGCCAATTACATTCAAGTAAATTTTTGTAAATATTTTGATTTTTTATTGTTCAATCTCACAAAAGAAGGAAAGATGGACTATATAATGAAATCATTAGATCATCAAATTTCTTTCTTTTAATTTTAGAGCTTCAGAGTTTAGACAATATTTTCTTATCTTCCATAACATTTAATTTAATTCTAAAACACAAGTACACACTATAATTTATCTTTAAAGAACAATAGCTACATTATTATGCACAACTTTTATCTGTGTTCAGCCTACTTGGTTAAGATTCTGACACTGCTTTCAGCCTTTAAAAGAAAGGCAATTTTAGTATCAGGGCAATAAGAAAAGCCTTTTGCATGTTATCCTACTACAAATAACAAGAAATCGCTAACATTAGTGTGGTTATTGCACCAACAGAGAATAACATAGTCTAAAAAATGAAGGAACATAAAATTTAAATTTATGATTCAAAAGAAGATACAGGTGAGAGATTCTAGATTTCCTCTAGATGTGAGTATATGTTGTAACATAAACAAACATAAATAATAGGAGTGTCTTCTCAAAAACTTAGACTGTATGTATTATTTTTTCCTTTGAAATCTGAGGCAATGACATGACAAGCTATATTTTAGATACAGGGGAAACAATTCTTAAATAAGATTAGAGAAATTAAATGAATGTCTTGTCATAGGTAAAAGTACTACTTTATTAATTTTTATTTATTATTATTTATTTTATTTTATTTTTTTATTAATTATCATGCATTATGTGACAGTTTCATAGGCTCTGGGAATCCCCCCACCCCTCCCCACGCCCCTCCCCCCTGGTGGATTCCTCCACCTTGGTGCAGTATTACAGTTCAAATTCAATCAAGATTCTTTCCTTGCAAACATATACCAAACATAGAGTCCAGCTACTTATTGTCCAGATGGGTTGAACAGTTTCTTGGGGAGACCATTTCTGGTCCAAAGTTAGAGCTGGTAGAATATCATCCCAGTCAATTAAGAGTCCCAATATAACATTAACAGCAATTTGTAACATTATGGAATTGACATGGTTTTGCGTAACCAGTATGTTAAAAAAACACAAAAAAGAAGTTCTTAACCACAACCTATGATTAGCTCATTGACATTTCAATTTTAGTTTATATACAGGACTGGCTGCTATATACCTTAAAATGGCTATAAGGTACCATTCAGCTGTCTCGTGTCTATTTCATTTTAATATTTAGCATTTGTTGTGTTGAAGTATAATTTTACTGATCTTGGCAGATTTTAGGAAAATCTAGACTGGCTTGAAACTGTTTTGTAAGCAGAGGGATTCCCCCCTCTTCCTTCCTGCCTCCCTACTTCCCCACCTACCATTTTTCAATATACTATTATTTTTTCATTTTCAGTAGTTTAGTCCTTTAGTAACAGTTACATTCTGCTGTTGCAGTGTATCATGGCATGGAAGTATAAGC
This sequence comes from Ochotona princeps, assembly GCF_030435755.1. Taxonomy (NCBI): domain Eukaryota; kingdom Metazoa; phylum Chordata; class Mammalia; order Lagomorpha; family Ochotonidae; genus Ochotona; species Ochotona princeps. The sequence goes on from NC_080834.1 coordinate 48,354,132, forward strand.
AATAGTAGAAAATCCAGTATCTAATGATTCACAGTTTCATTGAAAGTCTTCTTTTGATTTGAGAGTTGAAATGCATAAAAAGTTGACCATAATGACTGTTAGAGAAAGTGGAGATCAACAAAGAAAAACAAATATTTAACTGAGCCCTCTCTCCTTGGGACGGTGGAAATGTCTGTAGTGAATCCTCAGATGAATCTCCTAGACTAAGCGGTCTCGGGGGCTGACGATGAAAATTTTCATCCCCCTTCCTCCTTAACGAGGTCTGCTTTTACTTTGATTTATCATTTTTGCTATTTTTGATATATTTGGATTGGTAAGCCATTGTCCCTTTGTTTTCACTTTTCTGATAGTTAACAATTTTAAATGCCTTCTAATGTACAAGTGTCTCTTTTGATGATTTGTTTGCAAATTGCCCTTTCTTTAATTTTTGGTCTTTTTTATCATTTTTGTTTGTTGGCACTTCTGTTGTGTGTTTGCTGTTACGGTCATTTATTGATATTACCAGTATATTCTCAGTCATAAGGTGTGTGCTTAAGAGAACCTGAAGTGGCCTTTTTTCAATAGGAGAATAAGTTTCAGTGCATTCAAAGTATATTTTTAATATTTGTACTTCTAAAAGTATGGCTTCAGCCATGGATCATAGAAATACTCTATTGAACTTGCTTTTATTGGATCCATCTTTTATTGAATACTATCTTTCACATGTGACTCAGTAATGATCAGTATTTCATTGTATGTGATAATTAACATGAGTAAAGTTGTATTTTCTCTGTTGAGTGTGCCAGGTTTCCCAAAAATATCTATAAAAAATTTTGTCCAATTCTTTCATTCTCTGGTTTCTTTTCAACACATACTAACTTCCTATATATCCATGATTTTATTTCCTATTCCTACTTCTTGTTTAGTGATGTTCTTGTCTATTCTGCAATATCACATTGTTTTAATAATAATCTTGGATTTCAGTTTTGTCAAACATGTAAAAGTGTGTCCCTGTTATGCTTTCTTCATTCAAGTATATTTATAAAATATACAAGCACAGTTCTTCAAAGCCCTGTAATGTTCTTTTGAGTTTCTTAATGGAATGTATTAAATTTAATTAGAGATGCATTTTTTGATATTTTATTAATTTAATTCATGAACACATATACTTCTCTTATGTCATATTTTAAATCTCTGTCATTCAAAAAAATCTGTAATAATATCACACATTTCTTCTTACATCAATTCTTGAGTTCTTTTTTAAAAATTTTATTTTATTTATTTATTTTTATTGCAAAGTCAGTTATACAGAGAGGAGGACAGACAGAGAGGAAGATCTTTCATCCAATGATTCACTCTCCACATGACTGCAGTGGCTGGAGCTGAGTCGATCTGAAGCCAGAAGCCAGGAGCTTCTTAAAGCCCTTCCACGTGGGTGCAGGAACCCAAGGTTTTGGACCATCCTTGACTGCTTTCCTAGGCCACAAGCAGAGAGCTGGATGGGAAGTGGGACTGTCAGGCTTACAACTGGCGCCCATATGGGATTCTGGTGCATTTAAGGTGAGGACTTTAACCACTAGGCCACCATGCAATTCTTGGGTTCTTCACAAATTTTTTGCAATAAAAATAGAAGGGCACTTTCTTGTCATTTTTAAGTTCATGGCAGACATAAAGAATGCTATATTTGACAGTACATTAAATGGTGTCCTCAGTTATATCCACTTTTCTGATGGTTCTGTTGGACTTACTAAACAGATGTTACACTCTGAAAAGTGTAAATTTTATACTTCCTGTTCATGATTTACAACATCTATTCATTTTCCTGCTTTTGTTAGATTGAATTTGACACGTATTATCAGGAGAAATAAATCAGGAGAAACAAATGGCATAGATTTTTCTATTTTTTTTTTTTAGAGTTAAACTGAAAAAGACAATGTTGGGAATAGTAGGATATTAATTATTAGGAGCTAAAACGTTCTAAAGAATAGGAAAATAGCAGGTATAAAATGATATATTTTTGCTAGGATCAAAAATATGGAAGATTCCTCTCACCCCAGCACCTAGATGAGATGGCAATCTCAGGACAAATAGTCTAACTTCCAGGATAGCAAATATGCTCAACAAGACTTCAGGGAAAGTGAGAAGATTTTGGTTGAGTTCCAGCAAACATCTTCCACAGGAAGGTGTCACATTTGCTGGGAATACCCTCTCTGGGATACTGTGGAAAGTCACCTTGGAGAGGTGCTGGAACTTGGAGTTCACTGTGAAGCCACTCCAATAGCCCTGGAGGAAGTGTTTATGTTATTGCCACATTAGTAATCTTACTGAAAGGCCCCAGCAAAGAACATTGCAGTAGCTGTTTTTGAGGCATTATTGCATGCTGTTGTCTGGTGCTGTAGATGAATGTGCTCCTGGAGAACTACATACTACGTACAGCATGTGCTGCAGGGGCTGATCCAGCAGAACCACAGCAGACCCAGGAAGAGAAACTTTCTATTTATTTCTATTTATCTCTAGGGTCTTCAACTGAGAAAACTTGATTCCATACCCACCAGGAAGATGTATCTATAGGGTGAGTGGGCTACATTGTTTACCCCAAAAACTCACATGTTGAAGTTTCAACCCATAAAACCTTAGAATGGGAATAGATTTAGAAATATGATTTGTAGAGGCAATAAAGGCTAGATGAACTCGTTGTGTTGCTCTCATCCAATACAATTAGTGGCTTGTAAAAAGGAGGTTAGGGCAGAGCAGGTTTAAAGAGAAGGCCATATCAATATACAGGGAGAGAGCAGCTATCTGAATTCAACAGAGGTTCCAGAATGAAGCAAACCTTGCAAACTGTACCTTAATCTTAGATGAGCTGTGAGAAGATAAATTTCTGTTTTTGTTTGTTTGTTTGTTTTATGAAAGGCATCTCTTCTATTTCTTAGTTGAGGGAGCAGTGACCAAATATTATAGCTAGGACCTGAAGTAATTACACGGAATTGTGTTATGTGAAACTTTATTTCTCAAAATGCTTTCTTTTAGTTTTATGTAGTTTTAAACTTCTTCATTTTAGTTTTTAATTAATATGCAACAGATGAGATGCAATTCTGAGAACACAATGACATTCCCCTCCAGTGATATTCCCCTCCTTTCCTTACTCCAACGTCTTTTTCTCTTTGACAGAACATACTCTAGACTTACACCACAGTAAAAAGCTTAATACTTCACCAAATAAGAAGTTTAACAAGTAAAAAGCAAAAAGATATTAGTTTAGTGTAAATGCAGACAATGGCTATGAACAATAGTTAAATTTTGAAAATGACCATTTTACCCATATATAGTAAATTACAAAGTAATCTTTTGCCAAAGGTTTAAAACAAAGTTTTAGAAAACTGTATTGCTATTCTGACTCTCCCAAGCCTTTGTGCTCAAAATTAAGGCAACCAGAACAAATGAATACTTGGGGTGTTTCTAAATAAGACAGAAGACCATGGAACACGGTTTGAAATCAAGACCTTCTAAACTGATAATCACTACACCCTAAACTTTTTTATTCACATGGAAACTGAAGACTCTAATATTTATTTACTTAGTGATGATATAGGATAAAAAGAGAGAATATATGTGTTGGATATCTACTTCTGTTCTCATCAAATAATTTGATTCTAGTTATATTGTAGATATTATTGCTTATGAAACAAATATGTAAAATGATAAGTGTTAGACTGAATTGCTAAGGGCTCTTCATTCTTCAGACATAATGGCTAGCACTTTGCACATGTTTGTATGCACACTGTAAACAGAGGAAACACTTTTTGGGGTAGTTTTCAATACAAAGAAAAATGCTCCCCTGCTTCATTTCAGAGAGATGGTCAAAATGACCACAGGAACATATTATTTTTATAGTGTTAAAAGGAATGGTAGGTCATTATTCTCTTAAAATTACTTGTATAAACCTGCAGCATTTGCTGTCTTTTCATAAATAAGACATTTTTAAAAATTAAAAAAACTCAATGAATAATCACAAGAGTACAAAGTCCTGATACAAACAACACAATAGTTCACAATCCACTCCACAAAGTGAAAAACTACAGCGTTGTTATGTTTTTGAGAGAAATTAGCACAAAAAAGACTAAATGCATCAACCTTAACTTTTACAATGTCTTTAATTAAGTAGTGAAATTGAAATACATCAGGTAAAAAAGCAAAATCTGACCTTAATAACATTATTAACAGCATGGCTTTTGTTGGAGTCATTTCTAATACGGGCTTCCCCACTGTTTCTGTTTGGTTTTTGTTGCTTATAATAATGTGACAAGAAGCAATATAATTATTTTGTTCCACATTTAAAAAGCGATCAAGCAAAGTTTTTGGTCTTAAGGAAGGTATTGTTTTCTGTGAATTTATGCGTTAGCACTGAAGCATGGAGTCAGACACAAGACTTTCAACATCAGACAAGTAAAACACACAATTAGATGTTGCTATTTCTGATGCTAAGTAAATAGTTCTAATGTTTCCAATTAAAATTGTAGCTGCTAACCTTGCTCTCAAGGTATAGGCAGTCACACACACACACACACACACACACACAGAGAATTACAAGACTGACTATTTAATGTCCTCTTAACCACTGAAAGTGATTCGGTTTACATTAGCAGGGAAAAGAGCAAATGGAAATGTGGTTATGTTATGTCTGGAGCTCTCATTCCTAATATGTGAGTCTCATTTATAAGTAGGGGAAAAATCAATATCCCTTTTAAATTGCCTTGGATTCCAAGTGGAAAATGCATCAACCCATTGCGGTGCAATGATTTAGAGCTCATGCAACGTAATATTCAATGTTCTTTTACCAAATATCCCAGCTTACTGAAATAACCTTTAATTGTCTAACGTTGAATCTGTCCTTGTCACTGCAGGCAGCTATTGCCTTCTTAAGGCTTAATGCTTGTATTCATCAATTATCCTTTATTATCTTGATTATAAGCTTTGACTTTATATATGCTATCTAGAATCCTGATTTAGTTTAAGAAACTAATTTAAGTTCTAGCAAGCCAAGAATAAAAACAAGAAAGCTATTCATTGCATTAAATTAATAAAAACCAACTCTGGATCTTTGGATTCCATATCTAATCCACTGAGGGTCAAAATTACTTGAAAAAATTGCACCTGTGTTGAACTTGTACAGATTTATTTCTTGTTATTACCTAATATAAAAACTACTTATACACTATTTACTTTGTATGAGCATTTATACTATTGTATGTAACCCAGAGATTATTTGAATCATATGGGAGGATATATGAAGGGTTTGAACAAATACAAAATCATTTTATGTAACAGATTTGGTCATATGTAGATTTCATGTCTGGGGTCCTGGGTACAGAAGGACAACTACCCGAATGTTGACCTTCAGTTATATGCAAAGTCTTATCTACTAAGTGGAGAAGGAGACAAGAAATGAATCAGAAAATCTATAACTTAAAGATATGTGAAAATATTATGTAAGAGGGAGAAGAAAAAAAAATGCCCAGATTTCAAACATTCAAAAAGGCTGTTTCTCATCCATGTTAGGAGACAAACATCTCCATGGACCTTGAGGAATAGAAAAATAGTTTATAGAAAGATGCAAGAGATGGCCGCATGGAAACAAGTAAATGTCTAAATAAAATTGAAAATGGGATACAAATTAAACCTGTCCCAAGCTGAATACCAAGATGGATTTTCAAAGTAAGTAAAGTTTAATTTGTGGAGGGTTTTAAATATGATGTTTTCCTGAGAAAATTAGTGACATGATCAATGCACGAAGTCAAAAAGATGATTATTCTGGTAGTAGAGCAAAAAAAAATTATTGCTGTAGTCAATAGAATTGATAATAAAGAATAAGTCTAGAAAAGACACAAAATACAGCTTCAGGTGCTTTGGAAGCAAGTGTATTATGTTGAGCAATTAAAGGCATAATTAGTCTCTTGGAACTAGTTCTAAATTTACGTCCCAAAAGTCTGGATTCAAATCCCATTTCTGTCATGAAATGTGCTGGCCTAGTAAAGTAAATAAGTGTGAATTATGTTACAGACAATCCAGGGAGACTCTCTATGTAATGTAAAATTTAATATTCACAGTATCTCTTCAGATAGCATCAATAAATAATTATACAAATTAGGAGATAAGGCATAGTGACTGTTGGTAATAGATTAAGTATCACAGAATTAGTGAGTGCCTATTAGGATTTGAGTCCGGAGTTGCTGACCCAAGGCAGTGTTCACTCAAACCTATACTTCAGTCAATATCTACCTAGTCTTAGTTATGCAAATTTTTCAGATTTCTTAAAATGAAGCAATTTAAGTGCATCAGTTTATTTATCTGTAAGAATAATAACATCTGGGGCCAGTGCCATAATGTAGAAGGCTGAGTCTTAACCTGCAGTACCAGCATCCCATATGGGTGCCTGTTCGAGTCCCAGTGGCTTCAGTTCCCATTTAGCTTCTTGCTTAAATAAAAATTGCAGTGTCATAGCTCTTTGTAAACTGGGTTTTTAAGGAAGGTAAAATTTAGATTATAAATGAGTATCTGAAAAGAAGTTTTACACACAAAAATAAAGATTACTGTGTACTAATGAAAAAAATATTTAGTCTTCCTGCCTCTCAATACAGCCTGAGTTCATTTTGTTTTATTCTCTCACATTCTGTACCTCAGATTTTATGCCTATATATGTAAAATTCCCACTGCATGTATAAGTATGAATATGGGAATGCTTAGAGCATGTGTAGCCTAAGGACATTAAAAATACTTTATTTGGGCCTGGCGGCATGGCCTAGCGGCTTAAGTCCTCGCCTTGAATGCCCCGGGATCCCATATGGGTGCCGGTTCTAATCCCGGCAGCTCCACTTCCCATCCAGCTCCCTGCTTGTGGCCTGGGAAGGCAGTCGAGGACGGCCCAATGCTTTGGGACCCTGCACCTGTGTGTGAGACCCGGAATTGGTTCCAGGTTCCTGGCTTCGGATCGGCATAGAACCGGCCGTTGCGGCTCACTTGGGGAGTGAATCATTGGATGGAAGGTCTTCCTCTCTGTCTCTCCTCCTCTCTGTATATCTGACTTTGTAATAAAATAAATAAATCTTTAAAAAATACTTTATTAATGATATACATTGAATAAAATTTACATTACTTCTCCACAATGCTTGATATTGATTTTCTCTTCCAGTTATTTGACTTCCACATGTTTTGAAAATTAATATGAGTGAGAGAGTTGAAAATGCATAGATACAGATTATTCTGGTGGAAAACCATATATACCATACAGCAAATGCATACATATCAACATAAGTATTTGTAAAATGTCATCATCCTAAAATTTAGAATGGAAGATACACTCTATGAAAGAATTTACATAAAAATAAACGTATATATTCCCCAGATATGCTGAAAGCACACTTAGAAACAAAATGACATTAAACCCAGCAAAATGTTTGCCTGTGGTAGGATGGGTAAGGGCTTAGGATCATGGGAAATAATAGGATTAATCAACACAGCAAATGTATTTGAGTGGCCTAATGAGTGTAATGTACTACAAAATGAGTTCTTTGTTAATCAACTTTCTGCAACTGAAACCCGCTCAAAAATGGAAATAATAGCTTCTACCAACTTTCAAATAAGGGAGTATCAGTCTTGATCAAATTTCTTTTGTAGCAAAAGCAGAAAATATTTGGAAATATTTGATGTATTACTCAGCAGAATACATGGGAAACAAACCATAGAGGACTGGAAATATAAAGGTCTTTTTTCAGCAGTATCCATAGACCCTCACTCTTAATGGATTTCATTTACTTTTTATGTTGACAATTCCCATTACAGGCAACAGGAATCAGGGAAGAGAATGAAAGAATGCTGTGTTTAAATTTCAAACTCTGTTACTTATTGGTTGTGAAGCTCCGGCATTACATTTACTCTCCTATGTGCAACATAGTCACTTCTTGCCATTCAGGTGAGAAACAAATAAGTGAAATAAATATTAACATAAGGCTTGCTTCCTGGTAGGCAAACTACTAACGTCGGTTTCTATACAACATCTCTTTCCCCGAGTTTGCCTACATGCAGTCATTCAACAAATATTGAATGAAAACACTACTATGGGTCATACATTAGATGTAGAAAATGGAGACGGCATCACCTAAACCTAGAGTTAGCTGAAAAATGTGTATGTTGAAAAATAGTTATTAAAGTATAAACTCAGTGATAGAAGGACAGAGAAAGCATGAGAACCAGGATTGAGGGCAGGTCTGGCTGGACAGGCAGTTGTACTCACTGACTTGAGTGTGTGCTGGAGGGTGGGGTTGGTTGGGTTGAGCTATGTTTCAATGCCCAATGATGTATATGAGATCTCAATGGGATATGGGGCAGACCCGGCTGATCCGAAGCACATGCTGGCAGTACAGGAAGCAGAGCTGGGGGGCCGGTCCATTGGAGTTATTGGGAATCGCTGTGACTGGGCTGCAGCTCCACCTATGGTATGTGAGGGCACACGGTGTGGTGCGCAGGGCTGGACCACAGCACAATTGGTTTGCTGAAGATGGAGGGAAGAAGAAATTGATTAACACCCCAGTGAAGCTTGACAGCGAATTGCTGGGACAATGGAGACTCGCAGGTGGACTGACAGTCAATCGGCTTTGGAAGGGTTTCCTTGCAGGGCCCGGTCTCCCAAGGGTTAACTCCACACCTTAGCTTGTTTTTCAAGGGGTAACAGGATGCACAATCTTGGTCTGATATATTTAGCTCCTGCCTTAACCACAAGTTCCTGCTTCCCCTTTATCCAGATGCCCCTGGGGGTCATAGGAGCTGCTTGAAGGTTGGAAAAATACTGGGAGGAACCAGAGAGTATAAAAGGCAGGCTAGACTTCAATAAAGCGGCATTCTCTTTGCACGAATGGCCCAGTGCGTGTTGTCTTCTTTGTAACTCTAGTCCTTCTGCTCGACTTGAGGTACACGGTGATGCAGGCGTTGTGGACATTTCTTCATTCTTGGAGCAGCAATATCAGCAGCATCTCGGAACTATGGGAGCCACAGAAGCAGAACCATCAGACAACGATCCACAATCAGGACCCCGGGATGACATAGGGCGGCAGTTCCCCATCCCCTGGGTAATGCGGTAGTTGGGAGGCTGAGTGGAGTTTCTCCTCTTATATCTCCCTTCCCTCACATACAGGAAAAATAAAATGTGTAGACAATGGTATCACCCACTATACTCTGATCCTCAACCCTTTCCACTTCAATCAACTATGTAATCATCAAAAATAAAATAAAATAATAAAAAAAAGAAGGACAGAGGAGAGGAAATTCAGAGTGAGGCCTTTTTGTACCAATTTTCAATATTGCCTTGTGCTGTCGGTCAGCAAACAGGATCAGAATATCAAGCTCCAGGAGAATCTTTTTCTGTAAAGAAAATTGACAAATTGCTGATTATGATCAGTCCAAAGATTAGGACTAGCAATTGTGTATTTTAGATGATTCTTCATTATATAATTTAATGTTTCAATAATTTAGTTTTTAGTTCCTAAAATAGAAAGTTCTATTGGCATGAGGATACTTCAATTAGTCTGTAAAAAAAAAAAGCAGGTTTATTTTGGTGATGAAAATTTTGAAATCTGTGAAAGCTTTTTCACAATATGTGTTCTATGAACTTTTTAAAGCCCCCTCATGTACATGAATATCATATTTTGCACCTAATGCAGTTATATATAAATTCTGTTTTCCATAAAGTTGTTTCAAAGTACTGCTGGATATGATACAACTGCCTGTATCTGACTCAGGAAAAAATTTCCCTTTTATATGTTGCTTATTTTACTCCACCCTGCTAGGGTAACCAAGGGCAGTGTTTAGCAAATCTTGTATTCTTATGGAAAAAACGATTTCTTCAAATTCCTGGGAATTATTTTGCTAAATTCAGATTTAACCCACCTCTGTTTACTCACTGCTTGTTTTTCTGCATTTTAAAACAAATTTTAAATGAATATTATTTTAAAAATACTCAAGTTCCCTGGCAATAAGGGAAGTCCAAATTAAAACATCAATGAGGTACCACCTAACGCCAGTAAGACTGGCCCACATGAATAAAAGCACCAACAACACTTGTTGGCGAGGTTGCGGGGAAAAGGGAACCCTACTCCACTGCTGGTGGGGCTGCAGGCTGGTACAGCCTCTATGGAAATCAGTATGGAGAATATTCAAACAACTCAAAATCAACATACCGTACGACCCAGCAATAGCACTCCTAGGAATATATCCAGAACACTTGTTTTATGAGAAACCAACATGCACTCCTATGCTCATAGCAGCACAATCAGTAATTGCAAAAACATGGAAGCAACCAAAATGCCCATCAACAGAGGATTGGATAAGAAAGCTATGGTTCATCTACTCCATGGAATACTACTCAGCTATTAAAAAAAACAAAATGCAGTTCTTTGTGGCCAAATGGGCCAAACTGGAAACCGTAATGCTAAGGGAAATGAGCCAATCCCAAAAGGTTAAATACCACATGTTTGCCTTAATTTAAAATGATATGATGTTATGTATAACATGTTATGTTATGAATGTTATATGTTGTGTATAAACTAAAATTGAAATGTCAATGAGGTGGTCACAGAAGGTGGCTAGGAACTCGCATCTACTTTTGACATGTTGGTTACTCATTACTATGTCAATTAATTCCATAATGATGTAAATTTTTGCTGATGGTATGTTGGAGCTTTCAATTGATCGGGATGATTCTCTGCTGGCTCTGTCTTCAGACCAGAGAGGGTATACCTAAGAAGCCGTTGAACTTGACTGGACAATAAGATGCTGGACTCTATGTTTGGTATATGCTTGCAATGGGGGAATCTCAACTGAACTTGAGCTGTGGTTATGCAACAAGGTGGAGGAATCCACCATGGTGGGAGGGTTTGGGGAGGAGTGGGGAGAACCCAAGTACCTATGAAACTGTGTCACATAATACAATGTAATTAATGAATTAAAAATAATAAATAATAAAAATAAATAAAAAAATACATTCCCAATCTACATAAATGTGTGTGTTTTCAATAAATGCATCTTTGGCATTAAAATGAGGAAAAAATTAAGACCATGTTTATATGGACTCCTATAATCCCAGTATATAATTCCATTGTTTGAAATGTTTTTCCTTTTTAGCTTGTACTGAAATATTCAGCATTTCCTGAAACAACATTTAATATTCTCCTTTGAACAAAACATATGGGTTTAGTTTGTAAAAATGCATTTTTTATTATTATTTTTCATATTTTCATGATTGCTTCATGCCAAAGGAAACATGGGTAAGGCAGCTCAGAAATAATTCTGATAGTTCCGTTAGGAGCAAAGCACAATGATATCTGTTTCTTACAATTACATAGATTGTTAAAAATCTATGTGTATACTCTTGGGGAATAATTATCAAGCCACAATTTTTAAATGTGTGTGAAATGATAACGCAGGTTTTTAATAATGCCTAGTCTTCAAATTGATTACAATAATTCAAATTCAGCTTCAAAGCTTCCATAAAACGAAGAAATTTGAGTCCTAAAAATTTTTATAAAATCTGGTGACAATAGAAAGCTGGTATTGATAAAACACTTGGAAAGATTACTTCCTCTGTGTTCACTCTTGTAGTTCAAAATAGTTTAAGATATAATAATGAACCATAAGAAGGTTTGTCTCCTTCTCTTAAGTATTCACAGTGAGAATAGATTTTTGTTGTATCTCCCTAACCCAACTTTAGAAAACATCAGGGTTTAGAGCTTGCTCTGATGTCAATTAAAGTGTATAATTTTGCAGAACTCTATAGGGTTAATGTGGGCACAGTTAGAAAAGCAGTATGCTGACTCCAAGAATGGTCATCAAAAATATTTAGGTACACACAATATATGAAATAACTTGTCTATAATGTATGCAAATCACAGAGGTTCACCTTTCCCATATTACATTTAGAAACTAACAACTATAATTCTATATTTTTCTATGAGTCCAACATGAATATCAACAGTGTGAATCTGAGTTGTCCAAGGGTTTGAGATTGCAACTTGAAACAACTTGGTGACATACAATGAAAACAGACAATAAGAAATAGAGGCTCTGGCTACTGCATGCTGTGTCGAAGCTGTTTCAGCTGAAATGTTGGAATCCTTTGAATTCCCTGCATCTGCAGGTTTGCATTTGCTTCTACATTTGGGAAGCTTTCAATTATCCTTTCATTAGTAGATTGTCAATTCTTTTGTTTCTTCTTCAGGTATACATGTAATATAAATATTTGTTTGCTTAAGTTATATTATATGCTTCATAGGTTCCTTACATTCTTCTAAAATTATCTTCTGCATTTTTGTCTGATTGAACAATTTCAAATTCTTATCCTCATGTTCAGATTGATTTTATCATTCTATTCTTTTACTGAAGTTCTCATTTGCATTTTTATGTTATTGATTGATATGTTCAGCTCCACAATTAGTAATTTTTTTGACATTTTAAAATTGTTTTGTCACATTCACCTTAAATGTACACATTAGATACACAGCAACTGTATTTGTTCTTGAAATGGCATTTATTAATATCAAAGAGTCAGCAATTAATAACCAAATCATAACATGGGGAAAGGACATATTATCATTTATAAAATACAATTCATTCAAGCCATATTTATTACCAAGCCCCAGATAATATGACATCTACATTAATTTTTATAGTCTATTTTGATTTCTACAAATAAAGGAATATGCATTATGTTTATCTAATTGTGTCTGGCTTATTTATTTTAGGATAATGACATCCAATTCCACCTAATTTTTTTAAATGTCACAATTTCATTATTTTTTTTAAAAGATTTATTTTATTTTTATTACAAAGTCAGATATACTGAGAGGAGGAGAGATAGAGAGGAAGTGGAGCTGCCGGGATTAGAACCAGCGGCCATATGGGATCAAGGCAAGGACCTTAGCCACTAGGCCACGCTGCCGAACCCACAATTTCATTATTTTTAAGGCAATAATATTCCAGTGGGTTTAAATACATTTTCATCAGTCATTGGTCGATGAACGTCTAAGGTGACTCCATGTCTCTGCTATCGGGAACTGGGAAATGCAAATACCTCTGCTATATTCTGATTTATTCATTCCCTTTGGACATATTCCCAGGAGTGAAATAGCTTGATCGTATGGTGGACCGATTTTTGCATTTCAGAGGAATTTGTGTATGTTTTCCATTATGGTTGTGTTATTATGAATTCCCACTGAAGGAATATTAGAGCACATCCTTCTCCACAATCAGATCAACATATATATTTGGAAAATACCCATTCTATCTTGGGATGAGGTGATAGCATTTCATGTTTTATATTCATATTTTCCTCTGCTGGTGAACCTGTGCATTTTCACATGTCTGGTAACTATTTGTATTTCTTCTTTTGAAAAAAATGTCTGATCATATTCTTTTTTTTTTCTTTTTAGATCTTGCTTGTGTTGAGGTTTTTTTTGAGATTTTAATTTTTTTGAGATTTTAATTTTTCTACAGGTTAATCTATTATTGGGTGGATAACTTAAATATTTTCTTCTCTTTACTGAATTTTCCTTTGCTATCATGAAACTTCCTTTAAATATTCCTTGTATGTAGTTGCAAGGCAGACTTACAGAAGAGACAGGAAGAGAGAAATCTAGAGAAAGATCTTCCTTCTGCTGGTGAACTCCTCCAAATGTCTGCAATTTCTGGGGTTGGACCAGGAGACAGAGCTAGAAGCCAGGAACCAGCAGCCAGCAGCTGTTTCTGGCTTTCCCGTATCACTTAATTCACCTCTCAGCGCTTTTCCAGGCATATTAGTAAGGATATGGATTGTAACTGTACAAATACTATGTGAACTGGTGTCCATATGGGACTCTGGTGTTTTAGGGGAAAGCTTAACGTGCTACACATAACACTGGCCCCATACAAAAGCATTTTAGCTTGATGTAATGCCATTTGTGTAGTTTCGGTTTTATTGCCTGTGCAGCTTGGATCTTCTCTATTTTATTTCCAATGCTAATGTCTTGCAGTGTTTCCACTAAGTTATTCTTTGATGACTTGATTTCAGGATTTGGGTGTAGATCTTGAGTTGTGATCCTTCCAAGTTGATTTTTGTATAAGGTGTAAGATAGGAATCCTGTTTCAGATTTTATACATGAAAATCCAATTATCCAAATCTAGTTGTTGAATATTGTCCTTACTCTACATTCTATGAGTCCTATATTTCCATGGCCATAACCTTGTACAAATTGGGAAAACTTTTGCTACTATTTCATTGAATAGATTTTACTAAGACTTTTTTTTTTTAGCTATACTTTCAAGAACTCCTAATACTTGTATATTTCATTGTTAGGTAGCATCATATAAATGCCAAAACATTAATTTTATTCTTTCTAATTTTGTTGCTTGACTGATATATTTCAAAAGATTTTTGTTTTATATTGTGTATTCATTCTTCTGCCTTGTTGTGCTTATTGTTATGGGTTTCAACTGAAGTTTTTCTATTTGACTTATTGAATACTTTAATTCTAAATTATTTTTGTTCTTTTCTCAATATCTTTAAGGAAATTGTCATTCATGCCATGTACTGATTTCCTAATTTTATTTAGCTTGTTTTTCTGCAGTTTTGAATGATCTAATAATTATTCTTTCGAAATTAACCATTTTATCAATCACCCTTTCTTCACAGTCCAACATTAATACATTTGGGTTTGAATAAGACAAGATGAAGATTTTCAAATCCATACTGATTATATAGGGTTTCTTCATTTTGCAATTTAATAGAAAAATATTAAGGAGAGGAAAATGTGAAATATTCCACTTAAATTGACATTCCTAATGATCAGTGATCAATATTATAAATTCTAAAAATTAATTTATATATTTGTGTGAAAATTGCTCCTATTACAATACATATAAAATGTTGTTTCAAAAAAATGGAAATGGTTAATTGACAGCACTATGGGACTTTTTCCCCATTAAGGGCCATTTTAATATTTATAATATTATTTGTGGGTCATACAAAGGTAGTAGTTAAAAAAAGTAGCCTGCTGTAGACTTACTGAATTTTAATTCCCACCTGTGGTTTCCATGAGGTGTACAAAAATAGCAAATGGGCCTTACAGGACCTGTACGCTGCAGAATTCCTATTCATGATAAAATTTTTAAAATATTATTTGTTTCTTTAGCCTTGAAGATATGTTACAAGATTAAAGATAAAATTTTCTTTAACTTGTTTGATTATTAAATCTGTATTGCTGGCTATGTGACTATAGCTAAGATGTTTATCTCAATGTCAGGCTTTAACTTATGTTTTCCTGAACAAATATTTAATTTATACTGTTATTTTTTTAGTCTGCTTTGGCTAACATAGCAAAACAACTTTAAAGAAAATTTAAGTTCATTTTCTTTTAGTTCTGGAGGCCAGAAATTCCTAGATCGATTTCTGGAATTTGGTTTCTGTTGAGGAATTTATTCTAGGCCTATAGATGGTTATTTTTCTTTCCTTTATTCTTTATGTTCATCATCCTTTTTTTTTAACAGTATTCATTTACCTTTATTTATTTGAAAGAAAACATGACAGCGAGAGACAGAAGGAGAGAGAGAGAGAGAGAGAGAGAGAGAGAGAGAGAATGAATGAAAATCTGTTATCTGATTATTTATTTTCCAAATCTCCAAAAGGCCAGTAGCATTGCAGGCTAAAACCAGGAATGAAGAATGCTGTTTTCCTGTGTCTGTTGGTCTCCAGGTGCCCTTCTGCTGTTGTTCTGTTCACTCCTATGACCTGCAATGTGCCCTCTCAGCTTCACACTGGCCAATATTTCTCCATCTGTTTAAACATGTCCCTATCCTATTCTACCATCTTGATTCTCTGTTTTATCATTTTAGAATAGTTGCTGACAAGCACATTATAATGAAGTGGCACTCTTTCATTATTTAAGTAAAATTCCTGTTTCAAATTAGAAAACTTATATGTGTTTTAAAAATTCTACTGAGTAAAAAAATTGCAAACAACTACCTCGACACTTATTGACTTCTTGTGTATAATATATGCAGTTTTGCAGGAGTGTTCAGGTCAGGAGAATTAATATAAAAATGATCTACAAATAAATCACCTTTTAAGTCTTGAGTGCTATTAACTGAAAAATAAGACACGAGTATTGATGTTTTTAGTTATTATATGTGACATTAACCTTACTGCAAGCACATATATTGTAATTTTCATCATACTTTCTGTAATAGTGCCTCATGCAGCAATTAGGTTATTTTTTTTTAAATTTTTGCTATCAAGAAATGAGAGCCAATGCTTAATAATGGAAGGTAAGGGAATAGAAACTTATTTTCCTTTACATATAGTGTATGTGATTTTGCATCAGTTCTTTCATCTGTTAAAAAATTTTCTTCTACTGTTTATTTTATTCTCAGCTCGCATTTCTTTAAAACACATTCCAACAATGTGTAATCATGGAAGAAGAACTCAAGGCCCAAACCTTTAAGAGTTCATGGTTTCGAGATTAAAGTGCACATAAATAGACTTATTTGCAAGGATTATTTAATCTTGTTGACACTACTTTGATTATTTGTTATCATTAACTAAAATACTATAGATTGATTCTTACTACCTTTGCTTTCTGATTAAATACCTGAGTAACACCTCCCAGCAAATAAACATCATGTTATATTGCTGTTATTGGCACTAGGTTTCGATGATATCTCAACAGTTGAGAGTCAGTAGTTTTACTAACATACTCATAGCTAAATTTCCACAAAGGGGAAGTTTATTTTATTTTTTAATACATTTTATTATTATTGTTATTATTTTATAATACAGTTTCATATTCCCTTATCCCCTCCCCAGTTACCTCCCCCACAGCTCCTCTATATTATTACTAACATATAGTTCTTCATACTCAGTCATATGTCCATCACTGTGGTCATGGACAATGGCAGAGAGTCCAGAATCCTATTGTCAAGATATAGTAAACAGTTTCATTGTAAGTCCATCTTTGTCTGGAAGCAGAAATGCATACCACACTGCATCCTCACATCTGAATGTTAGTCTCCATTTCACAGCTACTGTACATCCCCTTAAATGAAAAGTTCATAATACAAAATCAACAATGAAAAGCAAAATAGAAATTTACAATGCCTGAAGTTAAATGACATGTTACTAGATATGACAGTCTCCATTACACAGCTACTGTACATCCACTTAAATGAAAAGCCACAAAACAAAATCAACATTAGGGAGCAAAAAGAAATTAACAACACCAAGAAGTTAAATAACATGCTATTAAATGACTAATGTGTAGCCGAAGAAATGAAAATCAAGAACCTTCTTGAAGAAAATGATGCCACTGCATGATCTATGAGTCACTGAATGATTTAATCAGAAGGAAGTGTTTTGAAGAGATGAAACTGACAGAAAACAACAAAACCCATGTGATATAGTTTCTGCTGACTTTTGTTGGTGAAGTGTATCTATCTAGACAATAAGCCGATGGGTTTTGTTTTTAATCCAGTCTACTAATCTATGATTGATTGGTGCATTTAAGCCACTTACATTCAGGGTTAATACAAATGGGTGACAAATTGGTCCTGTCATTTTAGCAATGGGTTGTTCATTGATTTGGTCTTCTGTTGTTGTCATTTTACTGGGATGTTCTTCCTATTTGCCTTCGGTTTTGTTTGGTGCTATTCCTCTTCTCTGTCAAGAGAACATCTTGAAGTATCATTTGTAGGGCAGGTTTGGAAGAGGCAAATTCCTTTAGCTTTTCTTTACTGTGGAAGAATCTTATTTCATTTTCAAAGACGAAAGAAAGCTTTGCTGGATATGTTATCCTGGGCCGAAAATTTTTTTCTTTTAGAATCTGGAATATGTCACTCCATTCTCTTCTTGCCTGTAGAGTATCCTGTGAGAGATCTCCTGTGAGCTTAATTGGCTTTCCTTTATATGTCAAATGATTTTTTTCACGTGCACATTGAAGGATCTTTTCCTTATGTTCAATTGAAGAGAGCTTGATGATCATATGTCATGGTGAAGATCACTTTTTGTCAAGCCTGTTGAGAGTTCTGTGCCCCTCCTGGATCTTGTTTCCCAATTCTTTCTCCAGATTAGGGAAAATTTCCTTTATTATTTCATTAAATACATTTGCAAACTCAGCTTCTCTTTCTGCACCTTCTGGGACTCCCATGACTCTTATATTGGGCCTCTTAACAGTGTCCTTCAATTCTTTAATACTTTTTTTGGCCTTATCCAGCTCTGCTTCCAGCTTTTTGTTTGTTTCCCCCTGGTGACAGGAATTGTCTTCCAATTTTGAGATTCTTCCTTCTGCTTGCTTCATTCTGTTTTGGAGACTCTCCACTGTACTCTTAATTTGCTACACTGCGTTCTTGATTTCTGATATACCAGCCTTGATTTGCTTTATTGCTTCCTTAAATTCTTTGAACTCTTGTATGAGCTTCTCATTGTTGATCAGAATCTTTAAAATGAGTCTTATGGATTCTGTGTGCCCCATTTTCTCGATGTCTTCCTCAGTTAACTCTGAGGTTGGCATAGGGTTTTGCTCCTTTGCAGGGGAGTTTCCAGTAATATTCATTGTGCCTTTGTCTCTTCTTTTGCTCTTGATCATTGTACTTCTGGTTATCAGAGTTTTCTCCTTGGGGCAAATTTCTAAGCTGTGTCACCCACAGGTATACAGTTTGATTTTACTTATTGCAGTTGGCACACAACACTTTGCTTGCAGCCACTCGTGCCACTCCCTCCAGCGAGTTCCAGGTCTGGGTTCTTATGTCAGATTTCCACCATGGTCTCCACAGCCCCAGCTCTTGTCTCACCACTCTCCACCTCCTGTGATACCGTGCTGAGGCTGCACTGTTGTCTCTGCAACCTTTCTCCCGCTTTCAGTTGGAGCAGGTCCCAGGATTAGGGAGACACCAGGTGTCCTATATAATTAGATTGTTGGTGGTGCTGATCTTGCTGGAACCTGTTGGACGTTAGGTCTGGGTGCCACACTGACCTATTTTCACCCATACGATGCCAAAGTCGGTATTATTTTCCTGCGGGACCAGTGCAATCCACTGAGCTCAGTGAGTTCTTGCGAGATCAGCACATGTGCAGTTCACTGTTTTCCCAGTAGTCCTAAAGGTATTGCCACAGTGCCCAAAATGGCGCCTGTCATACCACCACTAAGGTTCTTGATCTGCTGGCCATCAAATCCGAGGGCTATCCCAGACCTGCCCTGGGTGGTACCTGTAGAATGCCACGTCGTTGCATTTTACCAAGACAGAAATGAACTCACTCCCAGCTCAGCGCATACTCCGTCCCTTCCCTTGCCCTTTCCTCTTGACACAAAAATGGCGCCCAATTCAGCTCTAGGGGGCTGACTGGGCTGTGAAATCCACTCTGTTCTCACACTGCCTGTCTGGGATCTGCTGCTCTGTGTCTGCTCCTGATCAAATCAAATGGACCAGCAGAACGGACAGTTCTTTGTCTGGGTTCACCACCCAATCTCGCAGTGAAAGTCCCTTCCCACCTGGTTGCTGGTGGAGTTCCGGCTACTGTGGAGTTCAGATTGCCATGCTGGAGTATCAGTCTCTGGAACACCACACTGCTGTGTCCACTGCTTTCCTGTGTCTGTCAGTCTCCAGGTACCCCTCTGCTATTGTTCTGTCCTTTCCTATTTCCTGAAATATGTCCTCTCTACTTCATCCTGATTAAATGTTTTTCCGTCTGTATAAATGTGTCCTTACCCTATCCCGCCATCTTGATTCTCCACACAGAGGAAGTTTAATGATATCCCTTTTCAATACTGTTTCCAGTAGTTTTGGCATCATTTACCAGATGCTTTGAAAAGCATATTTAAACACATTGTATCAAAATGGAAGTAAAAGTTAAGTTTGAATAAGACATGTGGACTAATGTTTAAGATGTTGTTACCCCACAATGAAACTTCTGGGTTTGCTTTTAACTTCCAGTTCCTGACTCCAGCTTCCTGCTAGCACAGGAGACAGGGGTAATTGTTTTAATAATTAAATTCTTGTCACTCACATGTAAAACCTGAATTACAATTCCAGACTGCAGGTTTGAGTACAGCTTAACACAGGTCATTGTGAACACTGAGGAGTCATTAGGAAGACATGAGATGTTTCTGCTTGTCTCTCTGTGCCTCTCTAATAAATAATTAACATTAATTATTTGTTCAAAAGTTGGAATCTTTTTTTTTTAAAGATTTATTCATTTTATTACAGCCAGATATACAGAGAGGAGGAGAGACAGAGAGGAAGATCTTCCGTCCGATGATTCACTCCCCAAGTGAGCCGCAATGGGCCGATGCTCTGATCCAAATCCGGGAACCTGGAACCTCTTCCAGGTCTCCCACGTGGGTGCAGGGTCCCAAAGCCTTGGGCCATCCTCAACTGCTTTCCCAGGCCACAAGCAGGGAGCTGGATGGGAAGTGGAGCTGCCGGGATTAGAACCAGCGCCCATATGGGATCCCGGGGCTTTCAAGGCGAGGACTTTAGCCACTAGGCCATGCCGCCGGGCCCAAAAGTTGGAATCTTTTTATATAATGGGTATTCAGACTTTCCTGGAAAATATTCACAAGGAAGACAGTGCATTCATTCAAAATGTTTTGCACCAATGAAAATTTATTTTTCACTTCCATTATCCATGAATAAATTGAAGTACTTATACATATTTATTTTCAAACAAGTTATGTTATACATTAATTTTTATGGGAGAGGAAGGTCAACATAAGTTAAATAACAGAACATGTTTCTTTATAAAGTTTTTTTTTTTAATTTTACTTCTCTTTAATGTTATCATTTTATGATATAGTACCATAGGCCCTGGGATTTCCTTATCCCCTCCCCAATTCCCTCCCTCCTCACTGAGTTTCCTGTATCATTACTATAGTATAGTTCTTCATGCAGTCCCATGTCCATCATTACCGGTATGAACAATGACAGAGATTCCAACATCCTGTTGTCAAGAAACGATAAACAATTTCATTGGGAGTTCATCTGCAAGTAGAGATGCATGCTGCATTGTATCCTCACATCTGGATATGAGAGTCTCCATTACACAGTTACTATACATCCTCTTAAATGAAAAGCCACATAGGGCCTGGTGCGGTGGCCCAGTGACTAAAAGTCCTTGCCTTGCACGCTCTGCAATCCCATATTGGTGTGCCGGTTCTAATCCCGGCAGCCCCGCTTCCCATCCAGCTCCCTGCTTGTGGCCTGGGAAAGCAGTCAAGGGGACGGCCCAAAGCCTTGGGACCCTGCATCCGCGTGGGAGACCCGGAAGAGCTCCTGGCTCCCGGCTTCGGATCGGTGCAGTATTGCCCGTTGCCATCACTTGGGGAGTGAATCATTGGATGGAAGATCTTTCTCTCTGTCTCTCTTTCGCTCTGTACATCTGACTTTGCAATAAAAATAAATTAAAATCTTTAAAAAATGAAAAACCACATAACAAAATTTATGAAATGTTTTAATGTTCCTATTAAGAAAATTTTGTTGAATAAATGAGCTGCAGTTTAATCTCAAATATGTTATTACTCAATGCTTCTCAGACATTATAGGAAGGTTCATCCCCAAATGTTTTTTCATTGTAATTAAAAAAAAATTATTCCTTTGTTAAATTTGAAATTCAGATTTTAGTTGAAAAGGCAAGACAGAAAGAAATATTCAATTTGCTGATTCACTCCCCAAATGGTCATAAGGACCAGTACTGAACTGATATGAAACAGGACCCAGGAACTTCTGGCTCTCCTAGATGGAAGCAGGGGCCTAAGGACTTGATTCATCTTCTGCTGCTTTTCCATACTATACGCAGGGGGTGGAGAAACAGAAGCATCAACTGGCACCCATATAGGATGCCAGCCCTGTAGACAGAGGGTTAGCTATACCACCAGCCTGCACACCCTGAAAATATTTTTCTAAAGTCTTGGTGATAAATATTGTGATGATTTATTAAACTATCACCTATCATTCATATATTCATTTAAAAATTTATTTGTTTTTATTGGAAAGTTAGACATACAGAAAGGAGGAAAAGACTGAGATCTTCCATTCACTGAATGACTCTCCAAGTGGCTGCAATGGCCAGAGTTGAGCCGATCCAAAACCAGGAACCAAAAGTTTCTTTTGGGTCTCCCACACAGGTGCAGAGTTCCAAGGCTTTGAACTGTCCTATACTACTTTCCCAAGACACAAGCAGGGAGCTGGATGGGAAGCAGGGTAGCCAGGATCCTGGATGTGCAGGGCCAGGACTTTAGCCGATAAACTTTTCTGCCCAGCCCATGTCGTTCACAAAGGCAGCGATTCCAAGAATTCATTCTTTTTAAAAAATTTCATTAGGTTTTGGCATTGTGACACCATAAGGGTGTTGGCTGCTCTATTTCTTACTCTGCTTCCAGCTAATTAATCGAGGTAATTAGTGGAATTCAGCTCATGGAAACATGTGAAATATCCAGATATTTTATCCTGACCAAACACCAGAGACTGTATTCCTTTACACAGGAAATGGCAGATGTTACTTTCTCTATCTACCTTCTCTTTTGGTAGCTCTAGCTTTCGAATAAGTCACCTCTTAAAAATTAAATTAAATATATAATTACAATCTAATGGGAAAGAACAAAAGTTATGTACCCCAACTCCCAATTTAGGAAAATGAGGAAATTTAGGAAAATTTGAGATTAAAAATATACAGATGAATATATTTCATATTGATTGAATAAAAGTAGTGCAAATAAAGTGTATTAAACAGATTTAGGAAGTAGAAAATTACATGTAACAATTGTTAAAGAAGAGTGTATGTATGTAAGGATGTGTGCATATACATTTATGTAAACACCTTACTTTTTACCTATAACATTTTTAAAAAGATTTATTTATTTTTATTGGAGAGTCAGATATACAAAGAGGAGGAGAGACAGAGAGGAAGATATTCCATCTGCTGAATCACTCCCCAAGCAGCTGCAGTTGCTGAAGCTGTGCCAATCTGAAGCCAGGAACCCTGAGCCTTGAAAGGTTTTCCCATGTGGGTGCAGGGTCCCAAGGCTTTGGGCTATCCTCGACTGCTTTACCAGGCCACAAGCAGGTAGCTGGATGGGAAGTGGGGCCGCCGTAACAGGAACTGGTGCCCATATGGAATCCTGGTGCATGAAAGGCGATGACTTTAGTCACTAGGCTACCGCTACAGGCCCTACATACTACATTTTTTTGAAATGAATATTAATTTTGTTTGGAAGGCAGAGAGAAAGAAATGGACAGAGATAAACACACACACACACAGGTTGAAAGAGAACATCCATCCATTAGCTTGTTTATTCCCTAATTTCCCATATCAAATTATGCTGATCCATGCTGAAGCCAGGAAATTGAAACTCAATGCAGGTCTCCAATGTAGGTGTTAGGCCATACTTCTAACTACCGAATTATCATCTGCTGTCTCCCAAGGTATGTGTAAGAAGCCAGAATCAGGAGAGACTTGGACTCAGGCACTCCAATATAAAATACAGGTATCATGAGTGCCTTCTAAACCACCATGTCGTACACCTACTCTTTCATGCCTTATTTATTAAACTTTAAATGTGCTTTGCTAAGATCTTTCATAAAACACCCTTTATACATAGATTCCATTTTTTATCAAGTAAACTTATTTTTACTTCCTTTATACAAATATTTTGATTTGCCTTATAATTCTGCACATATAGGACAAATCATGACACAGACATTAGTTTTCTTTGAAAAAAGGTATTATAGACTAATTTTAAAAATGATTTGTTTATTTTTATTGGAAAGATAGATTTACAGAGGGGAGGAGATAGAGAAAGATCGCTTGTCAGCTGGTTCACTCCCCGAGTGGCTGCAATGGCTGGAACTCAGCCCATCCAAAGTCAGGAGCCAGGAGCTTCCTCTGGGCCTCCGTGGATGTTCAGAATCCCATCCTCTACTGCCCTTCCAGGCCACAAGCAGGGAGTTGGAAGAGAAGTGGAGCAGTTAGCTCATGAACTGGCACCCGCATGGGAACCCGGCTTGTGCAAGGTGATGACTGAGCCACTGAGCCATTGTGTTGTGTCCCTTAGACATTACCAATCGCTCATCATTGTGGATGCCAACACAGCAGCTTCTTTTCACGGAGCCTGTTGGTTACTCTGTGACCATTACAATGGACAGTTCTGTATTCAATATTCACTAGCTTCTTGTGGACTTGGAGAAGATTCACTCAGCATTTTTTTTTGACATCCTTATATTTTATCATTTCTATTTTTTCCATTTTGCAGCTATCATTTTTCTTTAAAATTTAATTTGTGATGCATACCTTTCTGTTCAGTCACTTTTGCTCCATGGAAGCATTTCTGATCAGAGGAAGTGACAAACACAAAAGGAGTAACTCTGAGGACAGAGTAGGAGAAATTTACCTCTGCTTTCTTCTTCTACTGATGGATATCAGCCTAGCTAGTTTGAAGTGATAGACACAGTTCACTTTTAAGAGAGAATATCAAGCTAAGAAGCTTCGAAACTGAAAGAGAAGTGGTCAATTAAGTGAAGAAACAATGAAGGAATGGGATAAAATATTTGTGAATTGCACACAAGATAGAAGACTGATATCTCAGACTTACAAGGAGCTCCATAAACTTAATAACAGCAAAACAAAATGACCATGTTAAGAAATGGGCAAGCAATGAAATTCAAAGGGCTAAAAGACACATGAAAATATGTTCAGTTTATCTGAACTTCAGGGGGAAAATAAAATCAACAGTAAAGTTTCACCTAATTCAGTGAGAATGGCCTACATATGGAAAGCAAGAAGCAATAATTGTTGGGGAGCATGTAATGAAAAAGATAACCTACTCCATTGTTGGAAGGAATATAAACTAGTAAAACCAATATGAAACTCAATATTCAGATTTATCAGATATTCAAAAATAGATCTACTATACGACCCAGCCATCCTACTGCTGGGAATATATCCAAATGAAATGAAGTCTCTATTTAGATAAAGACACCTTCTATTCCATATCTATAGGAATGTAATTCACAATAGCTAAGATATGGGAACAACCTATTTGCCCATTCACAAATAAATGAATACACAAAAAGTGGTAGGGTGGCAGGGTAATTCAACAGGCTAACCCTCTTCTATGCATTTTGAATGTCATGGATTTTAGGTGAGAGAGAATGATTACCTCAGCACATGTTTTTATTTCAGTTTGAAGTCACAAATCAAAAGTTGACTATTTTTATTTTTAAAGCACCAACATTCAAAATAAATGACAAATTTTCCCTGTGTCCTAATTTGATACAAAAATCTGCTTTTGAAAGAAAGCATTTGATTTTTAGCAGGTTATGTAGCAGATACCTTCCTTGAGGACACAGAGACAGTTCAGGGGCTCTGATAATATAATCTAGCTCTGTTTACGTGTATCTACTCTTTCATGTCAATGTGGGTTATCTGCTGGTCAAATTTTGAATAGATGGCAAGGTTTAGGCCAGCTGACATTTAATTTTGCAATGCCCCTAGACTATCTAATTATACTTTCACAGATTCAGGTTTTGTATGCTGAGGTTTCAGATAATTATTTATGTCATAATGGATCATTAGTGTGGAACATTCTATTTTATAGACAGGACACTGTGTACAGAACACTGTATTAGAATAACCGTCTTTTCACTAATCATGATAAGCAGGAAAAGCTCAAAATGGAATTAACGTGGCACTTCATATCTGGGCAGAAGATAAGCAAGGATAAACTTTTTTTTTTCTATTTTCTCCCAAATGTTTTGAGATGAGGTTAACTTGAAATGTAACTGAAAAATGAAATACTGGACTAAGGGCTTTGTAATACAATGCATTTATAACCCACAAACATCATGGAGTAGTAACAGGAGAAATAAATCAAGGTTTTGTACACTAAAATAAAAGATTAAACTATTCATTTTGTAACTGTTTTAAGCATCAAACTTTGCAGTAATCACTTAACTGACTCATACTTCTTTAGACCTTAGTTTAGACCCAGAATTGTTGCATATTTTCTCAAATAAAGCAGAAATGTATGTGATATATGTATGTATGTATGTATGTACATATCTATCTATGCATTTAGTATAAATAAGGCAAATTGGCCCATGATACATTCTTTTAAAATAATTTTATTAATACAAACACAATGGATTTCATGTAATTTATGGATACATTTTTAAAAGATAGCCATATGTTTGCCTTATTGAGAGTGACAGAGATCAACCAAAAAAATGATTTCTGAGGACAAAGATAATATGAAGTCGACCATGGTGCAAGAAAGTCATGAATAGCATTTACAGCCTTGGGACCAGCTGCAAAAAAAAGAGGGGGGGTTGTAATAGTATTAATATTGCCTCATTATTCTCATTAGGTATTTTCCATTTCTTATCCTTATTATTTAAGTTAAACAAAAATTGATGTCTTAATTGCAATTTACAATATCATTATTGTAGGAAGTGTTGAGGCACCTAGATTTTATCTTTTTTTAAGATTTATTTACTTTTATTGGAAAGGCAGACTTATAGAGAGAAAGATTTTCTATCTGCTGGTTCCCACCCAAAGTGACCCTAATGGCTGCAGTTGAGCTGATCAAATCCCAGAAGCCAGGAGCTTTTTCTAGATACCCCAAACAGTCCACAAGCAGGAAGCTGGTTGGCAAACAGAGCAGCAGGGACACAAACAGGCACTTGTATGGGATCCTGGTGCTTAGCAAGGTGAGGATTTAGTCACTGAGCCATCATGTCCATCCCTAGATTTTATCTTACAAGCAAGCTATCTGTTTAGCTAGGTGCCTAGATACTGGGAGATGATATGAAATTCTTGGGTCAGAGAGAACAGTGTATTACTTATAGCAGTAACACTGGCCTCAGTAACAGCTTTGTGCCTCACTGATCTTCAATCATCACTGTATACAGGATGATGTATTGAGAGGATTGTATACCTATAATTGCTTTAGCAACATTATGCAAAGGGAATGTGGATATGAGGAATATGAGGTCTTATGGCAGGATACCCTGGAAAAAATAATAATACTCAAATCTATAGAGAAACATTATTTTATTTGATGTGGAACAATCATCTGCTAGAGAAAAGGAGTAAATGTCTGTTTCCATCATTGGATATTGCCATCTTTATGTTGCAAACAACCTTGAAAGACAGTACCTTCTGGTATGTTAAGCTTGCTTGCAAGAACATTTTATGTGAGAATTAGGATGCGGAAGTAAAGTAGCAGGCTCCGCCTAATGAAAGTCACAGTGGGATAATAGGTAACATGGCAACTTTTTCATGTTTGGGCACTGCACTGACTTATTTCACAGGCGTGTGTGTGTGTGTGTGTGTGTGGACAGCTAGGCAGATGGGACCTGAGATCATGCTTCATTTTTCACTTCCGTTCGTCACTTATTCTAGGTTAGGCTGTAAAAATCAAACGTCAGTTCTAACTTCCCTTCATGAGTACCTATTCATCCAAATGATCTCCAGCTAATCTCCACATTATCCCACTCCATCCAGTAAGGATTCCTATTCCAGCTGCTGGTACTACTAACATATAATTAATTCAGGCACAATATTCAACACAGAAGAAGCACCCCCTTAATAACATCCTCGTACTCTTTTATAATTGTGTAATTCTAATCCTCATAAAATCTCTTCGTATGAATATTTCTTATCTAGCTCCAGAACTTAATTTGAGGTAAATTCCTGAACTATTATTATAAGTAATACTATTCTTATAACATCAATTTAGTTCTGTTTAATTTTAAAATATTTTTGGTCTTGGGCCCCGCTCAGTGGCCTAGTGGCTAAAGTCCTCGCCTGAATAAACCAGGATCCTGTATGGGCGCCAGTTCTAATCCCAGCAGCTCCACTTCCCATTCAGCTCCCCTGCTTGTGGCCCGGGAAGGCAGTCGAGGACTGCCCAAAACCTTGGGACCCTGCACCCATGTGGGAGACCTGGAGCAGGTTCCTGGCTCCTGGCTTCAGATCAGAGCAGCACCAGCTGTTGTGGTCACTTGGGGAGTGAATCATCGGATGGAAGATCTTCCTTTCTGTCTCTCCATCTCTCTGTATATCTGACAATGCAATAAAAATAAATAAATCTTAAAAAAATATTTTGGTCTTAAATGTTAGGAAATGATTTTTATAAATTCCAAATTAATGTTATGAACCACATTGTAAATTATTTCACATATTTAATTGTTCTAGACAAGTGAGGGACATGTGATACTATTCCTCACAAATAAACTGGACTCCACTCAATAATTACTAATACAAAATGAATATATAAATGTTTGTAGAATATCTGTTTATTCAAATAATAGAAAGGGTTCACATGTTTTGGACTGAAGAAAAATAAAATGAAGGATAAAAGAAAGGGAAAAAATTAACACAAAATAGAAAGAAAAAAAACCTTATTCTCCCTTGCTCTAGAATTGGTTTCAATTTATGAAGGTTACAGAGAGAAATAATTTTATCACTCATTAGCAGCAACAAGTAAATTTGGACTTCCTGTTAAACATCTGCACATTCGGGCTATTTCACATCACTTCATCACTTACATGCACTGGAGAATTTTCTATGATTTCATTGAAAGTTATGGTTTATCATCCTCTTATTTCCTTATACTTCTGATAGCTGTCCTGTGTAACCAGCAGTATTTGGTCTCTCAACAAATTCCTCCTGCTCAAGTCACATGCACACACAAAATCACATTTGGGAGAATTTTTAAATTTAGGGAAAACACTATTAATAAAGTGGTGATTCTTTTCTTCCTCTGCTTTTAGTTTTTTATTTTAATATATACACTTTTAAAACCATATTTTAATTTATCGTATTAGGGACACATTCTTCAAAATAAAACTGTAAAAATCACAAATCTTGTATACCACACTGATTTTACATAAAAAACTATGCTAGTTTATGTAAATGAAGTTAATTTTTTTTCAAAAATTACTAAGTGGCAATTTTGGTCGTATTTAATCTAGGTTAGGTGAATTAAAACACGGAAAAAGAAAGAATTTCCTCTACCAGGTACATTGAATCAAAGTGTAGATATGGCAAAAAAAAAGGGCAACATCTCCAAAATGAATAAAATAAAAAAAGGAATAAATAAACAGGAATAACAAGAAGAGATGAATGAGGAAAATTCAGCCATGAGCAATGATAAGACTGCTAAGCTTATTTATTCATATATGTAAAATGCTTCATTCATCCTAAGTGCCATCATGGATTGAGGCTACTAATCAAATAAAATTCATGCAAATATATGTACATGATTTGCAAATGAGCCATGGCCTTCAGGTTTCTGGAAAGTTGCCAGTATTGTTCTTGGTAAGGCAAACTTTAGATCCTTCCAGAGTACTGAAATAATGCGTTGCAGTGTTTTCTTTGTTAGAGGTGCAAAGTTCACAAATAAGATGAGGGAAGGGAATGAGGTAAAACGAATGAGCCAGCTACAGTATCTCCAAGAGCTAGGCACCTAAATCTTCATAC
The DNA here is from genome assembly GCF_030435755.1 of Ochotona princeps. Taxonomy (NCBI): domain Eukaryota; kingdom Metazoa; phylum Chordata; class Mammalia; order Lagomorpha; family Ochotonidae; genus Ochotona; species Ochotona princeps. The sequence goes on from NC_080834.1 coordinate 48,383,656, forward strand.
TATATGAGAGTTTTGAACTCTGCAATGGTTTAAGATATAGAAAGCATGAACTCAGCACAAAATCAATATGAAAAAAAAATGATATCCTCTCACAAAAAGAGTTCCCAATTTCGTATACAAATTCAGAGCCTGATTGTTAAAGTTAAAAGGCCAATTTTATAATTTTAAATTTTAAACATTTATTTTTTAAATTTGTTTGAAAGAAAAGGAGAAAAACTGCCAAAAATAGTGGAAGAAGACAGATGAGAGGAAGGGAAAGACCTGCAATTTGGTTTTGCACTCCCCATATGCCTGGGTCTATTGATTTAAATGTTACTTCTTGAAATGTTTTATCTGATATGCGTGAAATAGTTAAGCTATATTCTTTGGTCAACTTAAAAACAGATGTTGAAAGATAATCATTGAATCTTATTGGTTCCATATCTTTCTACACAATTTGGAAATCTTAAGGGTGTGGGTGTTATTCTAGTAAATAGTATAGTGTATTTGTGAGGAAACGTTACAATAGCTGAAGAGGGGTTTAAAATTTATAAAAATGTCAGAATAAAAATGATAAACATGATTTTTCTTTAACCACTCAGTCATCTATGAAATATCACTAAATAATATATTGAGATAAAGTAGCAGACTTAGAGTGAATAATGAGCTCCAATTACTACCCTGAATGTCTTAAAATTTCAGTTAAAAAAAGCAAAGTTATTAAACTGCAGGCACACTATGAAATCACATTGCGTGCTGTGCCTCTGCAAAGACAAAAACAAGCTATTTGACATGGTTGCACTAATTTAACCTCCAAAGAAGCCTGTAGATGCTTTCTTCCATCCTTAAATACAATTGGCGTTATATCTTTCAAGGAACTGATGGCTTTTCTTCTACTATGTAGGGTTCTCAACAGAAGCAAATCAAATAGCATATTTTATATGTTTTGGATAAGGGAAGACATTTTACCACAAAATTATGGACTCTGTCAAGGTCCTAAATTTGCACAGTGGTTAGGTAAGCTGGACAGACAGGAGAGCCCAGAACTGCATTTCTGGACAAAGGCCTACATACTCAGAGTAAGGCATGAAACAAAGTTTGTATTCCAGGTCAATTGCTATGTGATCGAAAGCATTCCTTCTAATTCAATGTGCGGTCAAGCTTTTAACGGTGTTTAGGGCATTTAGATGATTATATTCCGCCCACTCACTTTTATAAATGCAACATTGTTTACTTGGCATTGTAATAACAATGTTAATCTCAATGAGACGCATTTACAGACACCCAAAACCAAGTCTGACAAATTATCTTAGCACCCTAAGACCCAGTCAAAATTAGTCATCACATTTGCTATTAAATTTGGACCATACTTGTTCCTTCCGCTTGATCTTAAGAGGACTGTTGTTCTTTGTGTTCTCCTTTAAATTCAGCTACCACATATGACATCTAAGTAGTCTGAAACTATGGTAACATGAGGAAGTCCTGACTAGCCACATCGAATAGCTACATGAAAGAGTGTCCCATCACTGGATGTTTGTGTGGAGCTTTATTTGTCCTTTTAAGCTCCACAAAATCACCCAAACTTCTAAAATCTATGTTGCTAAGTGAATGTGATCACACCTTGAAGCAATGGGTCAACCAACTATACCAGATAATGTAAAAATACCTGTGGAATAACAAGCCATAGGAGACCAGTTGGTACTCAAGGCTCCTTACTTCAACCTGGCTCAGCCCTGGCTGTTGTAGCTAGATGAGGAGTGGACCAGTAGATGAAAATAAACAAATGCTCAGAAAGCCAATGTGTTTTTTTTTTTTTCCAAAATAAATGAAATGAAAGTGAAAGTAAACAGTCTGCAAAGGTTTTAGGAAGATATTCACACCTAAACCTTAAAGACTGCAGTGGAGTTGTCTAAGCAAGTAAAGAGAACAAAGTCATAATCATTTTCAAGAAACAGAGGAGGAAACAACCATCACGCAATGCTTCGAATGAGACCAATCTTTTGGAACTGCTGAAGCACTTTATCTATTTACTTCAATAATCTGGGAACTTCTCATATGTACATGTGTACACATAATTGCATGCAAAGAAAACTTGATTTCAATATTGAGGAGCCTACATTTTAGGAGTATGGGTAAGAAATAAAGTGAAGAAAATGATAGAATAAGTTAACATCAAATAGCAATGAATACAAGAAAGTAATAACAAAGATATTATAATAATGCTCTGTATCTGTGTGTTTCTGTGTAAGAAATTAATCCTATGTACCAGTTTGGTGACACATCATGTTGAGTCTGCACAAAACATTTATCTCGTACGAGTGTGCTGGTTGTTTGAATCTCAGGAATTCTTTCTCCAGTTTAGCTTCCTGCCAATGCTTATGGGTAGGAACTATTTCAATGTGATTTTCGCACAAGCTTTATTTTGAAATAATATTTCACCTGCAATTTGAAGAATGAGAAATGGCACTGGCAAGACGTTAGGAAAAGACCACCTGAGACAAATGATTTACAAGTACAAAGACTTTGGTTAGTGAAATCTGACCTCTCTCAATAAGTGAGTTTTGATATTGCTGCATGAATTAACCAAAGAACAGGTGGCGAGAAAGAGAAGCAGGACAAGATGGACTTGTTTGTGAAGTGTCTTTTAGGAAAGGGGAAACAGTTTTATTTTATTGTCACGACTCTTAGAACTATGTAGACGAAATGGAGTGAAACCACACTGATCTCAGTAAGAGAATGGTATGAGAAAAACAAAGAAGCACTGTTTCCAGGGGACTGGGTGACAGAAAATTTCAATATAGAGGTGACAGCAGAATGACTCCAGGGGACAGTTACAACAATAATTAGCACTTACTCATAGTATCTGGAGTATTCAAGATAGATGGTTCTGTTTCAGAGAGTGGCTACCAACATTTTCAAAGCCACTGCTATTGTTGCCAAAAGATCCATCATCCTGAAGGCCTGCCAGTAGGGTAAGAATACAACCTCCTTGCCGTCACTCAGCAGAAAGAACAAGGCCCTGGCTAGCATAATTCCTAGTGAATTTAGTACTGGATGCTTCAAAATTAAAGATACACTAGCAAGTTCATACTGACCTTAAAGTCAGACTTCTACCACCATGAACTGTTGCAGAGTAGACCACTGTGTCATTTATTAACCTCAGCTGGAATTGTTAAAACAGACCAATGAAACCATTCAAAACTTACATACATTTCTGACTCACCTAGACCTAAAGCCAATTCCATAAGACAAGTGATGCCTTATAAATCCAAATAAGCCATAAACTTATTTTCACTAAGACCTATTGCATAAAAATAAAAGGATTGTCAATACTGTCAATACAGGATTTGCAGTTACCAATAAAGGGACACAGGGATGATATTTCAAAAATAAAACCAAACCAAACCAGAGTGTTGCTAGAGAATTAGACCCTGACTTGAAGGAAATTTATGAAATAGAAAAAACATAATTCAAAATAAATATAGAATATACATAGACAACTTAGAGAAGAGAATCAAAAGATGATATGAATGAAAAGTTTGCTAAGGTGTTAGAAAACATTAAGAAAGACCAAATAGAAATTTTGTTGATGAAAACGTCAGTCAATGAGATAACAATACCATTGAGGGCTTTAACAACACAATGTACCAAATGGAGGGAAAAAAAGTTCTGATGTAGAAGACAAGGCATGTGAAGTACCCAAGTACAAAAAAGCAAAGAGATAGGCCTGGCGGCGTGGCCTAGCGGCTAAAGTCCTCACCTTGAATGCGCCGGGATCCCATATGGGCTCCGGTTCTAATCCTGGCAGCTCCACTTCCCATCCAGCTCCCTGCTTGTGGCCTGGGAAAGCAGTTGGAGACAGCCCAAGGCTTTGGGACCCTGCACCCGTGTGGGAGACCCAGAAGACCGGCCGTTGCCCTCACTTGGGGAGTGAATCATCGGATGGAAGATCTTCCTCCGTGTCTCTCCTCCTCTCTCTGTATATCTGACTTTTTTTAATAAAATAAAAATGTTAAAAAAAGAAAAAAGCAAAGAGGCAGCAATTAAGCAGAATAAATTAATTCCTTATTAAATATTGTATACCATTAAACAACTATTTGTATTATTTATGCTATTGCGAGAGAAGAGAAAGAAAATGTCATTCAGAACTTGCCTTAAGTGATAGAATATTTAACGATTTTCTGGGTCATGAAAAATATGGACATCCAGATATAGGATATCCAATGGAAAATGACTTAATAAAAAAACAGCTTATCCAAAGCACATTTTAGCCAATTTGTCCAAAGTTAACAACAATGAGAGAATCCTAAAGACAGTAAATGAAAAGGCTTAAGTTACATATGAAGTAAAAGCAATTAGACTCAGCAGATTTCTTATCAGGAACCCTGAAGAATAGAAGAAAGCAGGGCGGTATATTCAAAGCCTCAAAAATGCTAACAACCAGGAATATTATATCCAGCAAAAAAAGTTATCCTGTAGAAGTAAAGGAGAAATAAAATATTTTCCAGATAAGTAAAACCCAAAAGATTCGTACTCCTACTAAACCTGATTTTTTTTAAAAAGTCACTTCCTTCAAATCAATTAAAAATTCGGAAGGATTTCTTACATTAAAATTAAATATATATATGAAAAATCAAACCAGTTGAGACTACCAAATTCACTAACAAGACTGGTATAGTTAATAACAAAGTGGCAGGTGTAAGTTCATATTTAAAAATACACAAATATAAATAGATGTTTCTCCATACCTAAGATTTAGGTTGGTTGCAAAGGAAAAAGCAAAATCTCACTATGTGCTATGAAAAACTAGTACATAAAGACACTCATAAATCATGAGGGGCTAGTAAAAATCTGTGGGATACAGTAAAAGCAGTATTAAGGAAAGCTTATTTAAGCACTTACACTAAAATTTTTTTTAAATAATTGAGATAAATCTAAAAAACTTACAGAAACAAAAACAAATTCAATCACAAAATAGCAGGATGTGAGAAATACTAAGTATTAGAGCACAAATAATTGAAATTAAAAGTGAAATAATGATGAAAAATATAAACCTAAAAATATTTTTTAATATAATAAAGGAGACAAACCTTTAACTATATTCATAAAGACAAAACAGAAACATTAACTAAATAAAATTGAAGATGAAAACGGAGACATTACAAGTGGTAACACTGAAATACAAATGATGCTAAGAAGCTATGATAAAAACATATATGCTTGTACCGTATTGTGGCAGAGTAGGTTAATCCCATGTGGGTGCTATCTTGAGTTCTAGTTTCTCCACTTCCAATTTAGTTCCAGAGTACTGTGTCTTAGAAAATCATAGAATGATAGCCTGAAGTGTTTGGAACCCCCACACCCTCTTTGGAAAACCAGATGAAACTGTTGGTTCCTGCCCTTTGTTTGCTCTAGATCTGGCTTTGAGGCCATTTGGGCAATAAGGCAGCAGCTGGAAAATCCCCGTGCCTCTCCTTTTCTGGCTGTAACTCTGCCTTTCAAACAAATAAAATAAACCTTTAAAAAAAGGAACCAGAAAAGCCATATCCAGACAAATGGGAAAACCACAAAGAAATGCATATATGATACACACGTAGGAGATGCACTTTATGTCAATACATTATTTGCATATGCCAATATCACTCTGATTCCAAAACTGAACACATACAACACACACCAAAAACTAAGAACGATTTTCTTGATGAATGTAGATGCAAATGTTCTAAACAAAATACTAGGATGCCAAATCCGAAACAACATCAAAAAGATCACACATCACAACCAGATGGGATATATCCTAGAGATCCAAGCACAGTTCACCATTTTCATATAAAAATAGTTATAAATGAGAGAAACATAATGAAGAACAAATACCATGGTGTCATTCTAAATGCAATGTGGAGAAAACATTTGATAAAATTTAACATCATGTTATGATTTTAAAAAAATACTGCAAAATATAATGGGTCTGTATGAAAAACCAATGATCAGTATCACACCCAGATTTGGAACAAGGATGAGATATTCACATTCACTATGCTTATTCAATGTACTACTGGTGAGCTCACTTTGGCAGCTCATATACTCAATTTGGAACAATGCACTATTGCAAGTATTTGGAAGACTCATTAAAGATGATAAAGTGCATCAAAATTGGGAAGTATTCAAAATATACCTGATTGCATGTGGCATCATGTTGTTCATGGAAAAGTCGGAACACTCCACCAACGTGCTGTTAGAAATGATAAACCAGTTCAGTATAATTAGCTTTTTCTTATTTTTGTAATGAACTTACTGCAAGGGAAATTTAGAAAGAAATTCCATTAATAATAGTTACATACGAATCAACTGCTCAGGAATAAATTTAACCAGATAAGTGAAATATTTCTACAGAGAAAATTATGAAACACTGATGAAAGAAACCAGCAAGAATATAAAAACTGGGTAAGTAGTCCTTGCTTATGGATGGAGAAAATTAACATGATTTACATATGCATACTACCTGAAATGATCTTTAGGTTCATGCAATCCCTGTGGAAATATAATGATATATTTTCCAGTGAAACTAAAGATTACAAAAATTCATATGAAATTTCCAAAAAACCCAGGAGAATCAAAGCAATCCTGAGTGAAAAAAATCAAGCTGAAGGCTTTGAAATACCTGATTTCAGAGACCTTGGTGCAGGGTCCCAGGGGTTTGGGGTATGTTTTACTGCTTTCCCAGGCCACAAGCAGTGAGCTGGGTGGGAAGTGGAGCATCCAGGACACCAACTGGCACCCATAAAGGATACCGGTTCTTGCAATGCAAGGATTAGTCGCTGAGCCATCGTTCTACCTTTGCCCCCTAAAAAACAAACAAACAAAATCCCCATTTATTATGTAAGAGATAATTTATTGATCCCATTAGTTCTTGTATTCCAAAGGTAAAACCATTAACCTTCTAATTTGCCTATTTAATTTCACCAAAATACGTTTAACTCCAGGAAAATTATCCTTACTCTGTCCTTCAAATCTCCACCTTTGTGGATCCTAATCACACATGAAGTTATAGTCTTCATTAGAAGTAACGGTAGAACACAAGCCACAGATCTACTTTCAGTAAGTAAATACAGTAAGATTTGATTATCAATGAATAGTTAAAGATAACCTTTTGTTCAAGGAAACTTTTTTAAATAGGCAAATTAAAAATATCATTTTCATTTTGTTATGAACTTACCATAAGGATTTATATAAGATTTGCCTTAAAATGCGGTGGTTCTTAGGGGGGAGCAACATGGTAGAGTAGGGTGAGGACATGTTAAAACGATGGCAAAGCATGAATGGAGAGAAGCAGAGAGGTCCCAATTGTGGAAAATAAGAGTGGGCAGGATGAAGACAGAGGGACTCCTGGAGACCTGTGAACCCATAGATGCAGCAGAGAAAACACTGTAACACTCCCATAGGTCTGACTATGAGACCTGCAGCCCTATATGTACAGTAGCACAAATCCCAATAGCAAAGACATGGTAACAACCCGTATGCCCATTAAAACATGAAAGGATAGAGAAACAGTGGTACTTCTACTCTATAAAATACTACTCAGCCAATAAAAGCAATGAAATTCTTCCCCCTTTACAATAAAATGTTTCCTATTGGAGATCATTGTGCTTAGTGAAATAAGCCAATCCCACAAGGACATGTATCATATATTCCTTCTGATACAATGCAACGTTCATGAAAAAGGAAAAGCAAACAGACATACAGGTGAACATGTACATACACACATTCGCACAGATGAACTGTGCATTGGAGACCAGCAAATTGGAAAGTGAAGATGTGTTGAATTGTGCATCTCTACTTTTGAATAAATGGAGGACTCCCAGTGAAACTGCTAAATGTACACTGATAATAGGATACTAGATTTTCTACCATTGCCAATACCTATAATGCCATGATATAAAGAGCAGAATGTTGGATTTGTGATTGTTGCTCAAAGACTATATTTTAATAAAATGGAAGAAAATGGTTGAGTGGGGGAATGGGAAGGAGAAAGGGGAGGTAGAGGGAGAATGGCTATACTTTCAAAATCGTGCCATGGAAAATAATAACAATAAAAATACAAAGAAGTGGTAGTTCTTACATATTTTGTTTATTTATTTCTATCCTTGTATGCAGTGGGCAATAATGATATCAAAACAAGACCATTACACCATGGGAAGTTCAGAAAATTGAACAGTCTAAGACAGCTTTCCAGACAAAATTATTGATAATTACTATTCTTCCACACCATTATTATTATTTGCTTCCTAGTGTCATGATCTCTTTATTTTACACATAAAACATTCCTTGAGCTGTGAATGATTAACTGAAAGAAATTATCCAGTGAAAATTGTTTCATTACAGTTTTTACAAATTAATTTTGTCAAAGAGTAAAGCTAGCTATGAATGAAAGATGAAAAAGATTTGTTTCATTTGGCCCACAGAATTTGGAATATTATAAATAGAGGTGACTGGAGTTTGCTTTTTGTTCAATAATTCATAATCCTTTGGGAGGATCAAGTTAAAGTTTACACTGAGTGTGAGAACAGAATGAGAACATTATGGCACAGAAAGCATCCCAAGAGTTCAAACCATTGAGTAAAACATGTGTTATATATGTTACCTGCTAAGGAGAGTATTGAAAACCTGGAGACAAAAGGTTTCAGTCAACTTGTTTTAGCGATGCTGTGGCAGTCTTTTCAGCTGAAATGAGACACTTCAATTTATGCTGAAATGATGTGACTGGAAATTATCCTCATTTCAATATCATGTATGTAATTAACCCAGAGGAAGGTGAAATTCTCTGTTTGATATGACAACACTTCCTAGACTGTCACCCTGAAAATCAGAAAGGCTCTCTTTTATCACAACATTGGCCGAATTAATACACAGAAAATACCCATCTGATTAATTGTAGTCACTTTTCTTTAAAAGCTACATGAGTAAATGATTTGCTAGATAGCAGGGATATAAAATATATCCACAATTTTGTGTAGTTTTGGATTTTTTGTGTGATTTGAGAAAGGTACTACGAAAAAGATTGATAAGAATACATTGAGCATATGAGAAGATTAATATGTTACTAGTCTTCGCTAAAAATATTCATTTACATAGAATGTGGTTATAATCCACAAATTGAAATTGAAAATAATCACAAAATTTAAAAAAATGTTATAGTTAAGCTGCTACGTAGCCTAGACAAGCCTGCCTTTGACATGTTCAGAATATTTACAATAGCCTACATTTGGCAAAAATCATATGTCATAAGTCTACTAGATGATAAATTGTTAAATTTTAGGCACTGTAGCCTAGTAGCTCAAGTCCTCACCTTGCACGTACTGGAACTTCATATGAGTGCCGGTTCTAAGCCTAGCAGCTCCACTTCCCATCCAGCTCCCTGCTTGTGGCCTGGGAAAGCAGTTGAGGACAGAATGGCGTTTTGGGACCCTACACCCTTATACGAGACATGGAAGAGGCTCTGGGCTCCTAGCTTCAGATCGGCTCAGGTCCAGCAGTTGGGGCTACTTGCAGAAAGAATTAGTGAACGCTAGATCTTCCTCTCTATCTCCCCCTCTCTGTATATCTGACTTTCCAATTAAAAAAATCTTTTTAAGAATGTGGTAAATGTTGTACATAATTTAGTATTTAGTAGTGAAACAGTTACAATATTTACATGTATTCTTTTTTTTTGTACCATCATAAAGCAATAAAATAAAATAAGCTATGAAATAATCTACGTTAGGGACCATGTGTGTTACTGAATGGAAAGAAGATACATTGGAATTACAAAGCAGAAGTTAATATGATTAAAAATTTATAGTTATGCATTCATTTAGAAGGATTTTATTTTATAAGAGTTACAGAGTTGGGGAATGGGATGAGAAGGGGACAAAGAGAGAGAGAGAGAGTACGATTTTCACTTTTAGTGTTTCTCTCCCCAAATAGCCACAAAATTAATGGCTAATACAGGTTAAAGCCAGGATCAAGAAGATTCTTCCAGGTTTTCCGCGTGGTGCAGGGGCATAAGCACTGGTGCCGTTTTCCACTATTTTCCCTGGCACATTAGACTGTAAGTGAAGCAGCTGTACAGTCAACGTTCATGTGGCATGCTGGCACCTCCGTCAGAGGCTTTGTCCATTATTCCACAGAAACAGTCCAAAGTTTAGTTTTACAAGAAGTCCTAAACTTTTATTGTTTATTATCAAATGATTCTTATGAGTTACAGAAACAGCTGAATGGGTTTAATGCAGAGAATAATTCAATATCTTTTTAAGACAAGACCAATAACTCCAAGAACAGTTTTGAATTCTCTACATGATTAGAGAAACTTCTCTAGTCGCAAACTACAGAAGTGATCCCTGAAAATACAGTCTCAGTTTTGACTTCTCAATCTGTACACTGTGAAATGAATTTCAAAATCTCTGTTTATCTAATTATTTGGACATAAGGATACAAACAGTTTAAATGACAACTAGCACTTTCAGTATTAGATTTAAGATATTAAATTATGACCGTATTATAAATTGCTGTACATGTTAAATTTTTCTCCATAATTATTGATGCATTAACTTAATTTAATACTAGCCCAAGGTCTTAAAGTCAATTAATGATTTGGAAATTGTGTTTAAATTGATCTTGCAGAATAGCACAATCAGAACTGTATTCAAATGTTTGTTGGAAGCCTAATCTTGTATAATTTCATTAAGATAAAGTAGGTGATGTGACAGTTAAAATGATTAACAACATTGGCTCCAGTTCACAAGTTTCTTTAAAACGCATTAATGTTATTTATAACTCTATTGAAAAACACGTTTATATCTTAACAACTTTCACTATTTTTTGGAAATAATAATCTTTCCCATAAATATAGCACAGGAAATTTAGCAAATTTTAAATTCGGACTAACAAAGCTGTACCTATATAAAATAATTTCAGCACAAAAGAGGTGAGAAATTTTACACTGGGTACACTTCTTTTAGTAGTATAGCTTTGAGGTTTTATCCAACAACAGGGTTGTTTCTTTTGTCTAACTTGTGAATTTTTTAAAGTTGTTTTTTTTTTTTTTTTTTTTTTTTTTTTTTTTTTTTTTTTTTATTGGCAAGTCAGATATACAGAGAGTAGCAGAGACAGAGAGGAAGATCTTCCGTTTGCTGATTTACTCCCCAAGTAGCCGCAATGGCTGGAGCTGAGCCGATCCGAAGCCAGGATCTTTTGGGTCTCCCACCCGGGTGCAGGGTCCTGAGGCATTGGGCCGTCCTCAACTGCTTTCCTAGGCCACAAACGGAGCTGGATGGGAAGCGAGGCCGCTGGGATTAGAACTGCACTCATATGGGATCCTGGTGCATGCAAGGGATGACTTCGGCCACTAGATTACCAAGCAGGGGCCCGGAACTATTGAATTTTTGAAAAATGGTTATTTGACTTGCTTTAGGCAAATTGACATATCAAAAATCATCAGAAGCTACTCTGAAGGTGCTATGGAGGACTATTTGCATATCACTTACCCAGGAAGGATTATCCAGAAAGCATTTGTCCAGGACCACACATACCAGGGCACGATCCCTAGTATAATATGCTTTCACACTCTGTTCTTGACAAGGGCCCTTTTAGATCCCCAACTTCTGGGATCAGAAATTTTGTTTGTAAAATCGTATTACAGTGCCTAGTGCGACAGCGCAGTGGTTAAAGTGCTTGGTTTGCACGTGCTGGGATCCCATTTGGGCGCCAGTTCTAATCCTGGCGGCCCCACTTCCCATCCAGCTCCCTGTTTGTAGCCTGGGAAAGCAGTTGAGGACGGCCCAGAGCATTGGGACCCTGCACCAGTGTGGGAGACCCGGAAGAAGTTCCTGGCTCCTGGCTTCAGCTCGGCACAGCACTGGCCATTGCGCTCATTTGGGGAGTGAATCATCGGACGGATGGTCTGCCTCTCTGTCTCTCCTCCTCTCTATATATCTGCCTTTCCAATGAAATAAAATAAATCTTAAAAAAAAGAATTTAAAAAATTGTATTATCGCAGGGGTTCTGGGAAAAGTGCCATCCACACCACAGTTTTAGGGCCATAATTACCAATGCCTCAAGTATTGGCATCACTCAGGCTAGCCTGATAGGACAAGTTCCTCAACGTTTCATAGCAACCTTCATCACAATCCATGGTGCGATTTACACTCAACACTCTGATGCTGAAGACACACACCTTTGAAATAACAGGTCTACTTCAAAGTCACTGTACTACTTCCATTAGCTGCTATAGAACAAACAATGACAGCACTCACAGATACTGTTGACATTGATTAGAGTAGGATAAATCTCTTGGAGAGTATATTTCTGGATTCACTTTGAATTAAAGCCGAAGTGGTTATACAAGTGAGGCCCAACATTCCATCTAAGTAAAACTTTTCTGATAAAAGCTACTCCATAAAAAAGCCATTGCACAGACATCAATGGAGAGATGAATGAAGGTGAATGAAGAGCAAAGAAGCAAAACACTCTGAAAGAACAAAATGGTTTTGTACGAATATATATTGATTTTATGGAAATCTATAAAAACAAAGTATTCAAAGTGATGATCTTGGGAAAACTCAGGATTCCAGAGATATAGATAGACAAAAGAAAGTGAGAAAAACAATGAGTACTATGAACAATAATTTTAACAAAGACATAGAGATGATTTAAAAAATCAGAAAGTTTAAAGTGAAGGATTTTAATTCATGCATTAAAATGCATTAGAACTTCATCAATAGAACAGATGTAGTAGAAGAATTTTTGATCTTGTAAGCAAGACCTTTCAGATATAGTCGGGCAAAAGCAAATAAAAAAGAATAAAGAAACCTTGTGAGACCAGGCCGGGCAAGTCCACAACACCTATTGGCCTGCATGTGAATAAGGAGAGGCAGAGAGTCAGGCTGGGTTAACCAACTATACCCTCTGGTGCATGCATCAGTTAGAGTAAGTGTAGGCTGGTTTGTCTTTACTGGTGAGTTGCAAGTGCTGGGATGGGGGCAAATCCTGTCAAGGTAGACTGAAAAATCACCTGCAAAGTGCTAGATCCGGAACTGAGAGTGGGCCCTGTAGGGAAACAGCGGGTCCTTATCTCATGGGCTGCAACTCCCACTGGTGAGTATGAGAACCAGGGCTGGGGCAGGCCTGTCCAGACAGTGGTGCTTGCTGGTATGAATGTGGACTGGATAGTGGGGTCAGTTGGGTTGTGCTAGGTTTCAAGGCCCATTTACATGTATTAGAGCTGAATGGAATGTGAGACAGACTGTGTATCAGTCTGCTATGCACATTGTCAAGCACAGGAACCAGGGCTGCGGACAGGACTGGTGGGGGTTATTGGGGGTCACAGTGACTAGGCTGCAGTTCTCACTCATGTGTACATGAGGGCTGAGTGTGTGGTGAGCAGGATTGGGCTGGGTCACAGCACCCATTGTTTTATGTAAGAGATGGGGCTAAAGAAAGAATTGACCCAGCATTTGCTACTTCCAGTGTGTGCACAGGCTGATGTGAGAGATGGATTGGGATCACTACAGATGAACAGTGGTTTAGATGTGCAGTGGATGGCTAACCAAGATGCGCATGGAGGATACGGCATCCATTGGGGCCTGCAGAGGACATCTGCCATGATAGCACAGGAAGAAGTACAGAATAACTGGTCAACTACACCAGCCAAATGCTGACAGAAAATATTTGGGCAAATGGAACCTTTAAGGTGGACTATGTCAGCCAATGAACCTTGGAAAGGTTTTCTTATCCTTGGATCAGTGAAATCAACAGCATTTGAGAGTTGTCAAAATCATTTAAGCAGAACCCTTGAGGCATGTTCCACATAGGGGTCCCTGGGATGACATCGGGTGGCCATTCTCTGTACCTGGGTACTGAGGCAGTTGGGAGGCTGGGTGTAGATTCTCCCCTGTCTTCCCCTTCCCACAGGTATAGGAAGAAGAAAAAGGAATTGCAGAAACCAAGTTTTTACCTGCTTTCCCCTAATCCATGACCCTTCCCATCACAATCAACTATGAAAACATCACCAAAACAAAACAAAACAACAAAAAAAACACTTTGAGACATATAGGAAACCACTCAGTAAAAACATATTTAGGAAAACCTTAATAAGAATAGAGGAAAGGGCCCAGTGCAGTAGCCCAGCAGCTAAAATTGTTGTCTTGCCTGTGCTGGGATCCCATATGAGCACTGGTTCTAATCCTTGCTGCTTCACTTCCCATCCAGCTTCCTGCCTGTGGCCTGGGAAAGCAGTCAAGGATGACTCAAAGCCTTCGGACCCTGCATCTGCATGGGAGACCCAGAAGAAGCTCCTAACCACTGGTTTCAGATGGGCTCAGCTCTGGCAGAGTACATTAGGGAGCACAGCAGCGAACGGAAGATCTTTCTGTATCTCCTTTCTGTCTGCTTTTCCAATAAAAATAAATAAGTCTTTAAAGAAAAAAATCAAAAACATTTAACAGGCAATAATGTGGAGTAAAGGAGATTATTATACACTCTTGGGAATGTAAGTTAATATAGTTACTATGGAAAACAGTATGAGTTTTATTTACTTATTTGTTATTCTTTTTTTCTTAAAAATCAGAATTACAAGAAAGAGGGAGGGGAGGGGAAAAACACAGATACTGCTTCCATTTACTAGTTCATTCTCCAAATGGCCACCACGGCCAGATCTGGGAAAGTCCGATACTTGGAGTCTGGAGCTTCTTCTGGGTTTCCTTAGTGGGGCCAAGGGCCTGATCTGGTGCCACAGGCAGATTAGATGCTATAATTCCATGCATGACCTGGAATTGAATGTAAACAAAATAAATGGAACTTATATGTAATCCAGCAATCCCATTGCTGAGTATTTATTCACAAGACTTGGCATTGTTTTATCAAAGAGATTAATACTTCACCACTTTAAAAAGAATGGTTAAACAGTAAGTATTGTTGTGGTACAGTTGAGTTAAGAACCGTTAGACTCTCCAACATCCCATATAAGTATTAATTTGTTTCTTAGTTACCCTGCTTCTAATGCAGCTCCCTACAAATGTGCCTTAGAAAAAGCAAGGGATTGCTACCCTCATGGGAACCAGGCTGGGGTTCATAAGTACTGACCAACACTGACCATTGCAATATGTGGTGAGTAAGTTAGCAGGTGAGAGCTATGTCTCTCCTCTTTTTTTTTCTCTCTATTTTTTGTCTTGCCTCTTTTTAATGTTATCCTTCAAATAGACAATAAACCATTTAAAAAGTAATAAACCCTGAAATTTCTAGCAAAATGCATGAAACTGCAAATAATTCTGCTAAGTGAAATACTTCAGAGCTGGAAATACAAATACATTAAGTTTTCTCCCATATGTAAAATTACATATATGCATATACATGTAAGTATATATGTATATGTAAAATATCTTATTTGCTATATAGATAATTATATAAAGCTTTCACCACTGAATTATACCCTTTACATAATAGTATATGCTAACTTTCTGATTTAGGATCTTCATCATAAATCCCACACAATATGATAATAATATGTCCACCCCTGCCAAAATAGTATGTGTATGTATATAAATGTATATGTATTTAAGTGTATATTTAGTATTAGCTTCTGAAGTGACTACATGAAAATGGCAACATTATTGTCTGTGCGTTGCTTCTTTTAATCTTCTCTACATGTTTCAATATAATTTGAAATATTTTAATTAATATTTCGCAGAACATTGTCCTGAGCATTCTGTTAAACATTTTAATCCCCAGTGAAGCAAAGGGGACTCTAACAGCCCCAAGGGCATTTCTATTTCACAGCAACCTGCCTTGGGCAAAGTAGGGAGAAGAATGTTTTGAAAAGAACTGGATAAGTAATTCAGGAATAGGGAATTTTCCAAACTACATAAAATGCATCTAAATCAGATTCATGTGCTATCCATAAAAATTTTAATACCCTTATGCTAGCAATGTGCACTGTCTAATTGCACTGAAATTATTGCAACTGCTCAAAAGAAGGAAGGTTCTTGAAGTGTCAACCTTCTGCACCACATGTAAGGCTGAGAATTACGACCATTTCTTACGTGAAAACATGAAAATTAAAATTGAAGCCAAGACATCCTTTTCTAGCTGATTAGACAAATCACTCCCAGAAAAGAGAAAAAAAACCTAATCAAGCGACTGACAAAACTGTATTAGGGGATGCTTTTCACATTGGGGCAGAGATGGATTTTAGAATTGTTTACAGCAAAGATTGCTTTATTTATTTATTTATTTATTTATTTATTTATTTATTTATTTATTTATTTATTATAAGCTTCTGAATTCTGCCAAACTTGGTTAAGAATTCACTCTGTTTCAAACAATTCAAACCCATTAAAGTGTGTGTGTGTGTGTGTAGCAGGGAGGATCCTCCGAAACATTTGCCCTAATCATATTTTGAACAAATGTTAACTGAATCTTTTATGTAAAATAATCATTTAACCTTTCTAAACTAAGAATCTGAGGACTGATGTTTTTTGATTGCCAACAGCACAGCACAAGGTGGAAAATTGCTTACATAAAACTATTTCAAGTACAAAATTGATTTAAAATATTATGGCATATACAAATCTTTAAGCTATTTATATAATGCATGTGTGAAGCATAAATGAAATTCATACTAGTATCAATAAAATACCAACTATCACAGTCAAAGAATATTCAACCTATGATAATTACAAACCACACTCAATAGTTGATAACAACGGAGTTGTGGAGAAATATCTGTGGAAATAGCATTATCATTTTGGCTTGCTTAATTTTTGCTAGGTAATGTGCTGTGCTTAATTCTTTTTGTGATTTATCTTATCCAATCCTTACAAAAATCATATAAGTTGTGGTTATTATTATTTCCCTCTAACAAGAAATACATAGTTAACTAGGTAACATGCTCAATGCCATAAACTACTGAATAAGAAACACAAGATTTATGGTGAAAGTAGTCTGATTCCACTGAGGACACTCAAGAAACAAGGCAGAGGGAACTCATGTCAAGCAATTTTTAAAAAGTTTATTTAGGGCCCGGCAGCACGGCCTAGTGGCTAAAGTCCTCGCCTTGAATGCCCCGCAATCCCATATGGGCCCCAGTTCTAATCCCGGCAGCTCTACTTCCCATCCAGCTCCCTGCTTGTGGCCTGGGAAAGCAGTCGAGGATGGCCCAGAGCTTTGGGACCCTGCACCCGCGTGGGAGACCCGGAAGAGCTTCCAGGTTCCCGGCTTCGGATCGGCACAGCACCAGCCTGTTGTGGCTCACTTGGGGAGTGAAACATCGGATGGAAGATCTCCTCTCTGTCTCTCCTACTCTCTGTATATCTGCCTTTCCAATAAAATAATAAATAAATAAATCTCTTTTTTTAAGATTTTTATTATTAAGGGAAAGCCGGATATACAGAGAGGAGAGACAGAGAGGAGATCTTCCATCCATTGATTCACTCCCCAAGCAGCCGCAACAGCTGGAGCTATGCGGATCCGAAGCCAGATGCCAAGCCTCCTCTGGGTCTCCCACATGGGTGCAGTGTACCAAAGCTCTGGGCCATCCTCGACTGCTTTCCCATGCCACAAGAAGAGAGCTAGATAGGAAGCAGGACCACCGGGATTAGAACCAGCGCCCATATAGGATCCTGGCTTGTACAAGGGAAGAACTTCAGCCCCTAGGCTACTGTGCTGGGCCCACATCAATCACTTTTTAATGATAACATTAGCAGCAGAAGGAGTCAAAGATAAACCACTTGATGCCAGCTCTGGAATAAAACTTTGACAACACTGTGACAACACTATGACAACACTAGATTAATAATCAACATCCACATAAACATGTTAACTAATATTCAATACATCAATATTTAATGATAAAACTGTTATAACTTCATTAGACTTATTTTTCATAAGCAAAACTATTGTTGAGTATGCATTAACCCAATGATGTAAGCTTTGAAGGCATGAAAATATCGAAGCATCTTTAAAGGTAAACTGACAAAATACTCTCATTTTACCTGGGACAATGTTTGCTAGCAATGTCACCCAAAATAGAAACAGAGTGTGAAGCATTCTTACCAGAGATATTTTCCTTAGCTGATTTCAAGGTGAGATCCGGGCTTTTGTGAGGCCCTACAACAGCGCCAGAGAAATCAAACTCTTCCTAAAATCAATCAGCATATTGGTACTGTTTCACACTTTGATTCTCTCCTGAGTTTATAATGGAGATTTGCATAGCCTACATGCTGGTGGAAATCACAACAGATCAAAGGCAAAATCGGGTGTGACAAAGGAGCCAGATGAATATGACAGCTAATAAAAAGATGTGTAAAATTGTCCATAAGGTCTTCCTTCTGAAGTTTTTTTGGTTAGGTAAACAGCTGTCTTTCCACAAAAATGCATTGTCTATTTAACAAGTGTTTGCAACTTTTATTTTAATAAATTAAACATTTTTTCTTAGCATTCATCTCTAATTTAATAAATATTTATGGATAAAATACACATGAATGTATATGGGCCCTTTCATAAGTTTTAAAAATATAGAGGAGTCTAAACATCAAAATTTCTGAAAATTGCTATACTTACACACGTATTCTAAGCTCTTCACCTATTAGAAATGTAGTGTACATTTAATATGTATGATAAAGTATATTTCAAATATTTATATAACTTAAGACATTTTATCTGATACTTTTATATTTGTGACACAGAAAAGGTCCTATGTTCTGCTGAAATGTGTCTTCTCTAAGTCCCACATTTCAATGTTTAAGCAGGTTTTCAGATTATTTAATTAAATTTTAAATTGATTTGGGTTTTTCTTATTTTCCTACAGACTATTTCGGTACTGGAAGAAAAATAAGAAGTTAGATTACATCTTATCTTAATTGCTAATGTAAATCATAGTTCTTTAAGTTAAAGAAAATTTCAGAAAAATTACATGCTTCACTTAATAATTTCACCCACTTAAAATACATACTATTATTATGATGGGAATCATTACTGGGTTTCTCTTTACAGCACTGAGAGGAAAAACAATTAAAACAGTTTTAGGGTATCAATAATTTATAAAGAAAAAGTCTGTCCCTACTAGCCTACATCTTAAATATCCAAATGAAATGAGAGGGGGAACCTATGGAATCTTTTCCAGGAGGAAAATTCATTCCTCTGTTTTAGAAGGAGTTCATTTCAACCTGCTTGTGAATTTCAAAAGACTACATATCTTCCTATTCTTTCTCTGTCTTCTTTAGCAACTTACAAGCAGAAGCAAGGCTTTCACAATCAGCTACTTGCCAAACAAGAACAACAAAACAGGCACATTTCTAGGCAACACCTTCTGTGATTTTCTGATTAACTAGCACAGCATCTGCATGATAGTTTCCATACACAAAGATCCAGCAGACAGCTGTTTAGATATTTGGTTGTCATGCATGTTTCAGCTCTTCCAGCCCTCCAGCTCTGCTTCTTAATTCTGCCACCCGCTTGAAACCTGGGGTTTCCTAAATGATTTCCAGGCCTGCTGTCATATCCGACTTTTAATAGGAATCTCTGAAGTGAACTATAATTTGAAAGTACGTAATCAAGGACACTGTGGGATTCTCAGCTTTAGGCAATATGTTTCCTCGGGTAGAAGAAAGTACTGGCAAACAACATACCCACCTCGTTGCTCACACCAGCTGTGCCCCTGACTTGTTCTGTAATTTCATTCAAGTCACTCTAGCAGTCATTGTCTGTGAATTTCAGTCATGGAATCCACAAAAGTCTGATCCACCTGATTCTTTCACAATGATCACATGAAGGTTAACAGATGAGGGCCCTGGAGATATTTTGTTTTGGGGGGAAATATTCTAAAACTAAAGATATTAGAAAAAATGTATAGTAACGGTTTTCAAGAACTCAGATTCCCATCTCATGTTCTACAAATGTCTTTTATAATTAGATCATCATTGTTGTTTTTTTTTTTATAAGGAAAACAATACCCTCAAAATCCTTCTTTTGGAATTGAACAAAGAAAACACGCCTTTCTTTTTTCATGTATGGTGGATTTTGTGAGAGTAAGCATATTATACCATGAGATGGCAGATTTACCCTAAAACACACTTCCATCTGTTGACTGGACTTCAATTTTACATGCCCAATTGCACATTGTTTAATTGCCTGTCTCTGCCAGCAGCATAAATACATTATATATTTATATTACTAAGTTCCTGGGTATGTTTGTACATACGTAGAAACATGTAGTGACTCCACTTTGATTGAGTACTTGAGTTGCGCATTAAAAAAAGAAGACAGTGATGTCTATGCATTTTAATAGAAATAACCCCCCCTCAAGAATCAAGTCCACAGGCAAAAACTAGGGTCATGCATGCTATGATTTCACCTTCACATACTTCAAAAGAATGTGTGTGTGTGTGTGTGTGTGTGTGTGCGTGCCCGTGCACACACATTTTGGGAATAGATAATGTAATGCAGCAAAAGTGGTCCTGGAAAGGAAATTCATTGTGAACATAAAATATATCCAGTGTATTTTTCCACATCTAAATGTCTAAATTCAGTGCTTACATATGGTCCTTCATTTTAAAGTGCTGGCTTTGACCAGATTTTATTATGGTCTAATTTGATATTATCCAATCATCAAATACCCTAAGAACACTTTCTCTCTTATGTCAATCTCTCTTTCTCTCAAAAAAAGGCTAAATTAATTATTCTTAGCATCACATTAGGGTAAAAGGAAGCTTTGGAAGAAACTATAAAACATAAAAAAAATGGAATTTAGCATGAGAATGCTTTCCAAATAAACTACCAAAACGCCTTCTGTTATGATCTGTGCTTAGAGAATCTGCTGGCAATATGGTAACTCACATGACAGATTCCAACAGCTCCTTCTGATTTGGGGAGATAATTGCCTCAATAGAGTTCATACACTCACTAGCTCAACTGATCCAAAAAAAATCATAAATAAACATCACTGGAAAATGAAACTTTTACACATGGATGTCTGCTGCTCTGTAGCATAGTGAATTGACTGTCAGCTTTGAAATTTGAAGTAATGCATTATCCTTCCGGCCCCTTCAATGACAGCTGAAACAGATGCAGCATATTTGTTTCTGCAGTGTGATAGTTTGGGGGAAAATATTTCTTTTTTCCATTTCTCAATTCAAGATTGAAGGGAAAGAAAAATGAAAAAGTCATTTGTATTGAAATTTGGGATACATTTTGAAACTGCAGTAATATATATGACTTTTTTAAGGGCATGGAAACTTTATCATGACCTATATCTTCAAATTATCCTTTTTGTCCATAGACTATGAAATGAAATACATTGCTGAATACTCCAAAACTCTGAGAGCTTTCACCAAACCCAACAGCTGAACAGCATTGGCAGATTTCATGCAAATTCATGTTAGAAAGAAGGAAAATGAAAATAAATAAAAATACAGAAAAAAAATAAATGAATGAGGAAGGGAAAGGAAGGAAAAATGAAAAGTAAAGAAAAGGAAGGGGAAGGGAAGCAAGCAAGAAAGAGACGGGAAAGGAAGGAGAGATGGAAGGGAAGAAGAAAATAAAGACAAATTTGCTTAAGTCAAAGAACATATGAAGAAATTTATGTAAGTCTATTATGCCCAAGACCATATCAGAATGTTATTGTGCACATTTAGGTATAATCTAATCTGTTTCAAAATTTTATTTATTTTAACTATTAATAGAGAATCTTACATAAAAAGATGGCAATATAAGAATAAAGTTCCCCTCAGTTGGAAAAACATTCAGTAATCCATTTTACATGCAAACATTTTTAACTTTAGAAATTTACTATTGGTTGCCATGGTGATGGAAATAAATCAGTACTAAGAGGGAGACATTCTGGAAATAATGTAAGAGTTTCTGAAAATAACATGAGTTATTTCCAAGGAATTGAAACACAGGAACGATCTGTTCCAGAACAGTAAAAGGGAAATGATTCATAGTCTCCCAACGTTTACATTAGGCCATAATAATCTTATAGGACATTTTAAAAGTTAGTAACCAGTGAAACACGATGTAATATCTTACTAGAGAATTGGCTAGGTTAAAATAAATAATAGCCTTGAAATGATTCATTTAATTTTAATTTTCTCATTTCTTTCTCTACTTAGAAAGTGAAATCTTAAGTTTTTACCTAAAATATAACTTGTTAGCCTGATACATACTTGTGATAAAACCTGTGCCTGCTCTAGAGAAAGAAGACAGGGTCCTGGAATGTAAGTGTAAGAATATTTCATGATGGAAAGAAAAAAAAAAACAGTTTAAGAACCTGAAATCCTTGGATAATAGAGTAGAACTTTGTAACCATATGTTTAAAAATGGCCAAAGAGACAAATTAAATACTTTTAAAATGGTGGAACATAAGATGGTCAGGAGATGAGGTCCTACAATGAATGAAGCTGATTTATGAAGAGTTACAGCTAAAGTTCAAATGCTTTAAATATACAGGTTATTGGGCCTAGCACTGTGGCGTAGCAAGTGAAATTTCCACAGGTAGTACTGGCAAACCTTACAGGCAGTGATTCAAGTCCTAGCTTTTGCACTTCTGATCCGGTACTTGCTGATAAACCTGGGAATGCAGCTAAGGACAGCCTAAGTGCTTGGGTCCCTGCACTCACCAGGAGACCTGAAAGAAGCTCTTGGCTCCTGGCTTTGGACCTGTCTTGGTTCCAGCCATTGTGGTCACTGAAGAGAGAACCAGCAGATAGAAGAGTTCTGTCACACCTCATCCTTCCTGCTCTCAGTATATCTACCTTCCAACAACAAAGAGTTAAAAATAAGTATGCAGAACATCAAATGCAAATACTAGAGGTCTTACTTCTGATACCCAGAATTTATTTTACTGATTGCTTTAGGTGCTGTTGTTTATGGCCTTGGTCAAGCAGACCCAAGTCTTATCCAAAATCTTGACATGCATGTGAATGTTGAAGACTTTCAAAAGACTTCCTTTCCTACTTAGAGGGCTGTGCCAAAAACCTGGTGGCACAGTTTTAATTTCAGAGCTCCACATAGGATCAGACTTGGGACACATTTCACCTACATTGCACCAATACTTAGTTTCTTCCCCCTTTTCCCTATTGTTTCCCTTTTCTGCTCTTACATTCATTTTATCTGGGCACATTCTCATTACTAATCCCTTGCCTGAGAATTCCCATTGTGAGAATTGCTTTTGGACATCCTCTAGCAAAATGACAACAACATGGGGCTCGGCAGCGTGGCCTAGTGGCTAAGGTCCTCACCTTGATCCCATGTGGCTGCTGGTTCTAATCCCAGCAGCTCTACTTCCTCTCTATCTCTCCTCCTCTCAGTACATCTGACTTTGTAATAAAAATAAAATAAGTCTTTTAAAAAAATGACAGCAACAACAACAAGTTGGTAAGGTTCTCCCTGTACCAACTGAAAGAACATTTCCAATTTCAGAGTCCTGTGCCACTACCTGTGCAATGTGTGAGTTGGAAACGACAGTAATGCCTGTTTACCAGGAAATTACACAGCAAAATATTTTGCACAAAGATACTTGTGATAGAGATTTAACATGTCAACTAAATAATGAAAAAGAGGATTTCTGTACAATGATAAAGAATATTTGACATGGGAAGTGTTTTTAACAAAAATATGAAGTCCAAAATTCATCAAGAAATTTGGAATGAACTAGACTATCTGAACAGTATAAACAGCATGCATTATACCAGGCAAGTCTTCAAGCTACTTAAAGTGAGGGACACTACTATAATCCCACTTTAGCATTGACAAAAATCAAAGCTAAAAAATGGAAAAAACGCAAAGTTATTGTATATTAAACTAGATTCAAGGCCAGATTTGATTTACTGTCTCTCCTAACTTTCAGACTTTATTGGCTGTATGCTGACTGCAGACATGTGGTTCTACAATGAAATAATTTTAGTGACCCACTAAATCCTATGTTTTTTTCTCCTGTAGTATTAATTCTGTGATTAAACATATTTCAGAAATAATGGTCAAAAGTGTCTTCATTTACATAAAACATGTATAAAAACAATTTATACTTTTATTGTTAACTACTTTTGCTGGATATGGACAGATTATAACTGAACTGGTTTATGGAGAAAGTAGTGACACTCTAACATGTGTACAAAGTGTGGTATACTTGAATCACACTAATTAAAATGCATCATTTTCAAACACTCATTATTATCCCTCTGCTCTAATTAAATTGCTGACCCATGCTCAATGTGTCTCATTCTGTAACCTGGAAATCTAGTGTGAAAAGACAGCCACTTACAGTTCTATTAAAAGGGACTAACCTCAGAGTGGACACTATCTCAGCCCTTGAAATGTTTTCAGTGTGAACTGAATTTTCGCTTTACTGGAATATTAATTACTTTACTATTTTTATGACAGAGGCGAACTTTATTAATAGAAAGAGAATATGCATGCTGAATACTTTTAAATAGACCTAAAGGGAAACATACACAATAGAGCATACAAAATTTGGTACCAATGGGGAGGTTTAGCATTCCATTTTCCTCAATGGGTAAACAACTAGACATATAACAACAAAAACAACAACAAAATATAAAGCTAATCTAAACCATGGACCAAATGGACATAATTAAAATTAACAAAATGTTTCATGTCACATGGCAGAATCCACATTCTTTTAATTAGTTCTGGGAACTTACTCCAGGATAGATTGTATGTGAGGTCATAACACAAGTCTCAAAAAGCTCAAAAAGCTGAAATCCTAAAAGTATTTTTTCTGATCACAGTCAAACAAAGTGGGAAATCAAGACAAAATGGCAGGATAAAATAAGGACACATTTAAACAGAGAATTAGCCAGGGTGAAGTAGAGAGATCAAGATCCCAGGAAATAGGAGAGGACTGGCTGATGACAGGGGGACACCTGGGAACCTGTGGGGAGGTGTTGCAGTGATCAGATACTCCAGCAGAGGTCAGTGATTGGCTATCAGAGCTCCACCAGTGGCCAGCTGGGAAGGGGAGTTCACTGGGAACTCAGGAGTTGAAATCAGGCATAGAACTGCCTATCCTGCTGATTTGCTTAATTCAGCTATGAGCAGAAGCAGAGTAGGAGAGCCTAAGCAAATGCGTAGAAGAATAGGGTGGATTTCATGGCTCAAACCCCCATCAGAGATATATTGGGTGTCATTTTGTGTACTGAGGAAAAGTATGGGGGCTAGGGAGACTGGCAGAACATGGTGCTCTACGTGTGCTAACTTGGGAGAGAACTCATGTCTGGCTCAAAACACTGCACTGGTCCCAAAGGGAAACAGTACCAACTTGTCATGCAACAAGCTCCACCCAAGGTAGATCCTGGTATACTTGAGACCTAACTGGCAACAGGCTGAGAGCTCCACTGGTGGTATATCAGGCCCCATTTTATGTATTTAGGAAAACACTGTGGGGCTAGAGAAACAACAGTGAGCTACACAAGCGCTGAACTGGGAAAAAACTCACTTCTGGCTCAACACATTGCACTGGGTCACAGAGAAAATGGCACCAAAGTGGCATCCTATAGGTTCCATCCAAAATATGTCTGGAAGGCCCTCAGACCTAATGGTCAGTAGATTCCAGAAAGATAAGCATTGCAGAGAATCCAGTGATTTAGGACAGCTGATATCTCCCTAATCCTGGGCATTGCTTGAACCTGGAATTGGAGAAAGGCTGTGCAGGCCAAAGTGCAGACAGAGCACAGAATCACAGTGCGTAGAAAGTGATAAGCCAGGAGTTTGGGCTATGGAGATCATGGTGGAAGCCTAGCACAAGAGCCTAGAACTGAAACTCCCTGGAGGGATTGGTACAAGTGACTGCAAATGAAGAACTGGGTACTGAACACAAGCAGTAAAATTGACCTGTAGATCAGTGGGCAACACAGTTTAGATACTGGTGCTAAGGAAAAGAATTGGCTAACCAGAATAGCAATGACCACAGCGAAAGAGGAGACAGTGTCACAATGAATACTACTGATGCTGTCTCTGCAAAAGAGAAAAATCCTTTGTCAACCTCAGAGTTAACCGAGAAAGACATCGAGGAAATGGGGGATAAAGAATTTCAAAAGTGTGGTATAAGCTTCTTAAGAGTAAGAAGATCATACAGGAGTTCAAAGAATTTAAGGAATATGTCATACGTGAAATAGCAACATTGAAACAAAATCAAGCCAAAATATTAGAAACAAAGGGGAAAATGAAGCAAACTAAAAATTCAGTAGAAAGCCTTAGTAATAGAATCAATGAGGCAGAAGAAAGATCTCAGGATTGAAAAACATTTCCTTCAACAATGGGCAAACAAAACAAAACAAACAAACAAAGCCTAGAAGTAGAGCGAAGTTAAACTGCAAAAAGTATTCAAGAATTAAGAGACACTATTAAAAGGCCGAATAGAAGAGTTATGGGAGTTCCAGAAGGCTCAGAAAGAGTAGCTGGGTTTGCAAAATGTATTCCTTAAATATGCACATGACAAAGATCAATGGAAATAGAGAGGAACCCTAATCAGACTCACTGATGATCTCTCAGAGGAAACCCCATAGGCCAGAAGAGAATAGAGTAACATTATCTAGATTCTAAATCGGAAAATTTGTCAGCACATAATACCTCACTCAGGAAGCTTTTCTTTGTGTTTGAAAATGAAAGAATTATCTTCCAGACTTGCCCTACAAAAGATACTTACAGATTTTTGATTGACAAAGAAAACTATTAGCATCTGCCAAAACCAAAGATAAATGTGTAGAACATCTCAATAAAACAATGAAAGAAGATTAAATCAAAAAATGAACAACCCATTGCTAAAATGATAGGACCAAATTACTACCTATGATATTAATCCTGAATGTAAATGGCTTAAGCACATTAATTAAACATCATAAATTAGCAGATTGGAATGAAAAACAAAACCCATTTGTCGCCCACAGGAGACATGCATGTTCAAAAAAGATAGGAGGAAACTGAAAGCAAAAGGATGGGAAAAGATACTCCAGACTAAAGGAAAAGTAAAACAAGGTGCTGTAGCCATTCTTACATCAAATAATATAGGTTTTGATGTAAAATGTATTAAAAGAGATGAAGGACACCACATAATGATGAAAGCGTCTATTTGGCAAGAAGAGATCATCTTACTAGTTTCTAAGGATGTTTTCTTTTTCACTTTTAATTTTACTTTTTTTTTTTACTTTTTTAGTTTCAATTACATTTATTTTGTAAACATTTTTAACATTTTAACTATTTTTGTTGTGATTTTTAGCATTTCTTGCTTACTGTTTATTTTTTTAATGTGCCATTGAGATACATTATTACATCATTTAGTTGAGATACATTTTTGGTAAGCATCTGATGCAATAAATATTCCTTTCAATAGTGCTTTTTGCTACATCTTATGGATTTTGATATTTTTGTTTTCATTTTCCTTTTTTCTCTTTTTTTCTTATTGAATTCCTCAGGGACACATAGGTCAAACATAGCATCGTTTTCTTTAAAAAGGTTATGTTTTATTTTCTTTTTCATTTTTTCAGCAACGCATTGGTCATTCAGAAGCATGTTATTCAACTTAATGTTGCTATAAATTTTCTATTTTTCTTTCTGTTGTTGATTTTGCTTTATGGCTTTTCATTTAAAGGTATATAATAACTGGGTAATAGACTATCATATCCAGATGTGAAGATACAATGCAGTATGCATCTGTACTTTCAAATCAAAGAAGGACTCCCAATGAAACTGCTAAATATATGTTAACAATAGGATGCTTGATTCTCTGCAGTTGTCCATATCTATAGTGTCAAGATGTACTTAAATAACACAATGATTAGCATATAAGTTTTATGGAACTTTCTTTAAAAAGTGAACAGTTAGTTTGGAAGAGTTGCTAGATCTTCTGTTAACACTGTTATTAGTAGGCTCAAAGAATTCTGAACATGATTCTATGCACTGCATAATACAATGAGCATTTTATGGCTATATTTTAAAATAGTGATACCTCTGCTTTAAAAATAACTACAGAGCCTGGTGCCGTGGCCTAGTGACTAAAGTCCTTTCCTTGAATGCCCTGGGATACAATGTGGGCGTCAGTTCTAATCCCGGCAGCTCCACTTCCCATCCAGCTCCATGCTTGCGGCCTGGGAAGGCAGGCGGGGACAGCCCAAAGCCTTGGGGCCCTGCACCCACGTGGGTGACCTGGAGGAAGTTCCTGGCTCCTGGCTGTTGTGGTCACTTGGGGAGTGATTCAGCAGATGGAATATCTTCCTCTCTGTCTCTCCTCCTCTCTGTATATCTGACTTTACACTAAAAATAAATAAATCTTTTTAAAAAATAAATAAAAACTATAAATTTATAAGATGGATTCGAAACATACTGAATACCAGCAAAAGACAGTCTAAAAGTTAAGTTAAATCAATGAATTATGTTTGAAAGAATTATATTCTGTTTATTATTTACTTTTATTTTAATGACAGTTCCATTTCTGACACTTACCCTCATGACTTCCTAATGGTGTGTTTTGTTCTATTTTGCTTCTAAATTTGAAAATGTGACTGTATAAGGTTATTCTTCTCAATTAAATTTTTCATATTGGTGTTGCACATTTTTTTTTTTGCCTAGAACATATGTGAAATAAAAACATTTCCATCAGAATTTAACTATTATTTTCAGTTAGGTAATTCTCTCTACAATTCTTGTTTTGAGAAGCTGTGTTGGGGTTAGTGTTGAATTAAGTTCTGTTTCTACTTGGTCTGTAAGTGAAATGATTGAGCTTTCTGAAAATGATAGATTTATTCACAGTAGTGTCAGAATGTCTTTGCTAACATTAAAGTTGCTATTTTCTTGCCTTGGCTAATAAGCAATTCTGATCGTCCTTAACTTTGTTCTTGAACTACTTTCATTTTCCCTCCTTTTATTCACTGTTAAGTCTTAGAAGGTATGGGGATGGCATTCAACTTAGTTGGATCCTTCTCGTGGACTATGAATTAGAGTCTCAGTTTAAATATTTATCATTTAGAGTAACAAGATTCTTCATAAAATTCCAACATTATACTAAAAAATTATACAGTCTAATCTGTAAAGTTAATATAGAATGTTTTAAATGACTTTTCATGATGCAAAGTACTTTGGAGCAAATAATATTGTGTACATTCTAGAAAGTATGCATTGAAAAATTCCTGTTAGAGAGTGATCTGGTATTTAGGCTTTTAAAGTTAGATGTGGTTTACAATTCTGCACTGCTCAAGTTTAGACACTACAGCTAATTCTGCTTTCAAACATTATCTGTACACAGATTGTCATACCTTTGAGATCATTATGAACACAAGGTCATCAGAATTGGAACCAGATTCTTGTCTGGTTTATGTGTGGGATGACCTAGTTTGGGTAAATAGTTTTCACGTCATGCCAAAAAATGCTTTAGAAATAAAAGCAGAAGGTATATTCACATTTTATTTAAGTACCAGACATTGTTTATTTACTTAAAAAATGAGCAACGTAAGGGAGATTATATTTCTGATCTCATGAACTTCTACGATAGGGTTATGCCATTTATTACCAGACTCTTTAAATTCTCTTTGAAGAAAGACATGCTGATTGGTTATTTATATCCAATAACAGTTCCTTAAAGGAAGATAAACCACAGAGATTAATTCCTTTTAATTTAAGTTAGTTTGGACTTCTGAAAAAATTAGTAGATGATAGACTTAAATGATTTTATATTAATATTCTATTTCTCCCATTTGAATGGCTGTATCATTCATAAATATAACAAATACATTTTTCTGAAGACAGGTTGCTCAATACATTGTTAGGTAACAGTGTGTGATAAGTTGTTAATAAACATTGAAGCAAACTTTAAATTTATTATTTGAAATATTTATTTATTTATTTTGAAGACTTTCACAGAGATAAAAAGAGAGAAGGAGAGAGAGAGAATTTTTATTCACTACCTTACTTCCTAAATGGCCATAAGAGTTAAAGCTGGGCCAGGATTGCAGAGGTCCATCCAAGTCTCTCACTTGGATTTTCCAAGCAGCATGAAATCAACTGGGCCCACAACAACTCCTTAGATACTTGGAACATCTATTATATACTGTTCTGAAAAATATAGCTTCGACATGCAATGTTGCACATGAAGAATACCATTCATGTTAAGAAAGAAAAGTAGGCCCATTATAGTATTTTTTGTTAAATTTATTTATTTATTTTAGAGATTCATTTTTAAATTTTTATTGCAAAGTCAGATATATATTGAGGAGAAGAGAGAGAAAGATTTCCCATCAGATGATTCACTCCTCATGTGGCCACAACAGCCAGAGCTGAATCGATCAGAAGCCAGGAACTTGGAGCCTATTCTGGGTCTACCACGTGGGTGCAGTGTCCCAAGGCTTTTGGGCCATTGTCAACTGCTTCCCCAGGCCATAGGCAGGGAGTTGGATGGGAAGCAGGCCCGCTGGGATTAGAATCGGCCCCCATATCTGATCCTGGTGCATGCAAGAGAAGCACTTTACCTGCTAGGCTACCATGCCGGACACCTATTTTATTATTTTACAATACGGTTCCACAGGCTGTGGACCTTCCCTTTTCCGCTCCCTAAATTATCACACCACACCCCAAAGATTTCCTCTATATCATTATGATAGTCCTTCAGCTACAGGCACCAGTTCATCATTCTGTTTTTGAAGTGTATCCTGACATTGCAAGTATAGACAATGGCAGAAAGTCCAGCATTCTATTGTTAAGATATATTTAATGGTTTCATTGGGAGTCCGTCTTTGATTTGGAAGTAGAGAAGCATACTGTATTATAGCTTCACATCTGTATGTGATGTCTCCATTATTCAGTTACGATGAAAATGCCAGAAAATCAGGCCCATAATAGTATAGTATTCTATAAAGGTTTAGGCCCCTTATGACCTGTACTCTTCTATTGTGAACATTGTTACTATTTAAATTAATATATATTTACTATTTATTCGGAAGACAGAATAAGAGAAAATGGGAGAGAGAGAGAGAAAGAGAGAGAGAGAAATGGTCACAATAACTAGAGTTGGACTCAAGAGTTGGGAGTTTCTTATGGCTCAAGCTCTTGGACCAACTTCTGCTTCATTGCTAGGTACATTCAGTCCAGAGCTGGAAAAGAAGTGGCGCAGGCTGGATTTGAACCAACATCCATGTGGGTTCTGCAGTCAGTTGCTTAATGTGCAGCACCACAGCCTTTTTTTTAATTCTTTTTTTTTTAGTAGGTTTTGCTATAAATCATCTGTATGAATTTCCTATATCAGATTAGCTAAGTGATATTCTCACACACTTCCTTCTCCAGCAGAATAATGGGAAAATTCTGCATGAGAAGCAGCAGCATTAACTGCAAAGAATTGAAAGCAAACAACCAAAAAACAGAAAATAACGGTGCTCAAAATAGGGGTGCTAAACCTTTAGAGAGAAAAATTGATTATATTTAACACCAGTACATGAATATTTTATTGTATGGAAATGTAAATGTTGATGTTTCAAAAATATGAAGTTATGTATTCTATTCTTAATCATACGGAGTAGATACTTTGAAATTAGGACTTCTATGTTAAAAGCTTCTTCACTTGGACATCAGAGGACATGAGAATGGGGAGTGACTGGTGTGGTATTTTATCAAATAGTGGAAATCTGGAAAAGCAAAGAATCATGTTAGTGAGGAGAATTCCGGGAAGAGCATTCCCATTCATAACTCTGAGCAAGTAAAGGTAAACACACTCAGAACTTTGAGTCTGAATTTGCACAGCGATTGCTATAATCATTGCTATAATCATATGTAAATGCACTGATTTTTTTCATACCTATAAAAGACTTTACCCAAAGAACTTATAAACAAAGGCTGAAAATTCAAGGGTAAGTATCTGAGTATCACAAATGATCAATTATGTTTCAGTACTCTAAACAAAAATCACATGGTACTATTCCCTTTAATATACTGCTTTGTTTTACTTTACTCCACAGATATCAAATTTGGTTTGTGCTGTTTTGTTTTAAAAACGAAGGTAATGGCAACAATATGTCAAGCCACAATATCTGTGCTGTTGATTCAACAGCTTAGATGATCATTTGCATTTTTAAATAAAAAATTGCATGTTGATGTTTAAGATATTTTACACATCCTAAGAGGCTGTGAAGTATAAATCTAATTCTAGATGAACAAGCAAACCAAATATTCATGTGACTTATTTTATGTCCTGATTTAATTGTAATTACATGCTTTTATTGTAATCATCTAGAACACAACCTGTAATATATCTGAGGTATGTCTGTATCAGTTGTGCAGAATAATCCTTTGAGGTAATAGTTTCTGTTATAATTCCTATTCAGTGTCAGCTCTGGAGAAAAGAACAGATCATACATCCGGTTATTTTGCTATATTTTTAGTTAATTAATATAATTATTCATTCTTATACCATTTCTCAGGGAGACAATTTTACTCTGCTTTCAGATTTTTACATACAGTATTTTGATTTCTTCATGGTAATGTGTAATGAATGGCAGACCTATGGCAGATGTACTGGTAAGGTGTTTGACAATATTGAATGTCTACTATTATAGGCAGAAATTGTTCATAAACTATAAAAGATGCAAGAAGTAATAAAATACTTTCATATCAACTTAAAATCTGGAATTATTCTCTTATTACTTAGGGCCAATAAAATTATAGGTTATGACCATTATGTAACATTGTCTGACAACATGTGCTGATTTTTTACATTTTCCAAAATGCTTTTATCTTTGTCAAACTGCTCGACTAACAATTGTGGGGTACTTTCATTTGGAACAACCATGTGAGAAGAGTTCTTGTGCAGGCATTTTTGTTACAACAATTTTCTTTCCTAAAGAATATTTTTGAATGCTTTTATTATTTTTTTGAATGCTTTTATTTTTGAATGCTTTTATTTTTGAATATTTTTGAATGCTTTTACTCAAATTTTTGAATGCTTTTATGAAAGAGAGAGAGAGAGAGAGAGAGAGAGAGAGAGAGATTCTTCCATTTGCTGGTTGACTGTCCAATGGCCACAATGGCCAGAACTAGGCTGCTCTGAAGGCAGAAGCCTGGAGCTTCTTTCAGGTCTCCCACATGGGTACAGGTGCCGGAGGACTTGGGATATCTCTTACTGCTTTCTATGTGCATTAGCATGTAGTTTGATTGGAAGTTGAGCAATCAAGACTAGTACTGATGTCCATGGAGAATCCTTGCACCATTGTTGGAGGCTTAATCTGTGATAGGACATGAGCCACTGCCTTTTTACATATTTTTTTTAGCTTGGTAATCATTTTTTTATTTTTAAGGAGTATTTCTTTATCCACTGTATATTCTCAGGCTTAATTAGTTGCTAATTACAATATTCTACAAACAAAATATAAAAACAGATCACAAACACATTTCTACTGGAAGATAAAGGAGGGTTAAAAACAATAATCATATTTCAACATGACAATTTAATTGCTACACTTTAAACATGTTCTATATTAACTTCCAAAAACCAGAGAAAACATGATATTTGTCTTTTTTAGACTTATTTACTTCAATAAGCGTAATGGTTTTCAATTATATTTCATTCTTTTTTATGGTTGACTTATATTCTATCATGTGTAAGTATCACAATGTTATCTGTTCATCAGTTGATTGACATCTGAGCCGATTCCATATCATAGCTAGTTTTAATTGAGATACAATAAACATGCTCTTATATGCTAATTTGATATCTTTTAGGTAAATTCCCAGGAGTGGAAAAAGGAATTGGATGTCTGGCTCATGCAGTACATTTATTCTCAGATCTGTGAGGAATCTTTGTATTGCTACACAATTGTGCTAGTTTAGTTTCTCGCCAAGAGTGGATTAGAATATCTTTCTTCCCATGTTCTAGCTAGCATTTATATTTTTGATTTAAGGACAATATCCCCATAGTTGGGGTGAAAGGAAATTTCACTGTGTTTTGATCCCTCTACTATATGTATAATTTGCAAATATTTTTCCTATTCTGTTGGTTACTTCATTTTTTTTACTTCATTAAAAAGAGGTTTAGTTATCTTTGTTGGAAAGATAGATCAGATTTACAGAGAGAAAGAGACACAAGAGAAAGATCTTCCAACGGCTGGTTTACTCCCCAAATGTCCAGAATGGCTGGAGCTGAACCAATCTGAAGCCAGGAACCTAGTTTCTTCTGTGTTTACCAGGTGGGTGCAGGTTTCCAAGCATTTGAGCCATTCTTCATTGTTTTCTGAGAACATAGGCAGGGAGGTGGGTGGGAAGTTGAAGAGCTGGGACATGAATCAGCACTAATATGGGATTCTGGTGCTTGCAGGGTGAGGATTTAGCCATTGAGACATTGCACTGGGTCAAACTCCTCATTTTTTTAGTGTGTGTGTAAGGGGTACTTAGCTTGCTATAATCTAACGTTCTTATTTTTGCTCTGGTGACCTTTATCTTTGGAGTTGTTTCCAAGAAGTTTCTGAGTATGGCTATGTCTTGTAGGTTTACCCCAATGCTGTCCATTAGTATTTTGATGGTATCAGGTCATATGTTTAGGTTCATGATTCATTCTGAATTAATTTTTTTGTGCAAGATATAAAATAAGGATATTGCTTTATACTTCTGCACATGTAAATCCTATGTTCTCAGTAAAGTTTGTCGAAGAAACTGTCCTATTTTTATCAGCAGATTATTGCTGCATGTCAAAATTAGTTGACTGAAGATGTATAGATTAGTTCTGACATTTCTGTTCTGTTCCATTGATATGCATGTCTATAAATCTTTGAAAAAAACCCCAAATTTGTTAATAGATAAAATTACCTATTTATAATGCTTAACAATAGGTATTTATTTATAGCATTTGATTCAGTTGAATGTTGCAGTATTAGTTGAAATCTTTAGTGTGAGATTTTCACAGTGATCTTTTTTTCTAAGTGTAAATTTATGATGCCTTACATGTTTTGTTTGTTTAGTTAAATCTCATTTGATAAATATTTTAAATGAGAAATAGCTCCAGTATACAAAATTCAATTATTTAAGTTTAAATTTTGGTATGTAAACAAATGTAATCAAAATACATACTCACATTAAAGTTCAAAATATTTCTTTCCTGTCAAGTATACTTATAGAATTTAAATATGTGATTTTACTTTTTAAAATGGGATTTCATCTTCAGTAACATAGGTTTAATAGTGTTTGCATCATAAAGCCATTCCAGGAGAAAGTAACTGTCTCACTTTTCTAAAACTGTCCTCCAAACTAAATTTGATGATTGCTAATTGCTACAGTGTTAATGTCATTAACTGAGAACTTACATCATTGGCAGAAGTTTTGTAAAATACAAAATTAAAAGCGTAATGTGACAGCATTGTTCTTCATCACTTTGAGGTTGAGAATTTTGCAAATCAAGATTTAGGAGGACTAGCATAAAAAAAGTCTTGGGATTTAACAAAGAGGTTAAATGCTGAAATAATATGACAGAAAACACTGCCATAGTTTCTCACATATTTCACACACTACTTCCTTTGACCCTCATAGAACTGTTATAGGAGAGCAGTGGGTACTTATGTCAATACAGATGAAACAAAGACACCCAGAATGACTCAGAGACTTATTTGTACATATATCTCAATGACATGGTTTCTCCACACAATTTAGAAATGATTGTCTTAATGACATAATTGAGTGTTTATGAAAATTGTTTTCTATCTATAATCTATATATTTACCTGCCAACTTTTTTAAAACGATTCATTTATTTTTACTG
Organism: Ochotona princeps; assembly: GCF_030435755.1. Taxonomy (NCBI): domain Eukaryota; kingdom Metazoa; phylum Chordata; class Mammalia; order Lagomorpha; family Ochotonidae; genus Ochotona; species Ochotona princeps. Next base: position 48,419,401 of record NC_080834.1, read on the forward strand.
GAAAGGCAGATATACACAGAGGAGGAAAGACAGAGAGGAAAATCTTCTATCCAATGGATCACTCCCCAAGCGGCTGCAAGGGCAGGAGCTGAGCTGATCTGAAGCTAGAGACATGGAGCCTCTTCCGGGTCCCCCACGTGGGTGCAGGGTCCTAAGGCTTTGGGCCATCCTTGACTGTTTTCCCAGGCCACAAACAGGAAGCTGGATGGGAAGTGGAGCCACCAATATTAAAACTGGCACCCATATGGGATCCTGGTACATTCAAGGCAAGGACTTTAACTACTACGCTATCACACCGGGCCCAGCTATCAACTTTTTTTAATCATTGCTTTCATAGGGGATTTTAAAAACATGCTGTAGGTAAATCATGCTTCGTATTTTCATAATCTCATGGGATAGATGACAATTTTACTCAAAAATCTGAAAATGCTCACATGACTAAAATTGACCATAATAAATTTTTTACTACAGCCTATTCCATAAATTGACCACTTGGAATTTCTTGTCACATGGATTTGAAAAAAAAAAACTCTTAGATATTTTCTACTCAGTAGACCTATTGATCTAGTGAGAATTTCATATTAAAAACATCAACTTGAGTAATATCAGAAGAAGGAAGGACTAAGGAGCGATAGGCCTACCTATTCTCATGGAGAAAGAAAGTTAGTAATTATATCAGCTCCAGAACACTTTCCCAAGAAGTCTTAGAGGGCAATGAAAAAGCTGTAACATCCAGGTCATTGTAACACCAAAAATGAATTCTAGTCAAAGAGAAAACACATTCCAGCAACTTGCCCATCGTTTGTGCCCTTAGTTGTTCCGCTGCTATAAGACATGCTAGGGAACATGGAGTGAACAGGTCAAGCTACAGTTCTATGCACAGGGCAGTCTGTCTTGCCTGACTTTGAGCACTGACAGAACCGATGCCAGAATTTGGAAATCACTGAAAACAGAGACAAACTGGCTGAATAACTGGCTGTTCTCTGTGTGTGTGTACTAAGGCAACAAGATATTTTTGAGCGGTCCCAGAATCTTAGCATGGATAGAATGCTCAAGATACACATCTGTACACAATGCAAAGCCCAAAATAAATACTTGCTTTTTAAAATTTATTTAATGCTTGCTTCCCACTCCCTAAGTTAAGAAAGCTTATTTGAAACCAAAACCAGGCAATCACAGTAAAATCAAAGGAATAACAAAAAAGTCCCCCCCTCCCCAAAAAAAACCCTCTAAAACCACGCAGCTCTGGAGTTTTCCTGAGAAAAAATGTTAAACGACCTGAAAGATGTTCAGTGTGTTAAAAAGAGCAAGAAAAGACAAATAATCTTTGCATTTATTAAAATGAAAATAAGACATTGAAAAGACAATTTTTCTAGAAAAATAAATATGAATCAAATTAAAATATCAAAAGACTGTAACAAATTCTGGTGCAAAAGTGTGATAGTCAATTAGAAAATATATTGGCAGATCCAATAACAAGCTTCATCAGATAGAACGAGAAATAATCCTTGGAACTTAAAACAGATTTCCAGAAATAATCAGTTCAGAGGTGCTAACAGAAAGAAAATGAAGAGAGGTAAAGAACAGCTAAGGCATTTACAGTTGTGAAAACTATCAGGTCAATATCTGTGTTGTAGACATTCTGGAGGAGAAAGGTAACAGAGATCTTATTTGAGGAATATTGTGAATGGTCATCAAATGGGAGGAAAGAAATGGACATATAGATTCAAGAGGTTCAAAGAACTCTAGGATAAATCCAAAGATAAACACAACGAGCTACATTATAATCAGCGCAAAATCAAAGACAATGAAGAGCTTGAAAGCAGCAAGAGAATGTGATTCATCACATACAACGGAGCTTATGTAAGATTAATAGCAGATTTCTCAGCAGAAACTTTACAGATCAAAAGAGAAAGGGATTAAATATTCAAAGTTGTTAGAGACAAACAATCTGTTAACTAAGAATGCTATATCCAACAAAATTGTCTTTCAAAATAAAGGCTATATTAAGACTTTAAAGAGAATTTCAGAGGGCGGATGACTACAAGAACTGTTGTGCCAGAAATGTTAGCTGGAGGTCTCTAACTTGATGGTAGACAGAAAGAGTAAACTATAAGCGAACAGAAGTTTTTTTCTGGTAAAGGAAAATATGATGGGCAAATGTAAAACTGGCACTTCAGTTTTTTTTAAATCTCAAAACCTAGGTTAGTGGTATGCAGTAAGTATATAGACATTAGTTTTGTGACATCAGCAACACAAAATTTATAAAGTTTTGGATATAGTTTTTCCATATGATTGAAGTTATTATTGGTTGAAATAGAATGCTATAGTTTTAACAGAGGTTTTATTCAAGTTTGAGTACCAAGGTCCAGATTTCCAGGAGGAAAAAGTGCTGAGGAACTTGTACAGTGATGTGACTATCCTTCGAAAAACTGGATTCTGCATTAAAATAGTTGAGACATTATATTTTATTTATTTTTGCAATAAACACAGACCAGAGCAATAGGTAAAGCCAAAAATCTTAGTTTCATTGCATTCCAAATTCAGATTAAGCTGTAGTTATTTTCTTCAAAAATTTTAATCTATTTATATTACAAATTTTATTGTGTTATAAAGTCTTAAAAGGCCTGTATGAAATAATTGTGTTAAGTGGAAATGCAAACCTTTTTAATTTGGTTGTAGTGCCTGCTGTGGCTGTCTCTCATGAGATGGATCTCCGGGCTGTGATACCCACATAGACAGGCCATGACGATCTCGTGTCTGAGTGTATCTGAGTAACGGGATTGGTACCCTCTGAGTATACAGGCTGATACCATGGACCCTCTTCTTGCTTTTTCATCGGCTATATCTTTTTCTAAGAATAACTGTGCTTGGGAGCTGAAATGATTACAATTTATTCTTACATTTGAATATTAAGGAGATGCTTATGCAAAACTGTTTAAAAACCAGCATAAGGTAAAAAACAGTTTTATAGCCCATAAGAAAAAGAAATCTATTTAATTTAGGTGGTCCTGCTGGTGCAGAGTTTGGTAATTTTTTGCCAATTTGGGTGTGCATCATTTTCATGCTTCCGTCAGTTGAGCAATCCATGGACATTTCCCTCCCATTTCATTCTGGAAATCACTGAAAGCTTTAGCAAATGATGCCTAAAGGTCAGGCATTGCACTAAGCTCTCTTTGTGCATGCTAAGGATAACCCTTGTTATTAATTTCTTTTAGACTGACTTTTTTTTTTAGAAAAAAGGATCTTTTTTTTCCTGTCCTTTAAAATTTTCACTCTTACGTTACATAAGCAATACATGTCCACTGTTACTTAAAACTCACGCTCAACTTCTGACCATGTCTAATGATTGACAACATCAGGTGCAAACATTGTTTGAAAACAAAAATAAATTCCAAGCTCCAGTTGCATAATTTCATACTTATCCATTAATAGTCTATTTCTTTCTGAACGTAAGGTAAAGATCATGCACTAAATTGATTTTCTGTCATTTAAAATCTGTATGTTCCCTAACCAGACACCATAAATATTCCTTCATTTTCTAATGGCATAAAGAAGTAGATATGGAAAGTCTCTTCCAATTAGGTTTAGGTAAGAAAACCAGTGCGCTTAAGAGTGATGTTAGAAACTATGCAGTGCAGGGTACTACAGCTGCTTTTTTTGCATGACAGAACTTCAAAGGGGCTGTATTATTAACAGATGTCTGTTGGGCTTTTCACATGGGTTGAAGGGACATGTGTCCGTCCACCACAGAAGACCTTTGGTTTTTTAAAGATTTATTTATTTTTATTGGAAAGGCAGACTTTACAAAGAGAAGGAGAGATAGAGAGGAAGACCTTCTGTTCACTGTTTCACTTTCCAAGTGTCCGTAAGGTCCAGAGCCAAGCCCGCTCAAGGACACAAGTCTTTCAGTTCTGCCATGCAGAAGCAGAGCCCTAAGACTGGCCCATGCTCTACCACTTTCTGAGGCCATAAGCAGGGAGCTGGATGGGAGGCTGAGCAGCAGGGATATGAGCCTGCAGATGCAAAGTGAGGATTTAGCCACTGAGTCATTGCCCCAGGTCCAGAAGACCTTTAGCATATTTCAAGGCTTGATGTACTTTCCTGCTTTTTCAAAATGTGGTTTCCTTTCCTTACATACTACATTTACTTGACATGAAACGTTGGTGTAAGTAAATCTGAATAATTTATTTTGGAGCATTATCCAACTTGTTGCTCCAGAATAATGTGTATTGATTTATTTGGTTAAAGCACTGTCCTGAATGATCAAATGAGTTCATCAACTTGCTGTGGGTAATATCCTGGTACTATCTTAAAAAGATAAATTGAGCCGTGGCCATTGTTCTGGAGATTTGATTATTCACATAGAATTCAGTGAAATTCAGTGAATTCCATAATTTAGATCTTTCCTTAAGTTTGTATTTTTTCTTTGTTATTTCAATTAGATTGGAACTTTATCTTATTTTTTTCATTTTAAAAATTATATTATTATAAAGACGATGTATGGTAATATAAAATCAAATCATACTCCCCTACACGCACATATGTATGCATAGTCATAGTGAATAGGTTATATCTCAGTCCGATTTTGTGTGTTATTCTATGTATTTTAATTTCATCCAATATGTATATCTTTTTTATTACCTTTCTGAGGTGCAGAATAATATGTAACTATCAGAACACTAAACCTTTTTTATATGGTTTGTTCCAAATATGCACAATGAAGCAAAATTGTTCTTTGAGTTCATATTATGTTATTGAGTTTATTGCATTTATATGCAATCTGTTGAAATCATTTCCAGGTTTTCAGTTTTTAAGATATTATCCTTTGGGAAAGTGAATTCTCCCAATTTAGATACACTGCTCTGTATTTTCCAGTCATCTATAGGTGTGGCATTCCTCCTAACTCCCAGGCAAACCAACAGGCCAATGAAATGCAAACCTTCTAGGCAGATTCTTTGAACTTAAGCACTATTCCAAGTTCAACTCATATGATGTTTTGCAATTGATCAGAGAGTAGTAAGGGACATGTAGAATGGCATCAATTCTTCTCATAACTTGATGAGGTTATTTTAAGAGAGGAAAATGAGCTCAAAGCCTCATGTTGCAACCAAAATTTTTACCTTGGCATTACTATTCCTTGATTCTTGAAGGAGTAAGCATGTTATTTTCAAATAACAACTAAGATGCTTCAATAGGGCCCGACGGCGTGGCCTAGCGGCTAAAGTCCTCGCCTTGAAAGCCCCAGGATCCCATATGGGCGCCGGTTCTAATCCCGGCAGCTCTACTTCCCATCCAGCTCCCTGCTTGTGGCCTGGGAAAGCAGTCGAGGACGGCCCAATGCATTGGGACCCTGCACCCGTGTGGGAGACCCGGAAGAGGTTCCTGGTCCCAGCATCGGATTGGCGCGTACCAGCCTGTTGCGGCTCACTTGGGGAGTGAAACATCGGATGGAAGATCTTCCTCTCTGTCTTTTCTCCTCTCTGTATATCCGGTTTTCCAATAATAATAAAATCTTTAAAAAAAAAAGATGCTTCAATAGATAAATTGTTCTTAGGAAGAAATATTGATAACTTATTAATATACAATATATACTATACTAACACATATTTTGTTAATCTTTCATACATATCTCTAGACATTTTATAAACAGGGTTTTGATAATGGGTATAGAAAATCCGAAAAGATGCCAGGTAGTCTTCCCTAAGCTTGTATGCTTATTGACCTCTCTGATGTTGCATCTTATTTGTGGCAGCCATGTTCAGGTTTAATAAATGTATCCAAACTTTTTCTTTCAATATTTGCACAAAAGATGGAAGTTGAAAATTCCAGCTGATAAAATTAGTTTATTGGGTAAAATTTTTTTCTTCTTCTTTTTAAAATTATTATTACCATTCTATGATATAGTTCCATAGGCTAGGTGATTTTCCTTACCCCCTTTCTAAGTCAACTTCCCCTTACTGAATTCCCCTACATTATTACTGTAGTTTAGTTCTTCATAGACAGACATATACCCACCATTGTGACATGGAAAATGGCAGAGAATTCAGCATCCTATTGTCAAGATATAATTAATAGTTTCATTGGGAGTCCATCTTTGATCTGGAAGTAGAGATGCATACTATATTGTATCATCATGTCTGGATATGATTGTCCCCATTACACAGTTACTATGCATCCCCTTAAATGAAAAGCCACCATAAAAAACAACAACAGGAAGAAAAATAGAAATTTACAATGCCATGAAGTTAAATAACATGGTACTGGATATGATAATCTCCCTTACACAGTTACTGTAACATCCCTTTAAATGAAAAGCATAATCAACAACAGGCAGAAAAAAAATGAGTTAAAATAAAGTTAAATAACATGCTACTAAATAATGTATTGCTGAAGAAATGAAGAAGACAATCAAAAATCATCTTGAAAATGGTGCTACTGTATGATCTATGAATCACTGAAGAATTTAATGAGAAACAAAGTGTTTTGAAGAGATGGAATTAAAAAAAAAAAACAAACCTATGAGGTATAGTTTCTGCTGATCTTTGATGGTGAAGTATATCTCCTGTAGGCAACAGAGATGGGTTTTTTAAATCCAGTGTACTTGTCTATGACATTTGAATAATGAGTAGAATCCATTTACATTCAGAGTTGATATGAAAGGGTGGTAATTTGGTCCTGTCATTTCAGCAATGGCTTGTTCATTGATCTAGTCTTCTGTTGTTATTTTACTGAGATGTTCTTCACATTTGTCTTTGACAGAGAACATCTGTCAAGAGAACATCTTTAAGTATCATTTGTGGGTCAGGTTTGGAAGAGGCATATTTTTAAAAAGTTTCTTTACTGTAGAAGAATTTTATTTAATTTTCAAAGACAATGAAAAGCTTTGCTGGGTACCTCATGCTGGGATGGCAATCTTTTTCTTTTAGAATCTGGGATATGTTGCTCTGTTTTCTTCTGGCCTGTAGAGTTCCCTGTTAGAGGTCTCCTGTGAATTTAATTGGCATTCCTTTACATGTCAATTGATTTTTTTTAATGTGGACATTTATGCATCTTGTCCTTAAGTTCGATTGAAGAGAACTTAACCCTTTAGGGAGTTCTGTGACCCTCCTGGGTGTTGTTTCCCATTTGTTTCTCTAGATTTGGGAAATTTTCCCTTATAATTTTATTGGATACACCTTAAATCCTAGCTTCTCTTTCTGCTCCTTTTGGGACTCCCATAACTCTTATATTTGGCCTTTTAATACTGTGTTTCAATTCTTGAATTTTTTTTTAGCTTGACCCAGCTCTGCTTCCCCCTGGTTACAGGAAATATCTTCCAATTCTGAGGTTCTTTCTTCTGCATCCTTCAATTTATTTTTGAGATTCTCTACTGTACTTTTAATTTGCTCCACTGTATTCCTAATTTCTGATATATCAGCTTTCATTTGATTCATTTTCTGTGTGACATACTCGTTAAATTCTTTGAACTCTTGTTGTATGTGCTTCTCATTTTTGATGAGAGGCTTTGTAACAAGTGTTTTGAATTCTGTATCCTCCATTTTCTCGATGTCTTCCTCAGTTAACTCTGAGGTTGGCAAAGGCTTGTGCTTCTTTGCAGGGGAGTCTTCAGTAATATTTATTGTGCCTTTGTTTCTTCTTTTGCTCTTGGTCATTTTACTTCTGGTTATCAGATTCTTCTCCTTGGGGCAGGTTTCTAAGCTCTGTCACCCACAGGTTTACAGTTCAATTTTAGTTATTGCAGTTGGTACACAGCTCTTTGTTTGCAATCAGTTGTGCTCCTGCCTCCAGAGAGTTCCAGGTTTGGGTTCTTGTTTTAGACTTCCACCATGGTCTTTGTAGTCCCATCTCCTGGCTCACCACTCTTCACCTTCTGTGATACCATGCTGAGTCTATATGACCTTTCTGCCACTTCCAGTTTAAGGATTAGGGAGACATCAGGAGTCTATTTAGCTAGGTTTTTGAGGGTGTTGATCTTGACGGAACCTGCTGGCCATTAGGTGAGGGTCACATGGACTTATTTTGGCCAATACAGTGTCATAGTTGATATTATTTTCCCTGTGAGACCAGTGCATTGCACTGATCTTAGTGAGTCTGCTCCCAGCTCAGCACATGCGTAGCTCACTATTGTCCCTGGAGTCTTAATGCCTTTGCTATACTGTACAAAATCATGCCTAATGTACCACTACTAATGTGCTTGATCTGCTGACCATAAGGTCTGAGGGCTACTCGGACCTGTCTTGGATGAACCCATAGGATTCCATGTTGTTGTTGCAGTTCACCGAGCCAGAAATGAGTTCATTCCCAGCTCAGTGCATGTATAGCAAAGTCCATAGCCTTAGCCTCCCTGCACAAAATGGTGCCTGCTTCAGTTCTAGGGGGTGAATTGGGCTGTGAAATCCACCCTGTTCTCACACTGCCTGTCTGGGAGGTGCGCGCCATCTCTGCTCCTGGTCATATCAAACAGACAAGCAAGATGGGCAGTTCTTTGTTTGGGTTCCTCTCCTGAGCTCCCAGTGAATGTCCCTTCCTACCTTGTTGCTGGTGGAGTTCTAGCTGCCAGTGTAATTCAGATTGTAGCTCACTGAATGCTGCTGAGGTATTGGTCACTGCAGCACCACACCATTGTGTATGTTGCTTTTCTGTGTCTGTCAGTCTCCAGGTGCCACTCTGCTGTTGTTCTGTCCTGTTCGATTTCCTGAAATGTCTATTGGGTTAAATTTTATAAAACAATAATAAAATTAATACGGGGGGTTGGTGTAAGGCTCAGAATGCACATGCAAACACACACAGACATTTATACATACAGTGATATGTCAAGAAATTTGTGGAAAATGAAATTGAAAGTTAAGTTTACTTTGGCACAAAAATTACATTCATATGTATGCACATCTTCAAGAAATTAAAAGAAAATGCATTTTATAAATAATAATTCATAGGCCTCAAATATATTGGAATCAAGATAAATTCATTTAATTATATTTACCAGAAATATTTTAAATATTCTTTTTGTATGTGTCTGTGTGTGCATACAGAAAGATATATATATATATATATATACAACTTAAGTTTTAAGTTTTAAGAAAGATATATATATCTAACTTAAAACTTAAAATGCAGTTGTGTGTCAAATGATATCACCATTTCCAATTTCAGATGCCACTACACTCATAAAAAATAGTGATTTCTTCACACAACAAATCTAACAAGTAACAGGTAGCAAGATTGTAGACACTGGGTTTTTAAATCCTGCATTTCACCTCTTCTAAGAAGTAATGTTGATGCATTAAGATTTCAATGTGTGATTTTCCTATACTCTGCAGGGCATAACTAACCTTATAAATATATGGAATGAACATTTTGCTATTGTTTTTTCAGAGTTGAATGATCAATAATATCGTGAATACTCTAAAGAAAATGAAACAAATTATGCCTGGCAATGCAAATATCAATGGGAAGTACAGTATTAAGAGCAATTTTTGTGAACCTCAACACACTTCACAGGTAAAAAGGAAAGACAAAACTAGGAAGGTGATGATGTTAGATGCTGATAATATAGGTGAAGATCATATATTCGAGAACAGTCATTAGAGGCTTGCTGCTCCATTTTTGCCTTGAGTGTGCTTATCTCTGTTTGTATTTTGATTCACCTAGACCTATAATGAACGGACAAATGTAACCTTGTAATCTGAAGGCCCCTTGACGTCAGCATGGTTATGGCAAAAAGTAAAAGGAGAGAAGAAATATTTGCATAACTCTATTCTTTTATTTAACTACCAGACGCATTTTTTGTAAAAGAATGAAGCATAATTAAGACTATAACTAAATGGCAAGGGCTAATGCAGAATGCAATGTCTGTCTTTATGTTTTTACAGGCTTTCCTTTTCCCAAAACATGAATTTGGCCTTTTTTCTCATGTATTTATTTTTTCAAACAAGTATGTGCCTCCATTTCTTTCTCCTTCTCTTTCTTTCTGTTCCACTGCAGTAGTAATTGGAAAGGCAGTTACAAGGAGAAGGAGAGAAAGAGAGAGGAAGAGAGAGAGAGAATAATTTTCCATGCAATGGTTCAGTACCAAATTGGCCAGAAACAGAGTTCTGGTATGTGGTGCCAATGTCTCAAAGGACAATTTAATCTACTATGCCACAATGCCAACACCAATTCTTTTGCCTTCTTGCATCTCACATACAGACTACTTAAAAATGAGGAGCTGGTGAGAAGAAAAGAAAAGAAAAGGAAGGAGACAAACTATTTATTTTGAAGGTGTCCTCTGGACACATACTCTCCAAAGACCATATAATTTATAATTCCACAGCAGGACTGCCCTGTTTATTTCAATAGTTATTAGGTATTATGATGGTTACTCAAAAATCAACTTATTCTTTTAATTCCTTAAACTTAACAGTTAACTAAGGCCATAAGTACTAGAAAACTTTATGGGTAATTCAATAATAACAGTATACCTATTGCATACGTTAAGTAAATGCAATTTGGTAAAACAAACAAACAAACAACAACAAAAACCCACTTCTACTTCTTCCTTATACCAGAGACATTGAGCAATCACCCAGTTTTACCTTTATCTGAAAATGCTACTTGGTAAAATAAAAAAATGTGTTAATTTCATTGTAACACTTATCAATAGCAGCAAGCATTGTGAACATGAAGCTGGATAAAGTACAGAGGAGGTAAATGGGTGTTATCCCTTCAGTATTTTCCCTCAAAACGGACTGTCTAAATTAAATTCTAGATGCTATTTAAAGAGTGGGGTTAAAGAATCGTGAAATGTTAACTTTCCAATAGTGGGGAACATCACCAACTTAGGCATGTACAGACAAGCAGAAGATATTAACAAAATAGTGTGTGTGCTGAAAGCATTCAGAAATACTGCTTGGCAAGACACAGGCCACAGAGGTTTACACTGATACCACCTTGCAGAGTTAAGGCACAAAGGGAATGGGGGCAACCGACACCTTGGGTCCCTTCTGCTGTGAACCCTCCAATCACTTACTGCTTATTCAGAAACCAGAGATTAAGGTGCTCAGGTGTTGCCATTTTGCAAGTTAGTGTCTTGGATAGAGCATAATTCAGAACAAAGCAGACAAAGAATATGGAGAGAACAAATACAGAAATATCAGTATATTAAAGGAAGTGAAGAAAGAAGGTGGTTGTTATGTGGAAGAATATTTCTCACATTGATGCTTTGTAGTGGGCAGAAACCTAAACCTTAGAACCTTAAGACTAAGACAGTTTCTTTCATTTTTTCTCTTATTTTATCTACTTCTTTATGTGACAACTACATTCACATGTCAGTGAATGCAGTTGTTTTTAAGAAGCCCACATATGAAGAAGCATTTTCAAGATTCTTCATTATTCCTCAATGAAAAGAAAAGAAATATACATAATCCTTGAAGAATATTTAATCAGTAATGCCATCAGAATTCAACCTCTAAGAAAGTTTCAAGGACTAAAAGAAATTCAAAATCCTTTTACAAAGGTCTGTTCTCAACTAAATAAACATACAGAGTATTTACCTCCAAGCATTCCACCTGTTTTATGGCCGAATTATGCTGAGATGTGTTTAGAAAACTGATTCCATTTAGATATTCTCCCTTCGCACTTATGTGTTACAGTTTATTTATTCTTATTGGAAAGCGGGGTATACAGAGAGAAAGATCTTGTGTCCACTGGTTCACTCCCCAAAGTGGTTGCAACAGTTGGACTGAGGTGATCTGAAGCCAGGAGCCAGGAGGTTCCTCAGGGCCTCCCATGTTGATGCAGGGTCCCCAAGCTTTGGACCATCCCCTACTGCCTCCCCAGGCCACAAGCAGGGAGCTGCATGGGAATTGGAGCAACTGGAACACAGCCTGGAGCCCATATCAGATCCTGGGGGATAAAAGGCAAGAACTTTAGCCACTATGTTACCTCACCAGGCCCTCTCCCTTTAAAGTTTAAGATAAATTGCATAACCATATATATTATTTTAATGTGTAGTTACTTATCTTTCTTGAAAAGGAATGTTTTGGATTTGACTCTTTCAAAGGGCTGGTAATATTAATAACAAATTGAGAAGGCTAATTTTTCAGAAATTAAATACTCTGGGTCTGGCAGCGTGGCCTAGCGGCTAAAGTCCTCGCCTTGAACGCGCCGGGATCCCATGTGGGTGCTGGTTCTAATCCCGGCAGCTCCACTTCCCATCCAGCTCCCTGCTTTTGTGGACTAGGAAAGCAGTCAAGGACTGCCCAAGGCCTGGGACCCTGCTCCCATGTGGGAGACCCAGAAGAAGCTGCGGGTTCCCGGTTTCGGATCAGTGCGGCACTGGCCATTGCACTCACTTGGGGAGTGAATCATCGAATGGAAGATCTTCCTCTCTGTCTCTGCTCCTCTCTGTATATCTGACTTTGTAATAAAAATAAATAAATCTTTAAAAAAAAGAAATTAAATTCTCTGATGCTCTAAAGTTGATGTAAGAATTGCTTCAGCAACTTTAGAGCAATTATGAAATGTAATATTGCTTTAACAAGCTCCTAGCTATTTGTGGGACATCCTTCATACAAATGATTGTGGGAAAATATGTAAAATTAGGTTATTTAAAGTTGTATGAGTTTACAGCTGATCAAATTTCAGCTTATTTCTTTCAAGGATTCACTTAGCTATTTGAAAGGCAGAGTTATAGGACGTGAAGGAGAAATAAGGAGAGACATGGAGATTTAGCCCGTCCAGTGGGTCCCTCTCCAGATGACTTCAATAGCTAAGACAATGCCACATCACAGCCAGGAATTTTCAGCTTCACCCTCATGTGTGAAGTGGTAGAGGCCAAAGCACTTGACCATTTTCTGTTGCTTTCTCAGGCACATTAGTTGGGAGTTGGATTCAAAATGCAGCAGGTTGGGGTTGAACTGCATTTAGATGGGATGCTGGAGACACAGGTATAAGCTCAACCTGCTTGACAAAAAGTTTATCCCACAGTTTGTATTAATATCTATGCCTAGTGGTAAGATACTAGCTAGAAATGAAAACAAGGGATTAAGATTCTCATATCCAATGGTAGAGCACTTGGATTCAATACCCATTTTCACTATTGTTTATGAATTCTGCTTATCTTTGCATCTAATATAGATTCTGAAAAATAGCAGTGATGTTTCCAGTTACTGAGAGACTGGGACTGAGAGACTGGGACTGAATTCCTGCTCCCAGCTGCACCAATGTGCAGAGATATGGAGGAGAATTTGCTCTTTATCTGTTTCTCTGTCTTACTGCCTCTCAATAAATAAATAAATAATATTAGAAACCATGCTGTTTTAATATTTATTAGATTAAATGAAGAATGATATAGTAAATTGTGAGAATAATCTTTCAGAATATCAGAATCAGGCAGAACAGAAGAAATGAGAGTTGTCTTTGTCTTGGCCTGAATTATTTTTTAATTGTCACTATTCTTTCTCCATGTTTTAAAAAAAATGTTTGATTCTGTCTACAACATAACTCTATAAATGGTCAACATTTAAACAGGTCTGTAGGATGGGAAATTTAGTATGTTAAGGAAAAGATAGCAGTATTGGTAAGTGTCCAGGAGGAAGGCAATATTAGCAGAGAGCAATATTGTGGAATAGGCTAAGGACATGCTAAAATGGATGGATAGGGATTAGCAGAGGAGAAGTATAGAGGGTACAATCTCAGGAAATAGCAGAGGGTAGACCAATGGCAAAGGGGGCATAGTGCTTCAGTGAATAGATACCCCAGTCGTGATCAGAGCTCCATCACCAGTCCGATCAGAAAAGGAGATCAAGAGAAGCACTGGAGGTGAATCCAGGCACATAATGACTAAGGGATCTATTCAGCAAGAGAAAACCAGGATCATAAATGTATATGTTACAAATGCCAGAAGCCAGGCTATGTGAAATGAATATTGTTGGGTTTAAAAGGAGACATAGACTCCAAAACAACAATAGTGGGAGAAATTAACACCCTCTTAACCCCAGTGAACAAATTGCATTAAGAAATTTCTGCAATGCGAAAATAGACCCTCAGCAAAGTGAAGAGGCAACTGGTATAAAGAGAAAAAATTTTTTTCTAACTTTACCACTGATAAAGGCTTAATACACAGCATCTTCGAAGGCCCCAAAAGCTGAATAACAACAAAATAAGCTATTCAGTTAAGAAATGGGCAAGAGACATGAACAGGCAGGTTTGAAAGGATGAAATTAAAATGGCCAACAGGTATGAAAACAATGCTCAGGATCACTAGGCATCAAAGAAATGGAAATAAAAAGTACAATTAGGATTCACCTTACCCCTTGGAATGACTATCATAGAGAAATCATAAAACAGTGAATGCTGGCAATGTTATAGTGGGAAAGGTACCCTAGTCCACTGTTGATAGGAGTACAAAACTAATACAGCCAATGTGGAAGACAGAATAGAGATTCCTTGGAGATCTGAAAATATCATGCCCAAGCTATTCCATTCCTGGGAATTTCCACAAACAAAAACAAATCAGCAAATGAGAGAGTAATCTGCACTGCTGGGTTTTTAATGGCTCAGTTCACAATAACTGTCAGCCAACTGAGTGGATAAAGAAATGGTGGTTTATGTACACAACAGAATACTAGCTAGCCATTATTCTGAGAGAAATGTCAGTCAAATAAGCATAAATATTATGTGGCTTCCCTGATTTGTGGTAACTAATACGCAGAGTAAAGACAAGGCAAATGATAAGAGTCAGATTCACATTTTGTGACTTGATTTTTGTTTAAAGCCTTCTCTATAGCACAGAGGACTTTTTTATTTACTTTTTGTCTACAAGCTATTTGATGATTTCTTTAACTAGTGCAGTGTTAAGCCTATGATTGTGAAATGATGCAAATCAGTGTAAACATGTAAAACAATAAAAGAAATCAGAAGAATAAAGAATTACTGAGGATAGGTGAAAGTGTAGGTAGAATAGGAGTATCACCATGTGCATAGATTTGTACTGTGAAACTGATGAAATTTTGTCAACTTATATTAAACTTTTTAAAAATGCATGATAATGCTAATAAAAAATTCAGTCAGGGAAATAAAGAATAGAAAGTAAGTTTGTACTTTTTTCTTATTGTGTATTTTCTAAACACTTAAAATTATTCAAATGAATGATTTTCCTTTTGGTTTTCATAATTCCTTTTGGTTTTTATAATGAGATTTTGGTCATGGTACAATAGCCTAATGGCTAAAGTCCTCTCCTTGCATGTGCCAGGCTCCAATATGGGCTCTGGTTCTAATCCCGGCGGCCCCAATTCCCATCCAGCTCACTGCTTGTTCCCTGGGAAAGCAGTTGAGAAAAGCCCAAAGCCAAGGGACTCTGCCCTTGCATGGGAGACCAGAAAGAATATCTTGGCTCCCAGCTTTGAATCAGCTGAGCTCCGGCCGTTGCAGCCACTTGGGGAGTAAATCAGTAGACAGAAGATCTTCCTCTCTGTCTCTTTCTCTAGTATATCTGACATTCCAATAAAAGTAAATAAGTCTTTACAAAATGAGATTTCCTGAGGACAAAATTCTAATTGAGTTATACATGTTATTTTTCAAAGTTTGATTTATTTATTTGAACAAGAGATAGAGAAATGGAAAGAGAAGGACAGAAAGGCAGAGTTCTTCCAACTCCTGGTTCACTCCCCAAATGATCAGTACTAAGCCATGGTGAAAATAAGAACCAGGAGTTTCATCTGAATCTCCCAAATGGGAGAAGAGGCCCAAGTACTTAGGTTGTTCTTTGCCACTTTCCCAGGTGCACTAGAACAGAAGTAGACTAAAAGTGGAGCAGTTTAAGTACCATGTAATACTCACACTGGATTCTGGTACCACAGAATAGCACACCACAAACCAAATTATCACTCTTAAAAAAACATTTTTTTCTTATAAATTATGGCAATTACATATTGGAAGAAATGAGGTTGTGAAAGAGATCTCCTGTTAGACAAAATAATTCATCTGAGACAGACTGCTAGAGATTCTTATCCTTGATCAGCCATTGACCAAATAATTTAACAAATATTCAAATATCTAAAATGGGTTCTATGATATGTTCTTATGTGCTGCAAAATTAATTAAGATAATGTGCATTTGCATAATGCAAATTTATCAATTGATACATTAATAAAAGTACATTCTCAATTTGCTTTAATGGAGCACAATGAGAGCTAATTGGAAGAAATATAATTTGTGCTTTTGGTAGAAGCATTATATAAGTGCAAATTAGGGAAACTAGTGGCAGTTAAATCTATACAACATATCTATTACCACACATTAGAGGCTTAACTCTAATTACAAATTGGACATGTGAGTAAACAGCATCTGGGGGAGTTCCACTTTTTTCACAACTCTAAAGGAAGGCTTTTTAATATCTAAAGTTACTAACAAGTCAAATTCTGATTAGAACAAAAGGTTGGATGGAAAATCTTCATTCAAGCTCACCATTTTAGCAGAACTTTATTGTCTCTTTTGTAGATGATAATATCTGCCCAAAAACTGTTAAGAGAACTGAAGTTCAATATTTAATTCTTTGAGAAGAAAGAAGGTATGTGCATTGATCACTCCACCTGGGAAGGACATTTGTACCTGATGAAGAAGGAAAATTGTGCAGACAGATTTGTTTCTGCCTTCAAACCTTTCATCATCTGAATAACCCCTGAGGTTAAATAGCTGGTAGACATCTGTAGGCAGAAGTAAGAGAAATGAGATCATCAAGGAACGATATCGTGCTTACAACATGTGGCGAAATGAGTGGCTCTTCACCATCTGTTATTTGTGTGTGTATTTTATTATGTAAATGTTCATACACACTGCAGTCTAAACAAAGGAACATTACTTCCACTTTGTTGGTGCTGCCAAGCTTGCGTATGTGTCCTGGAAAAAGAAAGTGGTAGACAGAAAATTCAAGGTTCATCTGGCCACTGTGTCTTTACTCCTTTCACCGAGAGGGTGAGAGACTCTAAGTAGGTTTGATTCCTTTTCTGCATCCAGTTAATAAACACAAAGCTTGACTGTGAATAGAAAACAATGTCTTAAATACTACAGTTATGGTCCAAAGCTTCTTTTGCTGGGGTTCACAGGAAAAAGATACTAGAAGCTCGGTTGCTCTGGGATGGTTCCAATGTACACTAGTGATAAATCCAGGCGAGAAAATAAATTTGGACTGAGAAAACAGGCTCTGTTCAATTTTCTCTCATCTGTTTAATTCCTGGCACACATTGCTGGGTCATGGGAAGGTTCTGCTGGACTGCTGTCATTGTCTCCCCCAAAACAAGAGGGGTGTGTGTGTGTGTGTGTGTGTGTGTGTGTGTGCATGTTTGGAAGGAATAAAAGTAAGGAGATTTGGGTGACACATATTCTGGTTTAAATTTTCATAAAATTACCAATTTAAATTGAAATGTAATTATCCTAACTGGCATCTTTTTGGCAGCAACTTAAAAAAAAATCCCTCGGCTTTACTGTACCAAGCAAAAGCCCAGAGGAGTCCTGACACTGGCCTTTACTCAAAAGCTGAAAAGACACAAAAGCTTTCAGATAATCTATGCCAAGCTATCTTGGATAGCACAGAATTGCCTGAAGCACCCTTCTGGTGGCATTTAAAACACCTGGTGCCCTTAGAAAAAAAAATACATCTGCGTTTGCAATTTCTCCTGTAATTCCCTCAAATCTTTCTATCTGAACCCATTCTCCTCTATTTTAGAAGTCAGGATGTTGTAGTGACTTAAAATAAAGCAATTTTATTTACCAGAAGAATAATGCTTGTCATTGACTCTGCCTGGAGGTGACAGACTCAGGTGGCCATCTGCACAAACACTTCCTCACTGTTTATTTCATGTGGTTTAATATAATTAAACTATCATTGTGATCATTGAGTCAACTCAAATTTTAATTTGATAATTGGGGAAAAGGTGTGCATTTGAAATGGAGGCAATTAATTGACACTTTAAATGCACTTGAACAGAAATAATTTAAGTTACACCATACTTAATAGTGACTTATACTGTTGTGTTAATACTGATTCTTTTTGCTCCTTTCGCTGATGGAGAGAGGTAAATAACGTTACTCAGCCTCAGTTCTTTTGAAACTGGCACTTTAAATCTGCAATTTAGAAATATTCCTGATGCCACCAAAAAAATCTCATTCATTTCACAGCCACCGGTTTTTCTAAAACACAGACATTCTAACTTTGAACAACAACACAATCATTCAAAACTGGCCCCACACATTTGCAACATAATTATGCAGATTATCACATGTTTTAGTCAATAGACAGCTTGATTCCCATTCTAACAAACACCTTGCACAATGAAATGGTGAAAATAACAATTTCCCAGCATATAAGAACAACATTTTCTTGCTTGGAATAAAAGGAAGATAAAAATCTAGACTCTTATTTAATTTTTCACAAATACTGATTTTACTTGAATTTGTTACAACAGAATTCATATATTTGGTGAAAGTACTGCAATTAAAAAGGAAACATTTATGTATAAAGTAGATTTTTGTGTTAATTATCTTCTCTCTGGAAATAAATATGCTTTTATATGTATTCATCTTTTCAGAATAAAAACTGGCCTGTTTCTGGAGCTTACAAAATCTTCATGATTTTTTTTTAAAGTGCTTTCATTTATAAGCCTGAAATAAGTACTTTTAATAAAAACTTGAAACAAATTTTATTTTGCAAAATACTATCATAAACTTATGCCAAATATTGCTTAGTAAGAATTATTACTCATTTCTATATTTTTCTCAGAGAGAACTAGTTCTCAATATGTAAAAGGTTGGAACAGCTGTTTTGTTTTCTATTTGGAAATGTATATTCTTATTTCAGTTTATTATTCAATATTTTTAATATTCAGTGAAACCATGGATAAAACTGAAAGATTTTTGGCAGGTCATTTCAGTTAATCCACTGCACTCTTCATTAAAGCTGGAAAGCTCATTAAAACAGGCTCGAAGAAGATTTTGTAAACTCCAGCTTCAAACAAGGTTGCCAGTAATGTTCCAAAAAAAATACTTTGTTTTTCTTTTTCATACAATTGCGGTTCTTCTGGCACATGACAGGTTATGAAAGAAAAAATGCTAACGATCATAAAAAAGTAAAAACAAAACAAAACAAAAACTCAGATGAAGAAACAAAAGAACACACAAATTGCATACATATCCTCATATGAATATCCTTCAAAAAATATGTGCAAAGTTGAATTAAAAGAGACACTTTTGGGTTCAAAATCCTACAGCATATATATACCTATGTATAGAGGCAGGTGACCTGAAACAAATGTATCTCTTATCTTTTCTATTTTGTATTTTCAGGTAAAGTTTTGTAAAAATACCTGGTAAATTAGCCAATGCTTTAATCTTAAAGCAAGTCATTGTAATCAGAAACATTACATTTAATGATACTCAGTAAGTCCTTCACTACGAAGCCGAATTAAGATGTTTTTTAAAATCACAGAATCTTGAGGCAAGAAGGGAAATAACCCAGTAGCTCATAAAGTTAAGAGTACAGGCAGTATAAGATTACTCGAAGTCAACAATTTGTGATGCAATCAATCATAAAGCAGATTTTTAGGTTCCCAGATAAATTCACATTTTATATGGGATTCGTTATACTTTCAGCTGTCTTGGTTGAAGTTTTGTCAGTCTAACATACCCTGCCATCTAGATTAGAAAGCACATTACGATTAAATTGATAGTTTATGATTTTTTTAGGTTGGTATGCTTACACAGCATGGTTAAATTTCACAAATGTAGGTTTCTAAAAATCCACATCTTAAACATAAAGATCATTGATACACTGATTAAAACTAGTTGTTAAATTTTGAATTTATTAATCATCCACTTTTTAAGTTTGTCATTTTCATATTAATTCACCAAAGATTCTTCTATTTTTCCTTGCAAATGTTCTTCCCATTATTGAGAATGGTTTTAAAAATATACTAATTATGTAAAATTAATGTTTTTGTAGGTGTAAAAATGAAGTCCTTTATTCATGAAAAGGAAAATAGAATAATAGGTAGTTTCCTTTAGGTTCAGACCCTGTATTTTTTTTTTTTTATTAATTGCATTGCGTTATGTGACACAGAATCACAGGCTCTGGGATTCCCCCATCCCCTCCCCGTGCCCCTCCTTGGTGGATTCCTCCGCCTTGTTGCAGTATTACAGTTCAAATTAAGTCTAGATTCTTTCGTTGCAATCATATACCAAGCATAGAGTCCAGCATCTTATTGTCCAGATAAATTCAATAATTTCTTAGGGAGACCTTCTCTGGTCTGAAGGTAGAGCTGACAGAATATTGTCCCGATCAGGTACAAGCCCTGTATTTTATAAAAATGGTTGTTCCTTTTAAAAATGAAGTATCTAGTCAAGCAATGAACATGTTTTGTTAACACTATTTATATAACAAGGCCATCTCTTATGAAATAAATTGAACTTTTAAAAAAATTTGATTTCAGGTCATTTATTCAGAATTAATACCTAACCACAAGTTGTATTTTGTTTTTTGTAGATTTGCTATATTTTTATTGGAAAGTCAGATGTGGGGCTCAGGGGTAAAGGGGCCACTAAGTCAACAAGATGTGCTTCCCAAATAAACAGGAACTGCTGGACAGAACCCCTGCCTGTGTCTATCACGGGCCGGGAAGCTGGGTGGCGGGCAGCAGGCTCACCCCCTCCGGCAACAGGGTACTAGAGGACTCTGTGGAGGAGACCCCGCAGTCAGACTTACAAAGAGAAAGACAGGTAGAAATATCCTCTGTCTGCTAATTTACTCCTTAATGACCACAATGACTTAAGCTGTACTGCTCCGAAGCCAGAAGCCAGTAGCCTCTTCTTGGTTGTCCATGTGGGTGCAGGGTCCCAAGTCTTTGGGCATCTTCTATTGCTTTCCCAGGCCACAAGCAGGGAGCTGGAAGGGAAGTGGATCAGGCAGGATATGAACTGTTGCTCATATGGGATCTTGACACATGCAAGGCAAGGACTTTAACTACTAGGCTACCATGGCAAGCTCCATAGTCTGGATTTTTAGGAGAAAAACAGATGAAACGATTACTCTTTCAGACTCATACAGATGTACAGAAATGATCACAATGTTCAAGAAAAATGCAAAACAAGAACAAAATCCTCTAGAGCTGAAAAAGTATGGACATTAGAACCTGCAGTTGTTCAGTGTGAGAAGCATAGAGTTCAGTCTCTCATAGAGCAATGGCACTACTGAGTATGATAGTATTGAGTTAAAAATGCAGAATTTGGAAGATGAACACTTTGGGAAAAAAACTGATTTAATATAAATTTAGTGACTCAATAAAGAACATATCAAATGATCCACAAGTTGCTTGTTGGTTTCTGAAGCAGCGAATTTCATGCTGTCATTTTTGTGTGTATATACACTACTTTGTAGTTTGGGAGTCTATCCAAAATGAAGTTTTTTTTTAGGTAACTGGAACACATGATGTTTTCTCTGAAATCCACACCTCGCTTACAAAATTATTTCTTCCATTTAGGAAAAGAGAATGAAATTAGTACACTTAGCAAACTGAAATTTCAATCTTTGATGTTAAAAATCACCTGAAGATCAGCTGAAATCATTCATGTGGCCACTAACATCTAACTGGCACTCTTGTTAATCATTCCCCTGATATTCAAAACCTTGACATTTACACAGCAGCTTTGCTTGAGTTATACTGTATTCTGCACTTTGTGAATATTAACATTGGCGTACAGGCTGTCCAAGTGTCTAGAATATTTGGCTGAGTTTACAAGTTTTGTTTTAATACACTCTTGGAAATTTTATCTTCAGAAGTTCTGTGTTCTTTCAGTAAGTGACTGAGATGGATACAGGTTTGCTAAGTCTGAGAAGCAATGCCTAGTAAAACCATCAGTTGCAGGGATAAAACAAACAAAAACCTTGTAGCAGCATGTTCTGATGGCACAGGAGGTAAGGTATATTGATACACTTTCCATCGAACTCTGATTTTTTTATATTGGTTTTATTGTGATACAATCATAGAGAAGGTTTCTGAGCACTGAAACTACTTTTGCAGCCTTTGCAAAGTCTTATTAATCACACTGGCGGCTTAGGTGACTTATTAAGTGAGGAGATGAAATGACTCCATGATTCCTTTTCTGAAAGAATTGCTCATGGCAGACAGCTGGCTGGAAAACGTGTGTTTGTCCATTTTGACACCTTTCTGTAGTTTTCAGAATAAGATAGGGTAGCCCGCATCTTGTAAGTTCAAGACTGCAATTAGATAGTGTGTATGCTTCATCTTAATTTTCGGGTTCAGTCTCTAGTTCAAGATTGGTGTGATTTCCAGAACATTGTTGGCAAAGACAGCCCTCCATGCCTCATGGGACTGCCATGAGATCTGCCAAGACAGCTCACAGATGAGTAAGTTCGGACCTTCTCCAATCCTCAGCGTCACCTAATGGGTCCGGCAGCTAGTTTTATAGCTTTCGTTTTCCAGGAAGGAATAACATACCCTTGACCATGTCATTTTAAGAGCAGAACACAAAGTTTTTGCTTAAATTGAAAGCGTGCCAAGCTGAAACCAACCTGCAATTGAAGTTTTGTTTCCAGAGTTTAGATTTAACATGTTTGAGAATGAGAGGCTGAACTTTCTGATAGGAAAGCTATAGTCCTATGTGTTAATACAGTTTGGGAATAATGTTCCTCTGAATCACGACCTCATTTACAACAGGAGAATGTCCTAGCTCTCACATTGCATTGGGAATGATAGCTTGAATGTGCTCTGTGAATAATTACTGTATCTTTTCATCTCCCTTTTGTTAAAGGAAAGCTTTAAAGTAAAAACTTAAATATGTAGTGGGAGTGTGTAATCCAAGTTATGAAGTCTAAAAGAAATTGTTTTGGCAAGCTCAAAATCCTCTCGAAATTCATGGGTTTGGAGTTTCATCTCTAACTGGAACCTTTTAACATTGGAATAGATTTGTTGTTTGGAAAACAGAGTAACAGACTTAAACAAGAAGGGAGCGAACTTTCATGAAATACTCAGCAGGGTTCTGTGAGATTAAAATTTATTTATTTAAGATTTAAATATACTAAATATTAATATATTAAATATACTTGGTGTCTTACACAGAATTTTAGCAAATGGGAATTCTGTATACTTCTACCAATATTGCAAGACTAAAAGACGACTTTTTCAGATATTTTGAGTCTTGAAACAAACAATTAAAATGTACCTTGAGGGTATCAGAGTTGTCGAGGGAATTTTGTTTCAACGTGCTGTCCTTTGCCAGAAATTTGCGGGCAAGAATATGAACCAGCTGTTTCAAGACTTAATTCATGTTTCACCCTTGGAATATTAAATTAGAACATCATGAGGTCATTTGCTGTCTCATTTCTTGGTTTTCCAGTGAGAGGAACAGTGTCTTCAATACGTGTGCACGTGTGTGTGCCTCTGTGTGTGTGCGTGTATGTGTGTGTGTGTGCATATTCTGTGAGAATTTTCATCTGTACTAAAGGTATATGCTAAGTAAATGAAACTAGATTATTTGTTTTCTTCTGCCTCCTTCAAGTCTCTTTGTGTTTGATGAAAATGACTCCCACATGATTTTGTGGTGAGAATTCTGTGCATATTGAGTAGATAACTTTTCTAAACGTTAAGTTTAGAAACAATTCCCGAATGTGAAGTATTATAAGACACAGGTAAACGTAACTCAAGAAGTAACATTTTTTTCAATGCTAAATGGAAATTGTTTTGGAGTCATTTGACCATGAAAAAAAGTAAAATCTGAGCCCCCAAAATATAAAACACATTCCTTTGCCATATTGAAGGCATTTATATAGTTTTTAAAAATATTTTGACCAATTACGTTTGAGTCTATATTTGGACTTTCGTTTTTAGAAAGTTTATTTATTAATTTGTTTTTATTTGAAAATCACACACACATACACACCTATATCTTTCATCTTCTGGTTCACTCCCTAAAAGTCTGGGCGAGGCATAAGCCATGCGGTTTCCTCATGTGTGTGGCAGAGACTCAAGTATTTGATCCTTAAACTGTTGCTTCCCAGCAGAGAACTGAGTCAGAAGCAAAGCCATAATCCATGCATTCAAAGACCACATGTTGCTTAATCACTCACATAAAATTAGCTAGCCCTTGGACTTTCTGTTATTTTTTCATTTATTCATATATCTGTTTATTTTATTGTTTTTAATTACTCTTTTTGTTAGTTATGAGATTATTTTTATTATGCAGGTTTCTTTCACTTTTGAAAATGGTTTATTTAGATTTCCATATAATTTTATAATTTATTGATTTCTGCAGCAGCATGTTAAGATTTTGACATAGAGTACATTGAAAACATAAAATCACTTGGATAAAATAAGTTTCTTAACAATACATGTGAGTGTCTGACCATGTATGCCTACTAAAGTTATAATAGTAATATTTATGTAATACTACCCGCTAATTTTCAGACCTTATGTCTATTGTCCATGAATGTCAGCTTTCTGGGCCATCATTCCACCTAAAATCATAAATTCCATTTAGTTCATATCCTAATCTCTCAGTTTCAAAGGCTCCTAAAACTGTCATTAGTATCGCCAACACATTTGGAGAGTTTTGGCTGGCTGTTTCGTGGGTATTTTGCAGTCTTGGTTTGTCTAATGCTTCCTGCTTTTAAATTCAGGTTATTCATCTTTACGGAAAAATAGATTCAATTCTATAATCAGTTTCAGTAATTTAAATAGGATGGGGATGCCACTATGTCTCACATGATAGAGGTGATATGAACTTTACCAGCATATGTACCATAACTTCATTTTTTCTTTGAATTAGCTGTTTATGAGTAATTGTTTTTCTTCAATGTGGTTAATTCCTGCAAGTATGTTTTCTAATTTACTGACACTTTTCTCTCTTTTTTGTCATTTGCTAAGCCTTTATGTTTCATTTGAAATACTAAAATAGTTCTAAAATTCTGAATTTCCTAATAATTGGGGTTATCTTTTCACCCAGTACATCTTGTTTTTTTTTTTATGACACGTGCAAACATAATTGTCATTGCTCATTTAAAATATTTATTAGTATTTCTAACATCCACTCGTTTCATCTGTTTTCTGTAATCTTTTTCTTCAGACTGTATCACAATTCTCTGCTTGTTTGTATGGGCTTTGGACAGAAATCTGGATAATCAGATATGAAGTTATGGAGAAACTGGATTTTGTTAAACTGTTTGAACACATGTTTATGCATTTGTTGAAGCAGAACATCAGGCATCCAGGTCCTTCTCTGATCCTCTCCTTTCTGTTCTCCTTCCACTCTCTGCTCACCCTCGCTACCCTGTTTCCTCAACTAGCAAAACTGCATGTTGTAAGTGCTGGGTCGGAAAATACAACTTGAATGATCAGAACATGTTTTCCTAAATATAATGATTATGGAGAGTAAGGTAAATGAGATACAGATATTAGACAAAATCAGTTCTGTAACATAGTGGATTCTTTGGGTTACTTAAATAACCTACTCACTCCAGTCATCTTCATGATATAATTAGCACTGAACAGCATTGTTTATTCAGTGACACCTTAATACTCTGTCATTGGGAAAGGAGTTGAGACTGTACCTAGTTTGGATCTAAGGTATTTCCTTGAAATTTAGGAATTCTTAACTTTGAATGACATATTCCTTCATGCAATATGATTTGAATCCTACTCCATATAGTTGTATTCTTATGCTTTTACTCCTGCACAGATTGATTAGAAGCAAAAGTCAACACAAGTAAACAAACCGGTCAGCCAAAATGAGCAGTAAGGGCCCAGAGAGGTAAGGTCAAAAGAAATGGCAAAGAATGATGAAATTGAAAGAAGCCTTCTAGTGCTCCTTCCTGCACTGGTTGAATTATTTTTTAAATTTAATTTTAATTTTAATTTTTAGTGCTCCTTCCTGCACTGGTTGCACTATTTTATTTTTATTTTATTTTTAGCATAATTTCTTTTGCAAAAATTCATTTGAAAGATTCACAGGGGAAGGAGAGAAATAGGTTTCATCTGCTGAGCGACACCTCAGCTGTTTAAAAGCCAGGAGCCAGGAGCTTTTTCCAGGTCTCCCCCGCAGATGAAGGGCCTCAAGGCTTTGGGTATCCTCCAGTATTTCCCAGGTCATAAGCAGGGGTCAACATCGAAAACAGAGCAGCTGGAATTTGAACCAGTGTCCATAGTGGGGAGGCTTGCCATTGCAGGTGGGAGATTAGCCTGTTGAGTCATTGTGCCTGTCCAGTGGCACTATTTTCTTCAGCTACTACTTATCACTTCTTATTTGTTGGGTACTTTATTTTGTTGAGCAATAAGCATTAGATTATAGTGTAGTTTAAAAGTGTCAGCATAAAATATAATATTTTTAAATAAAAATGAAGTTCCTATATACTAAAGAGTGATTTCATCTTTTCCTTATGACAGTGTTTGTCACAATAATTCTGAGTAATTCATGCACATTTCAGATTATAGACACTGTGAGAATGATTGACTATTAAAGGTACATACAAAACAACTGTGGTGCTAAATGCTAAAGCAGTTGAGGGAAGGTAGATGATTATTATAGACTCAAGTTAAAATCAGTAAACAAATTTTAAACAAAGATTTGGTAAATTTTAATATACTCAGGAGAAAAAAGACAGAAATGTTTTCTCAGCTGTAGATCTGTCATCCAAGTAAGAAATTCTAAATTAGGTAATGCCATTAGCTATAAGCTCTCCAAATGCAATATTCATGTCTTGTTCTAATGTTCATTCACCACCTCTGGGTCAATCCCATTAGTGTAATTAAATTTCTGCCTAATCAATTTTATTTCTGTACTTAATAAAAAGAGGCAATTTTACTAGATGTTCTGTTTTTTCAATTATATAACCACTAAGAAATCAATTGCTTAACAAAAGTTAAAGTAATATGATTTGAACACGAATTACTCACTAACAGAAGACAATAATGAGGCAAATGAAAAATAAGAATCTGTCTCTCCATCTCCCCAAATAAATAAATAATTCTCATAGAAGGCAAAGCTTGGGATCTCTTGAATTTGTTAGACATTTCATGGCTCTTACAAAATATTTTGGCAGGATTATTCCCTAAAGTGATTCATTATCTATCAATTCATATTTCGATGTCATTTAATATGTGTTGAATATTCACAACATGCAAGTATTGCACAGCTGCTGAGAACACGTTACTCTGTCTTTTACCCTTACACTGCTTGATTTTTGAAAGATGTAGAAAGAGCATATTTTAAAATCTGTTGAGAGGCTAGGAAAAAAATCGTTTAAAAACAAATCAGCAATTTTTTGTGTGTGTTTTAGAATCTGGAATATGTCACTCCATTCTCTTCTTTCCTAGGATAACATATTCAGCAAAGTTTTCTTTTCTTTGAAAATGAAATAAAATTCTTCCACAGTAAAGAAGAGTTCAAAGAATTTGCCTCTTTCAAACCTGCCCTACAAATGATACTTCAAGATGTTCTCTTGACAGAGAAGAGGAGTAGCACCAAACAAAACCAAAGGCAAATGGGAAGAACATCCCAGTAAAATGACAACAGAAGACTAAATCAATGAACAACCCATTCCTAAAATGACAGGAACAAAGTACCACCCATACATATTAAACTCTGAATGTAAATGGTTTAAGCTCAATCAAACGTCATAGATTAGTAGACTGGATTAAAAAGCAAAACCTATCTGCTTATTGTCTAGATAGATACACTTCACCAACAAAGATCAGCGGAAACTATATCACATGGGTTTTGTTGTTTTCTGTTAGTTTCATCTCTTCAAAACACTTTCTACTGATTAAATCATTCAATGACTCGTAGATCATGCAGTGGCATCATTTTCTTCAAGAAGATTCTTGCTTTTCATTTCTTCAGCTACACATTAGTCATTTAATAGCATGTTATTTAACTTCTTGGCATGGTAAATATCAATTTTTTTTCTATTGTTGATTTTGTATCATAACTTTTCATTTAAGGGGATGTACAGTAGTTTTGAAATGGAGACTAACATCCAGATGTGAGGATGCAATGTAGTATGCATTTCTACTTCCAGACAAAGATGGAGTTACAATGAAACTGTTTACTATATCTTGACAATAGGATTCTGGATTCTCTGCCATTGTCCATGCCCACAATGATGGACATATGACTGTGTATGAAGAACTGTATGTTAGTAACGATATAGAGGAACTAGGTGGGGGGGAGGGAATTGGGGAGGGGATAAGGGAATATGGAACTGTATCGTAAAATGATAATAATAATAAAATGTAAAAAAAAAATAAAAAATACATTGCAAAAAAAAAAAAAGGAAAAAAAACAACAAATCAGCACACATCTTCCTCGAGAATTAATTCCGTGCCCTTATTGGGAGGATCATCAATGATTCTGAAGACAGACAAGTATGTTTCTTCTTTCCATTTATATACCCATTCAGAAATTACCATTGCAAATTTTGAAGTCCCACTCCTTCCACATCTGGAGATAAATGTCTTAATTTAAGAAAACATCTAGGATGGAGAAGTAAAGTTTCTTTGCCATTCCATTTTTTTAAAAGATTTATTCATTTTATTACAGCCAGATATACACAGAGGAGAGACAGAGAGGAAGTTCTTCCGTCCGATGATTCACTCCCCAAGTGAGCCGCAACGGGCCGGTGTGCGCCGATCCGAAGCCGGGAACCAGGAACCTCCTCTGGGTCTCCCACACGGGTGCAGGGTCCCAATGCATTGGGCCGTCCTCAACTGCTTTCCCAGGCCACAAGCAGGGAGCTGGATGGGAAGTGGAGCTGCCGGGATTAGAACTGGGGCCCATATGGGATCCCAGGGCATTCAAGGTGAGGACTTTAGCCGCTAGGCCACGCTGCCGGGCCCTGTCATTCCATTTATATGTAAGTGTTGGGTAGTTCTTCATTCTCTCCATCCTTCAGACACAGATGGTTAGAGTTTCTTTAGATGCTACTGTTAGTATTTGTAGTGCTTCACATTTTATTTTGAATTTCTGATTCATCATACTAAATAATTATTTTATCTCCAGTTAATTAGTAAAATTCAACAACAGCCAATCAGGGCCACTAACTTGATCATTATTTCATCTTCCACCTCCTTCATCAAGCCAAGCAAACTCTCATCTGATGATATACGATTTTCCATTGGCATCACATCCTATTTGGCAATAGAAAAAATGTAAGCACCAAAATATTACTTCAATAAGGATAAGGCTCTCTTCATTTCTCCATCAGCAGTGATATGGTCTAGAGTCCTATTGATAAATCCAAGTAGTGTTTGCTTTTTAGCCTATGTTGCCTAAGTGAACTTCTAGAATCAATTGTTCCAGATTAGGCTTTTCCTGGAAACAAACATCAAATAATAAATTGTACACAGCACTTTTAGTGATTTTAGTATTTATGTTTCTAAGTGTAAGGAAGGCAAAAAAATAGGATTGAGGAAAAGCAATAGATTTTAAATAATTTGATAGCTTTGAGGGCTCAGTGCAGTAGCCTCGTGGCTAAAGTCCTCACCTTGCACATGTCTGGAACCCATATGGGTGCTGTCTCATGTCCCAGTTGCTCTACTTCCCATCCACCTCCCAACTTGTGGTCTGGGAAAGCAGTGGAGGATGGCCCAAAATGGGAGATCCTGAGGAGGTTCTTGGCTCCTGGCTTCAGATCAGCTCAGCTCCAGACATTGTGGCCACCTGGGGAGTAAACCAATGGATTGGAGATCTTTATCTCTGCATTTCCTTCCCACTGTATGAAAATGAATAAATCTTAATTTTCTAAAATTAATTAATTTTTCCTAAAATTAATTAATTTTCTAAATTAATTTTGAGTTCATTCAGAATTATTTACGTTGAGGCTAAATAGGATCCATATTTGTCCCCCATATCATCCAATCATTGCTGTACTGTGGGAGGTAAGAAGCACTGTATCACTTTGTACTGGGTTACTGAAATACCTGAAGACAGTGACCAATAAATAGTAGGGTTATACATGATAGATGAGAACTGCAAAGGGAGTCTGAGCAGGTGTATAACACTATGCAATATCCTCAGTGATGGAGATGTTTTAATGATGGCAAGCAAATAGCTAACACTTCTATAGCACTTCTGATATGCCAGCACTTTTTTTTAAGATCCTGTAACATAATCCAGCTAATATTCATAGCAACATTTTTAAAAGAATTTATTTATTTTTATGGGAAAAGCAGATTCAGTGAGAGGAGAGTCAAAGAGAGAATGATTTTCCATGTACTAGTTCACTCCCCAAATGGTCTCAGTGACTGAAGCTGAACTGATCTGAATCTTGGAGCCAGGAGCCTCTTCTGGTTCTCCTACATGGAGGCAAGGTTCCAGGGATTTGGGCCATGCTGTGTTGCTTTCCCAGGCCATAAGCAGGAACTGGATGGCAAGTGGAGCCCACATGGGATGTCAGCTCTTGAAGGCAGAAGATTAGCCTGTGGAGACATAGCCTCTTTATTGCAACTTTAAGTAAGAGGTATCAACAAGTGTCTTGGTATCTACAAATATGAATGGAACTTACTTGTACAGCTTTTGCTATGTCCAATAACTTTGGGTATATTATTTCTATTTCCATTTGTCTCGAGAATTTTTTTCAGCTTCATTTCAATTTTTTTATAAAAAATATTTAAAGAGCATATTATTCAAAAGGAAAAAAATGAAGTATATATCACTATAATTTTTATTAAAATGAAAATAAAATATTTAAGGAGAGAGGAAAGAAAAGAAAAGAGGGAGAGAGAATGCGAGCACGTGGGAGAATAGAAAAGAAGAATCCTTAACATTGATTCATTCCTCAA
The DNA here is from genome assembly GCF_030435755.1 of Ochotona princeps. Classification (NCBI taxonomy): domain Eukaryota; kingdom Metazoa; phylum Chordata; class Mammalia; order Lagomorpha; family Ochotonidae; genus Ochotona; species Ochotona princeps. Next base: position 48,450,225 of record NC_080834.1, read on the forward strand.
ATGCCTAAGGCATCTCGGGTTAGACCAGCAAGTCTGGTAGCTAGGAATTCAATCTAGCTCTCTCATGTGGATGGTAGAGACCTAGCCACTATGAGCAATGTCCTGTTTGTTTCATTGGAAGGAGCTGGAATAAGGAGGCAGAACTAGGACGCAACTCTAATCACTCTTAATATATAATTCAGACATCCCAAAGAAGATCTGAACCACTAGGCAAAATGCTCACTCCTGTCTTCTTCTTCTTTTTCCCCATCCAGCTCCCTTTTTGTGGTCTGGAAAAGCAGTAGGGGATGGGCCAAAGCTTAGGCACCCTGCACGCATGTGAGAGACCTGGAAGAAGCTCCTGGCTTGGTCTATTGCTGCTGTGGCACTTTGGGGAGTGAATTGCAGGGCCCGGTCTCCCAAGGATTAACTCCACAGCTTAGCTTGTTTCTCAGAGAGTAACAGGATTGGCAATTTTGGCCTGATACATCTAGCCACTGGCTTAACCGCAAGTTCCTGCTTCCTATTTGTCAAGTTATCTGCCAAGGGATTGGATAAACACTGGGAGGAACTCAAGGGATTTAGGGTGTCCACTAGAGGATTGGATAAACACTGGGAGGAATTCAAGGGATTTAGGGTGGCCACTACTGGGAGGAACTGGAAGGATTTAGGGTGGCCATTTGAGGACTGGATAAACACTGGGAGGAGCTAGGCAGAGTATAAAAGAAAGCCTGGAGTTGCAATAAAGATCAATCTATCAATCTATCATCGATCGGCATTCTGTGTACTGCGTGTTATCTTGTGTTGTCTCTCTGCGTTGTCTTTTTTGTAACCCTAGTCCCTCCGCTCAGCTCGGGGTACGTGGCGACGCGGGCATTGCCAACAGTGAATCAGTGGATGGGAGATCTTTCTCTGAGTACTTATTTCTCTCCATGTATCTGCCTTTAAAACAAACAAACAAATAAACAAACAAATATTTAAATAGATCTAAAAATAAAAGGAGGGAATGGAGAAGCCAGGACATACGAGATGCTGACATAGCAGGTAGCAGTTTTACCTGCTACACCACATTGCCAGCCACAGCTTATTTTGTTATTTTTTTTTTAAGAATCCTTTAAAAAAGCTGTTCAAATTCATGTTTATTGTTTCATTTAACTATCTGTACAACCTACATCACTTTGTCCATCCAGGACAAAGTTGCATTTACAAAGTTTAGAAAATTTGTCCTAGTTTCTCCAAAGTATTTTTAAAATTGTGATCCTAATTTTTGTTTTGTCTTTTTAAAAATTTGTCAAGCATTTCTTGTTTCATCTGAGTTTTCAACCTGAAGACATTTTGCTTATTAATGAGTTCCTGAATTCACTATATGAATTACTATCAGTAGTTTTCAATTTTCCTTCTGAGTTAATGTGTACATGAATACAAACTGTGGATATTTAACTTCTTTAGTAAGGAGAAGATATATTTTGATATAGTCATAATGTCTTTCTGCAGAATTTATGTATATTCTGAATGTTTGTACCTGCCCACTAGAGTAAAGGCTGTCTTTACAGTGGCTTTAAGGTCGTGTCTCAGGACTGTAGAGAAAGAGAAGGGCTAAGTGGAGTTGCTAAAGAAGGAGGTGAGAATTTGGAAGCATTCTGTGGTTGGGGACAGAGACAGAGTGCAATCCATTTGGAAATTCTAAAGCCCATGTAACAAGATCCCTGTAAGGTTAGTATTTATGTGTGTGACCTACTGTCACCTCATCATCAGAGGTTTTCATCTTTAAGCCATATGCATTTATTTTCGATGATCTCATTTCCTCCTCTTTTCTCTATTACTTAAGTTGTCAAAAGCACATTAGTTTTCCTTTTTAGTAAGGTGAGAATAAATCATCCTACCTACATCAAAAGAGGAAATGTCAAAACAAAACAGAAGTGAAAGAAGAGAAAGCAGGTATCACAGTCTAAGATTGACTTTGAATGCCAAGAGAAACAAAAAGACCTTTTAATGTGGTTTCTTATATTATTTTTGGAATTTAAAATTTATGTAGCAATTAATCACTTTTCTAAAACATTTGCAGATTGGACATAAATTACCACAAGAGGAATAGAATTTAGAAATTCTCCATTTTTAAGTCACATTTGTATTCTTTCTTAGTTTGTAGAAAAGAGAAGGTGCATATTTTGTACTCGGATAAATATTATAAATGTTTTGCTCAAGAGGCCTTCAAACCGCCTTTCAGCATATGCGACAAACAGAAATAAACACAATTCATTTTATAGTCTCTTTGTTGATGGTGTTCTAGATGTGATTAGATGAATGAACATGAGCTTTTGATTTTAAATCATATTGCTTAAAGTCAAGAAAATTACAAATTATAAATCTTGCATAAATATTCACGAATGTAGTGTAGTCCTGGATTTGCAGTAGCATTGTGACAGCATATTTCTGATTTCACATGCATGTTCATGCTTTTATATTTTCTTGATGATGGCAAGAACTCCTTTTTCTTGGTCACTTCTGAAATGTGGCTCTGGATGATCCCCCATGAGGAGACTGGAACCCGAGTTGCGAACACCACGCCAAGAGATTAGGACATATGGGTTGCAAGGCAAGTGAAACAATACACACTTTATTGAACACAACAGGATGTATATATATATATATATATATATATATATATATATATATATATATATGTGTGTGTGTGTGTGTATATATATACAGGTGTATATGTGTGTGTATGTGTGTGTGTGTGTATATATACACACACACTAGGCAGGTTACCTATGCAACCATGTAAAGCCCCTCTAAAGCTAGAAAACAAGGAAATGAAGGAATGATCACCAGACCCAATAGTGTCAAAGTAGTAAACGTGTTTTTCAGGAATGGATTCTGATGGTCAAGCCAATTAACTGAGGAAGGGGATGTGCTTGGGTACAAGCAACTAGTGAGGAAAGAGGCACAGGGAGATGTTGCTCATCCCCAACCATGCTTCACCAGAAGGCAGCCACAGTCCCACGCCCACGTAGGAAGTCAGCTTGCTGCTAGCAATCACGGTCTGCTGAGAGTGTGAGTTCTGGGTTCTCCAGCATCTGATGGACTGGATCAGGGGCACACTTCCACATATAGCCCTTTGGATGAATCCTGGCAACTCAAAAAAGAGCCAAGGTCTTCAAGCCATCACAAAGACCCCTTGTAACATTTCATGTCACAAAGTAACCTCCCATCTAATAAACTAGAGCAAATTCATTTCTCTGCAAGCTACAGTTGACTGATGCAGAAGGAGCAAAATGTCAGATCAGAAATGAAAATTCACTTCACATATCTACAAAGAAGTAATTTTTGAGTCTTGAAATTCGTGTCTCAGACACAAAATGGTGCCTGCAGGAACGGCAGGGCATTCACCATTACTCCCATCAATCCACAAATAAACGTCAAAACAAGTTATTAAATTTTGCTTTTTCTCTACTAATGTTTTTAATTTTAGGTGTAAATTGAAATATGAGCTGGGTTTGCCTATTTTAAAGAAAAATGAGATTCTTTCAATGTCTCGAGAAAGTGTCTTTGAGAATATGAAATTCTGTTTATCACATTATGACAGAGTATAAGGAAAAAAGACATACAATATGCATATGTTAATGTATATTGATGTATTTAATACTAAGAATGATGATGGAAATATTTGCCAATCAATTCTTAGATTATATTAAATTAAGTATTAAAGTTTTTGCCAATTTTACTTCTAAAATTTTTTCAAGAGAAAACCTTTTCCACTCCCCATTCCTTCCTTCCAATTTTATTTCCATTTTCTGTTATGATTGTTCTTTTTTTAATCTTTGAAATCCTTTCTTATATTCAATTTTGTTTTTGCTCAACTACTTGATTGATAAATAATTATTGAGTATCTCTTAGTTGCTCAGCACTGTGCTAGGTTCTGGGAATAAGGAAATTACTACTTTTCTGTAGCCCTCAGTGTAGGATGTAGGTAAAAGAAAAGCAAGCACAAAAACAAGTGTAGTGCACTGCCTGCTGGCCTAATGGCTGAAGTCCTTGCCTTCAATGCACCAGAAACCCGTATGGGCTTCGATTCTAATCCTGGTGGCCCAGCTTTTCATCCAGCTCCCTGCCTGTGGCCTAGGGAAGCAGCACAGGATGCACCAAAGCCTTGGGACTCTGACCTGCATGAGAGACCTGGAGGAAGCTGCTAGCTCCTGGGTTCAGGTCAGCTTAGCTTCTGTTACTGCCACTATTTGGAGAACAAACCAGCAGATGAATGATCTTTCTCTCTGTCCCTCCTTCTCTCTGTAGATCTGCTTTCTGATAAAAGTGAATTAACTCTTAAACAAATAAAAAAAAGTTGAGTGATATTAAGTGCTAGTGTTTGTCTCTTGCTGAGACCTCAAAACCTTTATGTGAAAGATACTATGTTAACCCAATGCGTGATTTGAGACAGACTCGGCATAATTCAACTCATCCATTCATAAATTTTTGTTCCAGTTTAATTAGTATCAGCACAACCGATCTTTGATCAGGCTGCTTTTATGAACACGTAGTAACCATGGTTGCATTGAGTCCATCTGATTCTCTTTTTTGTTCTTCAAATATGTGTCAGGCATTCCTTTTAAATTATAATTTATATAAAATGTCCATATCTGCCTATACTTTTTAAAAAATTAGATTAGCTGCTGATTTACACAGCAATTGTCTTGTATGATACTTAGAAAAACCTATGTTAAGACTTTGCTGTTCTGGGCCCGGCAGCGTGGCCTAGCGGCTAAAGTCCTCGCCTTGAACGCCCCAGATCCCATATTGGCGCCGGTTCTAATCCCGGCAGCTCCACTTCCCATCCAGCTCCCTGCTTGTGGCCTGGGAAAGCAGTCGAGGACGGCCCAAAGCTTTGGGACACTGCACCCACGTGGGAAACTTGGAAGAGGTTCTAGGTTCCAGGTTCCTGGCTTCGGATCGGCGCGCACCGGCCCGTTGCGACTCACTTGGGGAGTGAATCATCGGACGGAAGATCTTCCTCTCTGTCTCTCCTCTCTGTATATCTGACTGTAATAAAATGAATAAATCTTTAAAAAAAAAAAAGACTTTGCTGTTCTATTTCTTATTCATAATTGGGTGTGGAATTCAATATACTTTTGTAATTTTATTTTAGAATTGAAAATAATTCCAATGTTTAAAATATTTATTCTGTTTTACCTTAAGCTATATCTCTGTTCAGATTTTCTTTTATTTTTAAACAACACTAATATTTTATGTATTTATGGAATATCATGTGATGTTTTTGTGATGTCCTCTGCGTATTGTCAAGTGAACTTAAACATATCTTCTCGAACATTTAGTATTACTTAGCATTGAAAACATTCAACATCATTTGTCTTTTTACAAAGAGAAATATGTAGTATATTGCACTTACCTATGGTGCTTCTACCATGTATGGAATATTGAAATTTATTCCTATGAAACTCATTCACAAACTTTTCCCAGTCCCATCCTGAACCCCACTTCCAATTAGCCAGCATCATTCATTTAAACTCTATGTGATGAACTTTTTTATTTGATGCAAGAGATCACATGCATGACTTACTTTATTTAGCTTAGCGACTTCCATTTCTTCTAAGTCTGAAAGGATCTCAGTGTTTTTTCCCAGTAGTAGTTCAGCGTTTCAGCTCTTACATTTAAATCTATAGTCCATTTCATGTCTTCTTTTTTTTTTAGATTCATCGTTTTAATGTGAATGTGTAGTAATGATAGCACCATTCTAGATTCACCGTTTTAATGTGAATGTGTAGTAATGATAGCACCATTTATTGAAGACTGTCTTTTTTTCAATGTGTGTTCCAAGGAACTTTGGTCAAAGTCTAATCAGATGTAGACATTTGAATATACATTTAGGATCTCTTGTGATTCATTGATCTACATGTCTTTCATTATAAAGATGCAACATTATTTTTCTTATAAAGCTTTATAAATTGTAATGCTCCGTATCTCATTATTTTTTTCAGAATCAGTGAGCTTCTTTGAACAGTTTTATAATTCATACAAATTTGACTACAGCTTTTATAAGTTGCATGAAAGTTTTTATTGTTATCTGATTGGCGTTACAATCTCTTTTTGTTTTAGTATCTTATTTAAGCCTTCTTTCATTTTTCTTGTATCAGAACAATTCAGTATTTGCTGGATAAATGTTGATCTTTTCATGTAATTCAAGGTTTCTTTTGTATTGTCTTTGAATTAAAAATTTTCTTCACTTTAACATATGAAAAGATATATTATTTTAGCATTTATTCTTTTTTTTCATTTTTTGTCTGCTGCAGGAAGCTGACTGCTTTAATCACCACTTTATTACCTTTCTTTTGAGATATATTCTAAGAACTTTATTTTTTTCATTGTTATGAAGTGATTATTTCTGATTTATATAGGCAGGATTTATGAAAGCTACTCTTATTTGTTCAGCACAATATAGTTTGTGACATTTCTAGGTTCACAAATGGTTTTCCTCTCTCAGATATAATATTTATGAAAATTTTTCAAGCTAATTGCTTTCCTTCTTGCATTGACTATGACCTTCATTAATGGATAGTGCAGTATGGCCATGGTTGCTATCTTGTTTTTTATTGTAATAGAACAGTATATAACATTTTATTATCATTTTAATACATGATATTCTCCCCAGGTTTTCAATGCACATACATGATGAAAGCAAGAGGGTTGTCATCTTACCAAGTGGCTGGATTTTCTGTTGTTTGTTTGTTTTTGCTAAATTTTGTTTCAGTTTGTTCACTTTGGAGATTATTGAATTTATTCCTTTGATTTCATAGTGAATATAAAGTCTATGCATGAAAGACTCATGGATTTATGCAATTTTATTTATTTATTTTAAGATTTTTATTTTATTTTATTACAAAGTCAGATATACAGAGAGGAGGAGAGACACAGAGGAAGATCTTCCCTCCGATGATTCTCTCCCCAAGTGACCGCAACAGTCGATCCGAAGCTGGGAACCTGGAACCTCTTCCGGGTCTCCCACACGGGTGCAGGGTCCGAAAGCATTGGGCCATCCTCAATTGCTTTCCCAGGCCACAAGCAGGGAGTTGGATGGGAAGTGGAGCTGCCGGGATTAGAACTGGCGCCCATATGGGATCCCAGGGCGTTCAAGGCGAGGACTTTAGCCGCTAGGCCACGCCACCGGGCCCTATGCAATTTTATTTTGATGGCCTTACATCATGAGCCTGTATTGTCACATTTTTTGGTAAAAATTGGAGATGTATTTCAACTGAATGTGCATTACTTTTGAACACAGTATATTTATTTATATAATTCAAATCCTTTTTGGTGGTGCTGATCTTTGTGGAGAAAAGCATGCTAAGATTCTTCATTATAATTGCAAATCTGTTGTGATCCTTGAATTGTTAAGTTAAAAAAATGTATGAATTTTTTGGCCGAAGATAAAGCTGTTATTAAAATTTCTTGAATTCTTTTCAGGAACCATCACGGAGCAATAATCTATCCCTACTTTTCTTAACATTTAAGTTGTGTATGAGATATAGGTGGGCCTCAACAAAGGCATTTAAACTGGGAGTGGAGTAGCTTTCCAGTTTTTGCCTAAACTTATGTATACTGCTCTTCTGCACAATATACTCCTGCAGTTTGTTTTTTAGCAAATCAAGAAGGAGAAACCCTTATTCAAAGTTATTTATGTTCTTTAATGAATTGGTCATTTTAGTTTTTGAATACAGTAAAGAGGTCTCAAGGAGAATAGATGATGATAAAGCAAGAAGAGAGACCATATGGCAGCGTGTAGAGCCTGGAAAAAGGAAAACATATGCTTTGGCTGCAAAATGCTTCAGATAATTTTGCCAGCAAATAATTCTGTCATTAAGAATGATGTAAATATCAGGAGTAATAGGTCATGTCTTGTTTTCATAGAAAGAAGAGAGGAATAAATAGTGCTGAGCATAGTCTAATGAAGTAGAACTTAAAAGCACAAGGACAAAACTTGAAAATATATACATAGATGAGAAAATTTATAGAGAACAGAGGGAGAATAGTAGAATGCCAAACAATATCTTATATAACGTCACACACAAGACCTCTCCACATATACTCGTGACCCTGATAAAGATTTTTCAAACAAGGAGGAGCCCCTGATTGCAAGCCAGCTGAATGTAGTGTTTTGTGCAGTGCAGCCCAGGATCATATTGAGGCTATGTGATAGGACTGAGGCCAATCTAATGGGAAGAACCTTATAGGAAATAAATATATAACCAAGGCACAGTCTGGCCAAATTAGTCATGGTTGAGAAGGGCTAATGCAAAGAGAATTAAAAAGCACTGGGAAACCACTATGCTTAGTGAAATGAGACTGTCCCAAAGTAATAAATATCATGTGGATACAGGCAGTGGCAAAAAAATCTAGTATCATATTGTCAAGGTCTAGTTAACAGTTTCATTAGGAGTCGTCCATTTATCAAAGGAGTAGAAATGCGTACTGTAACATATTTTCACTTCAGAGCATGCCAGTCTCCATTATACACTTCATTTATGAGAATATAGATACAAAGATTTTTACCTCTCTATCTATGTGTTTTGTATTTTGCATGAATGTTGCCTTATATCAGAGAGAATGTATAATATTTGTCCTTTCGGAATTGGTTCATTTGTTCTTTTGCATTTCCATTAAAAACTTTGAGAGTTGAAAGAATACAACTTAAAACAATGAAAACCTTTACTTACAAAGACTGGAGAATTTGCAAAAAAATGAAAATCTATCCATCAGTTTTATCATCACTGAGATAAACTAAAACTTAACTTGTTTTTCCTCCATAACATTTTTCCAATGTTCCTAAAATTATTAAATAAAAACAAACATACTAAGTTTATATATCTTAGAAATAGGAAGTTTGCGATTGTAGTGCCTGGTGTGTAATGGATGACTGTTAAATATTTTTTGACTAATTGACAAGAAAAAGAGGAGCATTTTATAAAAAGATGAAGCAGAAAAAACTGAGTTATGTGATCACTATAAAGAACAGTTTTATCATTTGCTGTTGATGCTGAGGAATATTGCAACATATTGCTTATTTTCTTGATGCATTGCTTCAGTATAGCAGAATCAACTAATCCATAAAATAAGTGTATGTACAGAGGCATTTATTTCTAGAGTGCATGTAAATCCATACACCTGTATTAGCCAGTGTCTTTCAGGATAGAGCATTTCAGTCACCCCAGAAATTTCACTCTCCCTTGTCAGTCAGTAAGTTCCTTAAAGACAGCTATGGTTTGACGTGTATCATAACAATTTGATTTGCTTGTGGTAGAAATACTTACAAAGGGATTTTTGAAATCATGCTGTTATATTCATCACTAATTCATTATTTTTATTACGAAATAATATTCCATTTTTTGAATAGAGAATTACATATGTGTATGTTTTACTGTTAAGATACATGTATATTGTCCCCAGGAGTCAGTCCACTGGCATAGCATGGTAATACTCTGCATGCACTGTAGACATCTTACACGGATAGCCGTTCTAGCCACAGCTGCTCCACTTCTGATCCAGCTTTCTGTTCACGATCTGACAAAGAAGTGGAGGATGGCTCAAGGCCTGGAGCCCCTATACCCACATAAAAGACTAGGAAGACGCTCCTGGCTCTCAGTTTTAGATTGTCACAGCTCTAACAGTTGCAGTGACTGGGGAGTGAGCCAGAGAGGGATGATTTATTTCCCTGTAACTGTCTCCCTGCAACTCCGAGTTTCAAAAAAAAACCCAAAAAACAAATAAATCTTTAACAAATTATCTGAGAATATTTAATTGATAAATGTTTTTATCACTTAGATAAATACTAAGAATGCAATTAGTTTTCTAAAGTGTATATTCACATTTAATTCATAAGAAAATATCAAACGGAACTCTTCTAGGAACTGATCAGAATTTTAGTTGCTATGTGTCTTTGACAATTTACCTGCCATAACAAATTACCTTTGACTAAATGACTTATGAACAACAGAAATCTCATTAGATTACTTATGTATTTCAAAGGCAGAATCACAGAAAGGAGAGACAGAGAGATGACTCGTTGCTGATTCATTCTCCAAGTGACCAAAGTTAGCCGAGCTGAAACAGGCTGAAGCCAGTAGGCAAGAGTGCATGACAAGATCCTAAATACTTTGGCCATCTTCTGCTACTTTTGCAGGCACATTAGCATGGAGCTGAATCAAAACTAGAGCAGCTAGGCTATGAACCAGCACCTAGATGGGGTACTTGAACTTGAGGCAGGGATGCAATGTGTTCTGTCACAGCAAAGTTCCAGAAATGTGCTTCTTCCATTTATGGAGGATGGAAAAATATAAGTTCAAAGAGCAAGATGACTGGTGCTTGATGATATCTTGTTTCCTGGTTCATAGGGTAAGAAGGACAAGGAAATTCCCAACAGTTTCTTTCGTGAGTCTTTGATCCCATCCACGAGGGTTCAAATAACATGATCTATTCACTTCCCAAAGGTTCCGTCAAAGATCCCCATTCCTTAATAACATCACATGGGTGATTACTTTTCAATATATAATTTCAGGGACACAAACATTCAGATTACAACTATCTCAGTAATCAATACTGCAAATGTATCAAACTTTTATTAATTAATGATTCTAGCATGTGTGAAGTCATTATCTCAGTTTCCTTGATTCCTACTCACATCCCGACCTAATAATATAGAGCATATTTTCTTGTGCTTATTTGCCTCTTGTATTTTATACTTACCTTCATGTAGTTCAATTCAATCTTATTGTCTTAATATGTGTGACTCTGTTTTAAGGTAAAGTAATATAAGTTTTCTAAAGTTTTACCTTTGTAAAATTGTATTTTAAAAATTATAAGGAGTTATTATTTCAAAGCACAATTTAGCATCACCTTGTTAAATTCTGTCAAAAGTTTTAAGTTTTAACCCAAAATGTATAAATTTGATTTGTACATGGTTGTAAGAAACAATAGCTTTTCTTTTTCTACATCTATTTTATTTTATATTTATTTTAAATGTATTTAGCTTCAACAGATTCAATGTGATTTGTACATACAATTATTTTTTAAGATTTATTTATTGGAAAGGCAGATTACACAGAGAATGAGATATGGAGGGAAAGATCTTCAGTTTGCTGATTCACTCTGCAAGTGGCCGAAATGGCCAGTGCTGAGCCAATAAGAAGCCAGGATCCATGAGCCAGGGGCCAGGAGCTTCTTCTGTGTCTCCCGAACGGGTGCAGGGATCCAAGGCCTTGGGCAATCCTCTACTGCTTTTCCAGGCCACAAACTGGAAGATGGATGAGAAGTGGGGCAGCTGGGACATGAACTGGTGCCGATACAGGATCCTAGTGCATACAAGGCGAGGACTTTAGCCACTAGGCTGTTGTGCTGGGCCCACAACTCAATGGATTATAGAAAATGGTTGTCAGTGAATGCTCACCTTTTCATCTTGGGTTCTAGACCTGTGATTTCTATCATTTGAAGATGACACCATTTATTGCTTATGAATACAGTGTATATTAAATCCTTGAGGATGATACTTACTTTCATATAGTCATGTATCTTGCTGATGCCTTATGTGAAGCATGAACAGGACACTCCAAGCAATGTGAGCTGGGAGCATGTCATTGGTGACACACACTAGCACAAGTCAATCCCATTGTTGCTGATAAGTGCATCCTTGCATATTACACAGTGGTTGTGCTTATAGAACTGACATCATAAGAACTTAAATACTGGTGCTGGTTGAAATTTTGTGAAGCCGAACGGAAATAGCTATGTAAAGAAAATGTGTCAATTCCAGTGAAAGGAATTCACTTTTCATTTCAGGATGTTGGGAATCCAATGTTCTTAAGTAATCACCAGTTGGGTGTTTAGTGTCCTTATGGAATGTTGCCAAATTGGGGAAAGAGCGTTGTTTTATACTTCTGGTATGTTGGCTATTGACTCTTAATTGGAATGTTTTGTCTATTCACATTTACAATAATATGATTATCATTATGATTGCTTTTATATTTTTTGCTTTTTACAGTACCTTTTGCTCTTGATTTATTTTTCCACATTATCTGATATCAAGAGAAAGTTTCTGGAGAAAGTTTCTCCAACCCACCAATGAAAGAGAAGCTTAACACTTCATTTTTAAATGTACTATAGAATTAGCTATAAGTGTAACCTTAAGTTCTGTGCTATTACAAATTCTTAGTTATATATGAATGTCCAGGAGTAATCACAACCTAGAAAGAGCCCATAAGTTAGGAGAAAAGTAATGCTTTTGTGGAACTGTGATATTTTAAAAATATTCTTGAGTATTTGAATTTTGTGTTTTATCTATCTATCTATCATCTATCTATCTATCATCTATCTATCTGTGTTAGCCAAAACCTTTTTGGAATATCTACTGAATAAAACTATTTTTGATTACTTTTTCAAGTGAGGAATGCTGATTAGGTAAAGGTTGCTAGGTGTCTAGTCTTTTGTCATTTCTACAATGCACGCAGTGTTTGTAAGATCACAAGGAATCGGTGATGTTCTCCATCTTATGAGAAAGAATCATGTAGGCAGGAATGTAGTCTCTGACTGTTTTCCTATTACAAAATTGGAACAGACTGCATCTGAACAATACTGGTTGTTAAATCATTACAGCTTGTATTGGGAGAATTTTCATGTGGAATTTTAGTTTGGATTCACCCAGAATACATAATTTAGGCATAGGATTATCATTTCTTTCATATATACTGTTGACCTTTGTAACATAAACATATCATGAAGTTTTAGGCAAGGTGCAAGCTAAATACTCGATTTTGTAATCTCATAGATAATTGTTAATAGGAAAGGAAAAATTAGATAATGATTTTTTCTTGTTTGACTCAGGAAAGGCACATTTTGCATAGACAAACACATTTTTTTAAGATTTATTTATTTTATTGCAAAGCCAGATTTTTACAGAGAGGAGGAGAGACAGAGAGCAAGATCTTCCGTCTGATGTTTCACTCCCCAAGTGACTACAATGGCTGGAGCTGGGCCAATCTGCAGCAAGGAGCCCAGAGCCTCCTCCGGGTCTTCCACACGGGTGCAGGGTCCCAAGTCTTTGGACCGTCCTCAACTGCTTTCCTGGGCCACAAGCAGGGAACTGGATTGGAAGTGGAGCTGCCGGGTTTAGAGCCGGCGCCCATATGGGATCCCAGGTGTGCAAGGCGAGGACTTAACCACTACGCTATCGCACTGGGCCCACATAATCACATTCTATGTCTTACATGAAATGTGTGATCAATATTATGTTTTAAAAATCTTTGGTGAGTCTGCTGTAGCACAGCAGTTAAAGCAGTTGCCAGAAATACTGGCATACTCCAGAGGTGCTGGTTCAAGTCCCAGCCGCTGTATATTCTACCCAGCTCCCTGCTATTGGCCTCTGAAGAACAGTGAAATATGGCTGAAGTTGTTTGGGTCTCTGCTACCCAAGTGGGAAAATTGCATTAAGCTCCTAGCTTCTGGTTTCAGCCTGGCTCAGTGCTGGCCTTTGCAGGTATCTTGAGAGTCAACAAGAAGAAATCAGGTGGGTTTTTTTGCCTATAAAATATCACTGAAATTGACAGCATTTTACAGTCTTGACTCTCACTCCTCTGTGAGCTTGCTACTCTGCATGTTCTTGAAAGAGCCTTGCCAATTGCAAACACTTCACATATTCTCTTCTCACTGCTAATACGCAATTTGTGAGATCATAATTAACTACCACATTGAAAAATCATGAAAAGGCATTAATTTTCCATAGTCATTAGACATGCTTACTAATATTCTTATTCAACTCTCTTGCCAAGATGGCCAATAGTGCAATTGTATTTCCCTGCCATTTGGATGACAAAAGTAGCCATTTTTACATATGTACACACACATATACATATATGTATACATAGGTATAAACATATATGTATATATACCACAAAATATATGTATCTAATGTCATATATATATGTATGTAATCTCAATACATTGTGAGTGAATAAATATGTGTGTCACTTCTGGACAGGATGTTAAAGACAGCCTTTAAATCTTAAAACAATAAGATTTATTTATTTTTATTGGAAAGTTAGATATACAGAGAGGAAGATCTTCCATCCGATGATTCACTAGCCAAGGGACTGCAACAGCCGGAAATGAGCAGATCCGAAGCCAGGACCCCAGAGCCTCTTGCATGTCTCCTATGATGGTGCAGTGCCCCGAGGCTTTGGACTGTACTCGACTGCTTTCCAAGGCACAAGCAGGGAGCTGGATGGGAAGCAGGGCTGCTGGTTTTAGACCTGGCACCCATATGGGACCCTAGCGCGTGCAAGGTGAGTACTTAAGCTGTTAGACTACCATGCTGGGCCCCAAACTGCATTTTCAATAACAATAAGTAGAAATATTTATATACATATATATTATATTACATTTATTATATGCCTATGTGTGTATTTGTACATATATACACACGTATATGTATGTGTATATACACACAAACACACCAGCATATAATAAATGCTCAGCAAAAGCAGCCTTTTTAATTCTGATTATTATTATAGATTTATTGTCTTGAATTCTAGGCAATGAGTACATTATTTCACAGAAGATTATTTTATATACAATTGTACTGAGGCTAGCCTGATTTGGTTGACCAAAGTGAAATGTTAAATCTAGTAATTAAGAAGTACTTTTCTTTATTTACTTTGGTGCCTGGTTTTATTATCCTGACCCTATAAAAGTACATATTTGGATTTCGTGAGGTTTCTTTAGTAATTCTCTGAAATGTCAGTGAAAAGTTCTTGGGAACGCCATTATCTGAAATTACTTTAGTTTTTTTAAAATATTTTTACTCCTGTAATACATGATGTCTTTTTTCATATGTATTTAGAGTAGTATGGTTAAAATTTCTCTTCCTTATGTTCACTTACTTTCATAAAATGCATTCACTATTAAACCCATTTTGCAAATGTGATACGATGATGTGGGTTCCTTTTCAGTTTTGATGATACACAGTAGCACATGCCAAGAGAAGGTTGAAAGTTTTAGAGTTTTATCTGACTTTGATGAAGGGTGTTCTTAAGGCTCTCTTTCTTCTAGATAAATTTGAGCAGTGAGACTCTCTGTGTGTAGTAATACCCATGTAATGTTTAAGAAGTAGAGGTTAGAAAGATTAAAGCTGGGACCCTAACTCTTTCAGTTGAGGTTGTAAGTGAACTGGATACTACAATGTTGACTTCTCCAAGTGCGTTGCAGAGATTGTGGCTGTTGTTGTCAATGATTATTTAAGACAAAATCACTTCATCTTCTCTTTTAACAATGCCATGTTGGACTTGGTCAGACATTCTACTAAAAAAAAGAAGAAATATTTTTAAAAATATTCTTTGCTTTGTTAAGTTCTGGAGAAGGTAAAATGATAATATGATTATTTGCTTAGATTCAGTTTGAAATCCAGCTACATAAGACTCTACAATGGAAGGAGAAGAGATTTTTTTGAAGAGAAGACAGATGGCTAGGCAATTAGGTACAGGCTAATTTTTGCAATAAGAATCAAAGTACTATTTCAGTGCTGACACTATTGCTACAAAAGATGCACTCTTCATGCTTTTCCTCTCTCTTTCTAAATATTAGGCATACATTATTATTTATGGGCCTATTTCAAATTCTCTCATTTATTTACATGAGTTCTTATCCCTCCCCCCAACATTTTTAAAACTCCATTCAAATGTGTTGCATGCCTGTGAATTTTACCCCAAGTGTGACAGACGACGGCTCTTTGGAGAATGCCAAGGAGCAGTTGCCCTAGCAACAACCAGGGGATGATTCTCAGAACTGCTGCCTCCTCTCTTCCCCATGACTTTCCCTGTTTGGAAGGTTAGCTAGCATGGTTACTGGAATTAGCCGAAGCTGGTTTTCCCCCGGGTATAATGTAAGAAAGTAAACTTAGCGATGTCTGCCATGTTCTTAGTATCGGGGGATTCTGCCTATCCATGCATTCAGAACTTAATGGAGGGGAGGCTCTGTCCAAATCAAGAACTGTACGTGATCAAAATAAATGAGTAGAGATAGAATTAGTGTCAGATTGCTGCCACAAACCACTCAAGAAGAATTTATAGAATCGTTGGATTCTCACAAGTAGACTAAAAGAGCAGTATGAAAAGCAAATTGTAAGATGCTCTGTGAAAGGACATTTCTGATTGTTTTATTGAATCTGATATGACAGCTTTAATTTATTGTCTTAGATAAACAATAAATGATGCTGTGATCTAGATGATGATATGAAACTTTTTAAAATTAAGTGTGACTTCATTGATATTTACAGTCCTTCATCTCTATCCCAAATACATGTACAGACCACATTACAGGAAGAAGCTAAATGAAACTTGTTCTCATAAAAGAAATAAAATGGATTTCTCTGAAGCAAATAAGGTTAATATTCAGGGACCTTCCTTTACAAGAGGCCCTTCCAAGGCTCCATTTCTAAATCTGTATTTGTAAATTGATAATTTTTATTCTTAAACCTCTCCCTGCTTTATGAAATCTTCAGGCTCCACAAATTCTAAATCCATTCCTAAAGCAAAAGGGAGCTATAAATAATACTGGGTCCCATAGCGTTGCTATTATATTGTTTTTGTAAGAGTAAGATTTCTAACCTTGCCGTTCTGATTTGAATATTCATCTATGCCTCTCTTCCTTTTATTTAGGGAGATACTGTGGATTTTTCATCAATCTCAGTCTTCCTCACGTTTAAACAGCAATAATAAAAGCTGTGTTGTTTGTATGCACCATTGCACTTTCGAAAACCATTTAATAAAATTATGAGCAGGAAACGAAATGGCAGATGATATAAAATAAATAGGATCGATCAGTTTTTGAAAAACAGTTCATTTATCTGCTAACATGTTTGCATGGAATCTATTTTATGTTCCTTTGAGGGTAACAACTGAGGTTTGACTGACAGAAGTTTCTGTAAAATGTTAGCAATATAGTAATTAAGTAGTTTTTAAATTAAGTAATTATTAAATTAAGCAATTTTTAAAAATTCTTTTCTCACACCATTTCAATGAATAGTTTTTATCACAAACCCCAATGATATTAAAATATATAACTTATAACTTTTCAGGTGTTTAAGCAAAATAAACAACAAGTAAGATACTAGAAATTTTTCATAACTTTATAAAACAATACTTTACAAATAAAAATATAGCAAAAACATTATTGTTCTGCTACTAATTTATTTTTATACGTGAATATTTCATTCTTCCATTAAGTTATATTTCTTACAGTCCAAATTATTTTAATTTTACATTCAAAGAACATAATGTGACTTGAACCTAATTGTTCTGATATGTGCATTTTTAGCTGAAATAATAAGTTTTTCAAGAATTTAACTCCAATCTTACAGCTTATACAGTTGATAATGAGAATCCCATAATAGACTCTATTAAGATTCTTTTATCTTTATAAAATATTTAGTTATTCCAAGAAGTAATACATTCAGACAATTCAAAATGAAAAGGAATTAAAGGAAATATGTACATTGAAATTTCTCTCGCCCACTCTTCTTCAAAAGATACCTTTGGCCTACACAAACAAAAATGTTCATCTTCTTCTTAGCATGTTAAGTTATTCATAAGACGTCCTAATTTTTTTAGCTTAACATTGTCCCATTCTTCCAACCACCTCCACCACCACCACAACAAAAAATAGCTGTGTTCTTATTCTGAGTTATACCTACATTGAATATTATTTTATATTTCAGTGCAGCTTGTTGAATTGGTTGTCTCAGTCACTTTTCTGTTGTTGTGAAAGAATACGTTACACTAAGTAATATAAGGATAAACTGTTTTGTTTCTTGTTTCTGGAATCAAGGATGTCCAAACTGGGGACATATCTGCTGAGGGCTTTGTGCTGCTTATTTTTATGATAGAGAAATGAATGTGCAAGCAAGTGTGTGCTAGGAAGGGAAACACGGATACAGACTTACTCTGTTATAGTCCAATGTTTCAGTAACTGACGTAGACACCTGAGAGCTAGACATTACCCACAAGAGAAAGATGTTAAAAATGCTTGGAGGCTTGGCCCATGGCAACAAAGCCTCTGATAGATATTTCCCCTATCATTTTAAGAAATTATGTATGGATAGTAAATAACCCTTTTCATCATATCATTTTTATACACATGAGAGCATATTTGTAAGCCTGTATTTCTAGGCAATATTCCTATTTCTGAATTAAGAATCAAAAGTTATACGCCTTGATATATTGCTAGATATTGCCAGACTGCTTTACATACAGAATGAACTCATTTACATTTGTAATCAAATGCCCTTTCCTTAAATTTTGCTTATAGAGTATGCCATAAAACTTTTCTATTTTTGTCAGTTAGATAGATGAGTAAAAGTGTTGTTTTAGTACTTTTAATTGATATATCTTTCCTATTTTTGAGTTGATAATTTTTATATATTTTAGAATATTTCAATTTCTTTTTCATTCTGGAATAAAACTATGTATCTCCTTCCTTCCACTCAACACAGGATTAGATTTTTTTTTAACTTTTGTCCTTGATTGTATTTCTCCTGTTACTGTGTAAGCTCCTTAAAGGTCTTTTTTTTTGTTAGTTTGTTTTCTAGTTCAATAGCAGGTCATGATGCATCAGTTCCCAACACATATCTTCCTTAGAAGGCATTCAATGGATAACTTGTTGAACAAGTAACTTAATAGAGCAATATGAGTCCATTAGGAGTTCTCTAGTATATTGTCATGGGATTCTGTCCTTGAACAGTTATTTCTGAGTCTTATAAAATAATTATACTTCAAGATGTTGCTAAAGCTTGCTGCACTATTTGAAATGGAATGCAGAAACCCACTATTACAAAGAAAACCACATTTAGTTTTTAAAATTACTACTTCTTATGATTTCTCCAGAATTGAATTTATATTACGGTTTAGCATTCTATAGGGAAGATGCTGCTCTTCTTGTCTCAGATGCAAAGAGGTACTCAAGGCTGAAGGTAGAATTCCAACGAGGATAAAGATTTATTTTCATGAAAAATGACAATTTTTCAGAAAGGAGTGTGACAAAGCTGAAGACAGAGGCAATTGACAGGAACAGGGTCCACTCTTCCATGACATAAAGGAACAGTAGGTGTTGTCTGGATTTAATTACATATTCAAAGGAAGCTGAGATATTTGCTCTGTTTTGGAAAACTCCTAAGTGCATGATGAGAGTTAGTGTGTTACTGCCACTATTTTTATTATTACAGTTGTTCAGTGATACAGCCAACTGTCATATTAATTTATTTATCTGGTGAAAGTTGGGTTACAGAAAAGGGGGATGTGGTGCTTGTTTGGTGCAACTGGATACATGGGACAGGTAAGTCATCAACAAGGGCTTGGCTCCTCTGGCTCTCACCTTCCCTGCATCATAATGCAACTTCAGTTTAATAAGATTTTCAATATTGTCACACAAGGAGAAGTGAAGATGCATTTAGTATGTATGGAAATAATAAATGTTCACCTGTAAACCGCCATTTCTAGTAAATGAAAAACACAATTTATACTGCTGAATTTTGTCACTGCATGAGAATCTACAGCTTTCAGGTATGCAAAGTGTTTCAAAGCTACAGAGAAAAACTTCAAGTTCCAGCGCTAAAACAAATAATAACTTAAAAGGTCAAATGCATCCTACCCTGCAGTGAATAAATTATTTCCATGGGTCATAAAGATTTGTAATATATTTGATCAACATCAGGAATACATGACTATTAATGAATTTTAGTGTAAATTTCCACAAATAATGTTTTTAATTTTGTCAAACAAACTTGAAGACTTGTGATTTCAGCATCTCTCTAACCTTGTTAGTCAGTTATTAGAGCCTCAGAAATAAGTCTGTTTTCCTCTGCAGTGCATCAGAGATTCTACATATATATATCAAATCATATATACTATATATTATATATAACTTTATAAATATATATTATATATAACGTTTGTAATGTTGTATATGCATGCATGCATATATTATATATGGTATCATATACATTTATTATATCATATGTGTATGTGATTGTATATTATAGGTATATCATATAACTATATATGTATATTATGTATCAAATACACATTACACATATATAATACATTACATGTGTGTGTGTGTGTGTGTGTATATATATATATATATATATGTTATATATAGACCAGGACTTGCCCTATAGCAAGTATTTGAATTGAGTGAATTTAAAGATTTCTATCTAGCTTCATTTTGGGTATGCCCAACCATCTGGGATATTATAAAATTGATCGATTTTGAAATTCACCAAAGCAGAAACTCGGGAAAGGAGATTGGAGAGTTCAGTAGTTGAGAAAGAAAGATATCAGATTACAGCAGATGATGGTAATTTCATGAAGTCTCAAGGTGTAAACACAACTGTAGGATATACTGTCTTAAAATAAATAACTATTTTTTCTGAAATTTCTTGACGCAGCTTTTCCAGACTGTAGGTCAGTTAATTAAACCAATATAGTTTTGAGTAACATGTGGTAAGGAAGATAAAAAATCAGTATATATTCATGCCCTAAACTGAAGTTGGCTAGTTAAAACAGTTCCAGCCCAGAACCACTAATGGAATGGGTGGAGATAATGTTGAAGAATCCCATCTTTGTGATCCAAGAAGAGTGGTAACAGTTGGCCACCTAGATAGAAAAATACAGTTGTGTGTTGGGGACCTCAGAAAAAGCAGAGGTGTGAGCCAGATTTGCTGTAAGCATGAAAGTGTTCTGTGGATTTTAATCAAATGGGAAAGGTTAACTTCAGAAAAGTTGGAAAATTTAGGTTATTAAATGTATCTTGAAGATACACTTTTGAATATTTGTTGAAAGTTTTCAGTGTCATTCAAGCATGGCTCAGGTCTTATATTCAGGTTTCACATTATGCACATTTAGGAAGTTCCTATCCAGCAGTTTTCTGCCTACCCAGATGAGAAACTTCTTGAAAATTGAAACTGAATTTTTCATGTCATGCTTATCTCTCATAGTACCTAACAAAATACTGAGAAAACATTATGATGGCTATACATATTTTCAAAATGGACCCTTTATTGGACAATATTTGGGTTCTGAAGCATAGAGTCTTTAGTGACTGAAATCTTATGATGTGGTACTTTTTATAAAGCTTTGCCCTTTAATTGAAAGGCAGAGAGGGAGATACAGGAGCAGGGATATCATTCATCAGCGGTTCACACGCCAAACGCCTGCAGTTGCTGACTGGAACAGGCTG
The DNA here is from genome assembly GCF_030435755.1 of Ochotona princeps. Classification (NCBI taxonomy): domain Eukaryota; kingdom Metazoa; phylum Chordata; class Mammalia; order Lagomorpha; family Ochotonidae; genus Ochotona; species Ochotona princeps. The sequence continues at coordinate 48,471,489 of NC_080834.1, forward strand.
AAGCCAAGAACCAGGAACTCCATCAGAGTCCTGTATGTGACAGGAACTCAAGTACTTGAATCAGTTTACTGTCTGCCATATGCATTAGTGGAAACTTAGATTGCTACCATGGCTCAAAGGCTGGACGTTCACCTGCAAGCACCAGGACCCCGTGCTGGTACCAGTTGATGTCCCTGCTGCTCCACTTACCATCCAGCTCCTGCTTATGGCCTGGGGAATCAGTGAAGGATGACCCCAAAACCTTAGGATCCTGCATCCACGTTGCAGACCCAGAAGAGGCTCTTGGTTCCTGGCTTTGAATCAGCTCAGCTCTGGCCATTGCAGCATTTTAGGGAGTGGATGAGAGATCTTTCTGTCTCCTCTCCAAAAATCTGATCTGCCTTTCCAATAAAAATAAATCTTAGAAAGCAGAGATGATACTGAGTCCTAGGACTCTGTTTTGGGATGTAGGCATATCAACGGATGCCCAACTTGCTGTACCATGACATCCAACCACAAATAAAATCTTCATGCATATTACAGCTCCTGTTTTGGAATGTGCACTATTCACTTATAATACATTCACTTTGATTTATTGATGCTTTCCATTTTATGTCTAAAACCCTTTCAAAAGCACCTGGTTTTCAGGTAGCTTCTGAAGAATATCAAGACAAGTCTGAACTAAATTATTTTCTTATGCTAAGATAAAATCAACAATAACTTATTTGTCAAATATGTACTTGTGTTTTAACATTACTTGAGCCTGTATGTATGTTACATGTCTATCCATCTATTCGTATGAAGCATGGTATAAAACTTTGAGCAGAATTGTTACCATTATTATTTTTGAAAAATGCGTTTATTTTTAGTAAAACTTTTCATAATTAAAATCTTCTATGCACATTTTCTTCTTTCTTAGGAAAAAGAAAACCCGCATACTAATGATATAAGGAGCAGTGTTGAACAAACAACAATTTCACCCCCTCGATGGAGTGGATTAAAAAGGAAGAGAGAAAAGATAGCAATCAGAAGCTCCATCTTTGGACATGCAATCTCTTTACCAACAAGAGTATTAGAACTGGCTAGAAATCCTGCTGGTGCTCAGCCTTGAGTTGAGAGAAAAAGCCACACAAAGGATAGGTGTGTTCTTTATTCTTTCAGTACCTTTAGGAATAGTACATATGGTACTGTCAGGATGGAGACTTTAGCAACTGCATCATTGTTTTGAATTTTCAGGAGTAGTGATTAAGTGAAATTCTTCTTCGGCACTCACACACATCTGAACTGTGAGTGAGGCGGCCCATTAGGTCAAAACCTCACAAGCTCTGGTTTTCCCTCCGCTGCTGCTTCTGCTTATACGTAGCAAGTTTCCAAGGACTGTGCAGCTGATGCAAGGCAGACTTAGTTTCTGTTCGGGGCTGGTTTTGATCTGCAGTGTTCAGGGATGAGCAATTCCTTTCAACTTATTTGCAAACCTTGTCAAAGCCTAATTGCAGAATGACATTGATGACAGACTGATTATTACTTGTCTCAAAAAGCAGTGTAAGAACATATTGGCTTTCATGCAAACATCCAGCTTGTCATTAGCGTACAGTGCAAATGGCAGAAATTTCATACCAGAACCCTGAATGCATCAGAAAAAAGAGTCATCTCTGTTTCTATTGTTTCTGGAACAATTTCAATAAAATTTAGAAATATTTTCTGTAGAATTAAATTCCTAAAGCAGTTATACAAATTGTCTTGAGTTTAAAGTTAATTTATAATCTTGAAGAAAACGTATTTCAGTAGGGTAGATAGAAAAAATTGAAGATATTAAAATACAGTTAAAAAATATATAATACATTCCACAAGTAAAGCTAATTGACAAAAGCTTATAAATAATTCACTTGCAAGTTCTGCTTACTTAAAATAGTAAATGCTGATAATTTCTCAATAACTTGAGCCAGATCTAACAAGATGAATATGTTTGCTACAATAAACATTTATCCTTTTTGCACCACAGGAGCTAATTACATTGAAGAAGCACAAGAACGCTAAAAACTCTTTCCATGGATTTTATTCAGGAGTCTGGAAACTTACCTACTTATTGATCTTATGCTTAGGAATAATCTGTTGGGTCTCAGCTGGTGGCATCTATGGTCAAGATCTTGTGCTGCTGCCTCACTGTGTTCATTTGCTGCTTCTTCCATCTGTTGCTGGAGAGGCTAAACGACTGTGCTTAGACCAGAAACAAATTCCAGGAAGGATCAACTAACTCACTTTTTAAAAAAATGAGTTTGAGTTTTATTTGGAGATCACTTATAAATAAATAGCAGCACAATCAGTAATTGCAAAAACATGGAAGCAACCAAAATGCCCATCAACAGAGGATTGGATAAGAAAGCTATGGTTCATCTACTCCATGGAATACTACTCAGCTATTAAAAAAAACAAAATGCAGTTCTTTGTGGCCAAATGGGCCAAACTGGAAACCATAATGCTAAGGGAAATGAGCCAATCCCAAAAGGTTAAATACCACATGTTTGCCTTAATTTAAGATGATATGATGTTATGTATAACATGTTATGTTTTGAATGTTATATGTTGTGTATAAACTAAAATTGAAGTATAGGTGAGGTGGTCACAGAAGGTGACTGGGAACTCGCATTTACTTTTAACATATTGGTTACTCATTACTATGTCAATTAATTCCATAATGATGTAAATTTTTGCTGATGGTATGTTGGAGCTTTCAATTGACTGGGATGATACTCTGCTCGCTCTGTCTTCAGACCAGAGAGGGTATACCTAAGAAGCCGTTGAACTTGACTGGACAATAAGATGCTGGACTCTATGTTTGGTATATGCTTGCAATGGGGGAATCTCAACTGAACTTGAGCTGTGGTTATGCAACTAGGTGGAGGAATCCACCATGGTGGGAGGGTTTGGGGAGGGGTGGGGAGAACCCAAGTATCTATGTAATTGTGTCACATAATACAATGTAATTACTGAAGTTAAATAATAAATAATTAAAAATAAATAAATAAATAAATAAATAAGGCCAGTGTGTCAACTGGAGTTTGATAAAAGAAAAGCCTTCCTCCTACTGAAGATTCCCAGTATCTTTATCCCAGGAAGAAACAATTGATCATACATACTACATATGATCATTTTATATGTGTGTGTATATATATATATATATGTATATATATATATATATATACACACACACACACACATATTTGTAGCTCTGTTCCTACATAAATGAAACAGATTTTTGTTAGGTGAGATAAGCCAATAACAAAAAGACAAATGTTGCATGATCTCAATCATATGTGGAATCTAGTGCGTATTTTGCATCAAGCTTTGTTCCTCTCAATATTGGAATCCCAGATACTAGGGTTTTATATTTGATTTTCATAAGTCTGACATATTTCTTCAAGAATGTACCAGGATTTTTATCAGCCTACAAATTTGCTATAAAAGCATACAGATAATTATTCCAGTAATATTGGAGATGTATATTTGTGACTTCTGGGACACAGCAAAATAGAAGACTTCTTCTGCATTATAAGTAAGATCCTTGTCAGGCTTCTGTAATCTGCAGTAACTCTCAACTCTCTCAACATGCCCAATCACTACTTGCTACAGAACAGTATTATAATGCAAGAAAGTTTGCATTTCCATTGTGAAGACTGGGACTGAGACTAGAGTTGTATAGTTGGCCTCACTCAAATAATTAAAATCTTGATTTATAGGCCTAACAAGATGGCTAAGTAGCTAACTCCTTACCTTGCAAATCCTGGGATCCCATATGGGTGCCAGTTCATGTCTTGGCTACTACACTTTCCATTCAACTCCCTGCTTTGGGAAAGCAGTACAGAGTGGCTCAAAGCCTTGGGAAACATGTGAAAGATTTGGAAAAAGCTCCTGTCTTCAGAATAGCTCAGCTCTGGCCGTTGTGGCCACTTAGGGAGTGATCCAGTGGAACAGCAATATTTGTCTCAGTAAATTTGCTTTACCAATGATAATAAATAAATCTTTCCAAAAAAAGCATTTGTAAATCTTAATTTATTTTCCCCAATTAAAGTAGTGAATTTATTTCACTACAGGAATCTACCTATCAACCTTACCTTTGCAATAATAATGTGAATGTTAGACTTTTAAACTATTATTCCCAAGAAAGAAATTAAAACAGAAGATTCCAACTCAAGATAGTAGATTTATTATAGCCATATTTATATCTATATCCATATATTTTTCCATATTTTTGATCTGCTTAGAATGATATGTAAATTTATTATATGTAAATTTATTATATGTAAATTTATTAAATTTATTATTCATTTTGTAACCAAGGAGAAGAAAATACAGCTTTTACAGTTTTGATCCAAATATTTTCTGAAATCAGAATTTCATGGAGTCTTGTTGGTAGATGTGACAGTTCATTATCTAAATCTGTGGATACTCAGGTATTGGATCAACCATTCTGAGTGTTTCTTTGTTTTTGTTAGCATTTAAGTCGCTGGACTTTGAGGAGAAATAGGTACCCTAAAGCCAATCAGTTGAAGGTTGAAAACGGAGAGAAAGACTGGCCTCCTCAGAGTACAAGAGTATTTTAAAGCAGATGGCATCTAGAGTTGAATTATAGCATGGGCTCTCTTGGTCTTTAACCTGCTAGCCCACCCTATGAGTTTTGACTTCCTGACTTCCAAAATTACCTTAGCTACTCAGAAAAATCTTTGTCTCTCTCTGTCTCTCACTCTCCTGCTTTCTCTGTCTTTCTCTCATTCCTTTTCTCTATCTGACATACATATACAGATAGATCAGCTTGACCTATATGTGCTTCTATTCTGATAAACTCATACTAAATTGAAGACACTGTAAATTGAGAATAATTTTAATAGACCTTACCTCCTGAACATCATAAGTTAGCAACATTGTATACTGTGGGGTTTTCAGTTTCTTGCCTTCATTGTTACATAATTTGATAGTTGCATTGGGAGAGTATCACAGGGCATTTTGCTATCTCAGGAAGAGCTTGAAATTCAAAATTTAAAGTATGGTTTCTAATGAATACATTGTACTTTTGTAAATTCATAAAGCTGAAAAACCATTAAGTCAGTACATTATAAATCAAGCACTCTAGGTATATATGCATGGACATGTAATTGTATTTGTACAGATTTTTGCAATGCACATATGTGTATTAATTGCAAGATATCTACATAAAGCCAATGAATCAGTAAGTTAAACATAAAAATAACTAAAATACTTAAATAGTCATTCACCAAAAGTATATTTTCATATGAATAATAGTCTAGATGAATAGAAAGCCACCTGTTACATCCTAAGCATAATTACCATATTTTCAAAAGACTGAAAATGTCAACTGTTAATATGGTTATGTCTTAGTACGATTTATAAAAATTAAAGCAAAGAACCCTTCATAATTCATTAATCACTTGGTTGGAAAAGTGACTGTATATATAAACTAAAAATAACTAATTGTGATCTGCATTATATATAGAACATACAATATATAATATATATTAATATAATGAATAATAGAAATAATTTCCGGGGGCAGGCATTTGCTACAGTGGTTAAGATGCTACTAGGGATGACTGCACTCCAATCAGAAGCCCTGTGTTTGAATAAATTTTACTTTTCAATCCAGCTTGCTTCTAATACAGTCTTTGGGAGCCAGCAGCTATTATAGAGGTATCTGGGTTCCTCCCATCCATGTGAAAGATGTATATAAAGTTCCAGGCTCCTGACTTTAGTCTGAACAGTTACATAGCTGCTGCAGATATTTGAAGAGTAAACCAGCGGATGGAGAATCGCTTTCTCTGCCTCTTGAATAAGACAAAAATATGTAAGCATTTAAAATTGATTGCTTTGATCAATGTAGATATATGGAAAAATTTCCTGTTAACATTATCTATTAAAGCCCCAAATTAAGACAACTTGATCGCTAATAAGAAAGAGAATGAACAAATACTTTTCGGTAGATTTATATAAAAGAATGTATAGCAGCAGTGAATGATAGCAAAACAGTGAACTCTTACAGTATTCAGAAAGAAAATTGGCAGACAGAAGTTATAGGCCAGTAAGTACAGATAGCAACTTTTTTTTAAAAAAGATTTATTCAGTTTATTACAAAGTCAGATATACAGAGAGGAGAAGAGACAGAGAGGAAGATCTTCCATCCGATGATTCACTCCCCAAGTGAGCCGCAACGGGCCGATGCAAGCCGATCCGAAGCCGGGAACCTGGAACCTCCTCCGGGTCTCCCACATGGGGGCAGGGTCCCAATGCATTGGGCCGTCCTCAACTGCTTTCCCAGGCCACAAGCAGGGAGCTGGATGGGAAGTGGAGCTGCCGGGATTAGAACTGGGGCCCATATAGGATCCCGGGGCTTTCAAGGCGAGGACTTTAGCCGCTGAGCCACGCTGCTGGCCCAGATAGCAACTTTTAACCCTCACTTTTAGAATTCTAATTTCTCATTGTTGTGTAAATGAGCAAATAAAGAGTTTCCAGTATTTATGGATCAGTAAAAAAAATGTTAAGTGTAAGAGTACTATTAAAACATCCAAAAAATTAAAATGGCTAATAGTTTTATTCTACTTATTTTTAAAATATATATGTGTGTCACATTATAAGAAAAATTAAGATTTATAAAACATTTAAGATTCTACTGAAAGTGAATTGAAAGGTGCAGATTTTATTTTTGCTATTGTTGATGTTATACAACAGGAAAACCATCAGAAATATTGCAGTAGGCCAAGCTTGTGTCATCCAGAAATCCAGATGCTCTTTGCTTGCAGGTTTTCTCACCTACCAGCCTTGGTAAAGACCATTCCCTGAAACCATACACAAACAAGCATATGCATTACTCAGTGTGCAAGACTGAGTGGGGAGAATTTGGCATATGGACAGAAAAGAGTCTCCAAACTTCTCTGGAAAGTGTTTTGCCACTTATCTTATCCTAAAGCTTAACTCTGCCAACTGGAGTCAGTGGGCTATTATAATTTACATATGCATTTAATCTGCCCAGAGTTTCTTTCTTTTTTTTTTTTTTTTTACTTATATGGCACATCAACATTTCAAAACAACCTTTTGAGATACAGAATCTTCCAAGAAGAAAGTCCTTTACATGTGAGAGGCAGCTTTCCTTCTGAGGGACAGCAATGACTAGTTTGTTTGAGTACAAAACTGACAGTTGGGAATGTCTGAAATATAATTCTGGCTTTTTACTTCCCTCACTTGGCTACACAGAATAAAAATGAAACTGTTAAGGAAGCAGAATTTTGGAATAACTGCATACACATATTGAGGAAAAGTTAGAAACTGTGTTGTAATAAAAGTTGGAGAAATCCCTTGAGCAAGATTCCAGTTATTCCACTGATTAGATCATAATAACCCACTGATGAAATGAACACACAGGCTTAATAAAGTTTGCAATATGAGATGGAGAATGAAGCAAAAGGGATTTTGTAGAATAAGTGTGTAGCCCCATGAAATTGTTTTGCTTTCATAATCATTAAAAAGTTTAAAGTATTGCAAATAAGTGTTATTTTAATTAATAAAAGTAGTGAATGAAATTTTATTATTTAGTGTGAAAGTAAAGTTCTCATAGAAAATCTATCTTGTCTCATTCTGAAGGAGCAATTTTTGCCTGCGACAGGTGTTCAATGACTACTACCCTTTAAAAAATATAGTCTTAACCTTATATCTTTAAGAAAGCAACAGAAAAAAGGACATTACAATTTGCTGGCTGAAACACAATATGTAAAAATTATGGCAAGTTTTCTTCAGAAAATCTTCTACAGTTTCTTAAATTTAACTTTTTGAAAAGGTGCAAAATTCACCAAAAACTGATGAAAAACTGTCTCAAAGTACAAAGCGAGTTAAAGGGAGAATGCAGTTAGTTGCTGTTATGGGGTGCGAGCGAGATCACACCAGACATGTCTAAGGTTTTATTAAGGAGTCTTTATTAACCAAGCTTGGTGATAATAGAACATATTAGAAATAGCAAATCACAAGTCCATATGGCAATCCAACCAATCACAATCCAACTAAACATAATCCAAAGGGGAACAAATGGTCATTACACCTAATCCATCTGTTAAGCTGACGACCTATGTCCCAACTTCCCCAACAATATAAGTTATCCTAACAGACATGCAACGAATTACCTGGACACACTCACAAAGCTACATTCACCTTTCCCTGGCTTCTGTGCCCACATTCCACTACTGCTAGGCCTCACCTCTCCTGGAACTTCTGACAGCACACAAACCAGAAACAACATTATTATATCCATTGTCCCATCTAAGCAGGACACAGGGACCATGCTCAGGGGATTACCTCTCCTGGGTCAGCCAAGAGTTGAAGTGCCAGAATAACAGAAGCACTTGACCAGAAAGAGAGTGAGCCCCTGCTTCACAGGCCTTTCAAAGGGGTTTGTGAGGGAAGTGGTTATACAACAATACAATACAGTCTCCTCTAAGTTGATAGGTGAGTCACAGGTGGGCAGCAGTGAATACCCAAGTGTTGTGGGCTCAGGAGTTGATCAGTGTCATTGGGTTAAGGTGGGCAGGAACAGGAACTGGACTTGTAGCTAAAAACACCTAGACTAATTGGACTCATCTGTATCCAATAGCCTGACTAAATTAGTATGTGGTGGGAAGAGTATACAAGGAGAGGTGAAGGAGCAATAAAGCGAGACTTCACAGAGACTTCTACCATCACTGGCTGTACTCCATAACAGTTGATAAGCTTGTCAATACAAACATTCCCAAAGTAAGGAGAACTTCTTAAATGGGCCTTCAGAATCCTGGCTTAATAATCAGCATGAAGTGTATGAACCCATTTATAAGAATATTTGTCAGAAATTCAAACATCTCCAAAATGCAACTTGTGCCTTTTAAGATATGGTTGATAAGTTCAATATCTGGTTCAATCTTTGAACTTGGCTGACAAATTGTAGTAATGTGAAAACTGTAATGAGCTATCTCAGAGGAATGATTTCTACTTATGATTTTCAAACTAAACTTATGTTATATTTAAATCGTGCTACTTTGACATTCACTAGCTGGGGGCTGGGGCTGAGTTCTTCCCAAATACGCTTCCATGTAACACTTCTCACCTTACACTCCCTGAACCTAGATCCACTTTATCACAGATATAACAGTTATTCCTTCTCATGATAATCATATGGAAAATTAAAGTTAAATGCAATTTCTAAAATCATTATAACCATCTCCCTTAATACATGAGGGTATTATACATATGCGTATACATATGCATGAGTATGTGCATAAATCTATGTTATATACTTATTCATATAACAGTAAACACATATACAGTAGATTTTCTGTAAGAAAAGCAGCAAAAATACCAATAGCAAAGAAAAGTTCAAAAATTCTCAACATGAGAATTTCAAGGAAAATCCTGAGAATTAGAGTGCATTGTGGTTTACATGATAGAAAGGTGAAGTTCATTTAGCTCCAGAGAGTAGTCATGAATGATTCTCAGAGATGTGGGGATCAGTCTCAGAAATACATACAGAGGGTCCAGCATGATAGCGTAGTGGTTAAAGTTCTTGCCTTGCACGCGCCGGGATCCCATATGGGTGCCAGGTCTAACACTGGCAGCCCCACTTCCCATCCAGCTCCCTGCTTGTGGCCTGGGAAAGCAGTCTAGGACAGCCCAAAGCCTTGGGACCCTGCATCCATGTGGGAGACCTGGAAGAGCTTCTGGCTCCTGGCTTCGGATTGGCTCATCTCCAGCTGTTGTGCTCACTTGGGGAGTGAACTATCGGATGGAAGATCTTCCTCTCTGTCTCTCCTCCTCTTTGTATATCTGGCTTTGCAATAAAAATAAATAAATCTTCAAAAAAAAGAGAAATATATACAGAATAATGTTTTTGGGATCTTTGATTAGGATCACACTGAATCTGTATATTACTTTTGGTAATATGGATATTGTGATGAAGCTGATTCTATGAATCCAGGAACTTTTTCTTTTTCATTAAGCATTAACATTTTATTTCTTTTTGAATGATGAATTGCATGTATGCACAGATATACATTCATTTATATCAAAGTTGCTTCTTTTAGATATTGTGAATAATGTTGGTACAAAAATTTTTTTTAATTATTATTATTTCATTTTGACACAATTCCATAGGCTCTGGGTTTCCCCCAACTCCTCCCCAAACCCCCTTTTATTTCCTCCATATTATTACATTAGTACAGCTCATAACCCTTCATAATTCCATCACTGAGGACATGGGCCATGCAGAGAGTCCAGCATCTTATTGTCCAGATAAATTCAATAGATTCATTGGGGCACTATCATTGCTCTGAAAGTAGAGCTGGCAGAATATCATCCCCTCCAATGAAAAGTCACAACACAAATTCAACAATAGGAAAAAACATGGAAATTGCAACATCATGAAGTTAATTGATATAGTATTGAGTGACCAATGTGTTAGGAAATACAAGTTCTTAACCACATCCTGTAACTACTCCATTGACATCTCAATTTTAGTTTATACATAACTGGCTGCTATAAACCGTAAAATGGTTATACGGTACTATTCAGCTGTCTCATAGGATGGAAGAAGCCCAAATTCCTCCTCACAGGTTCTAATGTCATCGGAACAACAGTTCCGAACCCTGAGCAGTTTTCAGAAACAGAACAGTAAGAAAGAAAATGTGTGGAAGGCACAATGCATTCACAGGAAGCCACGATTCTACCTACCTCAATTATTAATGTTTTTCTTCCTACCTCAATTATTAATATTCCAAACCCTTGCTTACATATAATATTTTACTTCATTTAGAATCTATGGTAAGTCTATTAAACCTTTACTTTCTATTTCTCATTTTTCAAGCCTTCTTTCAGAAGTATTTTGATATCTCAATCATCCTATCAGATACTTAAGTAAATTCTTAACTTCTTCATAACTATTCCAACTATTACTGTTCAAGCATGAAAATCTTATTCAATTCAAAATCTTAGTGCTTGATGAAATCCCTTCATACAATAAGTATTGATATTGACAGTCAAAGATATTTCTGAATTATTTGTTTTTCTCAAATATTCACTGGAATTTCCTCAATATATTGAATATTCTCTTCTACTTAGTAGATTTTGGGTGTGTACACCAACATTACTATGACAAACTCCAAAACACTAAGCATAATCTCAAATCCAATAAAAATATGCAAGAATATTCTAAAAGTCCAAGCAAATATGGAATTAAAATGTAAATTTATTTTTGTACCAAAGAAAAAATGAAATAAAAGGACACAGTTTTTTCACAGTGCACATCTTCTGCACTCTAGGGGCTCACATGTTAAATGTCTTGGGATACATCTAACCAAAGACACGGAAGACATCTAAGATAAAAATTACAAAAGATTTTAAAAAATAAATAGAAGAAGACACTAAAAGATGGAGGAATTTAAAATGTTCCTGAGGCGACCCTGATGGTCATTGCAAGAGAGGGTGGGGAACCAAGGCTGGAACTAAGTAAGGACCAGAGAAAACTCCTCTCCTGAGTGCTGAAGGAAGTTTACTGTTCAGAAAGAAGAAAGGAAGGAAGGAAGAAAGAGAAGAAGGAAGTAAATAAAGAGAGGAAGGAAAGAAAGATGAGAGGAAGGAAGGAAGAAGGAAGAAAGGAAGAAAGCAGCTGTATTATTTATCAATGAGGCCCAGCAGGGCATTGGATTTGTTCAAAATAAACTGAATGCTATAAACAGAGGAATAACAAAGATTGTGAACAGGAATTAGAGCACAAATACGGAATTGTTGAGACACCAAATACTAACCATGTTAGGAGAACTGGTCACTCCGGGACACATGTGAGTCCCTAGAATGCACAACATGGAGGGTGACACTAACAGAAGCATTGCTTATGGGGAAGTGGAGATACAGTCATCAGTGCAGCTGTGGCATCAAAACAAGGAAGAAAGAGAAAGTGCAGATGGTTTTCTTCACCAGCCCCCTCTCCTGCTGCCGCTCTTTGACCAGACCTCACAAAGTTCAGCCTGCAGTAGTGCTGAGAAACTGCCATCCACAGCAAAGGGCCATGGGAGCAAAGAGAGGCCAACAGGAGAGGAAAATGGAATGAGAACGTGCAAATGCTCAGACATCGTCCTCTTCAGCACGACCTGGGAACACAGCACAAGCTCGTCTTCAGCAAAGCTGTTGCTGGAGATTTCCATGCCGAATGTCTCCAAAATGCAATTTTAATTCACTTCAAAAGATTCTGCCACACGCAAGTGCTATCATATTTACTTTATTACGGAGAGTGTGTACTTCTCTCCTACTCTTGAAAAATCTGATTTGTTATTCCCCTGGGAGAAAGTTTGTCAGGTGCATATGTCGATAAGACAGCAAGAAACAAGTCTCAATTCAGCTCACACAATCTAACCGTGTTAGAGACAATCGGTTAGGGTATTTTCAGGGGGACTGAAGTTGATTATGAGAGAACAAAGAAACAAAAGTCATGGTACATAACAAAAATGGAAATTAGTTTAAATTCTCACTTCCATTTCCTGAGCCAATGAACATAAAGTTCATGTTTGGCACATCTGTTTGCTAAGATAGATGTATAGTTATGTTACAGAAAACTGAAATAGACCTCACATAGATTTCTTAGGGTAGTGCTCAAACTGAAACCATATACTTCAGTGTCTCCTTGAGCACATTTAGACACCTACTACTGAGGCTTTTTTAAAGTTGTGCTTTCCTTACTTTTATAACAATTAGAAGATCATGATATTTCCACATTATGCTTTCCCTTTTAAGCTTGGCTAACAAATTGAACTGCTTTGATGCCAGTATTGTATCGATGAGATATTCAGTGCCAAATGTCTGAATTTCAGAAAATCTAATTATGAAGCACAAGAGATTTTATAAAAAGCCTGCATCCAATAGAAATGTTTTCATTAAATATGTTTTCATACAATTGAGAGCCAGAGTAGCTCTCTTTTTTTCCTGTCTCTTAGTCGTCTGCTTCTCCTGAGTCATTTTTCTGCTGTGTTTACAGCCTGGGGCTGCAGTACTGTGCTAGCACGGAAGATTGGGAAGCAGACATGGCCAGACACAAAGGTGTTAAAGGCTCCTCTCATTTCTATGCTCAACCAGAGCAGAATGCAAATACCAAGCAGCGCGTGACAAAAGGTAAATTAGATCTTTCAAATCCTTCTTGTAATAATCAGAGATGGTATTGGCTTCTCAGAAAAAGGCTTTCTGTGAATATAGAATTTTTAGCTCAGCAAAATTCCCTTAAACAGCCAGATGGGAAATGATATAACTTTGTCCCTTCACTATACATGACATTTTTTCCTCTTCCACCCTGCCTTTTAACATACAGATGGTTTTCTAGTGACTTCTATCTATTATATTATTTAGTTACATGGTCTCATATCAAATGTTTTCACTTTTGTGCCACAACAAGGTACTCACTGGAAGCTAGAAGTCCAAAAATCAACAAGATAGAAAATGTGTCTTCTGGGTGACTGGCTTTGCCTGAAGGACACATACCCAGAGACAAAGAATGATTAGGGACAACATGGCACACTGTGTTAATATAGGTACAGCAAAAAGAACAGAGCACTGGTTCTGTCTTTCGGAATTAAAATAGACCAAACAAGTACCATAGATCTAAATTTTGAAGACAAAATGAATGGAATCTCTAAAATATAATAGGAAGTAGAACATATTCCAGAGAAGGAGTACAATGTGTGGAAGTATACTAACACCATCTTATGACAATAAAGTCCATCTACATTTGCCCCAATCTGATTGGTTCTGAGAATTATATATTAACTGAACAACACTCTATGTTCTCTTGAGTTCAGGTCAATGGAGTCTAGGGACTAACCTAAATTTACATTGGAGAAGACTCACGTGTTTGAATTTTAACCCTGCCTTGGGCTAGTTGGTTGCTGAAATCATAAAAATAACAATTTACTAGAGGATGCATTCTGAGTTGATTAAAAAAAAAGGCACAGTCTATAGAGCTGGAAGGCGTCTAGGAGCCATCCTTGCAAATGGACTGTTCATGAAGTTGTAGTTTGGTCAATGTGATTAGTACAGGTTTAGGAATCAGATCACCTTTAGTCTAAGTCTGACTCACCGTTATGGATCAAGTGAACCCAGGTAAGTTAACATACTGCTATGAGAGTAAATATTCTAACATGTGCAGTGAACATAATGGGGCTCAGCAGCACTACAGCAAAGACTGAAAACATGAGAGGCAAGGCTTACATCACACATGGTAGTCAAAAACAGCTACCCACTAAGGAAAATGGGAAAATGATAAGGAGGAAAATGTTATATCGTGAAGCTGGGAGTTAGCACTATCATGTATGTGTATGAGAAAAGTATCCATTCCACTTCCTGCTTCCTTAGTAAGAGTATTCTGTAGTCTCCAGAAACCTGAGGTGGCGTAGGGCTTGCCATCTCTCAGACACGGTTTGTGAGTGAGGAGGCCGTGAGCATTGCTGTAAGTGCTGAGTAGACAGCTGAAACAAGGGAGATGGATAAACAGGAAGCAACTTCTTGCCTTTTTTCCATTCTAGAACCTTATTACCCCCAGGCTCACCTTCGTAGAACAGGTTTCTGACATGAGACGAGAGTGATCCTGCTAAAACAGGTCCTGAAACAGTTACCTTAGACAGATTAAAATCCCGCTGGGGAGTTTCCCTTTTTCTTCTGGAGCCTATTCCTTTGTCTCCTGTAACCACAGTAAACCTCAGCCTGTCAGGGCAGCAGAGGGAGATTTGTGATCTGAATCTCCGGCTTGAAGTTGTTTACTGTTGAATATATTCAAGCATAATTGTATTTCCTCTTCTTTTTAATACATTCCTGGCAGTCTAATGGCTTAAAGGAGCTCTATCCAAATGGAGTCTTTTTTGCTTTGTTCTCCCTTCCCTCTGCCTCTGACACATGGCCACCTGGCATATGCTGTTTGTTCTCTGTGTGGAGACTGCCAGGCAGCAAACAAAGCCCGGGTGGACACGCATGGACAGAGCAGCCACAAGGGCTGTGCATTCAGTCAAACCACTGGTCATTTGGTCAAACCTTTAGATCAAGTAGTTTCTTTGACTGAATTGACTGTAGGAACGGTAGATCCTGTCATGTGTAGATACCAAAGAGAAGGGTTGTGAATCATAAGTGTCATTTCAATGTTCCACATCGCTGAAAGACATTTCCCTAACAACTTTAATATTTTAACAATTCAAATTAGATAATTATTGTCCTAATGCTGTTCAATTACTTTAGAATTTGCAATGGGAAGAGAGGGGGGAAGTCGAAACAGTTGATTTAAAAATCACTTTAGAAATTACAAGGGTTTTAAAAAAGCTGCACAGTGGCTATCTCAAGTATAGTAGCCAATATTCAAGATAAAAATCTTCCAAGAGGTAATTTCTGTATATATCAAAATTATGATAAAAATCTCTTGGGGAAAAAACAGAACAAACCTGCAAACTGTAGTAGCTAATAGGATTTTTTAAAGTACTAGTCATACATATTACCCAGCTTGCTTTACACAAAGAAAGAATATAATTTTTAAAAAGGCATAAATGAATCAGTGTCTTATTTGCTTTGGCTTTCTGAATCTACATTTCACTTCTTGAATAATCAATTTAGTGCTTTTTGGAACTTTATATGCATCATTACTGCCATTTTGCTAAGAAAACATTATTGGCAAATGTACTATGTCCTTGCAGGTGTAACATAAAATATTATACTTATTACTACAGCAAGAGAGAGGTTCCTTGATTAGTCACTTTCCCCCCCACCTGTAGTTAGATTAAACCACAGAGACTGCTGAACTATAAAAGCATGATTGAGGTATTATGGTCTCAGATCTTCCTAGGACAGAGTGTGCATTTAATTTGGGAACAGTCCTCCTGAGATAAACCACAAGACAGTCTCAGTAACTACCCATTTGTGATTAAATCAATTCAGATTTGTTGATTATCTAAGATAAACCATGCTCTCAATTGCTGGGCTTTCAAAATGGATAGTGAAGGGTTCTACACTCACTAAATTTACCTAATTTATGCTAGCAAAGCAAATTAATGGTGTGGTATGAAAGATACATGGTGCTCAACGATGGTCTCTTGACTCATATCTGTTTATCCCATCTTTATCTTCACATAATTCTATTTCGTCTGAGCAGATGCCTAAATATGTAGATTATGCTTCTAAAATGTATGCACTCCGAATGCAATTATCAGTGTTAGGTAGACAGAACCAATCTTCGGTAGTGTCCTTAGCCTACTACTTAATCTTTTGCTATTAAATTGGTCAGGCTATCGCAATGTTTATATCTGTATCTACAGCTATCGCAGCATCATTTATTTATATTTTAATGTGCCTGTATTTTATGGAGAAGAGAAATTTTATATGTACATTCTTACCATAGTCTAACTTAATTTTCTTTTTTTACATTTTATTATTATTATCATTTTATGATACAGTTCCACATTCCTTGATCCCCTCCCCAATTCCCTCCCACCCCACCTAGTTCCTCTATATCATTACTAACATATAGTTCTTCATACACAGTCATATGTCCATCATTGTAGGCATGGACAATGGCAGAGAGTCCAGAATCCTATTGTCAAGATATAGTAAACAGTTTCGTTGTAAGTCCATCTTTGGAAGCAGAGATGCTTACTACACTGCATCCTCACATCTGGATGTTAGTCTCCATTTCAAAACTACTGTACATCCCCTTTAATGTAAAATCATCATACTAAATCAACAATAGAAAGAAAAATAGAACTTTACAATGCCATGAAGTTAAATGACATGTTACTAGATATGACAGTTTCCATAACACAACTACTATACATCCCCTTAAATGTAAAATCATAATACAAAATCAACAATAGAAAGAAAAATAGAACTTTACAATGCTATGAAGTTAAATGACATGTTACTAGGTATGACAGTCTCCATTTCACAGCTACTATACATCCCCTTAAATGAAGAGCCACAAAACAAAATCAACATCCGGGAGAAAAAAGAAATTAACAACACCAAGAAGTTAAATAACATGCTATTAAATGACTAGCGTGTAGTTGAAAAAATGAAAAGCAAGAACCTTCTTGAAGAAAATTATGACACTGCATGATCTACAAGTCATTGAATGATTTAATCAGTAGAAAGTGTTTTGAAGAGATGAAACTAACAGAAAACAACAAAACCCATGTGATACAGTTTCCGCTGATTTTTATTGATGAAGTGTGTCTCCTCCAGACAATAAACAGATGGGTTTTGGTTTTTAATCCAGTCTACTAATCTATGACGTTTGATTGAGCTTAAGCCATATGCATTCAGAGTTTAATATGTATGGATGTTACTTTCTTCCTTTGTCATTTTAGGAATGGGTTGTTCATTGGTTTAGTCTTCTGTTGTCATTTTACTGGGCTGTTCTTCCCATTTGCCTTTGGTTTTGTTTGGTGCTATTCCTCTTCTCTGTCAAGAGAACATCTTGAAGTATCATTTGTAGGGCAGGTTTGAAAGAGGCAAATTCTTTTAGCTTTTTTTTACTGTGGAAGAATCTTATTTCATTTTCGAAGATGAAAGAAAGATTTGCTGGATATGTCATCCTAGAACGACAATCTTTTTCTTTTAGAATCCGGGATATGTCACTCCATTCTCTTCTTGCCTGTAGAGTTTCCTGTGAGAGATCCCCTGTGAGTTTAATTGGCATTCCTTTATATGTCAATTGATTTTTTCACGTGCACATTGAAGGATCTTTTCCTTATGTTCAATTGAATAGAGCTTGATTATCATAGGTCGTGGTGAAGATCATGTTTGATCAAGCCTGTTGGGAGTTCTGTGCCCCTCCTGGATCTTGTTTCCCAATTCTTTCTCCAGATTAGGGAAATTTTCCTTTATTGTTTCATTAAATACATTTGCAAACTCAGCTTCTCTTTCTGCATCTTCTGGGACACCCATCACTCTTATATTTGGCCTCTTAATAGAGTCTTTCAATTCTTGAATACTTTTTTTGGCCTGATCCAGCTCTGCTTCCAGCTTTTTGTTTGCTTCCCCCTGATGACAGGAAATATCTTCCAATTCTGAGATTGTTTCTTCTGCTTGCTTCATTCTATTTTGGAGACTCTCCACTGTACTTTTAATTTGCTCTACTGTGTTCTTAATTTCTGATATATAAGCCTTGGTTTGCTTTATTGCTTCCTTAAATTCTTTGAACTCTTGCATGAGCTTTTTGTTTTTGATCACAAGCTTTAAAATGGGTTGTATAAATTCTATATGCCCAATTTTCTCAATGTCTTCCTCAGTTAACTCTGAGGTTGGCATAGGGTTTTGCTCTTTTGCAGGGGAGTTTCCGGTAATATTCATTGTGCCTTTGTCTCTTCTTTTGCTTTTGGTCATTGTACTTCTGGTTAGCAGAGTCTTCTCCTTGGGGCAAATTTCTAAGCTGTGTCACCCACAGGTCTACAGTTTGATTTTACTTATTGCGGTTGGTACACAACTTTTTGCTTGCAGCCAATTGTGCCACAACCTCAGGCGAATTCTAGGTCTGGGTTCTTATGTCATATTTCCACCCTGGTCCCCACAGCACTAGCTCTTGGCTCACCACTCTACCTCCTGTGATACCATGCTGAGGCTGCACCACTGTCTCTACAACCTTTCTCCCACTTCCAGTTGGAACAGGTCCCAGGATTAGAGAGACACCAGGTGTCCTATATAATTAGGTTGTTGGTGGCACTGATCTTGCTGGAACCTGTTGGACGTTAGGTCTGGGTGCCACACAGACCTATTTTGACTGGTACGATGCCAAAGTTGGTATTATTTTCTTGCGGGACCAGTGTGATCCATGGAACTCAGTGAGTTCTCCCAAGCTTAGCACATGCACAGTTCACTGTTGTCCCCTGTAGTCCCAAAGCTATTGCCACAGTGCGCAAAATGGCGCCTCACGTACCACTATGTCAGTTCTTGATCTGCTGGCTGTCAGGTGTGAGGGCTACCCAGACCTGCCCTGGGTGAAACCCGTAGAATGCCACATTGTTGTAGTTCACTGAGTCAGAAATAAACTCACTCCCAGCTCAGCGCATGCTCAGTCCTTTCCCTTTCCTTTGCCTCCTTACACAAAAATGGCACCCAATTCAGTTCAAGGGGGCTGACTGGGCTGTGAAATCCACCCTGTTCTCACACTGCGTGTCTGAGATCTGCTGCTCTGTCTCTCCTCCAGGTCAAATCAAACGGACCAGCAGGACGGACAGTTCTTTGTCTGGGTTTACCTCCCAAGCTCCTGGTGAAAGTCCCTTCCCACTGGTTGTTGGTGGAGTTCAGACCACCATTAGCTGAACAGTCTTGATTTAATTATTTTCCAGGAATAAAACCAAGAATTTTTCAGGTTGTAGGATTTCACCTTCTCAAAAACTAATCTAAATTTTGATATTTTACTGCCTTCATTCCTATGTGTCTGCTTATCTACATAAATATAAAATTTTATTGAATTTTATAATATGTGTAAATGCTTACAGTCAGAAAAGAGTAGAGAAATATATTTTAGGCTCTCTTTTTGGTCTTGGTGGGAAATTTCTATAAAGCTGAGAGGATAAAACATAATTTTGAAATAATTATTTCAGAGTTGTTTATTTTGGAATTCATGTAATGCCTTTGTTCTAGTTGTAATGAATCCTAGCAAGCAATAATATAGCCATCTTACAGAATTAAAAAAAAATAGAGAAGGAAAATATAAAAGTATGTTAAGATACAATTTTAAGTCATTGTTGTATCATATAAAACACAAATGAAAAAATAAGACATTCACAACAGGCATTTTTACAGTAACTAAAGTTATTAAAATAGAAGTTCTTGAAGCCAGAATAACCCTATTTCTGTTAGCTCCTGGGACAGTTCAGTTATCTGAGGTCTACCAAGAAGTGACAGGAAGTTTTATTGCCATCTTTGCATCTTGATTTATTAACATGATCCTTCCATGGCTTAAGATAAATGTGTGATTCTACCACTCTGGCTTTTTAGGGCATGACAGTCTTATAGGAGATAGTCTCTTAGAAAAAAATATAAAACATATATTTTAAAGCATAGAGAACAACTTGTAACCATAAAGGAGTGGAGCTATGTGGGGGCATTTATTTACAGAATAGTCTTTAGATTTCCTATGTGGAAAATCCAAGTTTCAGCAAGCTTCTTATGCAAACAGTTGGTTTATTTGAATTAATGAAATAAGAAATTTAACAAGACACTTTGTCACAATGGCATGCTAACCAGCCTTGGTCCCTGTTTCCAGAGGAGATAAGGAGATTGTACTGACTGTTGTAGATGTGTTTGCAAGCAGCCTCATCCTATCTGCATTTTAAGGCAAAGGATATTCATAGTCATCCTTCCCTTGCTACTAAAGGAAATATCTGGATCCAATTCTCTTTTTTGGGGGGAGCAATAGCACAATATGTTTTCATTACTTAAACTGCAGTGAGGATTTACAGCTTCCTTGGTGGTTTCGCAGTGCACAAAAGGCTGCAGAGAGCAAGGTCAGTTAGGATGTTTTAATCCTGTGCTGTGCAGAAGGCACATAGCTGGGCTTTCCACTGTGTCAGCAAGGCTCCAGCAACCTCTCACCCCACAGCCACAGAAACCCAGCTTGAAGCTTAAGGAGAACAGTAAAAAAGGGATGGAAGCCTGGGCCTCACATCTCGAGAAGAAATAAAAAAAAACTTACTTTCTTCTGAAGTAATAAAAATAAATAAATTAATTAAAAAGCTAGCCACCCCGCTGCTTTTCTCTTCCTCTGCAAACACAGCACTGGTAAGGTTGATTTTCTACACTGGGGAAAATTTCTTTGAAATTATGACTGATACACATTGACACACACACACAGGCTTCCTGCACATATTCCTTGTTTGATAGGGAATAAAAAATGTTCTTGAGACCTACGTGTGTGGAACAGCCATTCACATTGCTTTGCTAGGCTGGCACCATATGTCAATATACTTATCTTTTACCCTGAAGAGTTTAACTCCAGTTTTATCTAAAACTATTTCATTTTACTTCGATCAGTGATAGGTCTCAAACTTTGGACATTCATTCTCTTATGTTGGTCTTCTGATCTTGTAGATCGGAAAGGCTTTGCTTTATTCTTTTTCTTCATTTGCTCCTTCACGTCCAGACTAGAGAACTTTGAAGTCATTAGCCTCTAAGAATGCTGCACGTGGTAGTACATCTGATTGTTTTCATCACTTAAAAGAGAACTGAATTGAGCACATATTTGTACAAAACCCTGCAGCTAGTATGTAGAAGTTTTTGAAGTAAGTAGGATCTTACGCTATGCCATGAAATAATATTAAAATAGGATGCAGAATTGAGATCTGTAGCTATAAGTTCAATATGTCATGCTACATCATGAACTTCTAGACAATATAAAGGAAAGGAAGAATATTGCATTCTGAGATTTAGCTGAGCTTAACTTTATAATAAGAAAAAAATCTGAGGTTTCCTCAAGATCTTATCACAATCTACAAATGAATACAGATAATTATTTTAAAGATTATTATTACATATGCATTTTTTAAAAGATTTATTCATTTTATTACAGCCAGATATACAGAGAGGAGGAGAGACAGAGAGGAAGATCTTCCATCCGATGATTCACTCCCCAAGTGAGCCGCAACGGGCCGATGTGCGCCAGTCCGAAGCCGGGGACCTGGAACCTCTTCCGGGTCTCCCACGCGGGTGCAGGGTCCTAAGGCATTGGGCCGTCCTCAACTGCTTTCCCAGGCCACAAGCAGGGAGCTGGATGGGAAGTGGAGCTGCTGGGATTAGAACTGGGGCCCATATGGGATTGCGGGGCTTTCAAGGCGAGGACTTTAGCCGCTAGGCCACGCCGCCGGGCCCCTACATATGCATTTAAAGCATGTGAATGGCTTTATCACTTCTATCATAGCTAAAATGTTGTTTTAATATTAGTTTTCAGGGTACCTTGTCATATTGTTTTGGATCCGTTTCAAAGTACACTACTTTTAAAATTTTTTTTCATCTATCCTTTACATAATTTGAATCAAAAAAATTTAAAATTGGGGAAACTTAAAGAAATAATTTTTGTATTGCTGGAGTCAGAAGTCAGAAGTGCTTATGAAAAGGTTTAAAAATGGTTGTCCTTCAAAATTATTTTTCTAAGCCACAGTTTAGAGAACACTGTGTTAAATCATGGACTCACAGAATATTAAAGGAGGAAAATAGCTGAATGTCTTCCAATCCAGCCCCATCATTTTTACAGATCAGAAAATTAAGCCCGGGGGGTTAAATGGCTCATCTACAATCAACAAGTAAGTAACTGAACCTGAACCAAAACCCAAATATTCTACCTCATGGTTTGGTTTGTTTCTCCAGATGATATTAGTTCTCAACATAGTATATTTTAACTTTTTGGAGAAATGAATATAATCACAAGATTTCCAATTTCCAAAAGCCACAGAGTCAATAGTTTATTTTTCATACTTTGCTCATGCAATGACTTCCTTCCCTTTTTTCTGATCACTCTCATATCTAGATAACTTGTAGAAGTATTGCTTAAAATCCCCATCTCATGCATTTCTCCACAGCCCATCTGATGTAAAAATCAAACCCAAGTAGCAAGTGATTTCTAATCCTTTTTCCCTAGTTTAATTTATTTGTTGAATTGATTATCTCCTTTCAAACTGTATGTTTTGCTTATTTTCATTTATTTTTTTCTTTTTTACAAAGTTTTATTTATTTTTATTGCAAAATCAGATATACAGAGAGGAGGAGAGACAGAGAGGAAGATCTTCCATCAGATGATTCACTCCCTAAGTGAGCACAACGGCCAGTACTGCACCGATCCGAAGCCAGGAGCCAGGAACCTCTTCCAGGTCTCCCACGCGGGTGCAGGGTCCCAAGGCTTTGGACCATCCTCAACTGCTTTCCCAGGTCACAAGCAGGGAGCTGGACGGGAAGTGGAGCTGCTGGGATTAGAACCGGCACCCATATGGGATCCCAGGGCGTTCAAGGCGAGGACTTTAGCTGCTAGGCCACCGCGCTGGGCCCTATTTTTCTCTTTAAGTTGGAGGGAAATATACATAGAATAAGGCCATAACAGTAGTGCTTAGTGAACAATAATTATTTCTGTCTTGAGTTCAATCAAATAGTTAATGCTAGCAGCTGTTTTAGCTGCTGAGGTGTTCAATATATAACAACCTGAATATTCTATGATTTGTGCTTTTTGAATAGGGTTGTTATGCTCTTTAGTCGTCCTTTGGTACCACCTTACAAGTTCTGTCTTAGCTGACACAAATCATATCCTTACTTAAGATAAAATTTTATTTTGTGATATGAGCTTGCTCATTTTTAAAATTTACTTTGTTACACTTTCTGGATTTCATTTTCATGTTTCTTAAACACTTTAACAGCAGATTTATCTGATTTGGTGTGTGTATTTGCACAGATTTGACATTTTCATGTGTGTATAATGCATTGGCAATCAGGTATTTAATGTTTTAAAATATGTATTCTTTTTCTATTGGCACAATTACAAACTTAATATGTTTTAATTGACTTAAGTACTGTTACCATCTTATAATTTTACTTGGTCCCAGACAGAGTGTCAGAGCACATTTTTCCAGAGTTCAGCTGCTTAATTAAGTGACATGAGAAACAAATGAGCTCAAGGACAGTGTTTTGAATGGCAGCTAAGATGCTGCGAGGGGCCCGGCAGCGTGGCCTAGCGGCCAAAGTCCTCGCCTTGAACGCCCTGGAATCCCATATGGGCACCAGTTCTAATCCCAGCAGCTCCACTTCCCATCCAGATCCCTGCTTGTGGCCTGGGAAGGCAGTCGAGGACAGCCCAATGCATTGGGACCCTGCACCAGCGTGGGAGACCCGGAAGAGGTTCTGGGTTCCTGGCTTCGGATCAGTGTTGCACCCGCCGTTGTGCTCACTTGGGGAGTGAATCATCAGACGGAAGATCTTCCTCTGTTTCTCCTTCTTTCTCTGTATATCTGACTTTGTATTAATAAATAAATCTTCAAAAAAAAAGATGCTGCAAGGAGGCCCACGTTCCATATTGGATTGGCCAGGTTTGATTTCTGTCTCCTAGTAATGCATCTCACATGAGAAAGACAATGCTGATTCAGGGCTGCAGGTCTCTGCCCTTCATAGCAGTCCGGGATTGCATTTTTGTGTGTGGCATCACGCTGGCCCAATTCCAGCAGGTGTGGACATTTAGGTAAAGAACTAGAAGATGGATGGATCTCTCTGTGTCTTTCTGTCTGAATTTCAAACACATTCATAATCACAAGGAGATTAGCTAGGCTTGTTTGGATGCTAAGATGCAAAAAGCCTTCTGTTTTCACCAACCCTTCTGAGCCTGTGCTATAACCACAGACTCATACGTCGATAACTGTCTTGTCCCCCAAGTGGTTGTAGACATAAAGGGATGATTTGGTGGCCCATAGTTTCTTCTCAAATTATGTGTACCCTAGCCACACTTTAGGCTATTTAGAACTAAAGGGATTAATTTTAGTATTTAGATTTCAGTTTTTAGTACTGTCAGCCTTTTTTTCATATTTCACCAATCTTAATTGAAATCAATTCATCTAGTACTTGTCATTTAAACCTCTCTGGAAAATGAAATTCCAGCTTTTCACATGTATAAATCAGTTACCTGCAACTTCATATTTGAAGATGATATATCTGTATATGAAATTTTTTTTTCATGTATTTGATTCTTAGGTATGGCTTCAAGGATTCTGGTGCTGGAAATCTCTACACTTTCAGACCTGAATTATTTGTTCTACCCTTTAGCAATGTCTTAATATTTCTGCCTGTTTCTTCCTTAAAGTCCAATACATGTTTGACGGTGAGTTTTCCTGCTCTCCACCAGTTCTCTATGGCACAAATTACTCCTTTCTACTATGAGGAGTCAATAAATATTGACTCTCTCACAAATTTGGGGATGCAAAGTACATTTAATATAAAGTTTAACATATTGATAATTTTCTCAGTGCACAGTTCATTCTTAGTAAGGATATTCACATTGTTGCACCATATTGAGCAGCACCTGTCTAAAGCAATATTCTTCTCTCCCAGAAGAAACTCCTTATCCACTAGTCTATTAGTTCAGTTTCTAAGAAGTCCTCCCCCACAAAGTTCTGCTTTCTGTTGCCATGAATTTGACTTTTTAGGTGCATCACCTAAGTGCAATCACACTGTTTATTTGTGACCTTTCATGATGTTTTAAAGTCTTATTTATTTATTGGAAAGGCAGAGTGGTGAAGAAAGAAAGACAGAAGAGGGGCAAAGAAAGAGAAAGACACGAGAGAGAGAGATCAGCCATCTTTTGGTTCTTTCATCAAACGCCCACAACGACCAAGGCAGGGCCAAGGCAGACCAGATGCACCACTGGGTCCCCCATGTGACAGAAATGCAAGTATTCACCATCACTTGCTGCTTTCCAGCTGCTTTAGCAGAAAGCCAGATCAGGGGTGGGATTTGATCTCAAGGCCTAAAATATGAGATCCAAAACAGGAGGTTAACACACTATGCCACAATGTCAGATCCTGTTTATAGGTTTTTTAAAAGTAGGCTATTGAATATATATACTTTCTTCAGTATGGATTCCAATTCTGCATACTTGAGAGAAAATACCACATGTTATAGGTACTGCCACTCCATTTTCAGATTTTATCTTTTATTTCTCATTTTTTAATTTGTGATTTCATTTTCCAAGTTTGTTTGTGTGCATGTATCTGCATATGTGACAATTGCTACTTTTTTTTGGTTTCTCTGTATTTCTGTAAAATTTACATTTTGCATTTTTTGCTGAGGTAAGTCAGCTCATATTTTAACTCATATGTTTTCCTGACAGTTCATTTTTATTTCTAGCCTAATATGTAGGCTGTTGTTTTATGGGGTTGCTTTTCTCAATTCACACTGAAATATTTGCTCAGAGTTTCCTTAAGTACTCGTGTCATGCTTTTACTCTGTGCTGTGCTTTATGCTGCATTTTCTCTATTTTCTTTGCGTTACTCATTCATGAATGAATTGGAATTTTACTGGAAATGGCACTTGCAAATGATTTCTGTCGAGTTGGGTATTCTGAAGCATCTTTCTCATTTTAAGGTTCAAATTTACATTCCTTTTCTGATAAGTATCATTACAGATCTCTTCTGGGACATTACTTAATGTAGCTCCTCTCCCGTGCTTATTTCTTCTGAACCATTTTGCATGGAGACAGGAGCAGACTTGTCATTAGCTGTGCCTGGACAATCTCCCTCTCCTGTTAATGCCACAAGAGATGTAATGCCCCAATTGACAGCAAGACACTCACCTTCAGGAAATATGTCTTTTCTGTAGCTTACTGAAATTTGCTGTTGCTGAGCAAGTTTAGAACTCTACGCTATTTTCTATAATTTCTCTATTGTAGCTTCTATATGTAAATCGAACATGTAATTCTGTTGTACACTTTGAGTTTCCACTTCTTTGTTTTCCAGAAAACGCACTTTGTGGGAGTCTTAAAACTGTGGCTGTTGCATGAATCCTGAGAGGGAAAGATGAAAAGTGCTTCTAGGCATGTGTTTATCATACTAGTTTCTAATCTGAATTCTAACAGTAATGTGTTTTCAGTTAAGAAATAAAGAAGCCTCATGTCATGTTAACACTGTGTGAAGTTAGGTGTTCTGTAGGATGATTCATGCATCACTTCCTACAATCTATGTTTCATCTTTTTAAAAATTGTATTCCTGCATCCCATGGAGTGCTTACAACACTAACCCGTGTATGGAATCTAAGGGTGGCTAAATAATGAACATTATGTATCAAAATAGTGATGTGATTGTTTTTCTTCTCATGGTACACAGAATCTAAGCAATTCTCCACTGCCTCAATAATCCTTTGCCCATTCAAATCTACTTACTTGGTCAACACCTCTTAAAAGATTTTATTGAATTATAGAGACATAATCTAGAATCTTACTATTGATAGGCAACAAATGTTCACATTAGTGCTTCCATATAATGATAACATTTGAGAGACTCCTTGTTAGATGTAATTTGATTGGCAGAATAAATACTAGCATAGCAATTTTTCAGATATAGACCAATTAGTACAATCCTTTATCCACAATATTTAAATTTGTCTAATTTTTATGTTTTCTTTTCTTTATTAGTATTCACAACATGGAATCAATATAAAATTGACATTTTCTTGGTATGCAACATGTGTGCCCTTCTATAGACTTTTACTCAGAGGTAAAATGATTATTGTAAAAAAAACCCTTCAGTTTATTGTTCTATTTTTATGTAACATTAAAGGTGACATGATATTACAGCTCTATTTTGTGTAAGTATAAATATTTTTTCATCTCTGGATTTATACTGATATGTAATGTTTTCAAGAAAAAAAATTAGTATGCTATTAAAGAGGATGTCAGTTTTCAATTATTATCCATGATAGAATAATAAGTAGAAATACTGTATTTTAATTTTTTTAAAGATTTGTTTATTTTTTATTACAAAGTTAGATATACAGAGAGAGGAGGAGAAACACAGAGGAAGATCTTCCGTCCAATGATTCACTCCCCAAGTGAGCCGCAATGGGCCGGTGCGCGCCAATCCGAAGCCGGGAACCAGGAAACTTCTCCAGGTCTCCCACGTGGGTGCAGGGTCCCAATGCATTGGGCCGTCCTCAACTGCTTTCCCAGGCCACAAGCAGGGAGCTGGATGGGAAGTGGAGCTGTTGGGATTAGAACCAGAGCCCATATGGGATCCCAGGGCATTCAAGGCGAGGACTTTAGCCACTAGGCCACGCTGCCGGGCCCTGTATTTTAATTTTTAAAAAAGTTTTATTGGAAAGTCAGATACACAAAGGAGGAGAGACAAAGAGGGAGATCTTCCATTTGATGATTCACTCCCCAAGCAGCTGCAATAGCCAGAGCTGTTCGGTCTAAAGCCAGGAGCCCGGAGCTTCTTCTGGGTCTCCCATGCGGTTGCAGCGTCCCAAGGATCTGGGCGACCCTAGACTGCTTTCCCAGGCCACAAACAGGGAGCTGGATGGGAAGTAAGGCTGTCAATTTTAGAACCAGTGCCGATATGGGATCCTGGCATGTTCAACAGGAACTTTAGCTGGTAGGATACAGCACAAGGCCCAGAAATAATGTATTTTTATGTTAATTATCTCAATTTAATTTCCTTTTATATGAATCAGTCAAAATGGAATATCAGGAAATGAAGTTTTTAAGAAACTTCTCAGTTTATCATCACTTCCTCCTTGAACTGTAATATAAAAGAAAAACATACTTTCTATTAATCTTTGTGAATTTAAAAATATCAGTTCTCATTACTTATGATGTTTTTGATGAGCACTATTGACATCAATTGTTATATAACTATTAATTTGTATTACTGCTAGAAAACCTAAAACATCAAATAAAAATGTTTGATCTAATCACATGTGAGAAAAATACAAATTTTACTATTTATTATAATGTTCAAAAAATAGAAATAAGATAATTTTTAAAGATTTATTTATTTTTATTTGAAAGGCAGATATACAGAGAGGAAGAGACAGGAAGAACTTCTGGGCAATGAGTCACTCCTCCAGTGGCCGCAATGGCTGCAGCTGAGCCAATCCGAAAGCCAGGGGCAAGGAGCCTCTTCTGGGTCTCCCACATGGGTGCAGGGCCCCAAAGCTTGGTGCTCTCCTTGACTGCTTTCTCAGACCACAAGCAGGGAGCTGGATGGGACGTGGACCTGCCAGGACTGGTGTCCATATGGGATTCTGGTGCCCATATGGGATTATGGTGCATTCAAGGCAAGGATTTTAGCTGCTAGGCAACCGCACCAGGCCCTGCAAATGTATCTATATTTTAAATGCTCTTAATTAATAGCTTATAAAAGTGTCCACAGAGATGAAACAAACAGAAGGAGCAAAACGTAATGACAACATGGATGGCATTAACTATCTTATACCTGATTCCTAGGCTGCTTTTGAGATTTCAGACTTATTTTTCCCAAGTTTCAAAGCTTAACAAATTGTATTTTTTGAATGAACTTTTTATAATTGAATGAAAAGAATGTTCTAAAGCCTCAATTTTGACATAATTTTCTGTTCTAGAGCAAAGTTCTACTTGCAGGAGACTGAAGTGCTAAAAATTGAAACATTAGTCAAGTTCGAGAACTTTCATCGTGTGTCATCCATGAAGTTACATCTCAAATCAGATATTTTTTCAAGATTTATTAATTTTAATATGAAGTCAGATCTACAGAGAGAAGGAAAGACAAAGAGAAAAGTTCTTGCATCTTCTGACTCACTGCCCAAGCATCTGTAGTGGACGGAGCTGGGTCAAGCAACCTCCTCTGAATCTCCCAAGCAGGTGCAGGGTCCCAAGGCTTAGACCATCCTCCACTGCCTCTCCAGTCCATGGGCAGGCAACTGAATGGGAACTGAAGCTGACCAGACATGAACCGGCATGCACGTGGGATCCCGGTGCACGCAAGCTGAGAGCTTTTAGCCACTAGGCTACTGTGCCGGGGTCTCAAAGTAGAGATGTTTCATAATGTTTAAGTCTCATACTATATGCCACTGAGAAGACACTCTGACATCCTGAAGAAGTATCTGATGTTCATTCAAACAGATTTTCCATTTCAGTTTCCCTGGAAATACAACCATCTTTAAAACTTTGCTTTCTAATCGTGCCCCAGGAGTTCAACTTGTTGCTTTCTCATTAGCACAGTTTTTTCACAGG
Source organism: Ochotona princeps (assembly GCF_030435755.1). NCBI lineage: Eukaryota > Metazoa > Chordata > Mammalia > Lagomorpha > Ochotonidae > Ochotona > Ochotona princeps. The sequence continues at coordinate 48,501,238 of NC_080834.1, forward strand.
ACAGTTGTGACCAATTATTTCTTTGTTGGCCAGAGAGAACATTGTGTGTAATATTTTGGTGGCAAAGCTCTTTTTTTTTTAAGTCATCAATGCATTCTGCCTTTAAGTTTAAAGTATCAATCTACTAGGTACTTTGTTTTTCTTCTTCAAATGCTATCTTTTAGATTTCTAATAATTTCCTCTATCTAACTTCATTTCTTTTGTCTTTTAAACAGTATTATGCATTTGATAACCAAGCAAAGGGTATGTAAGGAACACACACTGTATTTTGTTCTCTTTGAAACAGATAAAAACACATTTCCCCTTGGAGTGATAAGAGAAAGGGAAGCTGGCAATATCAAAGCATGTTTATAGGCTAAACATTTTCCTGTTCCTTATGTGACCAACTGGTAAAATAATTCTTTGGTTGAGAAATAGTCTCAGTTACTTTTGTTTGAAATGTTTTCTGCTTTAATCTTATTTATTTGGACAGTTTTGAAATACGATTTTTCTTGTGGTTTTTCAAGTAATAAATGTTAAATCTACAATGTCAATGGCAAAATGGAAACATTAAAATAAATCATATATTTCTTGGGAACCAAATGGTTGCCATCCTGCTGAGTATCCGCAGTTGGAAACCACAACTGAACGCTCTGTGGTAATTCCCTACCAACAACAAGTGCTAACCGGTTTTCTTTCCAAATGTTCTTCATAAAAGACAGACATAGTGCATGCAGAATTGTAGATCCCTGCTTGTCTTTTATCATTCATCTGGATAGCACTAGGAAAGCAGCAGCAGCCAAAATGTTCTCCAATTTAATTTATATGATTTAAAGTAGCAGTACCAAGCCTTACTTGTCAGCTTCCACATGGACCTGCTGCATTTCTGTGTTCTGTAGGCAGTCAACTGACTTCCTTCAGCTTTGAGGGTTCTCATCACAACCTACTTTCCTTTCCTTGTCAGGAAGCTCTGTATTCTTGAAATAGGAAAAGAGAAAGAAAAAAAATGAGGGAAAAGATTCCGTCAAAACTAACTTAGTTCTCGGCTTAAACAAAACAAAGCTAGACAAAACAAACAACACCGTCAGGCAACTGTGAGGCACAGAATTGATGCTTCAGCAATTTCATGGAAAAGTAAACTTGAAAGATAAGTTTGTTTTGGTGTAAGAAGTTTTGAATTCTATGCAGGGTTTTCATAATACATTTTCATGAAGATGCCTCATATGCATGGATTAATTTTTTAAGATTTATTTATTTTTATTGGAAAGGCAGAATACAAAAAGGAGGAGAGACAGAGAAGAATATTTTCTGTCAGCTGATTCACTCCCCAAGTGGCCACAATGGCCAGAGCTGAGCCGATCTAAAGCCAGGAGCCATGAGATTCTTCCGGGTCTCCCATGTGGGTGCAGGGTCCCACGGCTTTGGGCCGTCCGTGATTATTTTCCCAGGCCACAAGCAGGGAGCTGGATGGGAAGCAGGGCCTCCAGAACTCAAATAGGCGGCCATATCGAATCCTGGCATATGCAATTTGAGGACTTTAGCTGCTAAGCTACCGCACTGGGCAAGGATCATAAAATTTTACACACACACACACACACACACAAATCCTATTCAATTTTCCATACATTTATTGAAATGCCCTCATAGTGGATTTTATTTATGCTAGTGAATTTACTTTTAACTCTCTCTGAGTATGTGAATAAAAGTTACTTTTTAAAATTAGTAACTGTTTTATTCAGGCAGTAAAACACAGAGCCTGGGAAGCTGCAAAGAGAAAATAAACTAGAAGAATCTATGTTCTTGGTGTATATTAAAAGGGAACTCTACAGATGAGAGCACAGAGGAAGGATTTTTTAAATGTTTGCCTTATGCATTCAAAGAGAAGATAGGACACATATCTATTGCATTTAGCGTGTACTTTCATATTTCAAGTCTCATTAGCTTGGAATCATACTGCATAAACTCCTTGACAGCATAATCCTGTTGTCTGTTAATGTATTAGGGTCTTTTTTTTCCTGTTTTTTAATATTTTAACTAAAAATTTTTTAATATGGGGTTGCCTGCCCATGCGGGTGTCTGATTAGGATAAGAGAGGTAGGGGCATGGAGGAAGGTGGGTAGGACAAATGTTCCTTTTTTGTCATCTTGTGTTCACAGACGGGAAAGAAGAGGAGAGGGCACTTCTTGTTGTCGAACTGCATCAGCACTAGGAGGCAGGGGGCGGTTTGATGATGCCTTAGAGACCCCAATATGGGGAAGAATGTTTCAAGGTGTTACTCAAGTGGGATAGGAAACAGAAAGGAGAGGGAGAGTGACTAATATGCCATACACATTCCTTTACGGTGTGGAAAAATAAAGTTCAGTTTTATGACAAAAAATAGTTTATATGATTTTGAGGAAAATTATCATTCAAGCACATGGTTTAAAGTAACAATATGCAGCAAGGAGTGTGAGATGAGAAGAATCAGTGAATTATAAAGGAAGATGCCAATCAAGTTAAAGTCTATACATGAAGAAAAAAAGCAAATGACTGGAAAAAGAGACATTCATTATTTTAAAATCTAAAGTCTAATAAATTGCTTCTAGAATTATTCACATACCTGATTAACATCAATACATCAAGCCAATGTACAATTCCGTTCTAAAAGGGTGAAGATGAATTCTTAATGAGGACAGGAAAAATGTCTAAAGTAGATTCCTATATATGATGGAGCCCTACTAGGCATAAATTGAATTTTAAAAGTTTTCATTTCAGCTAAAGGAAAATCAATACAATGCAGAAGTCTTAATTGATCTGTTAAAAATCAAATAGCAATTAAAACCAAGTATATAAAATGTATTTGAAGTATACTAAAAACAGTGTGTATGAGATGTTTACAAATATTAGTTTCAAATAAGTGGTAATATCAGGTTATAAAATCATTCATTTATAAGATGGCATTATATCTGTACAAAGTGAAAATATGACTTTAACTGCATTTGTATAAAAATCTATGTTGGGGAAAGTGAAGAAGTGGAACGTTACAGAAAATCTAGAAAACAGAAAGAGAATCATCTTCATTTAGAGTCACACACAATGATTATGAAATAAAAACATTTATCCATGTGCACAAAAATGTTTTACATGGATGGAAACTATGTGGACTCTTGTTATTGTGTTCTTCTAACAGATAAATGTCCTAGATAACTATTGTTACTATAGATAGGTTAAAAAATATTGAAGAGATGTCCAAATGACATAAACATAGTTCGAGCAACTGCTGGTAGACAGGAAAGTGACAAAAAGAGACAGTGGGAGAGAATGTAGCAGAAAGGGACAAGAGATTCTTAGATCCCAGCAACATAGAGGATAAAATGATTTACTTCTGAGTAGGACTGGAGAGGGTTTTAGGCTCCCTAGTGAGTTGAGTCGTGAGGTACCGTGTCAATGCCTTTGCCTGGCTGAAAGGGAAAGTGGCTGAATTTATGGGTTATGAATGAAGCAATTTGATTTCAGAGGCTTCCTATTTTGCAAGTGTGCTTTACTTAAAGAAACCAATAAATACTACGTGGATGAATTTACGACATACACATGTTTCTTGGCACTTGAAAGAAAGCTACTATCTTTTTTTTTTTTTTTAAATATTCATTTATTCATTAATTACATTGCATTACATGACACAATTTCATAGGTACTGGGATTCCCCCCCCTTCACCCCAAACCCTTCCCCCATCATGAATTCCTTCACCTTGATGCATAACCACAGCTCAAGTTCTGTTGAGATTCCCTAATTAAAAGTTTACACCATAGAGTCCAGCATCCCACTTGTCCAGTTCAAGTTCAACCGCCTCTTAGGGAGGCCCTCTCAGGTTTGTAGGCAGAGCCAGCAGAGCGTCACCTCGATCAATTAGAAGCACCAACATATCATCAGCAACAGTCCAGGTATGATGAGGCTGGTGCAGAGTCCACTGATTGACATAGTCCGTCTTAGGGTTTCCCCTTGTCCAGTTTTCCGCTGCAAGCATAAAGCTGAGGTGGTTGATTCATCTACTCCATTTTCCATCTTTTTTTGATTAATGCTTTGATTCCTCCATTTTGTTCAGGGGAATCCCCCTAAAAAAAACTTTGAGGCATTCCCAGTCCAGGCTCCTACATGTACTACTAGTAAGCACAGTGCTCGCCACCGTCCATCACTCCGATCAGCTGATGGTTTTAACCCCTGGGTTGGTTCTCTTCTGAGCCCCGACCTCTATTGGAACCAATGAGTATCGCATCTCTCCCCGGCTCTGCCCATCACACTCTTGTCCCTCACCTAAACCAGTGGGAGGAGTGCTGGTCGGGTGTTGCATTCCCTGCTAGCACAGGCCATTTCACCTTGGCATTTTGTGTTTTGTACTGTTTTTTTTTTTTTTTTTTTTTTTTTTTTTTTTTAATCGCAACCAAACATGGCCAGGCCCCCACACAGTTTCAGCACTTGGGCTTGCCAGTGGATGACGTGAACCGACTCAGCCTGGTCTGCCCCAACCCGAGCCAAGTGTATTCCAGTGGGTCACATTCCAAAGCCTCTTCTGGGTTATTTACCTCCATGCTTCTTGCGTTTATTTGTAGAGTCAGTGTCCTGTCAGAGGATCTGTTCAGGTTCCTCCCTCCGACTCCTTCATGGTGTCGGGCTTCACGCATTCCAGCAGGTCCTTCGGCCAGCACCGCTCTTCAATCCATTCTGGTTCCTGCTGTTGAGAGTTTCAGCCCAGCCACGGCTCGTCCATACCCACGCATATCTCATATATGGCTCAGATGGGGTTGAGGCCTAGCCGAGCCCGTCCAACGTCTATCCTGGTCCTCCAGAGCACCAAACTGTGCTGTGGTCTAATCCGGCATGGTGCGTCAAAGCCGAATTGATATTTGTGCCAAGGGATTACAACTGTGACCCGACCAGAACTCAGCCTCCCTACTATCTAATTACTTTTCTTTTTTTAATTGTTAATTTTATTTAGAAATTTGGAGTTATAGAGGGAAAGAAGGAGAGACAGGGAGAGTGATCTTCCATCCATTGATTCATTCCACAAATGACTGCAATGACCAGAGCTGGGCAATCTGAAGCTGGGAGCCATGAGCTTCTTCCAGATTTCCCAGGTAGCTGGATCAGCAGTAACGCAGCTGGTGCACAAACCAGTACCCACAAGGGATGTCGACACCAGCAGGTGGAGGATTAATTATTATGACTCCGCACTGACCCCCATATAATTTCTTTTATCCTTAAGGATTAGTTAAGTTATAGGAATCTCCCTGCAACTCTATGGATATCTAAATTTGCAGAATCTCAAATCGTTCACATAAATGATATTGTAATGTTTACATATAACCCATGCAATTCTCCCATGTATCTTCAATTATTTCTAGAATACATATAATACCCAGTACAAGCTGAATGCAATGCAAACAGTTGTTATGCTGTGTTTTGGGGGAAACTGACAAGAAAAATTCTATTGTTGTGTCAGTGTTCATGCAGATGACATTTAAGAAAACATTTTGATGCACACTTAATTGTCTCATGGAGAAGGCTCACTGTATCTCGCATACATGTACATGTATTGTAAAGTTAGACAATGTGTGCTTTATATATGTGTATGTGTTGACATATTTATGTGTTTCTAAACCAGTTTCTTAAAATGCTCCCTAAATTTCTTCGTTGGAAAAATAAGGACTGATTATTTTATGCAATGAATCAGTTTTTTAGCAATATAAACACACCTGAACTAAGATTAGAAACCATCAGTGAAAGTGCTTTGTGCTTCTCCCAGGAAAGGTTCATGTTAGAAGTTATCAGTGCTTACTCTACTGTACCTTTAAGGTACCTTCTTGGCGAGACAGGATTTTCTATTACATGAAATGAAGCAGAAGAGGAAAAATAATGGCCTAGACAGCAAAATAGCGTTTAAGCTTAGCTCAATTACATTACTTAAGGTTTTTCTAAGAATAATAGGCACAAAAATAGTACAAAACTACCTCAACATTAAAGGATCATACAATATTCATTACTCTGGCTAAAATAATGCATAAAGGAAGCCTTCAGCACTTCTTACACCAGAGCACTTTGAGTATGTCTGATTGATTTTGAAACATTGTTTATGCAAGTGTACCAACCTTGAAATAAAGAAATATATTATTATACCATCATATGTGGATCTGCATAAATAGTACACTTTTGGAAGGTCTAGTAGAGCTGGGATCAAACATTTCCATTAAATTAATCATTTTGAGTCCTACTCTATACAGTCATGCAAGATAATAAACAAAGCAAGATTAGTTTGTGTTATTTTAAAATTGATATGCTATCAACACCCTTAGGATCACTAGTTAAATAACAACCAGGGCTTAGTTCTTTTGGGTGTAGTGCCATTTGGCCACAGACATAGGAAAAGAAAAAAAAAATCTATTCATAATCTGGCTCTTACTTTTCAATTAATTTGTAACAAAAGAATGAAAGTATCTAGAGAAAAGCCAACACAATAAAATGCACTAAACATTCGGTTACTTTGCAAAGATCATGCCATTACAGACCAGCAATAATGATGTCTATATTTTCCTTTAAATTACAAAACTGTAAAATGAACTGTCATAGCTTACAGACTTGGCACTCACAGAGAAAACTTGTGTAGTGACTATGGAAATCTTGGAGCTTTAAATTGTCTTTTGAATACCTATTGAAACATCAAAGGCCTAACTTGGGCCTAAGTTCTTATTCTCAGCAGGGCCTACATCGAAAGGGTTATTACCTGGATTTTCTTTTTTTTTTTTTTTTTTGGAACCTGATGTAATCCACATTTCTTGGCGTTGTGTGTAGAAATTAAAGGAGGAAGGGGATTAATATAAAGAGACAGGGCTTTTTGACCAAACTGGCAAATTAATGGAGACTATAAATGGAGATTTTGGTGATACTAATGACAGCACATTGGCATAGGATGAGGAAGTAATGTTTTCAACTCATAGTCTATCAGGAGATAATGCATTTTATGATCCATACCTATGGAATTAGAACTTTCTTGACACACTGTAGTCATCAGAGCTAAGTTAACTCATTTAAAAAAAATACAGTGACTAACTATGACCCAAACTAGGCAATTTATATTTTTTTAAAGACGTGGATCATAATATTTAGTATAAATTAGAAAAAGCTTTGTGCTTACCCTATGAAAATAATTAGGTAAAATGTAAAGATAGCCTATGTATCAGAAAAGAAAGTAAAAATGTGTAACATGAAATATGAGATTTATCGTCAGAATGAGTGAGACTGATAATTTCAAGAAATATTGACATTTATGTACAGTCATATAAAAAATTTTTGAGGAAATCACAGTAAAAGCTTTCACTGTGTATGAATGGGAACACCAAATATTTTCATGAGCCTATGCTCTTCATTCCACAACTCTTCTATTAACCCCATGCCCTGTGTTTTCACTAAGGTTAAGTTTCTGTTTGTGCAATAAGCCTCAAATTCACAACTCCCAATATAGCATCTAATTCTTCACATAAGATAGAATAAAACATTCTCCATTCGTTAAGTGATCCTTAATAGTATTAATGCTCTCTGTCCAGGGTTTAGCTTAAAGAATCCATAACCTCAAATATTAAATCAACAAATGGGGTGTTCTACTACAGAGAACTATAAGTACATTTTGCATCTCAAAAAAAAAAAAAAAAAAAAAAAGAAAAAGAAATCAGTGATGTTCCAGTGAAATTAAATGTTCCTAAGAAATCAGTGTACTTGGGGGTGGGAGAGATCCCAGACTCTAAGAAATTGTACCATAAAATTCAAAAATTCAAAATAAAAATTCAAAAAAAATAAAGTAATGCACTGCATAGAAAATACATGTATTAAATATTTTTAAAGTAGAGCCAGTGTTTGGTATAGGGCTTGTTTATTAATTAAATAAAATTATCTGGGTAATACTGTGTTTGACTTATGTATCTACAACTTTATTTAGAAATGTACATATATGCAGATAAATGTATTTGGATTTGTTTTGTAGGTCTCTACTGATGTGATGTGTTCTGAGTACTTTTTCTTGATTAAAATATTTTTCTCACTCATCAGGCAGAGACAAGCAGAGAGACAAGTTGATTTCTTACCTGCTGGTGTGTTCCGTATTCCCTTACTGCAGCCATAGAAGGAGTAAGCAAAATCTGGCACAGGCAACTCAATCCAGGTGTCCCATGTGCTTGGCAGGGACACAACTATCCAGCCATCAGTGCTGCCTTCCGGGGTATGGACAAGCAGAATAGAGTCAGTAGTGAAGATTTACCAATACCTGAAGTGGAATTTAGCGATATAAAAGACACCTTAACTACATGTCAGGTGTCTCCCATTGCATGATTTTTATTTCTTTTTCACAAATGATAACCTCTGTTTGTACAGATTTTTAGGGAATAGATCCTTAGGTTGGTTTGTATGTTGTTGATGAGCAGGATTATGACATTTTCCTTGAGTAGTTAGACATGAAATCATAAAGCACTGGAATTAACCATTAATTTTGTGGGGCTAAGGTTTTAGCATAAAAGATTAACCACCACCTACAGCAACAACCCACTTGAGTGCTCGTTTGTGTTACAGCTGCTCCATTTCCAATTCAGACCTCCATGATGGCCTTGATGGATAGCAGGAGATGCCACAAGTGTTTGGGCCAATAGCATCCATGTGGGAGATTAGTTTTCAGCCTGATCCAGCTATAATTGTTTTGGTCATCTTGAGTGGACCAATTCATGGAAGATCTCTCTGTCTCTCAACCCCTAACTCTGACTTTCAAATAAATTTAAAAAATTAAACATAAATAACGTTAATATTAACTTTCCTTCTCCAATCTATACTTTGAATTGTAACTTGATCATTCTGAGCAATTTTTCTTTGTCAATGAAAATGTTCTGTTCTACAAGGTAGAATTCTTAGACTCTTAGACTGAACCTTCAAACTGTAAGCCTTTGTCTCTTTTTCTTTTCTAAGTAAAGAGTTTGGTGGAAAAATAATTACTAACATTTCCTTTAAATCTCTGATGTTATGAGTATCTCATTCTTTGAAAGCCATGTAGTTCACTCAAATCTTTTACAGCTGTTGCTATTTGAATATTCTTATTTTAGGTTCCACAAAAACTTGTCTTTGTATAATTTCAAAATATGCTCCCTGTTTTATATCTTAGTATTCAGCGTCTCAAGTGGAATGTGAAACCTTATGATGTTAAAGAACAAGTTCCAATTTCTAACACACTTGAAGAGCCAAGGCAATCTTGTCTTGTGTAACTTAATATTCTTTTGATGGAAATGAAGTCAATCTTTGGCTCTCCTCTTAAAGAAACTAAAACAAAGGGGGCCATCAAACAAACTCTCTGCTGGTTTGCCCAAACTGTTATGTACAATGGCGTAAACTACCATCAGTAGGCATGGAGATCACCTGGAATGTCCAGATGGTTCCTCAGAATGGTGGCTTTCAAAAGACTATTGCTAGACATATGTGTCTGGTTAGAATGTTTAACCTTCGTGGTCTTTAATCATGTAGCATTATGTGAAATGCCAGTGGCTGAATGGCTTGATGGAGTGTTTTGAGGTTGTAGAGTTTCCAATCTCCTGGCCACTGTCAGAAGCCCTGCAGCCACTAGGAATATGATTCTTACAATCTGAAAGCCTTGCTCTCGGTCTATGAGAAAAGAGGGCAGATGGGAGCCTGGCTTCACATCGTGCTGCATGAACATAAGGATTTTTGTGATCAAATGACAGAGTGTGATGGGACAGGGAAAAGAGAGCCAGGAGAGGGACGGGGAAGTATTGATTGCTGAGAAACAGAAAGAATACCACTAGGAGAAGGGAAATGTCTGAAGTATGAACAGTCTGTTACAGTGTTTCTCTTATTTTAAAACTTCGAAGTTTACTTTTTTGATTCTCTAAACACCAAATGCAAATCAATATATTGAAGTTCATTGCTTTCCACACGGGAAGTGCTGATGAAAACTGTGAGAATGAATAGCAATACACTGTTCATTTTAAAGGCGATTGAAAGTGATCCAAGTAGCAAGAGAAGAAAGTGATCAGAAGTAGCAAAGAGAAGAGTAGTAATAGAAACATGTATTGAGGTCAAGTGCTGACTTGACCATGTTCAGCTGGAACAAGTGTCTGAACTTCTATGAACTTCAGTGTTTTCATTTCTAAAGCTGGAATGATTTCAGAGTTGTGGTAAGAATAAGATAAAATATGTAAAACCAATCACAATGCCAGAAACTTAGTGCTCAGGAAAGAATGGCTATTACTAAATATTTTTTAGCATTTTGATGATCCTATCATGCTTATGAGGAATGCTGATGATGTATTAGCAGTACAGCTTGTCCTAGGACCTCTCTGCACATGTAAGTGAATTGACTTGTGTGTGGTAATTTGGGCCATTTCAATGTTTATCTATCTGACAAAGTTCTTCTGGCTCAGATATGCATTTTGAAATGTTGATTTACAGACCTCTCTCTGATACTTGTGAGAATCACTGTGTGTCGAGGGAAATATCTCCTGCTTGCTTTTCAGAGCCTTGGTTCCATCAAAATAGAAGAACACAAGGCCCCTCTTGCATTTATTGGGGTCAGCATCTTTATTGTTATTGCTGAAACTCTGGAAAGAGAGCGATCCATGAAGCAGTGCAAGCCAATTTGGCAGCGTGCTTTTTCAGCCCACTTGGCTGTGCATAACATTCTGTCTGAGTTTGGGAAGATCCGTCTGCTTTTTTCTTTTGTAGAGAGGCTATGAGAAATGAGGCAATGGATTTGCCTTATACAACAGCCTGGAAAAATAGGCCATGGCCTAACACATAATGAGAGTTGCATGGCCTCTTTCCAAGGAGTTCCTGGCTGGAGATTGGAGGACAGGTTGAGACGCCTTCTGATAAATTTCACACTAATTGTCTTCTTCCCCAGAAGTAATTTTTAAAACTATATGCCAAGAGATGAATGGAGGAAAATTTATACGGTATGATATCTTTTTAAGATTGGATCAATGTTTTATAAATTTCAAGTTCACAGATATGGAAATGAAGTGAGAAAATGTATCAGTCTGCATAGCCTCATTCCAAACTGGACTCACATTTTGCTTATAGAATCACAGGTGATTGTACTGCCCCAGTTTGCTCTGTTTATCTGCTCAGCCCTCTTATTCTTAGAGGCTCTGTCTATTTCAGGGCACTTGTGATATGTACTCTGTTTTTTTTCTCCTTTTGTCCATGACAAGCCTCCAGCATGAAACCATAAGTGGGAGTTTCTTGCTCTGGACAAGTCCACTGTTACACATACTCCACATTTTAACCGTGTTTCGCAGTGAAGTTGTCTATCAAGCATGCGTTATCATCTTGGTTTAGAATTCAAGGAATGGGGGAGACAAGAATATCATGAATCTTGAGAGGCAGCTGAGCTGATGACTCAGCGTTTACATAAAAAACACTGTCTAAAAACACTAAGACATGGAGTGCCCAAATTCCTTGAAAATTCTTTATTTAACTCCTTGACTGCCTGTATTGATTGTCATGATCATGGGCCAAGCCTTCAATTCTTCATCTCACAAGATAACATTGGCCAAGCTGCCTTACGCAGCTATTCATAGATAAGAGCGATAACAAGCCCAACGACATCACTCCATCATTTCTGTATTCTGTGACATTCTCATCCCAGCCGACTGATTCTGGCAGCCGCACAATGAGTCCCTGCGTGTGTCACAGAGATGGATGGTATCTGCAGTGTCTCATCCCAGTGCTGCTCAATGAGCTCCTGCTGAACCTGACTTCCAGGGTGTTAGATGCTGTGCCATTGAATTAGAAACTTCCCCTTCCAAGAAATATCTTATTTTCTCCCTTTACAAAATGCTTTAATGGAAGTAACAACAGACATTATATATTTAATAGAGATCACAGTTTACTTTTATCCTCAGTATTCTTTACTACCGCTTTAAGTTTTTGTCTCATTGCTGCTCTTGTTTTTTCAAAGCTAAAACAATAAATTTAGTAAAAGAGTTAATAGACTTTTTATGACATTTACACCCACCCTTACTTATCCATTGAATGAAATTGGGAAAAATAAATTATTAAAGATATTAAGAACTGAATTTTCTGAGAGAAGTAGCCATTTAATAATGGGAAAGTCTACTCTTGTCTACATTGACTTATTTTTTATTTCAGCATGAAATCAATTCTGAAACACATACAAATATGCCACAGTGGGAATTTTGATAATGGATTATTAGTAATGGTCTTAGTGATGCTAAGGCCAGGCAGGCACCACTGAGAAAAGTGAACTGACGACTAACAACAATAACATCTTCTTTCATCTGTTTTTTATAGCTGAGTTATTGGCATCTAGCCTGTGCTATCACATAGGACTGCATGTGAAGATGGCATGTTAATTTTCTGCTGTTATCATCTTGAAAATCTTAGTAATGTGTTATCAGGAAGATATACATTTTTGTGTTATATTAGATTTCTTAAATTATGTAGCCCTGTCTGGTGCCAAACCTTAATATGATTCTAGAATGGAATCTTCATCTTCAATTTTGACTGAAGTTCAGGATTAATGATGCAATGCCACAGTGAGCACCGATAGATTGTCCTCTTTGTATGCTTTAAATGGCTGTGAGAGCTGTTTCCATGTGTCTTGGATAACTCGGATCAAGGATCTAAAAAGAGGTTAGAGAGAAAAATGTTTGTGAAGATAAGTCATCATCCTCCCTTCTCTTTGTGTAAGAGGTAAGGACTTCAGGAAGAAACAAATGTTTATTGTCTGATTTATTGTTGAGAAAGTTAAAGGAGACTAGCTTAGTTTTAACTCTGATTTAGAAACCCCAAAGCTAAGCACAGGGGATCAAATGGACTTGATTTATTTTGGTGAAATAAAAATCAAAGTCTGAGATTTTTACTATAAGTAATCTGAAAGAGAACATTGGTAAAGAATTACCTTTGGTCTACTAAGATGTATTTTGGGGTTATAAAGAGAATATGGAGAGCTGAGAGGAATGCAGATCATCTTCTGGATAGAAACTAAAATGAGAGTCTCAAGGCAGTACAAGAGAGGTGCATCTACTGGGACCAAGAGATCTGTTTAAGAGATTGCCAAAGTATGGTCTTTAAAACACAACTGTTATAAATTAGGTTACTAGGATAAAATAGTGTATTCTAAATGGCTTATATGATGCAAACATATGTCTCAAAATTCTGCAGGCTTTGAAATCGAGTTCAAGATGAGGGTTCCTACATGGTCACGTTAGTGGTGAGGGGACACGTCCATGTGTTCATATGACGATGTTTATTCTGCATCCCACATGACATGGAGAAGGAGCTTTGGGCTTGTCATCTTTTACAAGGGGTCTCCATTACAATGTTCTCATCTAGCCTTCATTACCTCCCAAAGACCCAACTCCAAACACCACCACACTGGAGGTTAGGCTTCCAGTAGTATACAAACACTCAGGAGTATATATTCAGGAGTATATGCATATTCAGCAACCATGAGTTATCTCTACTAATCTACACAGCTTTTCTAACAATGACTGTAAGCTCTACTTACCAGCTATGGCTCGTATTTAGATAATTTCAAACATAAAATGTTGCAAACATCTCCTCTCCTCCCCCTCAAATGCTGAGGACTATGTGATAGAGAGAATTTAGGGAGGAGTAGAGTGCTTGCAATAATGTAGTCTTAGCCTAAAGCAGAAAACAAATGGTTGAGGTGTTAAGATGCATGGAGTTTTAACTGTTACAACAGGTAAAGCATCTGATGACTACACTAAACATGAGTCTTGAGGTTATTTGAAAGAATAAGCCAGGGATACTGGGTGAGTGTTGCCCAGGGAACGGAATGGTTGTATCTTTTCCAATAGTCCACCAAACATTACTTAATGATCATGGTGCACATGTATTATGCTAGTCAGCATATTGGACACATCATTGTTACCTAATAAATCTCCCCAATCTGCAAGGCATTTAAAAATGAAGCAAATTAGTCACTAGAATAAAGTGATTTTATCGAATTAATAAATTATGGAATTAGAATTTAAAAACAGAATTGTACATTTCTTAATATTTTCTAACTTAACAATTAGATTGAAAATACCATTAGTTAGGTATGAGAGCAGAGTCATCTAAAATATTTATTTAAAAATATATCTCTTAATATTCATAAAATTTCTTCCAGAACCCCTACAAATTACAAAATCTGCAGTTATGCAAGTACTGTATATAACATGAGATATATATTTGAATAAAATCCATGTATCTATCTGTCTATTTCACTTCAAATACTTTAGGTTATCTTTAGATTACTTAGGTCATTTCTAAATTTATAGTATAAATTAGAAGTAGTCTTTATATTGTCATGTATTCGTATTTTATTGATGCATTATTATAGTTAATATTCTTGACCCACATTATTTGAACATGTAGAGCTCATGGGTTTGGATGAATGACTGTAAATGCAGGTATGTGTTTTCCAACTGTACATGTAAGTATCTATAAAGAGTAACAAAACTCTAGCCCTTAAACGATGCTTTAAATCACTGTATTAACATAGTATAAAATCAATAATATTAAGAAAATCTCCAACATCTGTACCAGGATAGAGGAAAGTTATTTTCATAGTGGGAGACAAGAATTGGAAGTAGAAAGAATTAAAGAATTGAAAGAATGTATTTTCTCTTAAAACATTGTATTGCTATAAAGAGGAAACCTGTCTTTTTTAACATTTTTAAATTGACAGATTTTTCTAGTTACCTAGTATATTGAAATATTCAAAAGATTATATTGCAAATGTGCTGAATATGTGAAATAAATGACTTGCATTTTAAATGCTCTACTGCACTTCCTGGAGTTGGAATATTAAATTAAACTAACCATCAAAGGCTTCGTTGAAAAATGCCAGGATACCATTGAATAAGGTAACAATGAGGCTGGGAGGGAACTCTTAGTTTGAACACACTTTCCCGTACAGTATCTCGATAATAAGCTCCTATATACTCTTGGAAAGAGGATGGGAGAAGAGGAGGTAAAAGGAGGGAGCCATTGATGTCATGCATTTTCCAAACCTCTCACTGGCAATACCCATATCACAATTTCTATTTGAAGTGTTGACAATAGACAAAATATAACTAAGAATGGCCGTGATGGATCAGCCAATAAAGTTCCAATCACCCTTGCCTTTCCCACCCACTTGTCTAGTGTGCCCCTGACATGAAACAGAATCAACTCAGAAGGGGCAAAGTAAGGTTACCTAGGATCCCAGACAAATTTCTTTTAAGTTTGGCTTATTCCTTTGAGTGATTTCTTAAAAACTGACCTTTCTGTTGAGGCATTTTCTGGAACAGTAGGATGTCTTATTGAGACATGCCTGTTCGGAGTCTTTGAATGTCTTTTTTTTTTTCCCCCGCAGCTGCACACAAGTGTACTTAGGCTTTTGGAGAAAAAAAAAAGAGTGATAGTTTTACTCTTCTCTGGAATATTCAATTTTCATTCTGATTAATTATAATTTATTTAGACATAAAACAGAAATGCATTATTAGAATCAAATATGAACTTGTGTTCTCTCTTTCATTATTTTTTCCTGTAGAAATTATCAGTCAGCTATGTCCTTGTGAGCGTGATGATCACACAGCACATTGGTCAAAGAGTTCGAATGTGAAGCAAATATCTACTGTCCTCATAAATCAAAGTGTTCTCAGGAATGTTATAGGCAAAATCAGCCAAGCTGTTTTCATTAAAATGATGAAATTATGAAAACTTTTTATTTGGTTAAAAAGAAGTAACTACTTAGTACTACTTTTTAAATAATATTTTTTCCCAAATTTCCATGATTCAAGATTATTGAAATAAACACTGAGAAATAGAACAATCCAAATGTTCCCTCACTTGCCACTGGGAAGAAGAGAGGATGGACAAACATGGAATGAGGCGATGATAATGTAAAAGTCACAATAAAAGGATATCCATTCCTCAGAAGATTTTGAATTTTTTAGCTATTCTATGCCAGGAGCTGTGGAAAATTGCCAAATATATATTTGTGATTCAAGTATTACAGTACACTCATACTAAGACATAGCTCATTCTATACACAAAAATCTTAAGATGGATCACAGAGCTAACTTTGGGAGCTAAAACCTATTTTTTTTTTTTTTTTACTTTTTAATTTTAGCTTGCAAAGCAGGATTTACTTTGGAAAAGAAAAATTACACAATTCTTACAATATCTCTTGGACAACACGTATTTCTGTGACCATGGATTCTCATATGAAATCAGGAACATAAGAAGCACAATGAAGACAACAGATAAATTTTATGTTCGTAAAAAATAAAAAGCAAGAAAACTTCTATAACTTAAACATGCTTCCAGGGTGACATGACAGCCCACAAATGGGAGATAATTGTACAAACCATCCTTTTGATAAAAGACTGTTATCTAGAATACACAAAGAAATCATGCAGCTCAATAACATCACAAAAAATTCAATTTCAAGTACGCAGAGTAGTAATCATTGAAGAGACTTCAAGTGCCAGTGAGAAGATGCCAATACCACTGGTCTTTAAGGTAGCACAAGTAAAACACAAGGAAATCAAACTCAGGATGAGGTTGGAAGTATTCTTTCCCCTCTGCTAAAAAAAAAAAAGCCAAAATCTTCATTTTCTATTAAGGTGTATTAAAACGAAACAATACAAAATGGACAGGGGAATCCATTGAGTTTTTGAGCACTTTATTCACTTACTTGTGAAGATGGTGTGGTCTTACCATATGTGAAAACTAATCAAGTTGTATAAAAGTATGTCTTTTAAAAACGCATAACTTGGGGCCCGGCAGCATGGCCTAGTGGCTAAAGTCCTCGCCTTGAAAGCCCCGGGATCCCATATGGGCGCCGGTTCTAATCCCGGCAGCTCCACTTCCCATCCAGCTCCCTGCTTGTGGCCTGGGAAAGCAGTCGAGGACGGCCCAAAGCTTTGGGACACTGCACCCGCGTGGGAGACCCGGAAGAGGCTCCTGGTTCCCGGCTTCGGATCAGTGCGTACCGGCCCGTTGCGGCTCACTTGAGGAGTGAAACATTGGATGGAAGATCTTCCTGTCTGTCTCTCCTCCTCTCTGTATATCCGGCTTTCCAATAATAAAAAAAATCTTTAAAAAAAAAAAAAGGCATAACTTAAACACACACACAATGAATTTTCATTATCTTTAAATTTTCCAGACAAATTATTACATTTACTTTGAAAAGTTTTCATGTTTTTCCAAATATTCTCAATATTTGTAGCTCAAAAAGGTCAAGCAAATGTGATACATTGTCATGATTACCAGATCAGTCTGTCTTGAAGAAAAAATATGTATATGTGTCTGGCACCAAAAAGGATTTTGTAAGAAATATGTTTCGTGAATGTCATGACTTCTTACTCATCCTTCAAATAATGGCAGTAGAAAGTACAGTTTGTAGAACTAACTCAGCCAGAAGGGTAAGAATTACTGCCCTCACCCATGTGCTCTTTCTCCCAGCTGCTGTCCTGATTCTACTTACATCAGATCAAGTTCAGTTAGAGCAATCTTTCTAAGACTTTAATAAACTTTCCATTTTGGGACATCTAGTTTTCTTCCCACGTCAGAACTTAGCATCAGGAACATATTTGTGACTTCACTGAAAATACATTTTATATAAAAATATGGCACAGTTTGAATGGTATTTGGCTTTTTACAAAGTGTATTTTACCCTGTTGGTAGTTTTACTTTATGAAAGGATTCAAACCATATGTAGTTCAGTAAAATAAGCTAGCTCAAAAAATACAGAGTACCAAAAAATGTTTTCTATATGTGTGACATTGGCATTTTGAGATTTGATTGTTGTTAATCTATACGCTTGAGGAACTGTGTCTGTTTCCTACTTGTGATTTATTAAATTACTAATGGAAGGTTAAATTTATTGTCGTTAAGGGAAATGAATGTATGCCATTATAAAAAGAAAATTTTTTTAAAAGAGGAACTGATGGGAACATTTATGGAAGGGAGGATACGTTGTGGAGTATTACTTTGCTCCTAAATCTGTATTGTGAAAATCATTAGTTTACTTTATGAAAATCAAATAAATTTAAAATGAAATAAGCAATATCAGCAAACAAGCAAAAAAAATAACATTTTGATACTCAGAGTCCAACATTTCCATATGAATTTTAGGATTTTTTTCTTTTTTTGTGAAGAATATACTTACTGTTTTAATGGATATTAGGTGTGACCTGTACATTACTGTCAGCAAAGTTGACATTTTAACAGTCTAACAATTTAACATCTTCCAATCCACGGACATGTTGTTTTCTTCCAGTTGCTTTTGACTTGAGCAATCTTTCATAAATGTTTCATAATTTTCATTATAGAATTTTCATTGACCATCTTCTACTGTTTTCTCTGGTGCTTTAGCAGGGGGCCTGCATCATAAATTAGACAGCTGGGTCTGAAACTGGTGTCTATATGAGAGGCCAGCACTACCGGTAGTAGCTTAACATTAAGAGGTGACTTACCCTGAGTTAATATAATTTTTTAAATTTTCCTTTTGACTCATTAACAATTTCATACTTCCTCAAGAACAAATTGTTCAGGTTCTACGGGTTTGTACAATTTCCAAAGTCATATTGCTAGTTTTTATATTTTATTTTGTTTTATGAAGTAAGATACATTATTTAAATTAATTTTAAAAAAAAAGGTTTCCGGAGACTTGTATTGTGAGATTCACTACTTGTATTGTGAGATACAAGGTCTACCCTAGAGCATTTTCCAGATACTAAGGAGGACAACATGTACTCTGCAACTTTGCATGAAATGCTACGTGATGTCTGTAAGGCCCATTTGAACTAGAGTATAATTTAACCCTGATTTTGCTTGAAGTATTTGTTCACTGATGTTCCTCACTGTTACCATTTTATGTGTTATCTTTTTAGATTCAATGACATTTGTATTATAAAAATGAATACTCTGGAATTAGGCACACATATATTTATATCTGTACTATATTGCTATTGAACTGATCTTTTTACAGTTTTGCAATGACCAGGGACAAGTCAGGTGAACAACAGAAACCAGGAGCGCCATAAAGATCTCCCATGGGGGTTGCAGGGACTCAAAAACTTGAGTTATTTTCCATTGCTTTCCCCAGGACATTGCAAAGCTTAGTGTGTAGTGAGCCAGATTAGGCTGGGCTGCAATGCTCATTGGTTTGTGTAGAAGACAAGGCTGGAGGCAGAACTGACCCAGCAATTGCAATCACTAACATGTGCATAAGCAGATTGGGGCAACAGATTGTGCCGGACCTTGTATTGGCAAGCACACATAAGAATTAGGTCTGAGATCACCTCAGATGAAGTTTCTATGGGGATTTCCCCAATTGAATTGCTGAACCCCAACCATGGAGAGAATTGGAAGTTCCATGGTCTGACCGTGGAATGCATGTGTCAGAGCTGGGTCTCCTCAGTGCCATAGATGGAGTAATGGACAGCATATCCAGCTGAACATGGAGGATATGGCAATGCATTGGAGCCAGCAGAGGACACCTGGTACCACAACAGAGTGCAGAGAACAGTACAAATTGATTAACTACTCCAGCCAAGTGTTGGCAGTGAATACCTGGGCAAACGGAGACTCTAAGGTGGACTATGTCAATCAGTGGATTCTTAGAAAGATTTCATTGTGCTTCGAGTAGCATGATCAGAAGTAATTTGGAACTTATGAACTGTCAAAGCTTCATGAGTAGGACCCTCAGAGGATGCTCCACATTGGGTACCCTAGGGTGGTATTAGATGGCTGTGCTCCATCCCAGGGTGCAGAGGCATTTGGGAGGCTGGGTGTGGCTTCTCACCTTGTCGCCCCTCTTCCCCCAGATAGGAAAAACAGAATGTGGAAATGGTGATCTCATCCACCTTCCTGTAGCCCTTGACAATTATCACCCTAATCAACTAGGTAAAAATAAAAAATAAAAATAATTAACAAAAAATAGGGTTTTGAGTAACAAAATATTATTTTGCATGACTCAAGAGAATGCAATGGGAAATATAGCTTTGTTTTTACTATGCAAAAGATTAAAATTTTAAAATTTCCATAACATGGAATTAAAAATTGTACAAGAAATTTCTATGATGAAATTGGAGATAAAAATATGATTGTCCAGGAGTAATCCTAACAACCTCTTAACAGGAGGTCATGTGCATAGAGCAGGGAGGGGTCCCCAGAGCGGAGTAGGCAGACAGAAGGAGGCTTTTATCCCAAACCTGAAGACTCCTAGATCCTCACCAAGGACTATCAGTCTGAGCACCCAGGACTACATCCCTACTGCCAAGGAGACCACGGGGAAATGGAGTGCCTTCGGAGACCAAGAACTCTGAGGTCACCCACTCCCATTTGGATCTACCACATGGAATGGAAGAAGCCCAAATCCTGCCTTGCAGGATCCAAGGTCATTGGAACAACAACCAGGATCCCTGAGCGGTCCGCAGAAACAGAAGAACAGTAAACTTCCTTCAGGACTAGAGAGAGGAGCTTTCTCTGGTCCTCGCCTGCTTCCAATTTTGGGTCCCCACCCCCTCTCATAATAACCATCAGGAGCGCTCCAGAAACCCCTCAAAACAAACAAACAAACAAAACTAGAATAGATAGACAGACAACAACAAGAAAAGCTTAGAAACAGACAGGAAATGGTCAGCGTGGATGCACTTATAACTCACTGGGTGGGACACAAAGATTAGTTACTCCTCACTGGGGTATGGAAGATTTCTCTGCACACCCCTCCTAAACATGCTCACCTAAACAATTCACATATATCCTGTTAGAATTATAGAGTTAGACCACCTGAAAAGCAGCCAGGTTCAGCAAAAACATGCTTCAATGCTATAAACTGCTAAAGACTAAAATTAAAATAGACAGGAGACAGCTGAATAGCAATCTATAGCCCATTTTAAGGTGTATAGAACACAGTTGAATATAAACCAAAATTGAAATGTCTATGAAGAAGTCACAGGTTGTGGTGAGAACCTGCATTTTCCTAGTAACATATTGGTTAATCAATACCATGTCAACTAATGTCACAATGTTGTAAATGGTTGGAAATATTATGTTGGGGCTTTTAATTGATTGGGATGATACTCTGCCGGCTCTACCTTCAGAACAGAGATGGTCTCACCAACAAGCCATTGAACTTACCAGGACAATAAGATGCTGGACTTTATGCTTGGTAAATACCTCCAATGAAAGAATGTCAACTGAATTTGAATTATGGAAATGCAACAAGGTGGAGCAATCCGCCATGGGGGGAGGGTGTGGGGAGGGGTGGGGGGAATCCCAGTGCATAAAAAATATATCACATAATGCAATGTAATTAATTTTAAAAAAATGAAATGCAATAAAAATATGTTTAAAAAATATGATTGTCAAGTAAATTAAAATCATTACTTTGTCATTTAGAATGGGCTTATTCCCATTAGAGAACTCCCTCAAGGTGGTGATATAGCAGCCATATTTTTTCCTTTTGGTCTTAATGGGAAAATTAGGAATGGGACACCATGAAGTCTTTCTATTTCTATTGAATATAAAATGTTTAAATAACAATTGTGGTAGACTACATCTAAAAAACAAAATCAATGTGGTATCCAATCAACAGTGTTTTTTGAAAGATACTGCCCTCACATTAACTTCAGTAGGAAAATTAAGAATGGTGTTTGAGGTAAAAATGATGCAAGTCCTGTTAGCTTTTCCTTTGCCAAAAGTTCATCACATTCTCATGCAAAAGATGATACATGAAAGAATGACAACTTTGCAGATCTTTTTTTAATTCATTTTTTAAAAAAATTTTTTGAGAGGTATTTTACAGAGAGAGACCTTCCTCTGCTGGTTCACTCCCCAAATGGCCAGAACAACAGTCAGAATTGAGCCAATCTGAGGCCAGGAGAGTCATCTAGAACACTCATGGCACTGTAGGAGTCCAAAGACTTGGGCAAGTCCTCTACTGCTTTCCTGTGTCACAGACAGGAAGCAGGATCATAAGTGAAACAGGCAGCACTAGAACCAGAACCCACATGGGATGCCACTCTCCAGGTAAACGATTAGCCTACTGAGCACCCATACCTGTTCCAAATCTACAGTACTTTCAAAACTTCTTTATCGCTATCAAATTATATTTATAGAAATCCAGAAAACATTTGGGCATATACAAGAATAATATAATTATGTACCTTAGAAAATTTGCAGTATCAGAAAACTTACTTGAACTAATTGTTTAGTCTTGGAAGAGCAAAATCAGTGTTCCTCCTTACAGAATTTTTCTTTTGCCCATCTGGAACCAAACAGCCGGCATTTGAATCAGAATTTCACCACTTATTACATAGATCAAATTTGTTTCACTGGTCTCTCAAATAGTCTTACTTACCACCCGTTCTGCAGGACTGTTGGCAACATGAGCTACATGCATGCTTCAAATGATTTCAAAGAAAATCAAATAAACCAAACTTTGCATCCCTCCCCTAAGTGTATACCCTACTGGCTCAATCCTGAAACAGATGTGGAAAAACATTTGACCAATAGCTTACATGAGCCCATGGGCAATTCTTCCATTTTTTCTCTCCTTTAATAGATAAAAATAAAATGCTTTCAATATAAAGCTCCTTAAAAGAGGATCCAAAAGTTCCAGATTGAGTACACTTGATATGACATTCCGATAAGCTCAGTGATGCTACTGTATATGACTCTATTTTCCAATTTCTGTCTATAGCTCTCCCACTCTTGTTTCCCTACTTTGTATTATTAATACAGTTTTATTTCCTACTGTGTTATTCAAATTCTGCTCTCAATAAAACCAAGGCTTAGAAACCAGGAAAACAGATAAATTTTCTCTTTCTCAATTTTCAAAGTGACAATGAAAAATAATAACACATTTTTAGATAGTTGCACTGTTCAAAAGCGACCGTATTCAAAAGACCTGTAATACATTTCTGATATGTAGAAATGAGAAACCAAAACGAATATTTTTGTATCCATGTTTATATTACTTTTTTCTCAATTACATATTTCTTTAAGTAGAACCCAGTGTTTTGTATTCATAAACATTTTTAAAATATCATCTGCATATGTCAAGCATAAAACTTGACCCAGATAATATGCTATGTATAAGAACTTTAGATTTGTTTATAACTTTGTATAAGAGGAAGGAAAAACAGCAATAAATACTGAGTAATAAGTATTGATAGTGTACTCACAAGGCTGTGGAGAAGAAAGCAGTCATCTCAATTGAGAAATTTAAAAATTCACATTTGGTGAAGCTATGGCTTAACTAACTTTTGAATGCACACTGTGGCTAATGGGAATAAAGCCTCAAGAGCATTTCAAAGAGATAGCAATGAACATATCACATCAAGTATGTGTGAAAGACAAGACACATAATTTGAGAGGTCCCTGTCACAGCCAATAACAGATAACAGAACAACAAAGTTGGGTAGTTATGTTGAGTCTGAGGGGAAAAACGAGAATGCTCTTGTGGATAAAGTATTAATAAAGGTCTTGAAGGTTTGTGTTTCTGAAAATCTTTCTATAGAGAGTATTGTATATCAAAATATAAATAAATCAGAGTTGTCTAAGTTCTTTGACCTTATATATGCATCTAAAAATTAGGAAACATTTGATTTGTTTACATTAATATTTTCTAACATCCCATAGGCTCATTTGTTAATAATTATGAATAAACAATTATCCAAGTCACACAGCAAGAACAACAGCAAGAACGAAAGCAAGAACAGTTGATAGTTTCCATTTATCTGAGGTATACTAAAAACAAAGGTTAAGTAGGCTCATAATGTATTGTGAGCAGTTCAAGTAATTAGTAATAGAACTTGGAGACATATAGGGCTTTATGAAAGGCCTTTTAAAAAAGTAATGCTTGAGCTAAAAATCAGGAAACAAGAAAGATGTATAATCTCAAAGAGAATAGTCTCATGTAAAACTGCCAAAGAGCAGCTTATGTTATAGAAATTATTCCCTTCTCAAGAAATGCCAGAAACTGAATGGTATCAGTATCACAATTTTAGTTACTGAAGCCAAGTGATCAAATATAAAGTTTAAACTCTATATTCTCACTCAATATATGAATAATTGGACAACAGAATCATTTAGATCTAAAATCATAGACATGGGCTAATTATAAAAATATCAAATTTCCACAGACTATGTAATAAAAACTACCCACTTTATTATATTACTTCATTAGGGTAACTTATATTATCTATTAAGTTAGTAATGTTTTGCACTGTGTGGGAAACAATATTTTAGACTTTACATATTTATTACGTGTAGTATAGACCAAAACCACAGGACTATTATGAAATTAAAATTGAACTCTCAAAACTATGAAAGACTGAATCTTAACATGTGCAGCATAAAAATTAAATAAGTATGTTACAACTGCAAGTTCGTGGAACCGAATCTGACTGTCTGAAAATGTGAAGTTTCAGTGCTGCCACTTTCGTTGGCAACGATAGGATCAGTTCTAAAATAAATACCAGTAAACAGTCTTCCCTATTAATTACATGTGTAACCACCAGCTGTGGGTCTAAATTAAGGTCTATTTTGTTTTAGTTTTCTACACTCTAAATCCCATAATCATCAAAATAACTAGAAATAATTGAAGAATGATAGCAGTAATGAAACATTCATCAGCATCACGCCAAGTAGCAGCTCAGATAACTCACACTCTTTTAACACCTTTTCTATATATAGCTGATGCGTAAAAATGTACATAATAGAGTACTTAGCATCGCATGAATATGAGTGGAATATTAAGATGAGAAAAAGCAAAATTAGAGTCCTTGATAAGCTTTAAGTCTAATATGCTGCATGTGGGATTAATTCTTATAGACTTAATAAAAGCTAGCATAGTTGCCCCCTGCACTGCATGACTGTTTATAGAAATTCTCAGAAAATTTCCCTAAATTTGCTTAGCTACTCACTAGGTAACTGATATACTATCAATTTCAGATTGAACAAGAAGTAGGAAGCCCTTAAGGAAGCAAGCTAAATCATCAAGGTGAAATTTAGGAAAGTGAACATGAAGTAATCTGTACCTTGGACTTCAACAGTGAAAGAGCTGGCTGTAATGTACTCACATTCCATATGCCTGGAACATCTTCTCTCCTCCTGTTCTCCAACGCACACACACACACACACACACCCCTATAGTAGTTCTCAGATTTTCACTCATTCAGTTTTGTACATTTGCTTTAAAAAATGGCCTGTATGATGTGTAATACTATCAGAACCACGGAACCTTTCCTGTTCTAATCTTTTCTACCATCATCTCTTTTTCCTCACCCACATTTAATACTTCAGCTGAGATAGCATTCTCCACATATATTTATTTATAAATATAAATGACATTAATTCTTTCCTCACTTAGATTAAAAAGAAGATGCACTATTGTTATTAGAGATGAGGAAACTGAAGAAATAATATAAGCAATTAACTTAATCTTACAGAAACTGTGATAAGAGGCTTTGAATACAGACAAAATGGTTTCAGAGCCCATGCATTTAGCCACTGCTGTCTTCTGCCTTTCTTACCTTTGTGTGTGTTTATAAATATGCCTATATATGTTTTGTGTTTATATATATACACATATGTAAATACACACATATATTTTGTATATATATATATATATATATATATACAAAGAAAGATATTATTGTAGGAATATATATAATATAGTAATATCTCTCAACATCACTTCTACGTCAAGGATTCACAACAAAATAATCTATTCAACTTTGCTAACACACTGATTTCAGATCTGGCATGTTATCTCTTGCCTTATAGATCTGCAATAATATTTATTGAATAAATGAATAACTTGGACTGGGGGAAACTTCTATGTCAAAGGAAGATAATTTTTAAGGTTTCAATAAAAAAGTAAAATTTATAACATAATATTGTAACAGCAAAGAATTGAATCTTGTAGTAAAATGTTTTCTGTTATATTGTCAACTTGGTATTATCCTAATTATTTTTCATTTTAAATTTTTCAAAGTTCACCATCAAAGAAAATGTTGCACAAGAAAAACCAACTGATTTCCAAAGCTACAAACAGGTTCCTTCCCATTGTTTTTTCTTCACCCGATTAAAGTCAATACTTTTCATTATTATTATTATTATTATTATTATTATTAGCTTTCAGCTGGGATGTAGTTTGCTTACTCCCAAATCAATCCTTGTCACTTGCTTTACCCCAAGTTATCCCCTTGACCTTCCACTATCATCCCTTGCTTGTATATGACTTCATCAGAGCAGCTATACATCTCACCATCTGGTAATTTATTATGTAAGAATCTTCAGAAGAGCAGACACTGAACCAGAAAGGAGGCCATTAGAAGGTGTTGCAATGTTACATCAGGTTCTTGTGCAAATTAAAAAGCTTAACCACAAGTTTTCCTTATTATTTTCCTAAAAGGGAAGGGTTGCTTTCGAAGTAAATACTCATCCCTTTCTTCCTTCCTTCCTTCCATCTGCTTTCTTTCTCTCTTTTTCTTTCTTCTTTCTTTCTTCTTCTTCTTTCTTTCTTTCTTTCTTTCTTTCTTTCTTTCTTTCTTTCTTTCTTTCTTTCTTTCCTCTTTTTTCTATCTCTCTATCTCTTTCCTTTCTTCTTATTAAGGTGTATATATTTTTACTGCAAAAAAAGGTCAGATTTGCGAAGAGAGAGACATAGTGAAAGAGCTTCCATCTACTGGTTCACTCCCCAAATGGCCACAATGACTGAAACTGAGATGATCTGAAGCCAGGAGCTTTTTCCAGGTCTACCCTACAGAGGCAGGATCCCAAGACTTTATACTAGCAAAGACTGCTTTCCTAGACCATCAGAAGGGAGCTGTATGGGGAGTGGAGCA
The DNA here is from genome assembly GCF_030435755.1 of Ochotona princeps. Classification (NCBI taxonomy): domain Eukaryota; kingdom Metazoa; phylum Chordata; class Mammalia; order Lagomorpha; family Ochotonidae; genus Ochotona; species Ochotona princeps. The sequence continues at coordinate 48,528,121 of NC_080834.1, forward strand.
GGGACATGAACTGGCACTTATATGGGATTCTAGTGCTGGTAAGATGATGATTTAAACACTGAGCCATTGTGCCAGGGCCAGCACTGTTATTTTTTTTTTATGAATTCTGGCTTTTGTATCTCTTCTGGGCAAGCAAAGAATTAAAAATATGCTTAGATAAATATAATTTTGTCTACACAGAAATTTCTGATTGTCTCCAAGCACTCAGCGTTACTGTTGGATAAATGAAAGATAGCAAAGGTTAGAGCTGAAGTGACATCATCAAATCACAGTCAAATTTGCAAAGAGTTCTTAGGGAACACATTGGATATTTGAGAAAAATTTAACAAAACATTCATGGTTCACAAACTGTACAGACTTCTAAACCAATGGAATTGTTGAACTACTGTATTCAAGGTACATTTTTTTGCCTCATCTTTAAATCTGTCTGTCTGTCTATCTATCTATCTATCTATCCAAATATTTACTTATTTGATGACAGCATTACCAGTGGCAGGGTTGGGGGTTAGGGATCTTCCTTCCACTGATTTACTCTGAAATATCAGCAAGTAGCTTGATCAGCAGTGGAGTGATGGAACTAGGACCAGCGTTCGTAAGGGATGCTGCTTTTACAGATGGTAGCTTAACTCACTGTGCCACAACATCTACTAAAAGTAAACTTTCTAGTTACTGAAATGTTATCATGTTACAAGGTATTTAGAAAATTGGAAAGAAGAAAAAAATGAAGTTAAATCATAATTCCTGCTTTCCCAAGATAGTCAGTTAATATTTTAATTACATTTCAAATTTTATGCACATACATTATTGTTTCATGTGTGTATCCTTTATTATTGATTTGGTTCACTTGACATTATGAGGAATTTCCTTAACTTTTAAATTTCTTTTAAAATATATTGAAGTGGCATCAGATATTTTGTCACATAAGTTCGCCATTATAACAACTAAAGTTTGTTTTTATGTACAATAGGTAATTGGATCATTTTCCAAATTTTAATAATTTTGCAGATATTATTACCATAATGTATGAATTCCATGTCTGTGACACTCTTCCCCTTCACCCACAGTCTACATTCACTGATGGTTTTAGCAACAGGCTCAGTAAATAATTTTGTTTGCTTTCAACTCACAGCGAACTGACAGAATTTCTCACTGTGTCCAAGAATCATCAGGAACTGGCAGGAATCCACACAGAGTGTAAGAGTAGTGGAGAGGAAGTGAAGAATAAATGATGCCTACAGAGTAATTCTCTACCCATGGGATATCAGTCTTCATGGATGAATGTGTCTCATCACTGATTCTTAAGAATTGAACTCTCGCAATAGCCTAGCTGCTAGAGTTCTCTCCTTGCATGTACCAGGATCCCGATGCCATATGTGCAGTGGTTCATGTCCCTGCAGCCCACTTCCCATCCAGCTCCCTGTTGGTGGCCTGGGTAAGCTGTCAAGGATGGCCCAAAGCCTTGAATATTTGAACCGGTTTTGGGAGATTCAGACAAAGTTCCTGACTCTTGCATTTAGATCAGCTTAGCTCCAGTCTTTGTGGTCACTTGGGGAGTGAATCAACGGACAGAAGATCTTCCTCTCTGTCTCTCCTGCTCTCTGTCTGTCTGAATTTCCAATAAAAATAAAACAAATCTTTAAAGAAAAAAAGAGTTAAACTCTGAGATGCAGTCCATAGGCTTAACAGGGATCTAAGGTAGGCTCTCCTTTGCTGACTTTGACAACAGACATGTATTATATCTCCTTCTCATTCCCTCCATTTCCACTGTCTTTCAGTTCTGAAGTCTGCGGTCAACACTTAGGTGAAAGCTCTTGGCTCAGACTCTGAGCTGGTGGTGAGGAAAGTCACCAACTTTCAATTAGTGATTGTTCTCTAGTCTCTTGCTCATGTCACTTGGTGTTTTCATTTGTGGATGTAGAATTGTTGAGATGGAAGTTGTAAGTAAAACTTGAAACAAACATTTCAAGGCTGGGTTTTAAGTTGATGAATAAATTGCCAGTCAGAGGCTTGTCCCTCATGTGCGAGTACCTATTTGAGTCCCAGTTTTGTTCTTGATTCCAGTTTCCTGGTACTGAGCACCCTGAGAAGCAGCAGTAGCTATTGCAGCTTTAGCTGAATTCTGGCCATCTATTTGGAACAATTAAATGTTGAGTTCCCAGTTGCAGGCTTTAACCTCGTGCACATCTATCCAAAGTATACATTAGACAGATGGAGGTTGTATTTGCCAGTCTCTGTCTCTATCATTTGGCTTTTATAAAGGAAAATAAAACTTTCAAAAATAAATTTTAGTCAAACAGAAATAACTACTACCTAATTACCATGATTTCCTCCAAAAGATTTATTTCTATTTTAAAATTTAAAAATATATAATCCTTTATTCAATAAACAGATAGTGATTTCATTAACTTTGAGTTAAGCTTTTTACCTGAGCAAGTCTAGCCAAAGAAAAGTTACCAGCTGGCCAGATTCCATGAGACTGCACAGATCTATGAAATTTTTTTCTTTGCTGAGTTTCACTGACATTTTAGAGTTGAGTAGAGCCAAACTCCTCAGGAAAAGTACAATATCACAATAAAACTGTCAGCGTTCCATTACCAATCCTGGTTAAGATGATGGTTTTCAACTTTATTTACAGGTGCCTTTTTAAAACTTTTACAACTGTCAATTATTAATCACTTACTCTTTGTTTTACAGTCTTATATTCTTGTGCATCCTATTCAAAAGAATAATAGTTTCATTACTGCACAGGTGCTGTGGTTTCTTCTACTGTGGCATCCTAACCTTATCATACTCTAGACAGCTCAGGTGCAGTATCAAACACTTTAATCCATCTGTTTGCCTTCCATCTGTCGGCTCTGAAAGTACACAACAAATCCATGGTGATAATGATAAGCTCTTCCTCACATTCTGGTAAGGAATGCCTTCCAGCAGCTGCTACTGGATTTCAAAGTTAATGGGGACTTTGGCCTAAAAATGTTTAATGATTCTATTAGGAAAGGAATTGGACTATGTGTAGTCCCTTAGGCCTACTTGATCTTGATGGCTATTTGTAAAAATACAAGTGTTATTTACCATTATTATGAGTTTGCATGCTTGTCAGTGCACTAGGACATACAACTCTATTTGACTAAGTCAGTGATTATGTGTATGTTTTTAAAAATACTTTTAAACAATATTTATCTTACTTTTATTGGAAAGCTAGACATACAGAAAAGAAGATCTTCCATCCATTGATTCACTCACCAAGTGATCACAAAGGCTGGAGTTGCACCGATTTGAAGCCAGGAACCAGAAGCCTCTTCCAGGTCTCTGATGGGCGTTCAAGATCTCAAGGTTTTGGGCTATCCATGACTGCTTTCCCAGACCACAAGCAGGGAGCTGGATGGGAAACGGGGTTGCTGGGATATGAACCGGCACCCATATGGGATCTTGGCACTCACAAGGCAAGGGTTTTAGGAGCTAGGCTACCTTGCCGGTCCCAAATTATGTGTTTTTGATATCCTTTATGGCCTCTTTAAACTGTAAGATAAATAACAAATGTTGATCATGAATTTAATACTTTGTCTCAATTACATGAGCTTTTTCTTTCCCAGAGAATTTCAGAAAGTTTACAGAGAATATGAATTAAAACAAAAATTAGAAACAGCATAAAGAGAAAAATTTAAATCTGCCACACACAATGATTAAAATGTATACTACTATCTGTGTATTATATCAATAAAACTAAGTGCTTATTTATTTTGAAGTAAGAGTAATAGGAAAATTGGAAAAGACATTGAGAGAAAGGGAGAGAGAAATCTTTCATCCACTGATTCACTACCCAGATGACCATAATGACAGAGCCTGGATCTTACCCATTTGTGATGAAATAGTCATATAACTATGTAAATTATTCTGATGTAATCATTGAAGAATGCAGTTCATCAGGATTGTCTGATGGTCCCAGATCAGTTATTCAGATACTATTAAAATGCCCCACAGGCAGCAGCTTAGTTAAAGGAAAGCATTCCATGATTATTTTGAATTTAATATCTTCATAAATCCAGGATAAATGTATACGCTAAGAACACATGAAAAATATGTTATAAATGTAATGCAACTGAGTGTGGGAGCAGATTTACACCCCAACCCCAAATGGCATATCAGGCACCATTTTGAAACTTCAACAAAACACCTGGAAAATAACGGAAAACTGTGCATACACTAATCCTGCAAAGAATCTATATCTGGCTCAACACATTTTGCTGGTCCCATCAGGAAAAGAATAATGACCTGGCATCCCATGGGTTCCATCCAAAATATGTCTGGTTTGCACCCCAGATCTAGGTGCTAGCAAATTCCAAGAAGAAAACAAGAAATAAAATACATGTAGTACCTACAGAGACAGGCACTGCTGACAGTACTTAGCTGGGGTCTCTGTAATATCAGATACTGCTGTAACTGTGAGCAGGAGAAAGTCTCAGCAGAAAACATTGTGCCATGACACAGGATCACAGAGGGTGACAAGGTATGACCCAAGTGCCCCAGCTGCAGAGGCTGTGGGCAGGAGGGCAGCATGGGAGCCCTGGAAACTCACTGGATAAAGTGGCGTATGTGACACAAACAGAGAACCAGGCACTGAGCAGAATCAGTAAAGTTGATCTGTGGACTTGTGAATGCCACAGTTTAAAAATCAACCCCAAGAAAAATAGTCTGTAAGTCTGAATTGCAATGACCAAGAACCAAAGAAGGGGAATAGGTGACATGAATGAGGTTACTTCAATAAACTTGACCACAAATAATCATCACCACAGCTCATCATAATCAAGCTCTCCCCAGTTGAACATAAAGAAAACATACTTCATTTTCATGTAACAAATTTCAAAGTTTATAGAGGAGCTTCAGTTATTCACAGACGGCCTCTCAGAAGAAATGCCACAGGCCCAGCCACAAGAGAATAGTGACATATTTCAGAACCTGAAGGAAAAAGAGCCCACAATAACACACCCAGCAATGTTTTCACCTGTATTTGAAATGAGATGAAACACTTCCAAAACAAATTAAAACTGGAAAGCTTCACATCTACCAGCTACAGACAGGAAAAAAGAAAGACACATACTGAATTCAAAGACGAAAAAAGTGCAGAACATCTCCACAGCAACAATAACCAAAAAAAAAAAAAAAAAAAAAAAAAAAGGAAAAGACTAAATCAAACAATGTAAAAAATAATGCTAAAATTACAGAGCCTGAGCTGTTGAAATTAACTCTAAACACAAATGGCTTAAGCTCATCAATCAAAAGACAGATTAGCATCTGCTTTTTATCTGACCCATTTATCTGTTGCCTATAGAAAACACATTTCACCAATATAAATACATGGAAACTGAAAGTGAAGGGATCAAAAAAGACAAACCAGGGTGACAGAAAAAAAGAGATCTGCTGTAGTCATTCTAATATCAGATAATATAAACTTAGAAAAATCATCAAAAAACAAAGGCAGACAAAACCAAAGTAGACAAATGGGACTACATCAAACTAAGAAGTGTCTATATAGCAAAGGAAAGAAGTAACCAACAGAAAGGCAGAAAATTTTCGCAAACTACACAGCAGATAGGGAACTAATATCCAGGATTTACAAACAGCTTCAGAACCTCAATTAACAGAAAATGAAGAACTGTGTTAAAAATAAGCAAAGATTATGCATATGCTGGTGGTTGCAGTTGCTGCGTCAGTTCTGTTCCCAGCCCTGTCTTCCACATGAACCAATGGGTGTTGCAGTCCAACCTGATCTGCCCAGCACACACCTGCCCCTTACACAAACCAGTGGGAGCTTACACAAGAAAAGTGCTTACAAAGAAAAGTGTCAACCCAGCACATAGTTGATGCCTACACAAACTATCAGAACCTGCAGAGTACACACGTGATACCAGAAGAGAGGACGGAGGACAGAACAAATCAATCAACTACCTCAGCTTTGTATTAGCAGTGAAAATCTGGGCAAAGGGAGATTCTACGGTAAATCATGTAAGCCAGTGGATTCTGGAGCGATTTTGTCATGCTTGGAATGGCAAGACTGGCAACAATTCAGAACTGCTGAACTATCAAAGCCACTTGAGCAGGACCCTTGGAGCGTGACACACATCGAGGACCTGGGAAGGGTGGGAGGCTGGGTGGGGCTTCTCCCTTTATCTCCCCACTTACCCCAAATACAGAAATAGTAATAATAATAATGTGGAAATAACAGTCTTACTCACTTTCCTGCAGCCCTTGACCCTTGGTGACCTAATCAACTATGTAAAGACTGTCAAAATAAAATAAGAACAAAAAAGAAAGATAAGCAAAAGGAATGACCAGACAATTTTCAAAAGAATAAATTCAAATAAGTAATGAGAAATTCTCAGGCTCCCTAGATACTAGGTAAATAAAAATAAAACCACATTGAGGTTCCAGCTAATCCCAGTAAGAAAGACCACATTCAGAAATCTACTTACAACAGCTGCTGGCATGGTTGTAGGCAAAAAGGTACTTATTCTACTGTTGGTGCAAATGTAGACTAGTGCAGCCACTATGGAGGACAATATGGGAATGATCATATAACTGAACATTTATCTAGCCATATGATCCAACTGCTCCATTCCTGGGAATATATCCAAATGTAATGAAATCTGTACACAAGAAAGTGGCCTGCAATGCTATATTTATAACAACACAATCCATAATATTGAAGTCAAGGAAAGAACCCAGAGACCTGCCAAAAGTAGAATGGATAAGGAAACTGTGGTATGTCTACTCTATGGAAAATGCATATTCTGAAAGCATGCATGATGTTCAATATATTTCCCAGTAAATTAATTTGTTTAATTTTTCTTCCCATAAATTTTTGATGCTGTTGAAGTAAACTGTCATGCCAGGAAAAAAAGGTTGTTGATGTTTTCTTTAGTAGACTTAAAGCAATTTTATATAAAGATAGAAAAACATCTGCAGGCTTGCATCTAATCACACTACTCATGAGAGGGCTGTCCTGAAGCGATGAGGTCCCAGGTTGTGATTTTTTGGGATCTGGGAAAAAATTTCCCAGGGAAGACAACAGACATGATTCTTGCCAAAAGGAAAAAAAATTAGATGGACTTCTAACAATATAAGAAAACCTTGAGAAAGCAATTACAAGTTGATGAAATTAAATCTGCTTCCTCAAGGGATAGAACTATAAAAAAAAGGTTAGGAAAATAAATGCATCAAATTTTAAAACAAGTACTGTGATGTGTGGACATTTCTTAGAAGGTGGAGTTCAGAGAGTTGGCTGCCAATAAGAGCATATTTTTATCCACTCAAAACAAATTGTACAGGAAATCCAAGAAGGGACTCATGAAGCCCATATGACGGAATCCACAGTTTTGGGTGAAATTGAAAGACAAAAGAGAAGATTACATGTATTAAACAGCAGCAATGACAAAAAAAAGCGCTGTAAAATGGGCTAGTGGAATCAGAGAAAAATTAAATGCCTAGTAATCAAAATACAATGTTTCTGGAGAATTCCATTTGCAGCAAAGTGTAAGAATCACGATGAAGGTGACAGAATGAGGTTAAAGCACGTCTCAGTGTGTCAAGTCCTAGCCTGGGATAATGGCATTTCTTATCGGATCATAGGTTCAAATCCTAACAGTTGTGCTTCTTTCTGTCAAGCTCCCTGCCAATACACCTGGGAAGGCAGAGGAATGTGACCTGTGGCTGAACTCATGGCACCCACCAGGAGAGTCAGATAGAATTCTAGCCTCTTTCATTTAATCTGGTTCAACACCAGCCATTGCAGTCATTTGGACAGTAAACCAGAAAATAGATCGCTTTCTTGCTCTCTCACTCTTGCTTTCTCTTTCTTTCTCTCCCTTTTAAAAATTTATTTATTTATTTTTTTCATTGGAGAATCAGATTTACAGATAGGAGAGACAGAAAGAAATGTTCTCCCTCTGCTGATTCACACCCCAAGTGGTGGCAACATCCAGAGCTGAGGCTGACCGAAGCCAGGAGCCAGGAGCTTCTTCCAGGTCTCTCGTGTGGATGCAGGGTCCCAAGGCTTTGAGCTATCGTCTGCTTCCCTCTCAGGCCACAAGCAGGGAGCTGGAAGGGAAGTGGAGCAGCTGGGCATGAACTGGTGTCCATATGGGATCTTGGTACTAGGGTAAGGCAAGGCTTCAGCCGCTAGGCTCTCGTACTCCCTTGCTGTCTCTCTCCTTTGTTCTCTCGCTTCCATCTTGTAAATAAATACATTTTTGTTCTAAATAAAGATGATGAAATGTTTTTCTCTGTTTAATCATCACACAGTTGTCTATTGAGACCCTGCTGTGTGTGAATCATCATTTCAGGCACTAGACATTTATTAGTGGAAAAAATAAATGATGTCCTTGCTTGAGAGCTTATATTTTTAATACATAAAATATCACACAAATACATTAAACTATTCCAATTTTTATTTATGCTATTTTTATTTATCCCAATTTTTCAATTTTTATATGAGAAAAATTTTAATGATAATTTATGCAAGTCCGAAATTAGAACATTGAGGATATAATCCTTTAAAAGCTACTTAGTCAGATAGGAGGAGCATTATTGAATGTGATGCAATAATAATTGTTTAAATACATAGAAAACATTTTGTTGATATTATTTTCTTCATCAGATCATCAAAATATTAGTTTTATTCTCAGAAATCTATTATTCCTTTCTTAGGATTTGTTTATCTCAAAGGTCAGAGTTGCAGGGAGAGAGATGATTAGACTTGGAAAGAGAAAAATCCATCCACTTATTCACTGCCCAGACGGCTGCACCATCAGAACTGAGACAGCCTGAAGCCAGGAGTTTCATCTAGGTTTCCCATGGGCATGGCAGGGGACCCGGGACTTGCACCACCTTCTACTGCTTTTCCCATACCACAAGCGGGGAGCTGGATAGGAAGTGTTGCAGCTACATGGAATGCCACACAGGCAGTGGCTTTGACTGCCACATGGCAACGCAGGTCACTTTAGTTCAAGCCTGTCAAAGAAGTTCCTGTTTTTTTTTTTTTTTAATATTGTTAGTTAATCACTAACTACTCCCACATATAACTAAATATCCCAATGAGCTAAATCACGTTCTTACTCTAGGAAGAGAATCATAATCTTAGTGATAATACTATTTGCCTTCCTACTGATTGGTTTAAGAAGAGAATTAGACACCAATTTTGATTTATTAGGCATTTTCTAGTAGAGGTCTCAAATAACTCAATATTTAAGTAAAGTTGTAGATAATGACACATTTGCCATTAGTTAAAAACAAAATAAATACACAAAAGAGAATAAAGTCTTGCTTTAATCATGTCTGTGAAAACATGTTTTATAAAACATTCATCAAAATTTTTGATTTTTTTTGTTCTCATCTATCATTTACTTAAATACTACTACTGCTACTGCTACTAATAAAAAAGATGTGGTGCTGGGGCCCGGCATGGTGGTTTAGTGGCTAAAGTCCTCGCCTCGAATGCACCGGGATCCCATATGGGCGCCGGTTCTAATCCCGGCAGCCACTCTTCCCATCCAGCTCCCTGCTTGTGGCCCAGGAAAGCAGTCGAGGATGGCCCAAAGCCTTGGGACCCTGCACCCGTGTGGGAGACCTGGAGGATATTCCTGGCTCCTGGCATCGGATCAGCGTTGCACTGGCCGTTGGGGTCACTTGGGGAGTGCATCATTGCACAGAACAGAAGATCTTCCTCTCTGTCTCTCCTCCTCCCTGTATATCTGACTTTGTAATAAAAATTAAATCTTAAAAAGAAAAAAAAGATGTGAGTATGAGAAAGTCTTGATTGCTCAGTGGAGATGCCTTTCTAGGTGACTCAAAATTGATTTATGTACTGCTTGACAGACGTTTCTTAATTGAATTTATCCATGTTTCTCAAGTAGTTCTAAGGAGACATATGGCTCAAACCCTGGCTGCTCCTTGTTTTAGATTTATATCCTCGGTCCTGGCACAATAGCGCAGCAGGTAAAGTCCTCACCTTTAACGTGCCAGGATCCCATATGGGAGTGGTTGTAATCCCGACCCCACTTCCCATCCAGCTCCCTGCTTGTGACCTGGGAAAGCAGTCGAGGACAGCCCAAAGCTTTGGGACCCTGCACCTGCTTGGGAGACCCAGAAGCGGCTCCTGGCTCCTGGCTTTGGATTGGCTCAGCTCCAGCACCACTTGGGGAGTGAACCATCAGACGGAATATCTTCCAGGAATATCTTCCTATCTGGTTCGTTCCTCAGACTCCTGGAAGCCTGGAACTCTATCTGCATCTCCCGTGTGGGTGGCTGAGACTCAAGCACACTGTCACTTTGTGATTCCTAGAAAGCACTTCGGTGAGCAGCTGGAATGGGAACAAATCCTGGACTCAATTCCAGGCACTCCAATGCAGAATGTGGGCTTTCTCCGCAGCAAATTAACCAGCACACTAAATGTCTGCCCTAATTGCATGTTTTTCCAAATATAACTCATCTGATTAACCACTCATCTCCTTTTATGTGCTCTCTTTCTTCTCTTGTCCCTTCCACGACATCATCAAGTTACATTGGTGGTGATGATGACAGCTGCAATAACAGTGTATGTAAGTGCTAATACCTTGGCAGAATAACACTGCCTATGATATCAATCTTTCACACTGTTTTCAGACTTGAATCTCATTCTGTTCCCCCTTCATGGTTTCTGTGCTATAGTCAGTCATCCTAGGATATTGTCACTTCCCAAACTACAATTCCCTAGTTCACAATGTTCTTTAGAATTCCATTTCCTGGGCCCAGCACAGTGGCCTAGCGGCTTAAGTCCTGGGCTTGAACGCACCGCGATCCCAAATGGGCGCCGGTTCTAATCCCGGCAGCTCCACTTCCCATCCAGCTCCCTGCTTGGGGCCTGGGAAAGCAGTCGAGGACCCTGCACCTGCGTGGGAGGCCCGGGAGAGGTTCCTGGTTCCCAACTTCAGATCGGTGCAGCACCGACCGTTGGGGTCACTTGGGGAGTGAATCACCGGACAGAAGATCTTCCTCTCTGTCTCTCCTCTCTGTATATCTGACTTTGTAATAAAAATAATAAATAAATCTTTTTAAAAAATGAATTCCACTTCCTTAGGTGGACTTCTGAAGTTCCATTCAATCCTTAAAACCAGGCCCAAATTTCACCTTAAACTGGTAATTTGTTCCTTTTCCAAAGACAGTCATTCTAATCCTTTCGGGATCATCTCAGCGATTACAAAAAGCACAGGAATTACCAATGGAGATTACTAGGTAAACACCTTCATTTAGAAATACTTACATGATGTTTACCGAAAGAAAATGTTTGCTTCATATACTGTTTTTATATTTATTTACATCCTATTTTGTCAGTGTAAATGTTTAAGATTACCAATAAATGGATAAAAAGACATGGAAGTTAAATGTGAAAACATTAGTTAGAAAATGCTAGGAGGGCCCCACACAGTGGCCTAGTGGCTAAAAGTCCTTGCCTTGAACGCACCTGGATCCCATATGGGTGCCAGTTCTAATCCCAGCAGCCACACTTCCCATCCAGCTCCCTGCTTGTGGCCTGGGAAAGCAGTTGAGGACAGCCCAGAACCTTGGGACCCTGCACCCATGTGGGAGACCTGGAAGAAGTTCCTGGCTCCTGGCTTCGGATCGGCATAGCATTGGCCGTTGGGGTCACTTGGGGAGTGAATCATCGGATGGTAGATCTTTCTCACTGTCTCTCCTCCTCTCTGTATATCTTTCCAATAAAAATAAAAAAAATAAAAAAATAATAAAAAAAGAAAATGCTAGGAGATGATTTAATTTAGTCTTTTAGAGCAATTTACAATTATGATCATAGCAAAATTAATAGATCTTAAATTAGACTCCCTCTTTCAGCTCCGTAAAATGACTAGACTACAAGAAGATCTTTTTTTCTCCCCAAAATGTGTCCTTTTTTGTAGCTGTTGTCTCACAACATGATTTACTCTTCTCACTGCTTCAAAGCTATGTTATCAGAACAGTGCTCATGGACATGCTTATTCAAAGTTAAATAGCAGATTGTTAACCTTACAAGAGTTTTAAAGCACAATGCTATCGTGATAACATCGGGGAAAAAGTGGGAGGGGAAAAAGCAGAGAGAGGTTAGGGAGGAAATTGGAGGAGTCCTATGACTACAGAGCTGTATCATGGAAATCCAGAAATAATGACAAAAAAAGGTTAAGAAGAAAATGAAGTATATGCAAAAGAAAAAGCACATTTATTACCGTATAATAAATAAATTTTCAATATATTTTCAAGTTTTATATTATTTTTTTCTTTGAAATTTTAAATATTACATCGTATGATTCATGTGCATTATAATTACACAAAGAAGACCTTTGGTTTTTATCAGAATAATAGATAGGTCTATGACACAAAAGAACAAACAAAATGGAGAACCCTCCCTCTGGACAAACACAATACAAGACGGAAGTTTGTGGGTCCATGAGGCATCAAAAGATGACATGTATCAGTTGAATAGTATCCTTCTCCTTCAACTACCAAGTGTCTAGGAAATACATTACTCTTATTTTTGCTCCAATATATACACAAAGTATGTTTGTTAGTAAATTCTGTATCTTATCAAAGATTGATTCATAGCACAATATTTTCTTCAGTATTCAATTCATAAATCCACAGCTAATAAAACACCGAGAAAACCATCAAGAATTAAAGAAAATGTTCCAAAGAATTTTAAGGAATAATCATAAGGAAAGCATACTGAATATGTATTCCAGCTATTTGTGGCTAGTTGACTTTGCTCTGATTACTATAATTCCACTTGTATAATAAGATTCTTGTAATTAATGACAGCTTTTATAATAGCAGGCCTCTGAAATCTTTGGTTATTAATTCTCACTGACAGAATTACCAATTTTATCTTCTGTTCTACAAGGCAAGGAATTGCCTCTACATCAATTCTGTCACTTGGTGACATACAATCAAATTTCAACTTTAGTGCTTTTATCCAATTGCAAAACTGCAAATATTTTAGCATAAAACAACATGCATTCTACTAGGATTGCAGATCTATTCAAATCCTTTCCCTCTGCACCACCAAACAAGATCCAAAACACTTTCAGTTTCTTGTTTTCATTTTCTTCTTGAATGTTTTACGTTGGCCACTATGAAACAAAAAGTGATCCATTTTGAACAGCTCTAAACATAAGTTCACAAAAGTTTAGAGACCACTAAAATCCTTGGAAGAAACAACTCATGATTTATTCTGGGCAGCTTATTCTGGAAAAGTGACCAGTTATGGTAGTAAGGGCAATAATACTTTCTGATAACACTTAAAGTGAACTGTTCTTAACTAAACTATTAAATGGATTGACATTATCATGCACTGTTGCTTTTTTGCTTTTAACAGACAGGTGCAAGTTATTAAGCTTTCTCTACAGTCTGACCTATAGGCAATATACAAACTATAGACACAAATCCCTACATCACTCACACTTCAAGAATGAATGTGTGGGCACATGGGCTACAGGTAAAGTTCTTCTTGCAAACCTATCTACCAGATCTATTTTTTTTTTTGCATAAATCAGACTTTTAATGTTTATTTTTCAAATTTATATTAATTCATATGAAAAAGAGAGAAAGAGAGATATTTCATATACTGGTTCATTCTTATAATGCCCAGAACAGCCTAGGCTGGTCAAGCTACACCCAAGAGCCAAGGGTTTAATCCCGTTGAGCCACATGGTGATAGGGACCTGACCACTTGAGCCATTGTCTGGTACTTCCTATGGTGCTCATTAGCAGGTAGCTAGAAGGTGGAACTCAAACCCACGTCCTCCAATAAGGGAATTTGGTATTCCAAGCAGTATACCAAGACTCTGCTTCCAAGGTTTTTAAATATAAACAGTAAAAAGTTCGTTAAAAATGATACTTTGATATAAAAGCAAGTTTTATTTTGTATGCAGTATATAAAATTATTTGAAACTCAAAATGTATGTGTTTACCTCTTAAAGAAACAGTATTATAATTAAGCAATATATAAAAACAATCTTTTGGTCCCGGCTCGGTGGCCTGGTGGCTAACATCCTCGCTTTGAATGCATTGGGATTCCATATGGGTGCCGATTCTGATTCTAATCCCTGCAGCCCCACTTCCCATCCAGCTCCCTGTTTGTGGCCTGGGAAAGCAGTTGAGTACGGCCCAAAGCCTTGGGACCCTGCACCTGCGTGGGAGACCTGGAAGAAGTTCCTGTCTCCTGGCTTCAGATTGGCTCAACTCCGGCCGTTTGAGTAACTTGCGGAGTGAATGGTCAGACAGATCTTCCTCTCTGTTTTTGCATCTCTGTTTATAGCTGCCTTTACAATAAAAATAAAATAGATCTTCAAAATAAAATAATCTTTCTAAAAATCCCAAATAGAAAATTCAGGAAAAAATTGATCGTAATATTTTTTGAATTATATTACAGTTCACCTTCTTTTTTTTAAAGATTTATTTATTTTTATTACAAAGTCAGATGTACAGAGAGGAGGAGAGACAGAGAGGAAGATCTTCCATCCGATGTTTCACTCCCCAAGTGACCGCAACGGTCAGTGCTGAGCCGATCTGAATCCGGGATCCAGGAACTTCTTCCAGGTCTCCCACACAGGTGCAGGGTCCCAAGGCTTTGGGCCGTACTCAACTGCTTTCCCAGGCCACAAGCAGGGAGCTGGATAGGAAGTAGAGTTGCTGGGATTAGAACTGGCACCCATATGGGATCCCAGGGCGTTCAAGGCGAGGACTTTAGCTGCTAGGCCACTGCGCTGGGCCCTACTGTTCACTTTCTTAAAAACTATAACAAACACATGTATACATTGGATTTTTTATTTGCATTTTTTATTGTTGCTACACTGAAGTTAATGAATGTTACTTAAACATTCTTTTGAAAGAAATCAGTTATAACAATTTTGACTCAATTTAATATTTAAGTCATATGCTTGGATAACAGTTTTTGGAAACATGAAACATTCATGTGTTACTATGTTTGAATCTAATAGTACACTTTTTGATGCAAAGAAGTGATCCATGGAAAAGAGAATTTCAACTGCCCGCCTTAGGAAGACCATTTCTTCAAGGTTAAAATGGTTAAGTGTCAAATGAAATTGTAGTACAATATGGGACATAAGTTGGTGGAAGATTTTCTTAATTCTAAGATTTTTCTGCATGAAGCAAGAAAGACAACATGCAATGTTGAATAGCAGGATAACTCCATGACAGAATAAGTCATAATCTGATTTCATCTTATGGTCCTGTGATATGGATGCCAAGGTGGATATTAGACTGAGGCTTCAGTATAATACTTGTAATTGCCATTCCTTGTCATTAAAGCAAGAATAAACTCAATTAAGTGAGAAACAAAATGTGGTACAATTGTTCCTAAGATTACATTTTCATCTAATTATCATGAACAGAAATTAAAATTGAAGTGCTAGAGGATTTCTTGGTATTTTTAGAGCTGGAAGAAATCTTACTAACTTCTCATTTAGAATTCTTTGGCAATCATAGCTCTTCTTACTGATTTAGAAAACATTCTTTGTAAAGAAATACCACGGATTCGCATCCAGTACTGAGAATATTCTGAGCCAGAATAATTTTTTTAAATCATTGAAATTTTGAAATTTCTGAAGTATGTTTTATCCCTATATGTTCAAAATTTTCTTCTGAATTCAGGGTCACAAATAATAGCAACTATGAGTAAGAATATAATGTAGTATGATCATATGGAAGACAGCAAGGTGATTTATTAGAGATCTGAAGATAAATCTGTCATATAATCCAGCCATCTCACTTCTGGAAATTTATCCAAGTGAAATTATATTAGCATATATGAGAATATACCCATGTCTACTGCAGCTCAATACACAATAACTTAAATCAACATAGATGGCTATCAAAAGATTACTGGATAAAGAAAATGTGGTCTATGATTAACATGGAACCTAGTCAGACAGAAAAAAATGAATGAAATCCTATTCTTTGCAACATGAAAGGATGCCACTGTGAGTCACTATGCTTAGGCAAAATTAGCCAGTCTCATATAAATAAATATGCTGTTTTGTTATGTTATAGCTAACATACACCACACAAAACAATGTAAGAAAGAAACAGTCATCTTGGAATATGATTGTCAGTTTTTAGTCCATTTTTAATCTCCAGTAGAAATGTGTAGTCTTATGGTCTTTTTATTCTGCATTTCCTTCATTTATTTTTTAAAAAGAGAAAGATGTACTTATATATTTGAAAGTCAGAGTGAACTCATATCCAATCTTCTGGTTCGCTTATACGTACACCTGGGAACCAGAAAAACCGTTTAGTAACCAAGTATTTGGGCAAATATTTCCCAATATTCCAGCTTTATTAGCTGAAAGTATTATGACAGCTAGGTATACATTATCCTATGTGTGTACAAGGAACCAAAGAAAAGAAGAATTTTTTAGAATTTTTTTTGTGGTTGAATGAAGGAAGACATGTAGAAGCAAATCAGATTTACATATCAAAAATCTTGTCGTTGTTTAACAACTTTTGTGTGTGTCTCCCCTGGTTTTTCCTAGCATCAGCATAGGGGAACCTTCCCCACCCAAACAGCAAAGGGCCTATGTGCTCTATTATGAAGTTTGGGGAAGAATTTTTAAAGTTGTATATGCAGGAAGCTTTCCATTCAGGGAAATATCCCAGACAACCAGGAGGGAGGAGAAACAGAGAGTCAGTACCCTTATTCATAAAAACTCACACTGAATGTAATCTGTCTTCTCAATTCACTTCTGAGATGCCTGCTTAGTCGATTAGGCGTATTTCTCTTCTTTAAACTTTGTACACCATTCACCTACTCTTCCGTGTGCATGCCTTTACACGTTGTCAACACCAGACAATAAACCCCATGGCTAGGAATAATGACTCACTTGTGCTGCAGAAGCAAGACTGAAAGCAGAGAATCCAGGCTAGAGAAACACATCCAGTATGGAATGTGGGTTCCCCAAGCAGTGGCTTTGACTACTATGCCATAGTGTCAGAGCTACAATACACATTTTTTCTCTTTTCAGAATTATCACTCATACACATACAGTGTCCTGAGAGTACAGACTTGGAATGCTCAAGAATCGTTCTAATATCAAACCCTATTTTTCTTATTCAAAAAACATTTCTTAATCCTAAATCTGCTTTCATGTCAATTAAAACTACTCAACTAGCTTTCAGAAATGTAACAATCATTATCAAAATCTTTCAAAAAACAAATTGAAGTAGTTGGAAAAAAATACTGAGCTCAAAGTGACAAACCATCAATGCAGTCTACCAATCAGTTCTGTCAGCTTGAGAAAAATCACTTTATTATTAATAATTAAAATTTGCTTATTTGAAGCAAATAAGCAATTTTAATTTTTTATATTTTATAATGCTCTTTATAAGTGTGAATTAAAGGGTAGTGTATTGGTGGTAATATTACATCACACTAAAATATCTCTCCTATAAATGTACAGGATTGGAACTGGGCTCTTTTAATATTTGTTTGATTTGATAAATAAGGTTCTGAAGAATGTAATAGTCAAAAATGATGATAATGGGGCCCAGCTTGGTAGCCTACCAGCTAAAGTCCTTGCCTTGAGTGCTCCATGATCCCATATAGGCACTGGTTGTAATTCTGGTAGCTTCACTTCCCGTCCAGCTCCCTGCTCATGGCCTGGGAAAGCAGTCAACAATGGCCCAAGACCTTGGGATCCTACACTCACATGGGAGACCTTGAAGAGCTCCTGGCTTCGGATCAACACAGTTCCGGCCATTGTGGTCACTTAGGGAGTGAATCAGCGGATGGAAGATCTTCCTCTCTGTCTCTACTCCTCTCTGTATATGTCTGAATTCACAATAAAAATACATAAATCTTCAAAAAATGATGATACTGTGTCACTTATATATGTACATATTTATTTTTAAATTTTTTACACATTATTATTATTATCATTTTATGATACAATTCCTGGCATTTCCCTTATCCCCTCCCTAATTCCCTCCCACCCCACATAGTTCCTCTATACCATTACTAACATATAGTTTTTCATACACAGTCATATGTCCATCATTGCGGGCATGGACAATGGCAGAGAGTCCAGAATCCTATTGTCAAGATATAGTAAACAGTTTCATTGTAAGTCCATCTTTGTCTGGAAGTAGAAATGCATACTACATTGCATCCTCACATCTGGATGTTAGTCTCCATTTCACAGCTACTGTACATCCCCTTAAATGAAAAGTCATAATACAAAATCAACAACAGGAAGAAAAAAATGAAATTAACAACACCATGAAGTTAAATAACATGCTATGAAATGATTAACGTGCAGCTAAAGAAATGAAAATCAAGAACCTTCATGAACAAAATATTTAAACATTAAGAACTTTATAAATAATATTGTCAGGCAACATCTTATTGCCTATGAATATGTCATGCAAATCATCTGAAGAATATTTTAAATGACTTATTTTTCAAGTATTAAAATGTCCAGTTTCATCTAAAAATGGAGGAAATATAGATTCTAAATGCTTGAGTTAAGTAAAAGCAGAAAAATAATTGCTTTCTAAATTTCTAACTGTGAACTGAATTTTTATCTTAAAAACAGCAAATGGCTAATAAAAAAATCAAAATGTTATTTACTAGAGAATCCTTGCTGTTTTGCACATAGTGCTGAAGTTAAATCACAGTCAATGAAATTTCTCCAATAGCATCTACAGAAACCAAAGGAGAGGATGGTATGACAGTTGTTTGTTTGTTTATTATTTATTTATTTATTCATTCATTCATTTATGTATTTATTTGAAACATCCATCCACATGCCGTTGCAATTGTTTAATGGCTAAATTCTCGGCTAGCATATACCAGGCTCCCATATGGATACCAGTTCATGTCCCAGCTGCTCCACTTCCAACCCAGCTCCCTGCTTACAGCCTGGGAAAGCAGTAGAGGACAACCCAAAGCTTTGGGACCCTGCACCCACGTGGGTGACCCAGAAGCAGCTCCAGGCTCAGATTGGCTCAGCTATGGCCATTGAGCCCATTTGGGGAGTGAACCAAAATTTCTGTCTCTCCTTTTTCTGTAAATCTGATCTGCTTTTCCAATAAAAATAAATAAATCTTTAAAAACAAAGCTAACAAAACACACACACACATGCATCCATGTCATTTACTTTTGCTTGTTTATGTTTCCTTTTCAAATATTTCTTTCACCATAGACCTGTGGATTATCTTTGTTATAAATTCTCTTGGTTTCATGCAATCTACACAATATTATGGCATTTTCAGTCTTCATCACCATTGCCAATGCTCTCTCTGGGACACACAGATTGGGCCACTGGGTGAACATTTTCCATCTATTTTTGTCTTTTTTTTTATAAATGGGTAATGACCAAGTTGCAAACATTCTATTTATTTCAAATAGGTAGCTCATGATATGGGCCATAAATCCAAATGAGATGAAAAATTATCTCAGTTTTACCAGTTTCTTCTTCTATGAGATACTCCATATATTCTCCAGGATACCTCAAATACATCACCTACTTATTGTGTAATTAATTCTTCAATAATTATAGAGCTTACTTCTATTTCTTTTTATTTGCTCTTCTAAGAGGCATAGAGAGATGGAGCAACAGCAGGTACAGTGGCACAAATGCAGTTTCATCACGTGATTCATTCATCAAATGTTGTAGTAGTCAGACAGTTAGAAGGCCAAAGGAGGAAGTCAGAAATTCTGTCAAGATCTACCATGTGGTGGCAGGGACCCAAGTTTCTGAGTTATTATTTGCTACCTCTGAGGGTCTGCAATAGCAGGACAGGGAATACCCGACAAGAGCCAGGAACCAAAATCAGGCTCCCTGATGTGAGATGCAGGTGTTTAAATAACTGCTTTAACTACTAGGGCAAACACTCACACCACAGTAATTTTTAATAGAAAAATGGTTTATAAGGCAACCTTTTGTTAAAGGTTAAATATTTGAATAGTGGTGTTTAGAATCTTGAAACGAATCTCCTTCTCTCATCTATTCCATAGCTTGAATTAAAGTGACAAAACTTGGATCTGTAATGTAATAGATAAACAGCAAGTCTTTGTTTTATTTTCTTTATAATTCAAAACAAAGATGTGTCAACCAGTACTAACATGTCAGGATAAAACCTGTGTCAGTTCATCAAGCCATTGAAGAAAGGGTGCTAAATCTTTGGTCTATTTGCTTTGATTTGCTTGAACTTGTTCAAAATATAAAGAATAAAACAAATATTTTGGTGAGAATAAACTTTAGAAAGTTAATGCAATCAATGTCATTTTTCATGAGAAGTAAAAATCATAGACATGGAAATTCAGAGCCCACAAGAATGCAGTTTAAAATCAAAACAAAGGAGAAAGCCAAGACAGATTTGGCCACTGATATGATTTGATTTCTACAATGGGGACTATAGAGAGAAATGGGTGTCTATCCATTTTCCTGAGATTAATAGTGGAAATACAACTGTAGAAAGTCTCATTCCAACTAAACAAAGTTATCACATATGCTTTAAAATACACCTAGCTACTTAACATGGATATTTAGAAGCAAGTATATATACAGTGATATTTAAGTTCTTAAACCTAACCTCCCTCGTGTCTTCTTCCTGAACCAGAGTATAATTTTCTCAAGGCGTGCAATAGCATGTCTTCAAATATCAAGTACAGCCTCAGCTTGGCCACATTGACAATCTTAATTGAATATGCTTAGCATTAGATTAAAAAATTAAAAGTACAATTCCCTTCACCTTACAGGGATATTTTAAATTTAATTACATGAATCAAAGCAAGGAAAACAATCAGTCTCACGTTGCATTCAAAATTGTTTTCATCAGTGTCCATTATTCATTATCAATCATGTCACACATTTCATTATGTAAGTATTTAGAAAATGTTGATTTTTTGGCAGTTGATTATTAGACAAGGTAAAATATGATGTTTGCCTCTTTTTTAATAAAACACAGTTTAACATGCACATTTAAGTAAAATTACAGAAAGAATCTATTTTGTTCTAGACTGTTGTAAAAGGAGAAAATGTAGACTTGAAGTGAAAGTGAAAATAGTACCCACTGTGTTTGCCCATGTATGTAGTTCAAGATTCTGTGAAATGTTTAGTTTCTTCACAGGGCTAAGATTATGGTTCCACTCAAGATACTTTGTTTATCAAGGCAGAAAATAATTTTTTTTACTGTTAAATTACTTTTGAAATTTTATGGTAAAAATGTAAATTTAAACTTATTCGAATGCTTGCATTGGAATCTCTTAAGTATCCTATCCTTGGTTGCTTGTTCTGATTCTTAAAGACAATCACCGACAGCAAATTTGTTGAAGAAAGTTGAGTAATACACTTTGAAACATATAGTCCTAATGGAAAAGTTGAGAAAGTGTTGGTATGTAAATATCTGAAGTGTAGAAGTAAAACCTTGGGTGTACTTACTGGTTTGGACATTCTCAATACACAGATTGCATCTGAAGTAATGAAAATACTATCTAGCTCAAATAATTCATTTTGAAAATATCTGCCAATAGGTCCTATTAAAAGCATAATGCACATTATAATAAAAAAGCATAATATGCATTTAGAGCATTGGAGAATACATAATTTTAAATGCGTTACTAAGAAGCTTAGAAGTAATAAACTTTGTTAGTTGCTATACATCTTTTTTTTTTTTAAAGATTTACTCATTTTATTACAGCCAGATATACAGAGAGGAGGAGAGACAGAGAGGAAGATCTTCCATCCGATGATTCACTCCCCAAGTGAGCCGCAATGGGCCGGTGTGCGCCGATCCGAAGCCAGGAACCAGGAACCTCTTCCAGGTCTCCCACACGGGTGCAGTGTCCCAAGGCTTTGGGCCGTCCTCGACTGCTTTCCCAGGCCACAAGCAGGGAGCTGGATGGGAAGTGGAGCTGCCGGGATTAGAACCGGCGCCCATATGGGATCCCAGGGCTTTCAAGGCGAGGACTTTAGCCGCTAGGCCACGCCGCCGGGCCCAGTTGCTATACATCTTAAACACAAGGATGCACAGGCAGCAAGAATGGGAGGCACCACACTGAGCAAAAAACATTTGAATATGGAGCATCAGAAGGAAGCAGGGAAGCAACTGAACCCAATGAGGTCTTCTTAAGCCCAAACCAAGATTTCCTGTCCTGCTGCAGATCTGAATTTGGAATTAGACCAAAAATAATTCCATGAAGAACTTTGATGAGTAATCTGTAAAATATTTTATGAAGACAGGCATGATTAAAACGAAGGATTCTCACTTGACAAATTGGCAGTAAGTAAAACACATGTTTTGTTTTCCTTATTGTTATCCTTTACTATCTTTGAATTTCTTGCTTCAGTTCTCCATGGTTTTTCCCATTCAATCACATTTCTTTCTCTTCTTTATTTTTTTTTTTACCATTTTATTTGTTTTATCTAAGTGGATTTTTCTCTCTCTCCTTCTCCCTCTTTTTTTTTTGAATACTATTTACATGGTGAAAGGGATGCAAGCTCATGTGGCCCTCGATTAGGGTGAGCGGTCAGATACGAAGGAAGGTGGGTGAGACACATGCATCAGTTCTGTTCTTTTCTATTTTTTCTTTTGTGTCTGCAGGGAGGTTTGGGAAGAGCGCCGTCCCTTGTCAAACTGCATCAACACCCAGGGATGGAGGGGGCAGTCATTTAACGATGCCTTAGAAATCCCAATATGGGGAAGAGTGTTCCAAAGGTGTTACTGGAATGATTATGATAGGTCTGAGAAGTTGTTCATTTCATTGTTTTAGGACTGAGAAAATCTTTCCAAAGTCTGTTAGTTCACCAAGTCCACCTTAGCGCATCCAAAGACCCAGGAATATGTTACAAAGCTTGACCAGGAGAATTGTCCAACCTGTTTTTCTTTCCATCTTCTGAGAAGCCAATTGATGCCCCCTACCTGCCTAGAGGAGCTGGCCATCATGTCCTGTTTGTGCATCTGGACATGGTCTCCACTGCACAGGCATCAGAATTGAAGAAATACAGTCAAAATAAATGCACTCCAAGATTGAACCGCCCATCCTGTAAATTCCCCTGTGGCTAGAGTCTGAGTCCAGGAATATAGTTGGGGGATACTACCAAGAAAGCTTGCCTGGAAGACCCTGAATTGAATTGCATGTGCCAGCCAGTAAGGGATCAAGTTTGTTCTGTCTCCAGTAACAGCCAACACATGTATGCATGGATGCAGCTGCCTGATCAGTTCCTCCCCAGTCCTGCATCTCACTTGAACTGACAGATGCTGTGAGTCAACCCAGCCAGCCCACCACAGACCTGATCCTGACACATACCACCAGGTGCCATGGCCTAGTCTGGGGGAACTCCAATATTCTTCACCAGGGTCATCTTCAGGCCTGTTTTTTATATGTGCTGGCCTCTGCTGTGGCCAAGCCTGGCCAAGCCCCACCCCATGGGCTCTCATCCACACCTGTGGGTGCTGTGGTTTAGTTCAGTCTGCCCCACTGCCAGATCTGGCCCTCATGCTGCCTTGTCCAACCTGGTCCAACCCCAGTCCTGGTTCTTGTGTTCCTCAACAGGAACTGTAGCCTAGTAGGGAAGTTCTCCAAGACCAGTCCCAGCCTCAGCCACAGATTTTACGCATGTGAATGAAGCAAAGGACCTGCTTGGAGTGGTCTGCCCTAACTTCTGGCACTTGCATGTGCTTGCTGGTGCAATGACCCTTCCTGGTCTCCTCCCAGCCCGAGCTCCTGTGAATGTCTGGTGGGTTCCTGTCAGGTGAATTTTGTGGTCCAGCCTGGCTTCATCAGTCACTGTCCCCAGCATTCCACATAAACTAGTAGGTGCTGCATTCAAACAGAGGCAAGTCCACAATTCCCCTACAGAATCTGCCCTCGGATATGGATCTGTCACATTCTGGTGGGTGCTGTGGCCCGTTTTAACGTGGCTCACCCCCTGCTCCAACACTTAAGGGCAGGTAGTGCATAATCCAGCCAGGCACTGTCCCCTAGCCCCACCTTGTGCTTGTGCCAGCAGGTGACAACTGATCCTATTTAGCCCAGCTCAGGTCTCACACGTGACTGGGTTCCTTGGCCTGACCAAAACACGCCCTTCTGTTTTCCTCTTCTAAACCACTACATCTCAGCTCCCTTGGCTACCTGCAAGTGCAGTGTCCTGGTCCGTGGAAGAACCTATGAGTCATTCCTTACCTGTCCAACCTTCCCTCAGTACTGCCACTGTGATATATCCCCAGAGCCTTTTTCCAGCCCATCTGCAGCCCTCCTGCCTGGGGGTCATGCTGGTGTGTCGCTGTCTGGAGTTCCCTGCCTTATTCACTGATCTTCAAAACAGAAAGGAAGAGAGAGAAGAGAGAGAGAGAGAGAGAGAGAGAGAGAGAGAGAGAGAGAGAGAGAGAGAATAAGCAACTGTGCTGTCATACTTGTATTGTTAAAACAAATTTGGCATTAACCATGTCAAGAATGCCCACCAACTACTGGTTGCTTCTCTCCCAGTAGTGAACACTTTCCTAGGTGCTATACTTGGCTTACAGCTGGGACACATTTCTTACTTTAGATGTTCTTTACAAAATATCTATTTATTTATTTTAAAAATGACAAAGAAAAGGAAAGCTATACAGAGAAAAAGAAAATAGATATTTTATTGTTGGTCCACTTTTTAGATTCCTACCACATCTAGAGACAGGCCAGTACAAAGAAAGTAATTTCATCTGGGTCCCCTGAGTGAGTGATAGCAATACAGTCTTGGGCTGTTTTAGTGAGAAAATGGATTAGCGATGTGCAGTAGGTTGGATTCAAATCAGGCGCTTGCAAATAGGATGAGGGTATCCCAAGCATCAGCTCTGTTCACCAAACCACAATACCTGCACTTTCTAAAGGTCTTAGTCCTCACTGTCATAGCAAGTTATCGGAGATCCCACTAGGAGTTATGAATGAGTCACTATTAAAGGAAATATATTTTTGAAAGAACATTAATAAAACTGCATAAACATGAAACAACTGGTTCTATATACTAAAATATAAGAAATACAAAACTGTGACCTCTATTAGGAGGGAAATAGTGGCAACAGGAGGGAAGAAAAGAAGCACGAGTCAAAATGTGCCGAGAAACAAGCTGCAGATCCACATGTAGCAAGGATGAACTTTGAGTCTGGTGATGTAGCAGAGTTGAAGACACACAAGCACAGAACCCAGTGTGAAATCTGGCTGAATTTTGTGGTTGTTCACACACAAAAGAATGGAATCTTACATACATACATGAAGCTCTTCAGATATGTTTTCACAAGCTTTTTAAGCATTATTTAGTTTTGAAAGGCAGATTTACAGAGGGAAGAGGTATGTAATCTATTTTCTATGTTCTCTTAACATTAATAAATATGTTAAGAAGAAACTGTCATTTTTCAGTAATTGGTATGTTGATTCTAGAATTTAAATGGAAATAAGAAGGAAATAATTCTTCAAACTAAGTTTAAAAAAAGAGGAACAAAGTTGAAGAATTTATACTAATTCCCAATTACATCATTATCAAGACTTCCATCAAAATTATCATGTCTAGATAAACATATAATCAATAAAATACAGATAGTTGCTAAATATGCTGACTCATTTATGGTTAAGTATCTTAAAAATGTGGGAAAGTGTTATTTTTAATAAGTCATGAATAAGAAAATGAATGTCAGCATGCAAATACATTATGTCATGTATATGCCCTGAACTTTACCTCACATTTGAACCTAAGGGCAAAAACTGTCAACCCTTTAAAGGAAAGTAGAAAAAAAAAATCTTGATCTTTGGTTAAGCTATTATTTCCTAACAATAACATCAAAATCCTAAAACATAAAAGAAAATTTGATAAAATTCCAATAACTTTCAGAGCATCCTTATCCCAAAAACTTGTATGTCGATCCTGGTGTTTTGTTTGTTTGTTTGTTTTTGTGGGCTGCCAATGTGTGTTGACAACAATAATGATTTGACAACATGTAAGCTAGAGGCCAGTATACTGATTTTTGCTTTCTCTCTCTAATTTTCAGAATTTGCTATGTACCAGGCACTGAGCAAGGCTACGTGGTGTCGACGTGCCATACTCTGAACCCTATCTTCCTACACTGAGTCACTGCTCTCAGCCACCCATTTTGATTGCTGCATGAACACAACCCTCTTTATTGGTGGATCACAAACTTATTATTTTTGCGTTTAGGCCTATATGATATCATAGATTATTTATTTAGCCAATCTTAGTTCAATCTTACAGTGTTTTAGATACTTTTCTTGGAAATGAGGATAAATGAATAGGCACATAAAGGACTCAGCTTCAAGGCACTGTCATTCTTGCTAAACACTGATTATCCTAAATTCATAAATAACTAACCATATAATTTCCAATAACTAATAGTGCTGTGATGAGTAACAAAACTGGCTGAAAGAGAAGACAGTGATGAGTACAGCCGTGTTTTACAGAGTGGTCGGGCGAAATTTCTTTTTTGGGGGGATTTTTAAGAAAAACCTGAACAATATAAAAGGGGAACCCATAAAACAGTTATGAAAAAATGTTTCAAACAGGGAAAAGCTTTTTTTTTCAAGTTCTGAACAGGATATTAGAGGTAGTCCAGTAGCATGTCATGATTCAGAGAGTTTTAGAATCAGACTTCAGAATAAAGTGGTGAAAAGTGGGACATTTGTGTCTCTGTGTAATAATAATTAATTTTTTGTATTCAGAGGGAGATTAATAGTGAATATATCCCACAAAAATTATGGTGTCAGTGTTTGCTATGTGGAAAATTTACTTTAATGGAGTCAGTTAGTTAGGGATATTTTTTCAGGAGATTATAGTACACAAGGGTTGGCTAAAGTTAGCAAGATAGAGATTGAAGTATTAGTGTTGGAGTGGATGTAGAGTGTATGTTTAGAGTATATTCTGAAGATAGAGTTCATGGGACTTGCCTTATGTAATATAGATAGGAGTAATGTCAACAGAAAAGTTAAAGACAATATCTTGGTTCTTTCTTCGAACACTGGTGGCATTTATGTCATTTACTTAGATTTGTAGGCAGTGATAAGAAGAGCTTGCAATGAATGTGCTGAATATGATTACTGTATTTGTCATTAAAGAGATGTCAAGGAGGCCGATGAAAAACTCTAGAATTCAGAAGGCAGACATATGTGAGCAGAGATTATGAATTTGGATGTCTTCTACATACACATGAATTATTTTGGATCAAGTCATTAAGGAATGAATAAAGATGATGAAGAAAATGATCAGATAGTAACGCTTGAGTCATTTAACTTTTTTAGGTTGGGAAGGGAAAGGAGAGAAGAAAAAGACCTAAAAGTATGCTGCTCATGCAAAACAAAATAAGCCAGATGTGTACATTGCTTTGGAAGCCGGGAGATAACATTTTTCAAATGTGACTAAGAAGTTGACTATGATAAGTCATAGTAATTGAACATTAAATTTTTCAAGATGAATAACACATCATCTAATTTTATATAAATGACTTCCAAAATGTCGTGTGGATGAAAGCCCGATTACAGTGGGTAGAAGATGAAAGGAGATGTATGGACTAGTGAAAATAATAACAGATGCAAGTTTCTAACTATTCATATTAAAGAGACAACAATTTGTGACTGAAGAGGCACTTTGCATCAGGAAACATTTCCTACAGCAGTGGGTATTCCAGCATTCTATGCTGAATTTCCTAGTTTTGTCTCTTACTCTAGTTCTTGCTAAGGCAGACTCAGGAGATGGCAATGATGGCCAAGTATTAACATTTCTTCGACTCACATACAAGTGGATTGTGTTTCTGGCTCCCAGCTTTGCCTGGGCCCTTGGAAATCAAGCAGAGGGTGAGAGTTCTTTTTGTTTCTATGTAGTTTTCTCTCCTTCCTTCCTTCCTACATTCATTCCTTTCTCTCTCTCTCTCTCTCTTTCTTTTTCTCTCTCTCTTTCTCTCCCTCCCCTTCTTTACTTCCTTTCTCTCTCTTGCTCATTTGCTCACACACACACCCTCAAACAAAAACTTTAAAGATAGATTTTTGATTTTTTTATTTGCAGATGGATAACTAAAATCTGTTGTGTGCTTCACAGAGGAAAAATACTGCTAAGAGTTTTAAATGAAATATGATTTAAGAACCTTGATAATCTTCTTTGAAAATAGATAAAATCATTGTTTTATATGTGGATAGAAAACATATGGAAGGAGAATTAATTAAATTAAATTAACAAATAATAAGGACCAAATGTGGAAATCCAACACCAAGTGTATTGTGTGGTACTAATATTCAACACCAATATGCTATGACTATATTATCTTTATACAAAAATACAATAAGTCAACAGAATAAGAAAACATTTTTCAAAGTATACAATAAATAAGACTGAAATCCATAATTTCTAAAGAATTCCCGAAACTGAAAAACAACAAAACAGAAAATCCAGTAAGTAATGGGCAAAGGACATTAACAAGCATTTCTGAAAGGAGCAAATTCAAATGCTAATAGATACGAAAAAACATTCACGTTTTCTAGTTATCAGGGTAATGCAGATCAAAGCCACCGTTAGGTTTCTCCTCACCCCAGTGAGAGTGGCTAACAAACAACAGTCAAAAAATAAGAAATGAGGCAACGTTATGAGAAAAGGGACTTCCTAAACCACTGCCGATTGGAATGTAAACAAGTGTAACCGTTGTGGAGGACATATATGTATTTCACAGATATCTGAAAAAGATAGAGCTACTATATGATCCAATATCCAATGACTGGGAATGTATCCAAATGAAATGAAAGCTGCATGAGAAAGAATTATCTATACCCCCATGTTTATAGCAGTGCAATGCACAATTGCTAAGATATGGAGCCTACCCAGATGTGACTCAACTAATAACTGGATAAAGAAAATGTGAGACATGCACACTCTGGAACACTCTATGGCCATAAAAATGAGGATATGTTATCTTTTGCAACAAAATAGATACAGATGAAAGCCATTATGCTTAGTGAAATAAGCCAGTTCTTCAAAATATAAATGGTGTATGGTATCTCTGCTCAGAGATTACTAGCAAAGAGAACACACACACATCTCTGCAAGTGAGCTTAGTGTACCGGGAATTAACTGTTGCTCACAATCAGTGTATATACCTGTGAATAATAGTGAGAAACTCACTTTTTATTTCCTTTTTTCTCTATTTGATATATCATAATATTTATATATTGGAATTTTAAACTTGTTATTCTGAAGCAAATATGCCATTATAAGAACTTGGAAAAAAATAAGGGTGGATGAGATAGGAATAATGGGAAAGGAAGGAGAGAAAAGGTCTTTTGTTTCCAAATCTCTATTGTGCAAAACACAAATCAACTCATTTTATATAAATATAAAATAAGAAAAAGGTTCGGGCCTTGGGTTTGGGGGCAAGTGCCGCTCCTCACAGTGTGGCGGCTATGGGGGTGCCCCTGCCAGGTTGGACCCAATGCTGGGCCTCACACCAAAGACACTGCCGCAAGGCAGTGAACGAGTCCTTGGCCTCCCCCAGGACCCAAGAGAGCTCTTTTCTCAGGGTAAGTGCGCCATGAGGGAACTTGGGAACTGGGTTAAAATTCCTAGATCTGCCCAGCTGCTAATATCTTGTGGCTAGGTGAGTTTGGGAGGGGTTCGGGCCTTGGGTTTGGGGGCAAGTGTCGCTTCTCACAGTGTGGTGGCTGTGGGGTGTGCCCCTGCCGGGTCGAACCCAATGCTTGGGGCTCACGCCAAAGACACTGCCCCAAGGCAGTGAACGAGTCCTTGGCCTCCCCCAGGGTGGCCAGTGCACCATGTGGTGCCTGGCTTTGCCTGCTGTCCGCCCGGCGGCCTGCTGTGGGGTTTTTTAAGATATGTTTGCTGCCTGGGGACACTAATGACTAAGTCCAATTTTAGTGTAGGTGAGTAGTGAATCTTGGGTGATTCCCAGTGACAGGGTCATGGAAGTTTTAGACATGCGTGGGGACTGAGACCTGGTGGTTTGGAGGGAAGTACCCAGGAGACAATTACGGTTAGTCAGATACACCAACCCAATTCGGAATACAGAAATGGCCTGTTTGCCTAGAACAGCACTGATCATTACACACCAGCCCACACCAATACTATGGATGGGGGCCTCTTTGGCAGTGATGGGTACCATTACCCAACTGTTTGGTGGAGTGGTGGAGTAGTCACATTTGGCAGGGTCAAGACTGTATCCAGCACGCGAGAGAACTTGGTCTGGGGGTAGACTCTATGGGGTTGTGTGGGCCCAACCCTGTGGAAATACAAGTTCCCCTAGTTGGACACCCTAACAGGGTTGAGGTTCCCACCAAGGGGCGCGTGTGCTGGAATAGGGGCTGCGTTCTATCTAGGAAACAGTTGCAGTCACCTGAGGCACTAGTGTGGTCTGGGATTGGATGCACCAGGCCAGTTCAGACCCCAACACCATCTGGTGTCATGGAGAACCAGAGTAGATGTGGGACAGACTAGGCTGGGTCTCAACCCCCTACTGAGCCATGTGTGAGCTGTATGTGGGTATGGACGAGCCATGGCTGGGCTGAAACATCCAACAACAAGAACCAGAATGGGGTGAAAGCCAGCCAAGAAAAGCCACTGTTCCTGCTAGGACAGGAGGTGAACTGAGTAGGGTTGGCTCATGGATCCCCTCGTATGCGCAAAATCTGGCATTGGGAGGGGTTCTGATGGAGGAGCCTGGGCAGCTGGCAGGACACAGTCCCTGCAGGTAAGCGCAAGAAGCATGATAGGAAACATCCTAGAATAGGCCATGGAAAGTTTCCCACTGGCATACATTTGGCATGGGTCAGGGGCAGACCAGGCTGAATCAGTTCATGTCATCCACTGGCAAACCCGAGCACCAGAACAGAGAGTGGGTTGAGCCGGGTTTGGTTGCAACAAAACCAGTACACATTATGGAATGCCAGGGTGAGGTTGCCTGTACTGGATTTGACCACAGCACCCAACCAGCAGACGTGAGAACCAGGAAGGGAGGGACAGAGCTGGCAGGGGGATTAAGGGGCTGGTCCCCTCGCCGGACAGCTACTCCCACTGGAGAGCGTGGGCTGGGATGAGGACAGACCAGACTAAGCAAGGCTGCAACACCTGTGCGCTGCATGTGGACTAGATCAGGGAAAAGCCAGGCTGGGCGGATTATTCCTAATGGTGCAAGCATAAATTAGAGTGGGTGAGGGTTATTTGTGCTTCGCCGCAGCATCAGCTGGCAGAAGCTGGCACTGGGGACTAATTCTGTCAAGTCAAATCACAGAACCACTTAAAGAGTGCATAAACCGGGACTGAGAGAGACCTGGGAGGGAAAAAGTGGGTTCCCTCCTTCCTGGGTCACTAGTCCCGCGGGAGGGCATGAAAACTAGGATGGGGGCTGGGGTGGCTAGACAGAGAGGCACTCAACAACATCAGTGAGGGCTGGATGCTTGAGTTGGTTAGATGGAACTAAGCTTTAATACTCATTGACAAGTACAAGAGCCAAATGGGATGGGGGACAGACTGGTCTACTGCTACACATACTGGCAAACCAGGGTAGGGGGCCGGCCTGGTGGGGGTTTTTGTGGGTCTCTCCGACTAGGCTGCAGCTCCCACTGGTTGATGTAAGGGCCGAGTATGTGCTGGGCAGAACCAGGTTAGACTGCAACACCCATTGGTTCCAGTGCAACTCGGGACTGAAACCAGAACCAACCCAGCAATTGAAACCACTAGCTGATCGTGGAGATGGACTGTGCCGGGCCCTGTGCTTGCTAGAACATACAAGAATCTGGTCTGGGAATACCTCAAGGTTTCTTTGGAGATCTCCCCAATCGAACTGCTGGACTCAGAACCCTAACCAAAAAAAGACAGAAGACAGAACAGGTCAATCATTCATCTCAGCTATATGTTGGCAGCGAAATATGGGGCAAACGGAGACTTTATGATGGACCATATCAATCAGTGAACGACCTCATCGAGCGAAACTGGCAGCGATTCATAACTGGAGAACTATTAAAACCACTTGAGCAAATATCTCAGAGCATGCCCCACATTAGGGACTTGGGGTGGGTGGGAAACCGGGTGGGGCTTCTCCCTCAATATCCCCCTTTACCTCAGATACATGATGGAAACAATATGGACATAATAGTATTACCCACTTCTCTATACCTCCTGAACCTTTTTTTTTAAACCGCAATTAACTATGCAAAGATTGTCAACAACAATACAATAAAATAAAAAAAATCTAGAAAAATAAAATAAAATAAGAAAGAGAAATACATATACAACTTTTGAGAGTAAAAAAAAATCCAGTATATAGAAAGTTAAGAATATTGATGATTTAATACACTTATATATATAAACTTTAATAACTACACATGTAAACATTTATAAATTTTAAGAGCAAAGAACTGTAGGAAAAAGTGAGCATAGTCATATGTACAAACAGAGTAACTTATCTCAGGTTCAGGGCCACGAAGAAACTACTGGGCTCACAGTGTGCAAAGACGTGGTGAGATTTCCCTCCTAGTGGTTCATGTCTGAAATGGTTAAAAAAAAAGAATTTAAAGAAACTCAATGTGTTTTTTAGAGGAATCATGGAAACAGAGAAACAATATTATGACTGCCAAACTCCAGGAAAATATCACCTTAGAATCATAAAATATATGATTACCAGTTCAGTTGTCTATTTTTCATTACTTCTTATTTTAAGATTTATTTTTTTTTTCTGGAAAGGCAGAATTATAGAATTACAGAAAGACCCTCCAACTGTTGGTTCACTCCCCAAATGGCCACAATGGCTGGAGCTCGCTGATCCAAAGCCAGGAGCCAGAAGTTTCTTTGAGCTCTCCCACATGGGTGCAGGTTCCCAAGGCTTTGGGCCATTCTCCACTGCTTTCCCGGGCCACAAGCAGGGGGTTGAATAGGAATTCGGCCAGGACCTGAAGCAGTATCATACGGGATTCCAGCCTCTTCCACCACCTCTTGAAGGAAGGTCTACTATATAAGGAAGTTAGGTTTAATCTTGAATGAGATTTTTTCCAATGATTACGGCAGGAGAAAAGTGTAAATAAGAAAGTTAAAGGGTAAGGTTACACAGTGCTTCCTATGATGAAACACTGATATCAGTTCAGTAATGAAAGACATTGTGTCATTGATGCAGTGAAGTGATGATAGTGTCATCAATGGATTTATAGTTCTAATGGGTTGAAAAAATTGTTGGGATGAGATGCAGGAAAAGTTGAATGATACAGGTATCTAGTCAGACAAATGGTTGTAACTGCAAATATTGGGTCTGAGTATCAGATTTACTTTCTGCATGGGATTTGATATTTCAGAGAATGATGACATCAGTAGTTGTAGAGTGGGTACTCCAAATACCAGGTGACAAAATCTTCATTAAATAAGAATGAGTATCTGGGAATTTGAAAAATGTCTATACAGGAAGAACAACAGTTGGTATGGCTTTATGGCATGGTTTTCAAAGCAGGGCTTGACTGGGGGATAAGGATGGATAAATCTTCTATTATCGAAAATGAGAAATAAGGGTAATATCACTGGTCAATGATTTATATGGTGCCAGAGGAAAACCATTCTCCACTTGGGAGATCTTTGAGGAAGCAGGCTCTCCCTAAAAATAACCAGATCACAATTAGAGCAGGAAACAAAGTTTAGATAATCCCTAGAGAATCTGTTGAGTGTACAGGCAATTTTGCTGATGACCAATTGGGCATTCTCAGGAGCTTTAATGGAAGTATTTACAGCGTTTGACTAGGAGGGAATATAGGTTCCATTAGCGGTGAGATATTGAGAAAGTTCAGGTATAAGTGTCCAGAAAATGATGAATGACCACTGAGGATGATGTTTTTGATGGTCAATAATATCAGAATGATACAATCTTTAATAGACTTATTTCTAGTGGTTCCTTATGGGAAGGTGAATAATCAATAATTATTATAATCTGTTTCTTGGGCTTGTTCTTTTAGGCAATTTTAAAGTTACAGATGGGAAGCTTACATGGGAGAAAAATTTCTCACCTGCTATCTCTTTCATACAGAATAGTTTAGTACCTATGTCGGGCTCCTATCCAAATCCAGTTCATCATACCCAAATCCAGTTCATCAGGTCTTTATTATTTTAAGCAAGGAAGAGTTGTAAAGAAGAGTGAAAGCATGTATTTCTCTATCATAATTCCAATTCACCAGTCTAAATCTGTTCCTGTCAAGGTATTGGTATGAAAATAAAGTTAAGCTAAAAGAGATTCATCACAATTTACTCAGTAAAACGCAAGGTACAAAACTCAATCCGAATGATCAGAGACATAAAAAAGGCAAGTTCTCCTCCTCATATCTTTTTTTCATAACTGTACTTTTCTCATTCCTCTTATTTAAAGTTCTCACTTAAACTGAAAGAAATATACCTTAAAAAGAAGAATAAATTAAGACATGTAGCTCATAAGAAAAGGCAAGATAGGCATAGGGGAAAATGAGTCAGTTCGAAAACAATCACACCAGATTTATTTTTTGAATTAAATAAAGCATTCCTTTTTACCCCTTCTTGTGGCTCAGGCCATATTTCAGGTTCTTGGCAGTCACAGGTGCCAGTGGCTATATATTATACAGTGAAACAGAATCAGTTCCATCACCATACAAAGTTTAAAGGGACATTTGTTCTATCTCTCTGAAAGATTTTTTGAGAATGATTCTTTTTTTAGCATGTACTTCTAAACATCATTCCTTTTTTCTTTATCTCCTCATTTTACCCTTGATTATACACTGCCTACATTTCCTCCTTAAATGTTATATTCATAACAAGAGAGTGAATTTTAAAGACATTTTAATACTGAATCATCAAAAATCAATTGTTACTTAAATTTGAATAGTATTAAGTGATTTCACATTGACATTAATTGTCTGATTTGAGTTTGAAATACATTTTTAAATCAGTTTTCAAATTTAGAAGTTTTAGAATTACAGCACATATTATAGTACAAAAAGACAAGGAGATATTTTGACATACAAACTATTCTAAATATGATGTAAGGAAAATGTTTCAGATTTGTGTTCTAAAAAACTTAAAAATAAATCAGCCTATTGGGGCTAGCTAGCATTGGTATGCAACATGTTGAGATGCTCTCTGGAATTTCAGAGGACCCCCCGAAGTGCTGGTTTGAGACCTGCGTCCTCTGCTTTTACTACAGCTCCCACTAATGCACCTGATAAGACACAGATAAAGACCCAAAAGGAGTTCAGCTTCCAGGACCAACTCTGACAAAGGGCAATTGGGTAGTCTGCTAGCATGTAGGTGATGTCTAGATCTCCTGCTTTGTCACTCACCCTGTGAATGAACACTTGACAATATCTGCAGTAAAATAAAGTAAATCTAATATCATTTTGAGTCATATTTTTTTCTGAGAGAAAGTATCACTACATTAACCATACAGCGAAAATGGTAGTTATAATGTTAAACAACCCTAGTAGAATTTCATTATGAGATCAGTGTTGATCCTTTAACATTTTCAATCCTTCTAGAATTGCCATGCACACATCCTTCTGCTTTGAAGTAGCATGGTGACATGTTTACATAACCACATCAGAAGTGTGAATATGTGTGCTTTTCAAAAAGTTGGTAATGTGCCAGTGGTTTTCAATTTTCTCAATTTATCACATACTTGTCTTTGCATATAGGTGTAAAAATACATTTAAGATGTCCAATTATATGTAAACATGTATGAGTGTATTTTGATCTAAAGTTTATATATTTGCAATCATTATAGCCAAAGCAGATATTTGGGGATAGAGTTAGACTGAATACAAGACATTACAAGCATCCAGATAAATGCAAACAGCAAGTAGAAAATGGGCCCAAAAAGGAAAGGAAGAGTGATTACAGAAAATAAAAGTTGCAAAGGTTTTCCGAGTTCATACCTTTTTGCTTTATCATTATATATTACTTATTTATGTATTATTAAAAACATTACATATTTCTTCAGTCTTCAAGTTAATAGGCTCCCTGAAGCCAAATGATCTATTATCATGTTACAAGGAGGAAAACTGCTGAGATTTTGGTGTGTCCAACAGAAATTAAGAACCCTGTGATTAAATCACATGAATTTAAGGATTGATATTGTTCTTGAATTCTCTTGTGTGATCTTAATATAACGCCAATTCATATAGTTATTCTAGTCTGCCAAATGACTTTCAAACTGAGTCATACACTTGATGGGTGTATATAATAGCTTAAATAGGGAATGATTCTGATTAATGCATGGAATGCTTTGATTCTGTTTATAATATGTGATATTACTGAAATAGCATTATTATAGTATAACAATGTAATTACTCCCATAATTTCACAGGCAAAGAGGGAAATGATTGTTAGGAAATATTTATGCGAATATATGTTTCTGTATGTGTATTTACAGTTGGTGTATGACTTGGGTGCCTTGCTGATGGTGTCTGCTTCTACATAGCTATAACATTTTTTTGCAGACTCGATATTGTTTTTGATTTCAAACTTGATAATAAATGTTAAAGAACATGAATCCTTTATTTAGTAAAAAGCTCACATCCTAGATTTCAACACATAATTTTTCTATTGTTAGTATTTTCCTAGATACACTTTTGTAGGTGTAGGGATTCCTTCAAACCTGTCCCATTTCTTTCTCTTCTTTTTCCCCTCCCATTAATCCCCCCATGTTATCACGTTGGTATAGTCCTTTAGGAATAGTTATAAGGTTAACATTCTGATATTTAAATGCATCAGTGCGTTGTAGGTATAGTCAATGGTAGAAAATCCAATATCATTTTGTCAAGGTGTATTTAACAGATTTAATGAGAGTCCCCATTTATTTGTGAGTAGAAATGAATACTGCAATGTATCTTCACCTCCAAGTATAGTGATCTTCCTTACATAGTTCATTTGTGAGAATACATGTATCTGCTTGTTTACCTAAACTTCTATTTATTTTATATTTTGCATAAAGGTGTCTATATCAAAGAGGACATGTGATAATTGTACTTTTGAAATTACTTTTTTTTCTCACTGAGCATAATGGTCTGCAGTTGTTGCACTTGTGATGTTTCAGATGTCAGAAATTCATTTGTTTGAATGGCTGAGTAGTATTCCATGCAGTAGGTGTACTACTGTTTCTTTATCCAGGCATATATGTTGTTTCCATGTTTTTGCAATTGTGGATTGTACTGCTACAAATATAGGATTTTTGGTCACTTTCTCATTTGCAGAAATAGTCCCAGGAATGGAATAGTTGGGTTATATGGTAGACCAGTTTTCAGTTGTCTGAGCACTCTCATACTGACGTCCATAATGGCTGCACTAGTCTACACTACTACCAACAGTGGAGTCTGGTAACTTTGTGCCTAAATCCATGCCAGCAGGTATTGTTAGTGGATGTCTGTTTGTGGGCCAAAATCATTGGAATTAGGTGGAATCACAATGTGGCTTTGATTTGCATTTCCCTAATAGCTAGGGAATCTGAGCAGTTTTTTTTCCTTTTTGTCTATTATTCATTTGAATTTAATATTTTGTAAAATGCTTGCTCATTTTTTTGGTTCATTTCTTAGCAGGGATGTCTGTTTTGCTGTTGATGAGTTTTCTGGAGGTCTTTGTGATTCCTGGGTGTTAATCTTCTATGTGTTGTATAGTAGCACATAATTTTAATAGCCCTTCTCAAGAAGGAATAAGAACTTATTTGATATATTACTTATCCTGTGTTGTAAAATTTATGAATCTTTACAATGTATTGAAGTGATACAATTTTCTCACTACAGAAAGAATAATGCATGTTTGGCAACCTACATTATCATAGTTGATTATAAACTACCTGAAGTATTTTTGATCATATGTAAGTACAAGCATTTCAAGGAGAGAATTCACCATCATATCACCTTTTAACTTGAGCCTATTTTAAAGTAAATTGACCTGACTGTAACTTCTCTTTGAATTTTTTTTGGAAAAATTATAACTCTATTTGTAAGTATTAGATTGAAACAATGAGTAATGTATTATATATGGAAGAATCCAATTGCCATTCAAATAATCTAAGGATATACAGAAGAAATGTTCATACATGTACCTTTGGTTTTCAACAAAATGCATAATTTGTAAAATAAGGATATACATTTTCAATGACAATTTCTTTAGTATGTTTTCTTACCCTTAATATCTATTTCCTTGTTAAGAAATGTAAAAAGTTATATAATTATCCATATTTTATTTTCCAATTCTGGTGAAAATATTTCAAATATTTATTAAACACTTCTATGTCATTTCCATGCAGTAATCTTTGTGAATGTGTCTTATCTAGACTAAAGGCTAAGTTTTCATTTGATTACTTTTAAATGTACAGAACCCAATGAATACCATCCCCTAGGCTTTTATTCCTCCTTGCTTTGTTTTCCACCAACTCATTGTCTCATGATACCAAAACAACATACGGATGTGGAGCACCAACACAGACTGGGAGCACTTTATGTCTGAAGTGATTTTCAATCTGAAGCAGCAGTTCTCAAAGTTACTGAATGCTATAGTCATCTGTTTTCCCTCCATCTGATTTAATTGCCATTGAGCATGATTTGGGATTTTTAAGATGTTTTCAGTGTGTCACCTATCACGCCCATGTGCAAAACAGTGAAAAACAGTAATTTAGAACATTGATTCTTAATGTTGGTTGTCAACTGGAAACTTCTGGGAGTTCCTCAAAATATTGGGGCAAAGTTCCCACGAAATTTTCATATAACTGAGGTAACGTGCTGCCAAAACATCATGATATGTTTACTTCCACTGTCAACTGCTTTCAGGAAAAAAACAAAGGCTGAGAATATAATTTCATCACTTTGTTGCTTCAGGAGATCAGTACAATTTTCATAGTGATAAAACTTCTCACACAGAATTTAAAATGCATCATTTGGAATGTTTAAGTTTTGAAGTAGACTTTCAAAATTTGGTTTAATGAACTTAGAACAGAGACTACTTGATAATTAAGTATAAAATCTCCCTGAAGAAAAATTAATTCTATTGTAAAAGTGGAGGATTCAAGGTCAAAGTTATTCTATTTGAAAAAAAAAAAAACTTTGCAAAAAAAACCCCTAAATCAAATAAATTATTTTCAATGCATGTATGATGATGGATTTGGTCCTTGGGGCAATTTTCTTACTCATAAATAAGATGAGACATAGAAAAGAAAAGCTACTTTTTGTCATATTTAAAAATCATGTATACATTTTAGTCTAATCACAATTTTTAAGTCTTCTAATAATTAATATTAGATGTTAGTTAATTTAAGAAGGAATGAAGAAAAGTCTGTTTAAAGACCACATAGTTTTGTACTGTTTTTCTTTTCCTTATGAAAACTTGATAATACATTCAGAGATAAGCCAGGTATATGCTTATAAATATTTTTCACACTTGTGCAGTGTGAAGCTTGTCAACCTGCTGTGTAAATGCTGGATGTATTGCTTCTTATAATTTAAGTTACACATGCTAGTGCTTGCATTATTTTTCCTCTCCAGAAATACATCCGATTGCTTATACATAAAATGATTCAGTATAAAGGGCAATGCTATTCACCCTTCATGCTATCATCTACTTTGGAGGATACATGTTTTGTTACAAAAACTAACGATAACCCCCCAGTGTTATCAGTAATAAAATGCTTATATATTGATGTTATTTGTTTCAAAGTTGGCTGGATTAGAACAAGATAAATGATCCCTGGCTGTGTGATGTTGTCTAAATTAGTGCTGATGAAAGCTGGAATAAAAATGCTTATGCAAATGTAAGTGTGTAATCTCTTTAGGAATTTTCTAACACTGGAAATGTTTTAGAAGTAGGCATTTAAATAAAATAGTAAAAATGCAGCTAAAATAAATATCATGTTTTAATTCAGACACAATGTTAACCTGCTGAATTTTGTAATTTTGTTAGATTTCCTTCCTTATTGCTTCTCACTTTGGGTTCTCATTGCCAAACTGCATTTCGTTCCCCATTTCAGTTTTACTGATTCTACTAAGAAAATATAGATGGAGTTAAGAAATTATTTTCAGTTACAAAATGGGGAATTCTACAGCAAATAGGTCTATGGGAAGTCAAGATCACAAAAATAAACTACCTGCTGGGCCCAGTGGTGTGGCCTAGCGGCTAAAGTCCTCGCCTTGAACGCCCCGGGATCCCATATGGGTGCCGGTTTTAATCCCGGTACCTCCACTTCCAATCCAGCTCCCTGCTTGTGGCCTGGGAAAGCAGTTGAGGACGGCCCAATGCATTGAGACCCTGCACCCGCATGGGAGACCCGGAAGAGGTTCCTGGTTCCTGGCTTCAGATCGCGGTGCAGCACTGGCCGTTGCGGCTCACTTGGGGAATGAATCATCGGACGGAAGATCTTCCTCTCTGTCTCTCCTCCTCTCTGTACATCTGACTGTAATAAAAATAAATAAATCTTTAAAAAAATTATAAAAAAATAAACTACCAACCAAAATTATCAAAATGTAAGATATTCATTTCTTTTTGTCTCTTGTGATTGTTATTTCAGCCAGATTTTAATCACAAGTATTATGTGCAACATCACAAATAAAATAATGCTGTACCAAAGAAATCTCAGTAAATTTTTTCCTAGACAAGGTCACTGTCCCATAGGCAACATGGAAAATGACATTAGGAGATTCAAATGAATTACATGCCACGAGAGTGAATAATGGTAATGCGAATTGGGGCAGCGTAACTTGGACACTCTTTTAAATTATGCTTTAATTTGACTTCTTAAGGAATTATTAAAGGATAAATCAAGTTTTTGAAATGTTTTCTGTTGTTTCTAAGAGGCAGAGACAAAACCACTGTGTACACGCGGTGAGCTGTCCCCCAGCCTTTCCCGGGCTGCAGAGGCTGCTGCCTTCATGGTGAGTACACCAAAGGAGAAGGTCTGGAGAACTCAGCAGGCCCAGGCCCCACCCACTGCCATCATTGCATAGTGGATGGGATCAGGGAGGGGGGGAGCGCCATACGGTCTGGTGGTTAAAGCTTCCATCAGCCTGCTGGCTGCTGGTGGGTGCCAGGCTGGGGTTGTCTTCATGCTAGGAGCCCTGATTCCAGCCACCACATACACGTGGTGAGCTATCCGCAGGTGGCCAGTGAAACCATTTGGCACCAGGATCTGACTGCTGGCTGCCCAGCTGTGAGCTCTGGGTTTTGTGGCTTTGAATTGCCCACTGTGGTTCTGGTATGTGAATCAATCCTAAAGATTCCCAACAACAGAGTAACTTTTCCTATGAAGGTAAGCGAAGAGTAATGAGATCTGGTAGGTTAGAAGAGCAGGACCAGATGATCTTTATGGATAAGACTGATATACCAAACTCCTTGAAATCCTGTATAGAACTTGTAATCACTAAACAATACCGAACACCAGTCCATGCAAAAGCTAAGGCTCGGGGTTTGTCTAGCAGGACCATATCCTATTAGCTGACGTGATGATGGATCAGGAGACAGGTCACATTAGGCAGGGCCATGACATTAACTAGCACATGAGAGAACCATATCCAGGGGTAGATTCTGTGGGGGATGTGTAGGCCAAATCCTGTGGAAATACTAGCCCCACTGGTTAGTTCAAGAATTGGGGTAGTGATAGACTAAGCTAGGTGTGACCAAGGAACCTGCCATCACTCATGGGTAAAGGAACTGACAACATCTGGACTGGTCAAGGCAGCAGCACCCGAATGTGCATCCTGAATACAGTGTGGGGTGGGTCGGGTTGCAATGTTTACCAGCTCATACAAGGCCAAATGGAAGGCTAGAATATTCCGGGCACTGGTCTAACATCCACTGGCATGTATGAGAACTGGGTCCAGGAGTGGGTCAAGTGGAGGAACTTGGGAAACTCCCCTGGAGGGTCTTAGCTTCTGCTGGTGAACACATGGTCCAGACCTGGGGAGTTTCCCAAGTTGGGGAATGTAGCTCCAACAGCTGGCTAATGTGTGGGTTGGTAATGGAACAGGATGGACCGAGCAGGAGTGAGAAAACCTTAGCTCACAAGCAAAATTAGAAATTAGGATGGAACGCAGGTCATGCCGAGTTAGGCTCATGCACCTACTGGTCTGCGTGGGTCAGGAACGCTAAGCCACAGTGTGTAAGGCAGAGGCCGGGACAAGTGAGGGGCTGAGCCAAGCTGAGTCAGACAAACCACTGGCATGAGCATAATCTAGGGCTGGGAACAGGCCCGGTTGGGGAGCTAAGGGGACACCCTAGCTGGGTTGAGGTTCCCACCGAGGAATGCGGGGGCTGGAACGGAGGCTGTGTTCTGATCAGGATATGGTTGTAGTCTGCCTTGGCACAAGTGTGGGCTGGGACTGGATGCACCAAGATGGGCTAAACTCCAACACCATCTTGTGCTCTGGAGGACCAGGGTAGATGTGGGACAGACTAGGCTAGGCCACAGCCCCTACTGAGCCATGTGTGAGCTGTATGTGGGTATGGACAAGCCATGGCTGGGCTGAAACATCCAACAGTAAGAACCAGATTGCGTTGAAGACCAGTCAGGAAAGGCTACTGTTCCTACTAGGACAGGAGGTGAGCTGAGTAGGGCTGGCTCATGGACCCATTGGTATGCGCGACATCTGGCATTGGGAGAGGTTCTGATGCAGGAGCCTGGGCAACTCCTCTGGCAGGACACAGTCCCTGCAGGTAAACGCAAGAAGCATGATAGGAAACATCCTAGAACAGGCAATGGAAAGTATCCCACTGGCACACATTTGGCATGGGTCGGGGGCAGACCAGGCTGAACCAGTTCACAGAAGCTGCTGGTGAATCCGAGCATCAGAACAGAGTGTGGGTCGATCCAGGTCAGGTTGTGACAAAAACCAATGCACATTGCAGAATGCCAAGGTGAGGTGACCTGTACTGGATGTGGTTGCAGCACCCAACCAGCACAAGTGAGAACCAGGTGAGAGGGAGTGTAGCTGGCATGGGGAATAAGGGGGGCTGCTCCCCTGCTGGACAGCTACTCCCACTGGAGAGCATGAGCTAGGATGGGGGCAGACCAGACTCGGCAGAGCTACAACACCTGTGGGTCTCATGTGCGCTAGATCAGGGAAAAGCCAGGTTGGGCTGATTATTCCTGTGGGTGCAAGCATAAATTAGAGTGACTGAGGGTTGGTTGGGCTTTGCTGCAGCATCAGCTGGCAGAAGCTGGCAGAAGGGGGCTAATGCTGTCAAGTTAAACTGCAGAACCACCTGGAGAGTGCATAATCTGGGAGTGGGAGTGGCCTAGAAGCGAAATAGTGGGCCACTCCCTCTTGTATTACCACTCCCACTGGAGGGCAGGAAATCCAGGGCAGGAAAACCAAGAGAGGGGTAGGGGTGGCAAGACAGAAGGACACCCAACAACATGCGTGCAGGCTGGATAGTGGGGCTGGTTGGGTTGGCTAGGTTTCAATGCCCATTGACATGTATGAGAGCTCAATGGGATGCGTGACAGACTGTACTAGTCTGCTGCACATTCTGGCAAACCAGGGCATGGAACCAGGATAGGGTGCAGGCTTGGTGGGGGTTATTGAGAGTCGCTCTGACTAGGCTGCAGCTCCCACTGGTTTATGTGAGGGCTGAGTATGTGTGCTGGGTAGAATCAAGCTAAACTGCAACACCCATTGGTTTGTGTGGAAGACAGGGCTGGAAACAGAACTGACCAGCAATTGCAACCACCAGCTGATTGGGGCGATGAACTGTACCGGGCCCCGTACTTGCATGTACACACACGAACCTGGTCTGGGATATCCTCAGACTAAGTTTCTTTGGGGATCCCTTCAATCGAACTGCCAGACTCAGATCCCTAACCATGAAAAGACAGAGGACAGAACAAATCAATCAACTACCGCAGCCATATGTTGGAAGTGAAAAACAGGGCAAACAGAGACTCTAAGATGGACTATTTCAACCAGTGGATTCTG
This sequence comes from Ochotona princeps, assembly GCF_030435755.1. Classification (NCBI taxonomy): domain Eukaryota; kingdom Metazoa; phylum Chordata; class Mammalia; order Lagomorpha; family Ochotonidae; genus Ochotona; species Ochotona princeps. The sequence continues at coordinate 48,572,096 of NC_080834.1, forward strand.
CAGCGATTTCTTCATGATTGGAATGGCAAGGTTGGCAGCAATTCAGAACTGTCGAACTATCCAAACCACTTGAGCAAGACCCTCAGAACATGCCCCACATCGGAAACCTGGGATGGGTGGGGGACTGGGTGGGGCTTCTCCATTTAACCTCCCGCTTTACTCCAGATTCAGGAAAAAAAATATGGAAATGATAGTCTTACCCACTTTCCTGTAGCCTTTGAACCTTTGTGCCCTAATTAACTATGAAAAAATTGTTAAAAAAAAAAAAGCAGATACAGAGAATCTGGGCTCTTACCAGGTAGTTGAATTTTCCCTAAATGATTGCAAATGCCAGGACTTGGATAGTGCTAACACTGGGAGCCAAGGAGTATTCAGACCTCCCACATGTGTTTCAGGAACGTAATCACTTTAGCCACCACATTACCAGAGAAGTGGAAGTCAATACTGAAAGTCTAATCCAGATACTCTGATACAACATACCAACATCTAAATTTTTTGACTAAGTTTCCATTCCATGAAGTTAGAATAATTTTCTCAAAATATTTCTTTCTTTGAAATGCAGAAAGCTTACTTCCCTTGGTTCAGTTACCCAAATGTCCACAATATTCAGAAAGGGGATAGATTCAAGGCAGAGTCAGGGATTTTATTCTTTTCTCCCACATAGTTGGCAGGCACTCAAGAATCATTTCCTCTGCTTCTCTCAGCACATTAGCAGTAAGCTAGATCAGAAAAAGAGCAGTGAGGACATAAATTGATTTTCTTACATGGGATATCAGCATCCTGACCTGTGCTTTAAAAAAAAAAAAGAAAAAGAAAAAATATATCTAAGCATTTGGGAGAAATTTGGGAGAAGGTAGAAGGTAGGTAGGGAAGACAGATCCTAAAACGACATTGAAACTGGATTAGTGTGCCCATGGCATTGCATATAAAGATTTTGTAGACAGCAGAAAATATTTGAAGAGAAGAACTGAAAGTCAACAAAATATGTCAAGCCTTTTAAAGAGGGGTGGGAGTGAAGCTTGGATTCAGGCTTCAAGTTGATCTCATTCTCATTGGGGGAATAATGAACTCTCTGTTATCAGAACGGAGACTGCAGAAAGAACTCAATTTTGTGACCAGCAGTTGGCCGAGTTCTAAAGACTAAAGACACTCTCCCTTTAAGAGTATGTGGTAAGCTCCAGCCCTCACTCACCGAAACTCTGACAGCAAAACCAAAAATTTTCAGACTGTACAACATTACAGGCAGCAAACCAGTAATTGGTGCAAGTAGGTTGTTTCTAATACAGTCCCCAGACTAACAGCTACAGTGACTTTCAATATCATTATACTCTCTTGTATGATCATGTTAAAACCACATGTCTCATACTATGACTGCTTTCAAGTACCATACAAGAAACAGAAGCAATATCATAAGGGTGAAGAAAGAGTAGGTTGTTAACTCCTAGGGATTTCTGTCTTTTTTCAAAAACAAAATTTGTCTGGTTAAATATTAACATGCATTTCTGAAATCCATTTTTGAAATAACCAATTGAATCTGTCATTTGTGGAGTAGCCAGCTTTGCTATTCTTTTAATAAAACCCTCCTCTGCTTCAAGATTGGCTTCAATTTCCCTGAAGTCAAGAATTCACGCATATGTCAATGGTACCCACAAGGTCCTCAATCTTCGGTGAGTCAGCTGGAGTAACTGCCTGTCTGAATGTGGGAGTGAGTAGGCACTGTGCTTAAGAGATCTACTCCCTATTTAATAATGTGTTATATTTCAAAGGAGTTTCACAGATGTAACTAAGTTCTTAAATTATTAGATCTTAATATTGGGGCGGGGGATGATCCTGATTGACTTAGACCTAGGCATGGAATCTTTCAGATTGCACATTCTACTGAAGATAAAGAGGTCTGCAGATGAGAGCCATTGAATGAGAAAGAATTTCTAGGTTTGAAGATAAGAGAGAACACCTGGACACCTGGATCACACCTCTGAGTTGCCAGTAATGTCTTAGTTGTCAACGAGAAACAAGGATCTCAATTCCAAAACTGTAGGGCACTGTATTCTGCCCAAAAGATGAATGCTCACAAGAAGTAGCCAAGCACTAGGGTGGAAAACAGCTGAGATGACACCATGATTTTAGCCTTTTGAGATCTTCAATAGAAACTCCAAAGATGCAATTTCATACAACTGCATTTGCAGACCTGCAAGCAAATTATTGGATGTTGTTTCATGCTGCTCAAGTTATGGAATTTGTTACACAGCAACAGAAAATTAGTCAAGCATGCGACTTGATTCAAAGGAAAAATTGCCTCCATAACTTTACAGGCCTGTTTTGAGTTATCCTCAATAGCAGTTCATAAGTTGTACAAAATTGGTGTTGTTAGCCATTAAAAAGAAGACAAAAAGAAGGAACAAAATTTACAGCATTGCTCCATTATTTAGTGGATTGAGGGCTTTTGCTGTAATCCAATCTCTGCTAACACTGAGAATCATGAAAATTTTTGGAAAAACTTTAGATGCACTTGGCAATCCTTTCCCAGAAGTCCCCTCCCTAGGAAAACCTTTCTAATGCTTTACAAAACTTCTGTTGCCCATTGCATTACTTATCACCTCAATTACTTATAGCATTTCTTATATTTGTAGTTAGTTTTAAAAAATAATCTTTGGGCCAGGCATGGTGGCCTAGCTGTTAAACTCCTTGCCTTGCACACATCGGGATCTCATATGGGCAATGGTTCTAGTCCCGGCAGCCCCACTTCCCATCCAGCTCCCTGCTTGTGGCCTGGGAAAGCAGTTGAGGACGGCCCAAAGCCTTGGCACCCTGCACCTGTGTGGGAGACCTGGAGGAAGTTCCTGGCTCCTGGTTTTGGATCGGCGAAGCACTGGCCATTGTGGTCACTTGGGGAGAGAATCATCGGACGGAAGATCTTCCTCTCTGTCTCTCTTCCTCTCTGTATATCTGACTTTGCAATAATAACAACAACAATTTAAACAGATAGTCTTTGATTTTCTTTAGATTGAGAAAAAAAGGAAAAAAAATTCTTCCTCAGAATACTTTGACATGTTTTGATCATTTTGGTATACTCATTTGCTTTTACTCATTTTTTGAGAGAGTAATAAATGACACTAACGAGACTCTCTTTAGACAGGCCTTCATCATCAATTCTGTACTTTCATCATTCATTTTCATGCAAAAATGCAAAACAGATCAATATGTGCAAATACTATAGAGCTTGGCTTCCAAGGAAAAAATAACTTCTGTGTTTCTGCTTTTGTTTTATTTTTATGTATAAATACTGTTATCTACCGTATTTTATTAAAATTATCTGGAAATTCTACATAGGAAATGTACATAGAAAGTTATATAAATAGAAAAGAGCTGCTTAGTACTTCTGTGCTGTAATGAGAATGAGGTGATTTACTAAAACGGAACAGAAATTCTATTAAATAATTGTCTCAAAGAATGTATTGCGGCATTAGTTTTTCATGATAAAATGCAGAGTTATATTTTTTGACACACACATTTTTCTTAACTGCCTCAGAAATAAATATTATTATACTATTTAGAAGGCTAGGATTATACTATTTAAAAAGACTATTCTTGGGATTCTTTTCTAATAAAACTTTTCTTTCTCATTTTAATTGTTACTATTACATGATTTTTATCCTGCATCCCAACTTCACTCTCTTTAGACATCAGCAGCAATGAAACTTTTCTTAATTCTGGCATGCACTTTAATTTCTTCCCAAAAAAGGTTTCTTTCTGTGAAATACAGATTTTAATACATGGCAATATAATAATTAATATAATTTAAGGTCTAAAAGAAACACATTAAACAAGACATTTGGAACTCGGTAATAAAAATAACAAATAAAATAAGACTGTTGAAGAGTAATATCTTAAATACATGATTAAATATCACATTTGTTATTCCTTCGACTTTTGTGAATAATATGCTTTGAGTTTGCTTTTTTAGTCAGCATATTCATTTTATCAGTGTACTGTCACTGCAAACATCTGGAA